>NC_090374.1:112597809-113216142 GCF_036365525.1 Heterodontus francisci
TTATTAACAAAGCTACCCCACCTCCTTTTCCTTTTTGCCTATTTTTACGGAACGTCGAAGACCCTTGAATATTGAGTTCCCAGTCTTGGTCACCCTGCAACCACGTCTCTGTAATAGCTGTCAAGTCATATTCATTTATTTCCATTTCTGCTGTCAACTCATCTATCTTTTGCATTCAGATAAAGAGCCTTAAGCTTTGACTTTTTACCATTATTACTCATTCTGGTTCTAATTTCTGCTGCACTCTTCTGCTTATATTTTCTGCCCCTTCCTGTCACACTTTGATTACCATTTGCCTCTTCACTACCCTCTGCTCTCTCATTTCTTTTTGATTTTTTAAACTTCCCTTCAGTTGACCCCTCCCCCCCACTAATTAGTTTAAAGTCCTATCTACAACCCTAGTTATACGATTCGCCAGGACACTGGTCCCAGTATGGTTTAAATGAAGCCCGTCCCAATGGAACAGCTCTCTTCTTCCCCAGTACTGGTGCCAGTGCCCCATGAATCAGAACCCATTTCTTCCACACCAATCTTTGTGACACTATCCTGTGACAGCTCACATCCCTCTGGAGAAGTGGAAGGCTTTGGCACAAACCGGGCTGAAAGAAAACACAGATTTCTCCCTTAGGACAACCAGCAGCCTCAGCGATGGCTGCCGTGGGGAGTCTAAATGAGTCCCACACTTCATCTGATCCACCTCCATTCCCACCCCCATTGCTGCTCAGTGAACAGGAAACCTATCTCCATGCTAATTAAGGGCTTCCCCATGCGGAAATCTTAACTTTAATTAGTTTCCCACCAGAAGCGGGTTTCTGACCCAAAAACAGACCCTGCTCCTGTTTCCCGCCTCTTTGAGGAAAATTCAGCTCACAGAGTCCATGGGAATGGAAGCCCTTCCTGTGGATGGATCTCACTGGCCGGTCACTGGGTGCCTTGGCGGCCACATGGGTACAAACGATGATGCCCTGCAACTGGGAGAATCCAGAAGTGGCGGCAAAACCCAATGCCCTCTCTCCCCGTAAGGCCACATCTGTCATGAAATGAATGCACTGTCCAGCTCTGACAAAGAGGGCATCAGTGACCAGCGAGATTCAATGGTGTGCAACTTTTCTCGAGATGCCACTAAGGTCGCAGCAGATCCTTGGAAGGAGCCAGAAGTGAAGAAGTTCAAGGCCACAGTGACTTTGACAGCTAATGGAAAGGCATGGTGATGAGTACTGAATACATGATTAATGGGAAAGTACTGAGAGGTGTAGAGGAAATGAGGGACCTTGGAGTAAATGTCCACAGATCCCTGAAGGTAGCAGGACAGGTTGATAAGGTGGTTAAGAAGGCATATGGAATCCTTTCCTTTATTAGCCAAGGTATAGAATACAAGAGCAGGGAGGTTATGCTGGAACTGTATAAATCATTGGTTAGGCCACAACTTGAGTACTGTGTGCAGTTCTGGTCACCTCATTACAGAAAGGATGTAATTGCACTAGAGAGGGTACAGAGGAGATTTATCAGGATGTTGCCAGGACTGGAAAATACAACTATGAGGAAAGATTGGATAGGCTGGTGTTGTTCTCCTTGGAACAGAGGAGGCTGAGGGGAGATCTGAGTAAAATGTACAATATTTTGAGGGGCCTGGATAGAGTGGAGGTGAAGGCCCTATTTATCTTAACAGAGAGGTCAGTGACTAGGGGGTATAGATTTAACATGATTGGTAGAAAGATTAGAGGGGAGATGAGGAAGGTTTTTTCACCCAGAGGGTGATGGGGGTCTGAAACTCACTGCCTGAAAGGGTAGTTGAGGCAGAAGCCCTCAACTCATTTAAAAGAAGTCTGGATATGCACCTCAAGTGCCGTAATCTGCAGGGCTACCTATGAAATGCTGGAAGGTGGGATTAGAATGGGTGGAACATTTTTTGGCTGGCACAGACACGATGGCCTCTTTCTGTGCAATAAACATTCTATAATTCTATGATTTCTATGCTGCGAGGTGCGCGGTCTTCGGTGACAAGGTTACAGATGGCTGTGACCATCTGCCTGGAGAGTCACAGTCTCCTGCGGCACTGGGTCTCGGTCATGTCCAGGCAGCTCCATCTTCCTGTGTTGAGCATTTGGTCTCTGGGCCCAAACTTTGACTGTCATGCCCACTGCTTTTCTGCCCTTGCAATGCCAGGGGTGTGCTGACCCCATTCAAAGCCCAGGCACTGAGTGCCCACTCTCCCTGCCACTTGCAAGGCACAAGAGCTGAGCCTTCCTTTGACCCTTTTATGGGGCCAGGGTGATGCCCTGGGGAAGTCATGACTGCCTCCCAGCTGAAGGCGTGTGTTACGCATGCACATCTTTAAAAATCAGAACATCAACCCCTTACAAGCTCCTAATGAGCTTTTTAACGGTGTTAATTGGCCTCAGTTGGAGGGAGAGCAGGATTCCTGTCCTGCCCTCCCTTTGTGCAGCTGATTATTGCCAGTGCTGGGATCAGCGCCTTGAAATTGACATGCTGCCCAGTGTTGGTATTTTTGGGGGCTCACTCCACCTCTGTTCCCATCTTTGGGGGGGCCCCAAAAATGTCATTCTTATTTCCAGTATTCAGTAGCTTGTATTTGTCTGCATTAGCTTAATTTGCCACTGATCAGTGAAGTTACAAATTATGTTAAGCTCGCTTTATGAGATCTTGGCACAGACCGGGGGGGGGGGGGGGGGATCCCCCTCATTGTCACCCATCATTGTGATCTACTCTGTATTTTCTTCTATTTAACCAGTTACTGAGCCACTCAATGTTTTACTCTTAGTAGCTGTTGACTTTAGTTTGGAAATGAATCTCTCAGGGTAGGTTATCAAAAGGCCTTTAGAAGACAGGATTCTGTCAATTAAAGGGTCAGTGGGGGTAATGTTTCAGAGGATTATAAAGGATGCTATCAGTACTCATCTAAGGAGACTTTCAGACCTAATGGAATAATCAACAAGAATTGCCAAACAATAGGTCATTACTCAGAGACCTGTGGGAATTATTTGAAGAGCTACATAAGCCAGTGAATGAGGTTGTTCAGTGAATATAATTAACTTCGATATTTTGAAATTATAGCATAGAATGTTTGTTACAAGATGTCTGGATTGTGGAGTACTGGGTGTACGAAGTCTGGTGCGTGGTGTATTGATTGCTTGAAGTATTAGTTGCTCTGCAATGTGGAATATTGGATTACAAGAAATCTGAAGTGTGAAGAAGGGTCACTGACCTGAAACATTAACTCTGCTTCTCTCTCCACAGATGCTGCCAGCCCTGCTGAATATTTACAGCGTTTCTTGTTTTTATTTCAGATTTCCAGCATCTGCAGTATTTTGCTTTTATTATCTGAAGTGTGGATATTGGTTGATCTGTTGGTTGCTCTGAAATGTGGAGCTTGGTAAAGTTTGGTGACTTAACAACATTATTCAGTTTGACTGGCAGAACAAGTTATCTGCCTGGTTAGTTGATTGCAGGAAATTTGAAGGATGACTTGCACTAGGAGAATACGAACATAATACGAACATAAGAATTGTTGATAGCATCCTTTATAATCCTCTGAAACATTATCTCCACTTATCCTTTAATTGACATAATCTTGTCTTCTAAAGGCCTTTTGATAACCTACCCTGAGAAATTCATTTCCAAACTAAAGTCAATGCCTACTAAGAGTAAAGATTAACATGTCTGACGGCATGTTAAATTATCTACCTCAACAATTGCTGTTCTTTTATAGATGTGGCCGACACTCATACAAATAGGTTTACCTGCTGATTAAAGAGTAATGGGGCATCACATTTAAATTAATTATTTAAGGTCAACTTGATTGACCTGCTTAGTTAGATTTTTCAGATCATTGGAAAAAGCTATGCTGGCAACAGATTGAAGTGGAACATTTTTAAGAGAAACAAGTAAAATTTTAGCGGTGAAATGTGCCTCTAAGTTTTTTTTAAACAAAATTGAAATCTCTTGGGGCATTTGTAGTACAGGGTTGCTGACAGTAAAAGAAAAAGAAGCATAGATACAAAACAAAGAGATTAAAGAAATTATGAAAGCAAAGTGAAACTTGTGACCCTGAAAATATCCTTTCAGCAGCTTCACTCATTCAAACATGTATGGTTGCTTTTCTGTATATAATTTGACATGATGTTAGATTGTGTTCAACTGCACTAAATTGAACTTATAGAACCAGTTATAAAAATATTACTGCAACTATATGAATAACGAGAAACAAGCCGTTGAACAGTTACTACACACTCGAGAGATCACAATGGCAAAAGAGGGGGCTCTTCACCCTGCAGCAAACATATTTGAAAATATGATCTTCAAAGTAAGGAAATGCCATCCCCTTCATTTTAACTTAAATGTGTTAGACATATCAGAATAGGCAAAGCTGACACAGCAGCAAGTTTAAATTGAAAATCTAAAATTACATATACAGTTGGACACACTGTTAGAGTAATTTATAGGGAAACCACAAAGTTGCCAGGTCTGCATTTCTTCTGAAGTCATTTTATACAATCAGATATGAAAACAGTGCCATTTCTAATGAATGGTTTTACTGGCAAGTTGCCAACTTCCTGCTGAAGTCAGTAGAAATGAAAGGAGAGACTTGGGACTCAAATACAATTACTGCGATTCAATTTGATCATTACATCCTAATGAGATATTATTTCAGAGTTGTGCCCTTTTGCTTTGTTTTTAAAGATGTGACATCTTCTTTTATGATTTAAAAAAAGGTTGCAGTTCAAGCTATTACAATGGGCTGGATTTTACTGACCCCTCTGACATCGGGTTTCGTGGTGGGGCTGGAGGGGGGTCAGAAAATGATTCCGGATAGGGCCGCCACTTACCCCGATGCCCCGATATTACCAGTGGCGGCGGCCTCGTGGTGGCCCCCTGCCGTTCGGTAACAGGACTGCAATTTAAATATTTAAATAAATTAAAATAAGTGAATTAATTAATCTCACATCACCTCCTGATGTCCCGCCGCGATCTTCAGCTCAGTGGCCGGCACTCCCTTGCCTTCGGATCCCCGTCCGGGGAATGAGGCCAAACACTTGTGGGGAGTGGGGGGCGGGTGGGGAGGTACATTTATCAGTGTGGGGTGGGGGGGTGCGAATGGAGACAAATTAGTGTCATGGTGTAGGGGATACAAGTAACATCCCAGAATTAACTGTAAATCAGGAAATGGAAGGGAGGGAGGAACCCAAGAAAATTACAATCACCAGGGAAGTGATACTGAACAAATTGTTGGAGCTGAGGGCTGACAAGTCCCTGGGTCCTGATAGACTTAATCCTATGGTCTTAAGAGAAGTGGCTAGTGAGATAGTTGATGCGTTAGTTTTAATTTTCCAAAATTCCTTAGATTCAGGGAAGGTGCCGCTAGACTGGAAAATAGTGAATTTCTCCTTTGTTCAAAAAGGGAGGAAGACAGAATTCAGGAAGCTACAGGCCAGTTAGCTTAACATCTGTTTTAGGGAAAATGTTAGAAGCTATTATTAAAGACATTATAGCAGGGCACTTAGAAAAATTGAAGGTAATCAGGCAGAGTCAACATGGTTTTGTTAAAGGGAAATCACGTTTAACCAACTTATTGGAGTTCTTTGAGGGAGTTACATGTGCTGTGGATGAGGGGGAGCCAGTGGATGTATTGTACTTAGATTTCCAGAAGGCATTTGATAAGATGCCACATCAAAGGTTATTGCAAAAAATAAAATTTCATGGTGTCGGGGACAACATATTGGCATGGATAGAAGATTGGCTAGCTAACAGGAAACAGAGAGTAGGCATTAATGGGTCACTTTCTGGTTGGCGAGACGTAATGAGTGGTGTGTCACAGGGATCAATGCTGGGGACTCAACTCTTTACAATTTATATAAATGACTTGGATGAAGGGACTGAAGGCATGGTTGCTAAATTTACTGATGATACAAAGATAGGTAGGAAAGTAAGATGTGAAGAGGACATAAAGAGGCTACAAAGGGATATAGATAGGATAAGTGAGTGGGTAAAAATTTGGCAGATGGAGTATAATGTGGGAAAATGCGAAGTTGCCCATTTTGGCAGGAAGAATAGCAAAGAAGCATATTATCTAAATGGTGAGAGATTGCAGAGCTCTGAGATGCCGAGGGATCTGGGTGCCCTAGTGCATGAATCGCAAAAGGTTAGTATGCAGGTGCAGGATGTAATTAGGAAAGCTAGTAGAATGTTATTGTTTATTGCGAGGGGAATTGAATACAAAAGTAGGGAGGTTATGCTTCAGCTATACAGGGCATTGGTGAGACCATATCTGGAGTACTGTGTACAATATTGGTCTCCTTATTTAATGAAGAATGTAAATGCGTTAGAAGCAGTTCAAAGAAGGTTTACTAGACCTGGAACGGGTAGGCTGTCTAATGAGGAAAGATTACACAGGCTAGGTTTGTATCCGCTGAAATTTAGAAGAGTAAGAGGCGACTTGATTGAAACATATAAGATCCTGAGGGGTCTTGATAGGGTGGATGTGGAAAGGATGTTTCCCCTTGTGGGAAAATCTAGAACCATGGGTCACTGTTTAAAAATAAGGGGTCACCCATTTAAGACAAAGATGAGGAGAAATTTTTTCTCTCAGAGGGAACTTTGGAACTCTCTTCTTCAAAAGGCAGTGGATGCAGAGTCTTTGAATATGTTTAAGGCAGAGGTAGACAGATTCTTGATAAGCAAGGAAATGAAAGATTATCGGGGGTAGGTGGTAATGTGGAGAAATCAGTTCAGCCATGAACTAATTGAAGGCGGAGCAGGCTCGAGGGATTGAGTGGCCTGGCCTTTTCCTGCTCCAAATTCATATGTTCATATGTATGTTCGTATGGTGGGAAGGGTTGCAGTTGAAAGTTTGTGCAGTTTGGTGGGGAGGGGGGAATGGTCAGATGGTAAAGGTTGTGTTTAATGGAGGGGGAGGAAGGGCAAATAATTAATTTAATTGTTATTGGGGGGTGGGAGAAGGGCAAAAGAGATGTATTAATTTATTTTAATTCCATTTCTCTTTAAATATTTAAATTTCCCTGTAGGGCTGACAGCCCTTTCAAAATGGGGTCAGTGCCTGCGCACAGGCAGCTGACGCCATTGGTGGGGTGGACAGCCCATCCCCTCCACGTGATCAGGGGGTGGGGCTTTTTAAATGAGCCGCCGCATAGAAGATTGTGGCAGCTCGCCCACTACCGATGCTCGATATCTATTCAAGATAGCCAGCCACATACTGACATCTACAAAGGAAATTTGTTATAACTTCATAAAGAATTCTGAAATTTATTTTACAATGTCTGTACTGATGGCATCACATGAAAGGTGTACCATCACTCTTCCCATTCTACACTATTGTTAATTGCCCAACTGTGGAATTGACTCCATCTTAGGCCAAGCATGTTCTCTTGAACATTGCCTCTATTTTATATTCTCACTTTATCAGAAAAAAATGACACATGTGTAACAGAAACATTGCACTCAAAATCCTCTCATGATTTCTATTATTTATTCCAATTGTGAGATCATTTACAGGAGCTGACATGTGACTATATTGTTCTTTCATACTTTGTGTAAGGATCCTGAACTGCTGGTAAAAGTGGTCAATTCCCTATGGTTTGCTAGTTCAAAGAAGACAGAGAATTGTCATGAGCATAGCTGTCAGTGAACACTTTGCTTTCAGCAGTCAGAATGTGTTTCAACACACTGAAGACAACCTTTTAAATCTTCCCTCAGCCAATCACGGACTGATGATGACCACAGACCAGACCCTCCTCCGTTTTCTCTGTTTAAACAATAAGAAAGGTAAATACAGTCTGAGATAATGGGGAGGTAGGGAGGGAAAAATTGAGGAAATATGGAATGACAAATTTTACTTAATGTATTGGTACAGAGGCTGTCATAGTACAATGAATAAGAAAATGTGTATATTAATGGTGACAATCATTTATTTATGGTTACATTGATTCAGAGAGTCTGAATCAGACCTGTCAAGTTTCACTCACTTCAATTGTGGTTTAGAAATGTGTAACTTCTTTTTGTTATGTACCTGTGAGTAAAAATAAATGAGCTCTGTATATTTAAATGGGTTTTTCTTGTCTCTCACACATTGTGTTCTTGAAATCTCACTCCTGGTAATTCAATGATTGTTGGCAGCCCTGATGATTCTTAGTATGTAAAGTAATGCCAATCAAAGCTTTCTATTTCACTCATATAATAAAAGCAAAATACTGCGGATGCTGGAAATCTGAAATAAAAACAAGAAATGCTGGAACCACTCAGCAGGTCTGGCAGCATCAGTTCCGAAGAAGGGTTACTGACCTGAAACGTTAACTCCGCTTCTCTTTCCACAGATGCTGCCAGACTTGCTGAGTGGTTCCAGCATTTCTTGTTTTTATTTCTATTTCACTCATGCTAGCTCTGGTAATCGCGACAACGTGACAACAATACCCCAATGCAGCACAGCTCTGGGTCTGCTGGAAAGTTCATTTCACCCCTCTTAAGATCACTTTCAATTTTTTTTTTAATTCTTTGCAAAACTAAACCAAGTTAAATTTTAATGGGTCAACTGCTTTTTGGGATACCTCCAAGTTACTTCCTTTGCAGAATAACAGAAGTAAATACGTTTAACACAAGAACAAACAATAGAGTTGAACTTGGATAGAAGGCAGAACTAGCTCTTGGAATACAGCAGCATGGTTATAGTTTACTTGATTTAGTTCAGCAGAATGATACCAGGGCTTAAAAAGTTAAATTATGAGGTCACTTGCATTAACTTGACTTGTATTCTTTTGAGTTTAGTGGGTTGAGGCCTGATTTAATTGAGGTGCTAACAATGATAAAAGGATTCATTAGGGTAGATACTGATCAACTATTTCCTCTGGGGCACAATCCAGAACAAGGGGGCACACTCCTAAAATTAAAGCTAGGCCATTTAGGAGTGAAATCAGGAAGCACTTTTTCATACAGTGTGGTGGAAATCAGGAACTCTCCTCCAAAATACTGGGACAATGGAAATTGTAAAGACTGAGATTGACAGTTTTTATACGTAAGAGTGTCAAGGACATGGATCAAAGTGGATAAATGAACTTAAGATACAGATCAGCTACAACCCAATTGAATGGCGGAACAGACTCAAGGGACTGAATGGCCTGTTCTTATGTTCCTAAGTGCCATGTTCAAAGTGAGAAGCTTGCAATCTTTCTTGAATTGATGTTCTAAATGTAATGAGCAACATTTCACTTCATGGAGTGTAGGTCCTTTAACATAAATATTAACAGCAATTACAAAATACTAAAAAAAAACACTTTCAATCTTTAGGGTTTTTATTGTTGAGGAGCACGTGGAGAGAGAGGGCCTTGATTTTCCATTTTAGTGAATTGAGACACACATGGCAGGACCTCCACCTACCACAGGAATACACTCTGACCAAGGCTGATATGCACAGGCAACGGCCTAGGGGACATTTAAATCTTAAATGGGCCTAATGACACCCATAGGAAAATACTGTATGGCAAACACAATCGCCCAAGTGCCCAGTGGTGCTATGACAGAAATGATGAAAAATACATCAAATGACGTATTTCCCTCACTAATGTCAGCTTTGGCTGGTAGAACTCTTGCCTCCAAGTCAGAAGGTTGTTAGTTTAATCTCTGATCTGCAGACTTAAGGAGATAATCTGGACTTACACATTAGAGCAGTATTGAAGAAGTGCTCCATTGTTGGAGGGATCATCTTTCCGGAGAGATATTTAACTGAGGCCCTGCCTACCTGCTCAGGTGGATGTAAAAGATCTCATGGAACTATCAGCTGGGGAATCAACATAACTGTGGTATATTGTACTATCTTTTGTATACTGCCTCTCTGCTGCCCTTTTGGAAATCCCAAAATCAATTTTGAGGAAGTTTGAGCGATTTGTAAGATTGTTTTGCCTGTCTGCAATTTGTGTTCAGCTACAACTCAGTGAGTATGTAATTTTAAAAATATGGCACTGAAGACATATTTTGGGACAATTGGGGGAATTCAACCTTAACAAAGAGGACTAGTATAATTAAAAAAGAAGGTTACGCATTTGGCTGCAAGCTAATAAAATCCTAGATGAGGATAAGGCGAATGTTTTCCTCACCATGATGAGGACAGATGCGTTTGAGGTGGTGTTAAACCAATGTTGCCCACAAAACCCTGAAATAAATGAAATTCTGGACTCATGTTATGGCTCAACTAAGAATTAAATTGTGCTGTGAATTGCATTTTGTGAAAGGAAGCAGTTGCCAAATGAGTCTATTGCAAATTATATTCTTGAATTAAAAAAACTGCCTTGTCACTGTGGTTATAGTGCCAACTTAGAAGTCAACCTTAGAGTCATGTTCATTGGAGGGTTAAAGAACAGTAAAATCCAGGCCAAGCTTTTGTGTAAAGGCAATAAGCTGATGTGGAATGAGGCCTGTGATAAGGCCACAGCCATGAAAATGGCACGAAGAGATAATGGCAGATTGCAAGGAAGTTCTTTTCCTGAGCTGGCAGGGGAGATCCACTGGAGTTCAGCAGAAACCAGGCAGGCAAGTTCATCGACTCAGAGTCAGAAATTTAGATGCTATCATTGCCATTGTCGTCACCAACCATCCAATGCTCCAATTTCCAGTCAAAGTGCAATGCCTGTGGAAGAGTTGGTCATATCCAGATGACATGCAGGAATAGAGGAAACAGTTGTGCTCCAGGTCATGGAAAAGCTGCAAGTCACAGCATTGCACCAGGTTGAGGCCATGGTAGACCGAAAGCTAGATCAGGCTCCTGGAAGTCCTCTCAAATGCACATATAATAGATATGGAAACAGAAGTTGATGTTATCAAGCAGGAAGATCAAGAGTTGTACTCAATCAGACAGCAAGAAAAACAGCACATGAAAGTTGAGAGAAAAAGGGATGAAAATATAATTCCAGCATCCACAGTAAAAATGAAAGTTGGAGAGTCACAACTTACTTTTATCATTGATACAGCTGCAGCAGGGTTTGTTATCTCGGAAGGAGAGTATAATAAGTCCCTAAGTCACGTTCCCTTATGAAAAACTGGTGTGAAACTGACTGGTTATTCCAATAACAGTATTCCAGTTTAGGGGAAGTGAGTGTTAAGGTGGAATACAATGATGCATCCTATTATTTGCCATTGGTAGTAGTAGGAGGGAACAAAGTCTCCCTGATGGGAAGAAATTGGCTTAAGAACATACATTTAAATTGGGATGAGTTATTTATAGTAGGAATCAGTAAGAATACTTCTGACATTGAGGAATTGCAGATTGATTTAATTTTAGCCCATGTGTTTCCTATATATTACTTTACATACACAAATGACATGCCTGTCTCTGCCAGGGAAATTTCCAAAGCAATTCACAATGATGTGGTTCTCAGTAAAGTACTCAATTATGTCATGAATGGCTGGTCCAAAGAGTGTGATGATGAGAAATTGCAGGAGTATTTCATACATAGAAGTGAACTAAGTGTAGATCAAGGCTCTCTCCTATGGGGTTTACGAGTCACTATGCTGCCAGGGTTTAGGGAGAGATTGTAGGAAGAACTTCATCAAGAGTGCACAGGGACAGTCTATACGAAAGCAGAAGCAAGAAGCTATTTTTGGTATCCAAATGTAGATACAGATATTGAAGAGTTGGTGAAATTTTGTGAAATGTGTCTCAGAATGAGAAATGGTCCAACCAAAGTTCCTTTCATTCCATGGTCAAACACAAGAAAACAGTGAGAACCAGTACACGTGGATTTCTTTGAAGTGGAAGGTAAAGAATATTTTGTCTTGGTCGATAGCTATAGCAAGTGGATATGTGTTGAGTTTATGCCCAATACCACAAGTGCCAAAACTATTGAGATTTTGAGAAGTTGGTTTGCAATTTATGGGCTACCAGAGGTGTTGGTGTCAGATAATGGTTTACAGTTTACGTCAGAAGAGTTTGAAATATTTCTGAGTAAGAATGAAGTCAGCACTTTCTAATACCATCATATCACCCAGCATCGAATGGTGCTGCAGAAAGAAGTATACAAATTGTGAAGAGGTATTTGCATAAGAATTTGCTAAGCAACAAGCTATGCAGTAATTTCCATGTTTCTTTTTGACAAAGGCTAGACAATTTTCTGTTCTCTTACAGAATAACCCCACAGTCTACAACAGGTTTCTCACCTTTTTTTATTATTTAGAGATACAGCACTGAAACAGGCCCTTCAGCCCACCGAGTCTGTGCCGACTAAGAATCACCCATTTATACTAACTCTACAGTAATCCCATATTCCCTACTACCTACCTACACTAGGGGCAATTTACAATGGCCAATTTTACCTATCACCTGCAAGTCTTTGGCGGTGGGAGGAAACCGGAGCACCTGACGAAATCCCACGCGGTCACAGGGAGAACTTGCAAACTCCGCACAGGTAGTACCCAGAATTGAACCCAGGTCCCTGGAGCTGTGAGGCTGCGGTGCTAACCACTGCGCCACTGTGCCGCCCTTATGAGTTGATGTTTAAACACACTCCTAGGACAAGGTTTAGTTTGCTTAAGCCTGAAGTCAATAGCAAAGGAAGAGAAGAGAAGACAGCGTGACGATAAGTCATGATACTTGAGGCATGAAAATTAGAGCATTCAGTGCAAGTCAGACAGTCATGGTGAAAAGCCACCAAGGTGAAACAGAGAAATATGTGCTTGGAGTTGGTGTACAAAGACTAGGTGTATTCATATATCTAGTGAAGGTTTGAGAGAGACTCTGTCAGTATCATGTAAATCATTTGCTTGAAAGAAGAAATCTGCCAAAGGGAGAGCATGAGAAACCTCCTGTAGTCCAAGTTCCTATAGTTCCAAGAGAAAGCCAGGAAGAAAGCAAAAGTCACAAAGAAGCTGAAGGTTCACCAGTATCACAGAATCCACCAGTAGAGTAAAGTGAATCAGGGTCTTCGATTAAGACTAATCAATCAATTTTACATTCCCAATCATTAAATGGAGTTGGTAGTCAAAGTTCAGGATTGATACAATCTGAGATGTTGGGAGAGCAGAGTAAAGCTAATGAAAATGAAGAAGGTACCCAGACTGAAAGAGAAAGAAGCCAGATAGGTTAATTGAAAGTGTGTAGAAAGGAAGAAGAAATAATTTCTTTCTTTCAATACTTTTTGTCGATGGTGATATTTTTATCAAAGACATACTGGTGTTAAGGAAAAACAATTTTTTTTAACATGTAAGTTACTCTGGAAAATTAGTTATATATGCTTTAGTTGTGATTACAGTAACAAGCATGCAACACAACCTGTTAAAAGTCACTGTGATAATGTCACTGGACTAATAATACAGAGACCCAGGCTAATGCTCTGGAGACACAAGTTCAAATCCCACCATGATTAAGCTAGAGAGGGTGCAGAAAAGATTCACAAGGATGTTGCCTGGTTTGGAGGGCTTGAGTTATAAAGAGAGATTGGATAGGCTGGGTCTGTTTTCCCTGGAGCGAAGGAGGCTGAGAGAGGACATGATAGAGGTATATAAAATTAAGAGAGGCATAGATAGGGTAGATAGCCAGAGTCTGTTTCCTATGGTAGGGGTGACTAAAACTAGAGGGCATAGATTTAAGGTGAGAGGGAGGAGGTTTAAAGGAGATCAAAGGGGTAAATATTTCACACAAAGAATAGTGGGTATCTGGAATGAGCTGCCAGAGGAGGTGGTGGAGGCAGGAACAGTAGCAACATTTAAGAGGCATCTGAACAAGTACTTGAATAAGCAAGGCATAGAGGGATATGGAATTAATGCAGGCATGTGGGATTAGTATAGATAGGCATTATTGTCGGCATGGACGCGGTGGGCCGAAGGGCCTGTTTCTATGCTGTACGACTATGACTCAATGACATGGCAGCTGGTGGAATTTAAATTCAATTAATTAATAAAAACCTGGAATCGAAAGCTACTGTCAGCCATGAAACTACCATCAATTGTTATAAAAACCCATCTGGTTCATTAATGTCCTTTAGGGAAGGAAATCTGCTGTCCTTACGTTGTCTGGCCTACATTTTACTCCAGACCCACTGCAATGTGGTTGACTCTTAACTGCCTTCCAAAATCATCTAGCAAGCCACTCAGTTCAAAGGAAATTAGGGATAGGCAACAAATGCTGGCCTTGCCATTGCTGCCCACATCCCATGAAAGAATAAAAAAAATTCAAGGTATTGTTAATGAATTTTGGGAACTTTATGTACATGTACCATTTTATACTTACTGCATAAGTTGTTTTTTAAGTGGGGAGTGAGTGTGGTATATTGTAATATCTTTTGTATACTGCCTCTCTGTTGCCACCTCTGTTGGGAGCTGCAAATAAAGTTTCCAAAAGGGCTGCTCCCAGTTAAGACCACATGTTAGTTTTACTCAGCAAATACACAGCAATAACATAGAACATAGAACATTACAGCGCAGTACAGGCCCTTCGGCCCTCGATGTTGCGCCGACCTGTGAAACCATCTGACCTACACTATTCCATTTTCATCCATATGTCTATCCAATGACCACTTAAATGCCCTTAAAGTTGACGAGTCTACTACTGTTGCAGGCAGGGCGTTCCACGCCCCTACTACTCTCTGAGTAAAGAAGCTACCTCTGACATCTGTCCTATATCTATCACCCCTCAACTTAAAGCTATGTCCCCTCGTGTTTGCCATCACCATCCGAGGAAAAAGACTCTCACTATCCACCCTATCTAACCCTCTGATTATCTTATATGTCTCTATTAAGTCACCTCTCCTCCTCCTTCTCTCTAACGAAAACAACCTCAAGTCCCTCAGCCTTTCCTCGTAAGACCTTCCCTCCATACCAGGCAACATCCTAGTAAATCTCCTCTGCACCCTTTCCAAAGCTTCCACATCCTTCCTATAATGCGGTGACCAGAACTGCACGCAATACTCAAGGTGCGGCCTCACCAGAGCTTTGTACAGCTGCAGCATGACCTCGTGGCTCCGAAACTCGATCCCCCTACTAATAAAAGCTAACACACCATATGCCTTCTTAACAGCCCTATTAACCTGGGTGGCAACTTTCAGGGATTTATGTACCTGGACACCAAGATCTCTCTGCTCATCTACACTACCAAGAATCTTCCCATTAGCCCAGTACTCTGCATTCCTGTTACACTTTCCAAAGTGAATCACCTCACACTTTTCCGCATTAAACTCCATTTGCCATCTCTCAGCCCAGCTCTGCAGCCTATCTATGTCCCTCTGTAACCTACAACATCCTTCGGCACTATCCACAACTCCACCGACCTTAGTGTCATCCGCAAATTTACTAACCCACCCTTCTACACCCTCATCCAGGTCATTTATAAAAATGACAAACAGCAGTGGCCCCAAAACAGATCCTTGCGGTACACCACTAGTAACTAAACTCCAGGATGAACATTTGCCATCAACCACCACCCTCTGTCTTCTTTCAGCTAGCCAATTTCTGATCCAAAGCACTAAATCACCTTCAATCCCATACTTCCGTATTTTCTGCAATAGCCTACTGTGGGGAACCTTATCAAACGCCTTACTGAAATCCATATACACCACATCCACGGCTTTACCCTCATCCACCTGTTTGGTCACCTTGTCAAAAAACTCAATAAGGTTTGTGAGGCACGACCTACCCTTCACAAAACCGTGCTGACTATCGCTAATGAACTTATTCTTTTCAAGATGATTATAAATCCTATCTCTTATAATCTTTACCAACATTTTACCCACAACCGAAGTAAGGCTCACAGGTCTATAATTACCAGGGCTGTCTCTACTCCCCTTCTTGAACAAGGGGACAACATTTGCTATCCTCCAGTCTTCCGGCACTATTCCTGTCGACAATGACGACAAAAAGATCAAGGACAAAGGCTCTGCAATCTCCTCCCTGGCTTCCCAGAGAATCCTAGGATAAATCCCAAGTGGCCCAGGGGACTTATCTATTTTCACACTTTCCAAAATTGCTAACACCTCCTCCTTGTGAACCTCAATCCCATCTAGCCTAGTAGTCTGTATTTCAGTATTCTCCTCGACAACATTTTCTTTCTCTACTGTAAATACTGACGAAAAATATTCATTTAACGCTTCCCCTATCTCCTCTGATTCCACACACAACTTCCCACTACTATCCTTGATTGGCCCTAATCTAACTCTAGTCATTCTTTTATTCCTGATATACCTATAGAAAGCCTTAGGGTTTTCCTTGATCCTATCCGCCAATGACTTCTCGTGTCCTCTCCTCGCTCTTCTAAGCTCTCCCTTTAGATCCTTCCTGGCTAGCTTGTAACTCTCAAGCGCCCTAACTGAGCCTTCACGTCTCATCCTAACATAAGCCTTCTTCTTCCTCTTGACAAGCGCTTCAACTTCTTTAGTAAACCACGGCTCCCTCGCTCGACAACTTCCTCCCTGCCTGACAGGTACATACTTATCAAGGACACGCAGTAGCTGCTCCTTGAATAAGCTCCAAATTTCGATTGTGCCCATCCCCTGCAGTTTCCTTCCCCATCCTACACATCCTAAATCTTGCCTAATCGCATCATAATTTCCTTTCCCCCAGCTATAATTCTTGCCCTGCGGTATATACCTGTCCCTGCCCATCGCTAAGATAAACCTAACCGAATTGTGATCACTATCACCAAATGTGTTCACCTACATCTAAATCTAACACCTGGCCGGGTTCATTACCGAGTACCAAATCCAATGTGGCATCGCCCCTGGTTGGCCTGTCTACATACTGTGTCAGAAAACCCTCCTGCACACACTGGACAAAAACTGATCCATCTAAAGTACTCGAACAATAGTATTTCCAGTCAATATTTGGAAAGTTAAAGTCCCCCATAACAACTACCCTGTTACTCTCGCTCCTGTCGAGAATCATCTTCGCTATCCTTTCCTCTACATCTCTGGAACTATTCGGAGGTCTATAGAAAACTCCCAACAGGGTGACCTCTCCTCTCCTGTTTCTAACCTCGGCCCATACTACCTCAGTAGACGAGTCCTCAAACGTCCTTTCTGCCGCCGTAATACTCTCCTTGATTAACAATGCCACACCCCCCCCTCTTTTACCATCTTCTCTGTTCTTACTGAAACATCTAAATCCCGGAACCTGCAACATCCATTCCTGTCCCTGCTCTACCCATGTCTCCGAAATGGCCACAACATCGAGATCCCAGGTACCAACCCATGCTGCAAGCTCACCCACCTTATTCCGGATGCTCCTGGCGTTGAAGTAGACACACTTTAAACCAAGTTCTTGCTTGCCAGTGCCCTCTTGCGTCCTTGTAACCTTATCCCTGACCTCTCTACTCTCAACATCCTGTACACTGGAACTACAATTTAGGTTCCCATCCCCCTGCTGAATTAGTTTAAACCCCCCCGAAGAGCACTAGCAAATCTCCCCCCCAGGATATTGGTACCCCTCTGGTTCAGGTGAAGACCATCCTGTTTGTAGAGGTCCCACCTACCCCAGAAAGAGCCCCAATTATCCAGGAAACCAAAACCCTCCCTCCTACACCATCCCTGCAGCCACGTGTTCAACTCCTCTCTCTCCCTATTCCTCGCTTCGCTAGCACGTGGCACGGGCAACAACCCAGAGATAACAACTCTGTTTGTTCTCGCTCTGAGCTTCCACCCTAGCTCCCTGAATTTCTGCCTTAAATCCCCATCTCTCTTCCTACCTATGTCGTTGGTGCCTATATGGACCACGACTTGGGGCTGCTCCCCCTCCCCCTTAAGGATCCCAAAAACACTATCCGAGACATCACGAACATAAGTGAAAAATCTAGGCCATGATCTATTTCTGCTTTTGGTACCCTATGATAGCATCAACACTCTGTCCTTGGAACATAGCAACATCCTAACCTCAGTGGAGTACCTCCCAACAGCAACACGGACTGGATTTAACAGAGGCGGCAGACATCCCACCACTGGGGGCAAAAGTGTGGGGGGGGTTGGTGGCGAGACCCCACTTCAGCGGGCAACAGGACCCAGGGCTGCACTTTGCTGGTGGCAGTTAATTAAGTGACTGCCACCAGAGCTGCCGTCCCTATTAAGGACAACAACCTGGTCCCAAGAGCTGCTTGCCCAAACAGAGCCTCAGCACCACCATCGCATCGATGGCCGCGCACCTTCAAAATCAGTTAAGTGGGGTCTGGGGGCGCCGGGCCAGTCAGGCAGGCCCGGCGTGTGGGAGGGGATGTTGCTGTGGAAAGACGGCACCATTACCACAGGGTTGACTATTGCTGCCCAGTTGGTCCCTCGTGGGCCAAAGAGTGCCTAAAAAGGAGGGCCCCCCACCCCCGGACCCCACATGGTGGTGGGGCCCCCAGCTGCTGGTAAATTGCCAGCAGAGGTAGGAAGACATGCTTAATTGGCCATTTAACTGGCTCAATTGGGCTTTGGGTGGGTGAGTAATCTGCCAGCTTTCCTACTGCTGGGAAAATGGCATGGCAGTGGGAAGACATTGGGCATGTATCCTGAAGTCTTCCTGCATTATTTGCCAGCCTTCCAACCTACCAGCTCATCCCCAAAAGGCTGGTAAAATTCAGCCCAGTGTAATTGTTTCTATTTCTTATGCTGCCTATTCTCTGGTTTCTCTTATGCCCTCTTTATACTGCAGGGCTCCTTCTGACAGCAGGCATCAGTGGCATAGATCCTGCAGTATAATTGACCTTCTGTCCCTACCCTCACCGGCAGTGACAATTTCCTGGGGATTGCTTTTCATTTGCTGCCTCTAACCAAAATTACTGATGGTGACAAACATAAACTACTTGGCCTGGATTTTCCTTATGGCTTATGGACCCCAATGTTGGGACCAAATGGAGGTCCCCTGCCTGCACTTGCCAGGAACAGGACTGGTGTCGCAATCTTCCCAGAGGCGGCCTCCTAATTGGCAGCCTTGGAGTTCAATTAAGGATGTGGGTGGGCTCTCAATGCTGCCGTCCCATTCAGAGGACCAGCAGCTCTAGAGCCACGGCAACCCTACTGGGAGAGATGGTCACAAAATCGCCCCTAATTGGGGCCTTAATTATGTAAATTGGCTGCCTGCCCCTGTAGAGTGGGAAGTCAATTCACTTTCCAAGCTGCCTGGAGGTGGGAATGCGTCGAGGAGCCATCCCGATGTGGCTCTCCCCACTTTACTGGCTGCTCCACTACACCCTTGGCCGCCAAGCCCACCATTAAGGGGCTGGGAAAATTCAGCCGCTTGTGTCAGTGGGGTGTAGGTTGAGTGCAATACTAAGATTTTACCTCTCAAGCTGCCTTTAAAGGTGGACACTGTGCTTTGGTCTTGTTAGCTTGTAATCTTCCACTGAGATTGGGGTGGGGCCACAGCCAAATGGATAAAGCCACAAATGTGCTTTTGCAATATCTGTTCATCACAAAGGTAAAATAATTATGCATGTTCCTGTTGTTGCTGAACCCACCTTGCAGCATCTTATATATTTGGTTTCTTTTCTCTTTTTTCTCTAGATAATTTTCTTTTCTCTGTATCAGATTGCTCTGATAGATGAGTGCTAGCTTCCGTGTCTCAGAGAAAATAGGTAAGTTAATTGCATGTACGTAAATTCACATTTTATTTCACCTACTGCTTTTATCGTATGATCCTCCATGTCTTTAGAAGGTTGTAGCATGACACTATGCTAGACTTATGTCCCAATATTTATGGGGACGTGGGGAGGGAATGGGGGCAAGGCAAATTACGAGGTAACTCCAGAAATCCTGGGGTCACGGTGGTCCTCCGAATGTAATGGTAGGATCTCACTGACATTTCTTTATTCCAATTTCCCATTCAGATTGAGAGGTTGGTTGGCGGCCCAAGTAGAAAAGCCAGTGATAGAATGCTGCAGCTGCGGACTACTGGAGGCCACCCTACAATCTGGAAATCAGGGTTTGGTGGTGGGGTTGAAGTCTGGCAATCAGGACTGAGGGAGGCAGAGAATGGGGGTTGGTGGTGGGGTTCAGAAGATCACAGGGCAGGATGCTTGTGATCAAGGATTGAGAGGAATCTGCAGATCATGGGGTGAGGATGCTCTGGATCAGGAGTTGGGAGGAGTCTGAAGATCATGGGGCAGAATGTTCAGGATTGGGGATTGGTGATTGGGAGGGGTCTGCAGATCATGGGGCAGGGAGCTCGGGATTGCAGTTGAGAGGGGGCTTGGCAGATCACAGGGCAGGAGCCACAGAATTGGGGTTGAAGGGTGGTTGGCAGATCACAGGGCAAGAGGCTCAGGATTGGGATTGAAGTGGAGATGGTAGTCTCGGTGGGCGGTTGGCTGATGGCCATTTCGCTGCTGGGTTTCCCAAGCCCTGAAGAACCCAAGTTAAGTTGAAACCAGGCATCTCCTAGACAGGGCACATGCACGCCAAATGACACTAGGCATGGATATGGCTGGTTGGGGCACATTTCACTATTTTTAATTTTCAACTTCTCCCCCAACCCTCTCCTGCCTGCCATGGGGGTTAATATTGACCCCTTTAATTTAGGATTTCAATGTCAAACAAATGTATGCAGAAATAGAAGAACAAATGAATAATGAAAGTAACACAATATGTATTTCTACAGCGGTTGTTAAGCTTAGTTAATTCCTCATATAGCAGAAAGTAGTAAAGAGTTTCTAACTGCTGAGCTAAATTATTAGATAGGAAATATCCATATGTTGGGGTTCTTTTTCCCACTGTCTGCAGAAGCTGTCCAGCATGACTATCTCTTTTCAAAAGTTTCAGACTGGCCTTTCGATTTGAACAAAGGAGATCTTCAAAAATTAACTGGGACAAAGCAGATTCAAATAACTGCTGACTGAATTCTGAAAAAGAACTGCCAATCAAATATGTATTTGAACAAATCCCGTAGAAAGCTTGCATTTGAATTCAATAGCTTGGTCCCCACAGCCATCAGGCATAGACAAACCAACCACAATCTGTAACATCAGTATCAAGTTAAGCTGGAGCATTATTTTGTGAGTGAAACTGGTTTTTAACCCCTTGCTTACCAGGACAGAACTAACGCAGCCAATATAATGCTAAATCATTTATGGCACACAGTATAAACAGGAAAGATCCACAACAACAGAAATATTATCAATGAAAATGGCTAGTAATATAAAAGGAGTATGAGTGAACTTGTCAATTGGTTCCAATTAATGTTGATTTATGGGCTTCAAGCTACTGCGAACTGGGTTGAAACACAGACTCATTTGATTTAGTATTGGGACAGAGCAAATTTCATTCCACTGGTCTGGGCTGAATTGAAACCCAAGTTGTTGGAGATGAAAGGAGCAAATGTTAATCCATTGTCACAACCAATGCT
The DNA here is from genome assembly GCF_036365525.1 of Heterodontus francisci. Taxonomy (NCBI): domain Eukaryota; kingdom Metazoa; phylum Chordata; class Chondrichthyes; order Heterodontiformes; family Heterodontidae; genus Heterodontus; species Heterodontus francisci. Next base: position 112,619,128 of record NC_090374.1, read on the forward strand.
CAAGGAATGGGCGCTTTATGTACTGGCATTTTATATCAGAGATTGAATGGATATTTCTAGTGGCTAGAAGCAACATAAGTGTGGAGGAGTACTGTTACATGCTGAATTAATACAGTGACATTTTATCTATGAGCCTCATTTGAATCCAACCCAAATTGTAGGGACAAAAGTAAATTTTCTACTGCAAGCAATGAACCTAAATGAGCTACATTTGGGCAATCACAATTCACCTCCCAGTGGGATTGGGCCCATATCATAAAACTGCACCCAATTTGGTGCTAATTAGCAAACTCTCAAAGAAGGTCATAAGGAAGGCTGATGTGAGGAATGGGAAATGTCACAGTGGTGCAGTAGACAGTTCAGTTAAGAATATAAAAAATAGGAGTAGGACTAGGCCATACAGTCCTTCAAGCCTGCTGTGCCATTCAATTAGATCATGGTTGATCTTTGACTTCAACTGTCGCCTGGTCTGGATGGCTTGCATCCCAGGTTGCAAAGAGAAGTGGGGATGGAGATAATGGAAGGGCTTGCCATAGTCTTCCAAATTTTCCTAGATACAGGGGAGGTGCCAGAGGATTGGAGAAGGGCAAATGTGGCACCCTTGTTCAAGAAAGAGTGTAAGGACATTCCTTGTCCCTACAGGCCGGCCAGTGTAATATCATTGGTGGGTAAGGTTTTAGAAACAATAATCAAGGAAGGAATCAATAGGCATCTGGAGAGGTTTCAGTTAATTAAGGAGAGCCAGCATGGATTTGAAAAGTCAGATTTCCTTTGGCTAATTGAATTGTTTAATGAAGTAAGAGAGAAAGTTGATGAGGGGAATATGGTGGATGTTGCATATAAGGATTTTAAGAAATTACCACATAAAAGGCTGGTTAATAAAATCAATGCTCATGGAATAGTAGGGTCAGTGTTAGCTTGGATAAAAATTTGTCTTAAGGACAAAAAACAGTGAGTCATGGTAAATGGTTATTTTTCATACTGGAGGATGGTAGACAATGGTGTTCCCCAAGGGTGAATGCTGGGACCACTGTTTTTTTGATATAGATAAATGACTTGGATATTGGAATATAGAGTATAATTTTTAAATTTGCCAATGATACCAAACTTGGAGTTGTGGCAGACAGTGAGGATGATACAAATCAACTGCAACAGGATATAGCAGAATGAGCAGACAGGGGGTAGAAGGAATTTCATACAGACAAGTGTGAGATGTTATATTTTGGCAAAAGGGATGGAAAGAGGCCATATAGACTTAATGACACAGTTCTAAAGAGCCTAAAGAGACAGAGGGACCTGAGGATTCATGTGCATAGATCTTTGAATGTGGCAGGACATATTGAGAGAGTAGTTAGCAAAGCATATGGGATCTTGAGCTTCATTAATATAAGTATTGAATACAAAAGTAGCGAGGTTGTGCTGAAGCTTTAAAAAGCTCTGGTTAGGCCACAACTAGAAAATTGCATCCCATTCTGGTCACCACACTTTAGGATGGATGTGAGGGTCCTTGAGAGGATGCAGAGGACATTTTCCAAAATGGTTTCAGGGATAAGGGATTTTAACTACAAGGTTAGGTTGGAGAAGCTGAGGTTAATCTCCTTGGAGCAAAGGAGATTGAGGGGAGATCTGATAGAGATGTAAAAGATTATGACAGGTTTAGATAAGATAAACAAAGAAAGCTGTTCCCATTAGCTGGTGGTACAATGATGAAGAGTCACAGATTTAAAGTTTTGAGCAAGAGACATGGCGGGAATGTGCGGCTGCATTTTTTTATGCAACGAGTGTAATGACCTGGAACTCATTGCATTTGAGGGTGGTTGATGCAGAGACGATGAATTATTTCAAAGGAAATTGGATGGGCACTTACGGGAACTAAACTTGCAGGGCTATGGAGATAGAATGGGGGAGTAGGACTGACTAGATTGCTCTACAGAGAGCCAGCAAGGGCCAAATGGCTTACTTCTGTGCTGTTCTGACTCCTTAGGCTGAATTTTCCTGTATGGAGAAGTGCTCTCGAAGAGAAGATAGGTTTTTATGAGGGAGCCGGCGCCAGGCAGGCAGGCCCAAGATATACGGGGGTGGAGGGGTCATGATGCACCAGTGGTCATTTCCATGGGAGTGACTATTGCCACCCAGGGGCCCCTTCATGGACCATGGGAACACCCATCGAGGAGGGCCCTTCTGACCTGCCCATGGAGCTGGACAGTGACCCTTAATTTGTCCCTTAAGTGGCTCAGTTGGCTGCCCAATGGGCGGCCAAACCACTGAGATGCCCATAGCCGGCAATATGCAATGGCAGCGGGAAGACATCAGGCTCCCACCCCAACCCCCGATGCCTTCCCCCATTATATCGCCAGCCCTCCCACCTCCCAGCCCAACTCCTATGGGCTGGGAAAATTCAGCTATATAACTCCACTTTCCCACTCTATCCCTTAGGGCGAATCTTCCCAGTCCCACCGAGGTGAATTTGATGGCAGTGCCAGGAGGGTGGTAGGTCAGGAGGGCATCAGTTTGGTGGTCCAACAAGTTCCTGACTCCAGCCGGTTTTGCCAAAGCCGGGGTGGAAGTGGCAAGGGCTACCCGCCTGGGAGTGGCAGGTAGCCAATTTGAATACCTAAGTGCCCACTTGTGGGCAGTTTGGGGATGGCAACAGGATCTTCCCAGCGATGGACAGGTCACTTTGTGGTCTGGAGGCAGCTTGCCAGTGGCTGGCCAGGGTACCCGTAAGGCCTCGTATGCTTATCACTCCCCCACTAGAGACACAGAGCTCAGCAGGCCACAGCTGCTACTACAGGCCATCTGGAGGGACTCAACTCCACAGTAGTGGCCTGATAACTGTGGCCACAGTTTATTTTAACAAAATTGAGAGGTCTTCAAAGGGCGCTTCAAGATGGAGGCACCTTCGTGGTCCCCCTGCTACAGAAGCAGCACCCATCTTTGCTGGTGGAGTTGTCATCCTTCCAAAGTTGCAAACCATCTGATTGGTCCTGCAGCCTCAGGAACTCACCTGCCATCCTTAAGTGGATGACAGACATAGAGGCGGCCAATTAGGAGACTGCCTTCTGGAAGATTTCGCCAGCGGGCGAACCAGCAAGTGTGGAGTTGGAAATGGGCCCGACCTGCGATTATTTTTCAAGTTGTTAAGATTCCGCCCTTAGTGTCTGAAAATCTATTGATTTCTGTCTTGAATATACTCAACATCTGAGCATCCATAGCCCTCGGGGATAGCCAATTCCTAGGATTCACAATCCTCTGAGTGAAGACATTTTTTCTTCTTTCAGTTCTAAATGGCCAACCCCTTATCCAGAGACTATGACCCATATTTCAAGATTCCCCAGCCAGGGGAAATATCCTCTCAGAATCTACCCTGCCAAGTCCTCTAAGAATGTTATAAGTTTCAATGAGATCATCTCTTATTCTTCTGAACTCCAGATAATATAGGTCCATTCTACTCAATTTCTCCTCATATCCTCTCATCCCAGGAATCAACCCAGTGAACTTTTGTTGCATCCCCTCTAAGGCAAGTGTATCTTTCCTTAGGAGGCCAAAACTGTACACAGTACGCCATGTGTGGCCTTACCAAAGTCCTATATAATTTCGAGAAATGCTGGAAATACTCAGCAGGTCTGGCAGCATCTGTGGAGAGAGAAGCAGAGTTAACGTTTCAGGTCAGTGACTCTTCTTCAGAACAAGTAGATATTAGAAATGTGAAAGGTTTTAAAACCTTAACGTTAACTCTGCTTCTCTCTCCATAGATGCTGCCAGACCTGCTGAATATTTCCAGCATTTCTTGTTTTTATTTCAGATTTCCAACATCTGCAGTATTTTGCTTTTATCCTATATATTTGTAGCAAGAGTTCCTTAACTCTTATACTCCAAACCCCTTGCAATAAAGACCAACATACCATTTGCCATCCTAATTGCTTACCGTACCTGCATGCTACCTTTCTGTGATTCTTGTACAAGGAGACCTAAGTTTCTCTGAACATCAATGTTTACTAGCCTCTCATCTTTAAAAAAAATCTGCTTTGCTATCCTTCCTACCACAGTGGATAATTTCACATTACCCCACATTATACTTCATCTGCCACATTATTGCTCACTCACTTACTTGATCTCTATCCCTTTGCAGCTTCTTTGTGTCCTCCTCACAGCTTACTTTCCCACCAAGCTTTGTATCGTCAGCAAACTTACCCTTGTTCTGTTCATCAAAGTCATTGATATAGATACTAAATAGCTGAGGCTAAGCATTGATTCTTGTGGTACCCCAATAGTTACTGAAAATGATTCATTTATTCCTATTCGCTGTTTTCTGTCCATTAATCAATCCTCAATCCAAGCTGGTAGCTCAGATTTTGCTGCCAGCGGCGAAGTGACGGCGCTCGCTGCAACGTCGAATAAGCTGCTGGCAAAGATCTAGTGATCTCTGTAGTGTGGATTTCCCCTTTCCTAATGTTAGTTTGAACCTGGCACCAAGTCAAGGGGATCTCCAGGCATCCAGCAACAGTGATGTCATCAAATAAGGTAAGCAGTCAATCACATTAAAGAATGCTCACCGACGGCAAAGCAGGAAGTAAAATGCACTGATTATCCTTCATATTTTAATACAGATAGTGCTGAATGGCCGTGAAACATGGGCAACTTACAGCTACCAGGAAAAGAAGCTCAATAATTTCCATCTTCGCTGTCTGAGGCACATTATGGGTATATCCTGGCAGAACAAAATCACAAATGTGGCAGTCCTCTCAAAGGCAGAGCTCCCAAGTGTGTTGACACTAATCAAACAGAGGCGGCTTTGGTGGATCAGACATGTCCACAGGATGGAAGACGGTTGTATACACAAGTTCCTTTTGAGGTAGCAGGGGCCAGACGACTAGTGGGGCATCCAAAGCTCCACTTCAAGGATCCTTGAAAGTGTGACATGAAGGGCCTAAATGTCGATTATCGCATGTGGGAGTTGCTAACTGGGCAAAAGAGGGAAATGATAACACTTCCTATGAACTGGTGTGCCCTACCACAATGGTCAGTGACTACAGCAGCTTGACAGTAGATGCCAACGCCGAAAATAACAACTCACAGCATCAGTTGGCAGCTTCACATGCGGCACTTGTAGCAGAACCTACCTCTCAAGGATTGGTCTTCACGGCCGTCAGTACAGGTGCCCCAAGAGAAGACATCCCTCTTAAATGGATTGTTTGCTGTGTGTCCATCATCTTTCACAGATGGAAAGATACCAACCAGTGAAATAAATGATTAGGGTGGATGCTAAAATATCGTAAACCAACTTAAGAAAATAAATATACATGCATTCTTTTTCATAATGCAAAAATTTGGCATTCCAAAAATTTAAAATTAGTTTTTCAGAGCCAGAGAGGATTTTCAGCGGTAATTATGAACTTAGTATGCCATTAAAAATCTAGTTATACCTCTTTCAATGAGTTATAACTTTTTCAAGGTTTTTACAGTGAGACTAATAGTGTAGTAAAGCAAGTTCACATCAGTTCTGTGACTTCTAATTGATTGAAGTTAGTGGGGACATCAACAGTGCAGCCTTTTGAGTAGCATACAGTCACTGACAGCAACTTTTGGATTTCCATCTTTAACTGCATATGTGCAAACTCCAGAAGTTGCTGCCAGTTTTTGATTAATAATGATGGCAAATGCTGACAGTTTCATCATCATTACTACCCCATAATCCGGACCATAGTATTATCCCCAATCCCATAAACCCTAATCTTGTGCAAGAACCTCTTGTGTGGCACCTTGTTCTGAGGTTAAGGTTAACGAACATTGCTAGGAATGAGTTGAGGCAGTTTTACTCTTTATCGATAATTTTCTGACTTTGTGCTCGCAAAAGGGAGTCTCACCCACTGGCAGTGTATGTTGAAAATTTGGGTTTGCATTGCATACATTTTTCTGACCATTATTGGGTGAGACTCTGGTGTCAAAAAATAACCCCTTATCACCTGCATATTTGACGCTGACTCTCGAGCCCTAATTTTACCTTTTCCTGCTTAGTAGAAAAAATGTAGGTTTGGGTCGGACTTCGAGAGAATAAAATTAGATGGGGTGTAAATCGAGGCATAGGTGCCCAAAATGGGAATGCATTCAATTTCCCAGCATTTACATCACTTGCCTTGAAGTTAAAAGAAAGGATAAAAAGGAACTTGAAAAGTAGAAATAGAAAGGGCCCTTTGTGAAATAAAATCGAGCAGTTATAATTCAATTCACAATCAGTTCCGAAGAAGGGTCACTGACCTGAAACGTTAACTCTGCTTCTCTTTCCACAGATGCTGCCCGACCTGCTGAGTGGTTCCAGCATTTCTTGTTTTTATTTCAGATTTCCAGCATCCGCAGTATTTTGCTTTTATCATAATCAGTGCAAGTTCACTGCAAAGAACTAGCCCTCATGGTTCAAAACAAATTCAGACTAACTTGCCAATCTCATTCAGAGGCCAAAAGAAATGGCGTTTGAAGTGGAAAATCAATTATCTGTCAGTTTTGTGACCTGGAAAACTGCCTATTTCTTCCGTTTTGATATACTTTCATTTTTATTCCACTGCAGCCGTTATAACTTTACAGCATATAGATGTGATTTTAAAAAAAAATTGTTAATGTTACATGGGCATCACTGGCAAGGTCAGCATTTATTGCCATCTCTAATTGCCCTTGAGAAGATGGTGGTGAGCCACCTTCTTGAACTGCTGCAGTCCATGTCATGTAGGCACTTCCACAGTGCTCTTAGGTAGGGAGTTCCAGGATTTTGATCCAGTGACAGTGAAGGAATGGTGATTTATTTCCAAGTCAAGATGGTGTGTGAATTGGAGGGGAACTTGCAGGTGGTGATGTTCTCTACGTGTGTTGCCCTTGCCCTTCTAGGCAGTAGAAGTCACAGTTTGGAAGGTGCTGTTGAAGGAGCTTTGGCAAGTTGCTGCAATGCATCTTGTATATGGTACACACTGCAGCCATGATGCGCCAATGGCTGAGTGAGTGAATGTTTAAGTGGTGATGAATGGAGTGCCAATCAAGAGGGCTATTTTGTCCTGGATGATGGTGAGCTTCTTGAGTGTTGTTGGAGCTGCATTTCTCAACAAGTGGAGAGTATTCTATCATATTCCTGACATGTGTCTTGTATATAGTGGAAAGGCTTTAGGGTGACCAGGCAGTGAGTTACTTGCTGCAGAATACTCAGACTCTGATCTGGTCTTACAGTCACAATATTTTTGTGACTGGTCAAGTTAAGTTTCTGGTCAGTGGTGACCCTAGGATGTTGATGGTGGAGAATTTAGCAATGCTGTTGAATGTCAAGGGAAGGCGGTTATATTCTCTCTTGTTGGAAATGGTTATTCAGTCATTGTCTGGCACTTTCGTGCATGAATGTCACTAGCCACTATCAGCCCAAGCCCGAATGTTGTTCAGGCCTTACTGCGTATGGACACAAACTGCTTCAGTATCTGAGGAGTTGTAAATGGTACTGAACACTGTGTAATCATTGGTGAACATCCCAACTTCTGACCTTATGATGGAGGGAAGGTCATTGATGAAGCAGCTGAAGACGGTTGGGCCTAGGACACTACGCTGAGGAATTCCTGCAGTGATGTCAGGGTCTGAGATGATTGGTCTCCAACAACCACAACCATCTTCCTTTTTTCGAGGTATGACTCTAGCCAGTGGAGAGCTTTCTCCTTGATTCCCAATGACTTTAATTTTACTAGGGCTCATGATGCCACTCTTGGTCAAATGCTGCTTTAATGTCAAGGGCAGTCACTCTCACTTCTGGAATTCAGCTCTTTTCTCCATGTTTGGACCAAGGCTTAATGAGATCTGGAGCTGAGTGGTCCTGCTGAAAACCAAACTGAGCATCACTGAGCAGGTTATTGTTGAGTAAGTGTTGCTTGATAGCACTGTCGACAACACCTTCCATCATTTTTCTGATGATTGAAAGTAGACTGATGGGGCGGTAATTGGCCAGATTGGATTTGACCTGCTTTTTGTAGACAAGACATACCTGGACAATTTTCCACTTTGTCAGGTAGATGCCAGTGTTGTAGCTGTACTGGAACAGTTTGGCTAGAGGTACGGCTAGTTCTGGAGCACAGGTCTTCAGCCCTACAGTGCTGGAAAATGGGATTATAATAGATTGGTGCCTGATGGCCAGCACAGACAAGATGGGCTGAAGGGCCTGTTTCTGTGCTGTATAACTCTATGACTCTACAGCAAAGTTGTAATATAACAACTATGGCACATATTCTCAAATAACTTGATGGTAGTTTTGGACAAATAGCTCTAAAAAGCACTGAAGAACTGTTTACCCTGAATATCGTGCCCACTGACCTGAAGTGAGACTTGCAGGTCAATGAATTGTGCTCGGGATGTTATAAACATCAAACATGATATCAGGGTAAAAGGAGACTACCACATTTACTTTTTCCAGGTGACTGATCATTTAAAATGTAGTTTGGTGCAGCTGTACATGATTCATGCAATTTATCTATTATTTGTAGAACTAATAAATGGTCATTCCCCCTGTGCTGACCCCATAGAGCTGTTACTGGATAAATGATGTTGATTATCAATTCTTCTCTTGGGAGAAAAAAAGCACACACATTGTTAAAGTTTGACAGTTTGACTGTCTCTGTCTATAATGTGACCATTACAATAACTTCCAGCAGTAGAAGTCAGATAACGACCGTTTGACAGGGAGATTATTCATAATAGAAGCTATTTTAAAAATAACCATTATACATAATTGAACCTATTATAGACTGTTTCAGAAACGGACAAAACTGTCTTTGCAGTGACAGTGACATGTGCATGTGACAGTTTATACAAGCCTTTACTTCACATTTAGGAATGGGAAATATTTCATGGCAGAAAAAATCTGTCTAAAATTGGCAGGAGTTGGTTTTATCTGTTCAGGGTAAAATGCCCGGTGTGCTTGCCTATTTAACAACATTCCTTTAAAGAAGGATTTTTTTTGGCTTGCTTAGGATGTATTTCAAACTTACCATAAATTATTCTTGGGAAATTTTTCTAATTTTCTATTTCAAGAATTTTTTTTCTTAACAATGGGCTGAATTTTACCAGACCCTTGATGCTGGGGTCGCGGTGGGGGGCACATAAAATTCAGCGGGGAGAGGCCCGCCTCGACCCTTGACATTGAGAAGGATCCGCCGCATATTACCGGTGGGGGGGGGCCTCGGTACAGCCACCTTTATCTAAATATTTAAATGAACAATAATGAGATTTAAAATTAACTTACCTGCGAGTGGCGGCCATACGGAGTTCCGAGACGAGAACCTAGTGGGGAAGGGGGAGGAATAAAATTTTCAGGGCAGGAGGGGTGGGGAAGACAATTTTTGTTGGCTATGGGGATAGTGGGAAGGGGTTGAGGGTCAAAGGGAACAAATTTTGGGTGGGTAAGTTCAGGATATTAATAAAAGTTTATTATGGGGGGAGAGAGTAATTAATATATAAGTTACCCATTGGGGGTTGGGAGACAGGATTTAGAGTTGAAATTAAAATTTATTTTCATTTCCTAGAGATCGGGACCTTTAAATTTTAAAATGTTACTGAAGGGCTTGAAACCCTTTAAAAATGGCGCCGGCGCCTGCGCAATGGCGCCGGACGCTGTTGCCGGGGATGCAGCAGCTGTCCCCTCTACATCACCAAGGGCGGCCGTTCCATCCCCTCTACTTAAATCAGTCCCCGCGCGCAATATCGCGGGGGCTGTGCAGTGGCACTTACGTGTCGGAACGCTGCCGAGTTCAAAGCGTGGCACCGCAGAGCGTGGTACGCGAATAAAATCCAGCCCAATATTTTCCATTTCCTGTAGATGTAGAGCAAAGGAGGGCAAATACAGCCCCCATATGAGAATATTTGGGCTGCGATGTACCACCATCTGAGAGAGCATTACAAACATTAGCCTACCTGTCAACAGGAAAAGGGCAGCATTGGAAAAAGGAAAACTTTTTAGGCATTCAGGTACTAGCATGCCCATAACATCAGTTGGTTTAACTGTCCCTGCTGATGGGGTACCTCCCCAGAACGTGGGAAATTTGAATCAATTGGTTTCATACAAATATGCTGCTGGTAGCTGCCTGTCTTTATTCCTGCTTTTCCCATTGGCAGTGTGGCAGCTTGTTGTTTCTGACATTCTTGCCTTTTGTTAGGGGATGATGGGAATAGCCCCCATTGTTGGCTTGGAATGGATATGGTCTTACTCATGACTATCAGTGGAGGCAAAGTGCCTGCAAAGTCTATTGGGTCTGGTGTGAAGGTGGAAAGTTTAGACTGAGATTGACTGCTATAGCCCAGGTTTTGGAGTTGCTCGATTGTACAGCTGCTTAATCACCCTACTTACAAATACCAGAGTGAAACGTGAATTTTAGCTTGTTGCATTCTTGTTCCGTCAGTATTTCTAGCAGTGGGTGCTCAAGTCTGAAGGCAGAGGGAATTGTTTCTGGATACTAGTATACCTCTAGTACCTCAGCTAAGTAATCATTCTTCATGGGCAAACTTAGACATTGACTGTTAACAGCTTATTTGGCCATGGAGAGCATCAAAGGCAAGTCAGATCCTGCCGATCCAGATCCTTCCCAGGAGGGGTTACAGTATAGTGATTTTCAGCTGCCTTTTCCTTCATTCTTACCTGGGAACACTGAGGATATGTGTAAAGTCGCAAACTCATCCTTTGCTGTTAATTTGACATATTCTGATTGTATGCCTGAATATCACACCAGGGGCAACCACACATTAAGTTTAACATCCTAGTTTTCAAACTAATATATTCAGTAGTCCCTGCAATACAGCTATGGTCCTAACTTTTATTTTATATAACCTTGAACTTTGAAGCTGAAATATGTAAATGTGAAATTAAGGCCTTTGAAGCTGGTGAAGGATTTTTGAAGAGGTCAAATGTGCTTAATCATTATGGAAAAAAGTTATAGAATACAAAAACTATTCAAGTTTTTATGATTAGAAAAAGAATTTGTTGTACTTTTTATTAGGTGAACAATCACTGTGCTTTCAGCTAGAAATATAAGAACATGTTTCTGTGCTTGTACTGTAGGGGCTGCAGCAGATATGTGAGACTACCATGGGCTAAATATTCAATATTGAATACATTAAAATTCAGGTATATAATACTTTACTTCAGTAACTGAAACATGGCATCAAGATTTATTTACTTAATAGGAATAATAATGTGCTTTTCACACTAATATATTGTTTACTTACAATCAAAAGATCTGCATAATATGTTCTATGATCTATTTCAGAAGAGTCTGTTTCTGAGTTTAAATTTTGGTCCATTTTGTAGCAAGCTGCAAAATAGTTACCAACAGTACATTAATGCATAAAATTTGTGAAGATTGCTTTGTAAGCAAGGTACAAATGTAAACATTTAGAAATTTTTGATAGCTAACTGTATTTATTGAGAGGAAATAGATAGGAAAAGTGTATGTAGTATTTTATTTTATTCCCATTCCTTCAACAGAAACAGTCACTTTTTTGGCAGAGTGAACTGAATATAAATAATTTAACGCCTTCACAAAAGCTCCCCTGAATTGCTTTATTGTGAGATGGTAAACATTAGTGTATTTCATCAGAGTGAATGCGTGTGGTAAAGGCAGTCGTCCTGAGGTAAACACACCTGCTCCATCACTGAAGTACACAGCACCCAGTCACCAATTTGTCATGTGGATCTCTGTGGCTGTCTCTGCTCATTTGGTGCAAGACTGCACACAGCAGAGTGGTTAGACGTGAGCTTTTCTGACAGATACGACAACCCTTGCTGAATTATTCATTAGCGTGTTAATGGCAGGTGATGAGATCTTTTCACGCTACATCCCACTCAGTAGGTGTTTATTACCCTGTTCAACAGCAGCCTGCTATTACTGTAGGGGAAAATAACTGTCTACACAGGCTTGACAGGTAATGGGAAACGTGCTCTACTCACTTTCCTCATAAGTGCAGCTGAAGGTTATTAAAGAAACTGTGTTGTTCTAGGTGCAAACAACATGGTTGCTCTTCACTTTGGCTGAAAAACTTAATCCTTCAAATCCGCAGATATGATATCAATCCCACAGTAATCCAGTTTTGACATTTTGGAATCATTTTAGTTATTATTTTGTTTAGGTTCATCAGAGACTTTCAACAATAGTAAAACAGTCATATACAAATTTCCTATTTGACCTTAACTTTAACTTTAAGGTACATGTTCCTTTGACATATGCTTTACTTCTATAATTGCTTATTATTCACCTATCAGGAATCATATTGTTTGCTATGACATCAACCTGACTCTGGATTAATATCTAGCAAATGGTGCTACAGGCTCAGTGTGCAAATGGAAGTCATGGAGTGTCAAAACAAATTTTACCTATATGCTTTTATCCTATACTGTATGTTTTTTAGTAAGGAGTTGAACTTTTGACATTGGTAGTAGAATGGGAACATTCCTGTTGTAGGAGATTTAACTGACATCAAGCTTACTGGGTGACCATTTTTCCCTGTCCATGAAAATCTACCTGTGCTGTGTCTGTGGTCATTTCTTCTTATTGTAATAGCACAAGCCACATTGTTAATTTAAACGTCAAATACTTAACCTTCATTTCGTATTTGTTAAAATAGGTGGTATGTTAATACTGGGACTAAAAAGTGATCTTGCAGCATTTGTTACTGTGTCCATCGTGTTTTGTATTGCAGGTGAGATGGAGCAACCAACTGGAATTGTTTATGTTTTCCTAAAGTTGTGTAATTCTACATGCTAGACCTATCCTTTACACTGATCTTTTATGTATGTGAGAGGTCAAACTAGTGAAACACAGACAGAGTGAGTTTCTGCTTAGAAAAGATAAGCAAGCAAGTTTGGCCAGAACAGGAGGCGGTGATGTTGTTAAAGTGTCTGCTGTAACTGAGGCTGTGTGATTGTGCTGATTGGGATCAGTTTTTTCTTTAACTACATTAACGATAACATCAATTAAATGAACTGGATTGTGCTAATTGTGTAGTTTGAATTGAAGCAGTGGTTAACAGATCTTAGTGAATTCCTGAATGAGTCATCAGGCAGTCTCCTGTAGGTACATAAGGCTGTGCTAGTGGTCTGAGTGAAATTTTACTGAGAATAGGTGAAGAAATGACTTATGCTTGAAAATAAATTTGTCACTGAGACTGAGTGGGCCTGAATCTTCAAGACAAGGCAAGGGAGTGAAAATTAATTCTAACTAATTAGTACACAGTATAGACCAAGGTAGTCCGACAAACGGCCCACAGGCCAGAATCCGGCCCGCGAAGGGTTTCTATTTGGCCTGCCAATCCTGTGTAACTGACAGCGGGTTGCCTGGACGGGGTGAGCCCTGATTGGTTGTTCATGGCTCAGGAGCACTGGGACATGCCGTCCCTACTGTTTTCAGGTGCTTCAGGGAGTGAGCGAGTGAATGAGAATGGCTGCTGCAAGGGGAGAGCAGGAAGCAGGCTAGCACAGAGCTAGAGGTGTGGGGCAGAGTGGTGCTGATGGAGCACAGAGAGAGAGAGAAAGTCAGGCAGCCCTTTAAGTCAGCACTGGCCCCAGGAGCAGAGGGAGAGAGAGAGAGAGAAGTGGGGGTATGGAGAGAGAGATAGGCACAGAGAGGGGGGAGAACGATAAATATAGAAATGGGAGAGAAAGAGGCGGAGAGAGAGGCGGGGGTGGGGGGAAGAGAGAGACAGAAAGAAAGAGGAGAGAATGATGGGGGAGATATATATATATATATATATATATATAGAGAGAGAGAGAGATAGATAGATAGAGAGAGAGGGAGAGCGAGAGAGGAGAGAGAATGAATAGCATCAAAACAAAATCAAGATCACTCCTGGCAGATTGATATCCAACCAGAATTCTCCACATCACTACATCAAGTGTGTTGACAACTTGTGCAAGCAAAAGCAATGCCAGGTATCTCACTAAATCAGTATGCAACATAGTGACAAGAAAATAAGTTAATAAGTCTTCTCATTTAAAACTTGTCCATAAAAATGCACATTTTTTGTTGGTTTGATTAATAGTAAGATACATTTTTAATGCCTTTATCTTTCTGAAATTTGCTCACCGGCCCTCTATGTAGTTCAAAAACTGTAATGTGGTCCCTCATGTGAAAAGGTTGGACACCCCTGGTATAGACCCACCAAATATGAGTCACAGTGATATACAGTTGGGTGTGAGTGGCCCCAATAGTTTTCAACATTGACTATGGATCTCATAAAATATTATGGATTCAGGTCAAACAAGAACAAATAAACTCCTCCTGAACCACCTATTCCCTCAACTAATAAATCAGTACTTGTCCATGCTGAACACCTCTTGCAAAAACACTTAGGGAAGCAAAGGTACAGAATCTACAGTAGGTAGAAGACAGAATGTACTCTGGGACGGGAACTCCAATATCCATTTCCAAGACAGGCTTGCCAGCACCACCATTGACTAGACTGGTCAAAACCTCAAGGACATAGCTGCCAGACAGGGCCTGCATTTGGTAGCGAGTGAATCAACATGAAAAAGTAACCTACTTGGCCTTATCAACCTATAGAATTGGTAAAAGTGTACAGGTGTATTGTCATACTAATTGGCATAGACGGATCCTGCTGCCCAGAACTGGATATTGAAGTGACATTATGGGACATCATCAGTAGTCTATATTACAATGATTTGTAACCTCATGGCTTAGCACATCCTCCATCACCCTCAAGCCCAATCAAATTCAATGGGGAATGCACTAGGCATACCTCAGAATGAGGTGTCAACATAGTGAAACTAGGGCTATCTAAATGCCAAACACCAAAAGCAGCAGGCTATACATAGGACTAAATGCTCCAACAAACCAATACATCAGAATAAAGCTCTTCCCAGTCAATGAAGAATGGCGATAGGTAATCAAACAACTAATGGGAAGGGGCAATCCAGGGACATACCCACCTTCAATCATAGTGGAGCACAAAAGATAAGGTTGTAGTCTTAACAAATGTCTTCAGCTAAAAGTGTTAAGTGGATCACCCTACTCATTTTCCTACTATGGTTCCCACAGTGATATACCAGACTCTTATATAGATAACAACACTTAAAATCCCCACTTGCCACACTCGAATCTCCACACTCAGATTGAAATCTGCACTCCATTTGCAGGCTGCACCAAAACCTCTGTATTTATACTTTTTGAAGCTGAAACTGCAGCAACCAGATCGAACTGGTCAGCTACTTAACTAATCAGCTGCTCTGCAGTACAGCCTTTTAATCCCTGCCTAAGACTGTAAGAAACTTACTTTACTTTCTTAACCCTACTTTACTTTCTTAACCCGACTTTATCTAGAGGGTAAATCCCAGTTAAATGCTAACTGCAGACCAGACTTTTATATAGATAACACTTAATATCTCCACTCACCAAACTCGAATCTCCACACTCAGCTTGCAATCTGCACTCTATTTTCAGACTGCACCCAAACTTCTGTATTTATACTTTTTGAAGCTGAAACTGCAGCAACCAGATTGAACTGGTCAGCTACGTAACTAATCAGCCAGAGGTCGTGGTCCACATTGGCACCAATGACATAGGTAAGAAGGGGGATGAGATCCTGAAAGCAGATTTTAGGGAGCTAGGAAGGAGATTAAAAAGTAGGACCTCAAAAACAACAATCTCAGGATTATTCCCAGTCCCATGTGCAAGTGAGCATAGGAATAGGAGAATTGGCTGATTGAACACATGGCTGGAGAACTGCTGTAGGAAGGAGGGCATCAGATTTCTGAGACGTTAGGACTGGTTCTGGGGCAGGTGGGATCTGTATAAGATGGACGTTTTGCATCTTAATAGGACTGGACAAGTATCCTCACAGGGAGATTTGCGAGTGCTGTTGGGGAGGGTTTAAACTAAATTGTCAGGGGGATGGGAAACTGAGAGGGAGCTCCGATTGGAGGGAGGCAAAACAGGCAACTTGTCAGGGGTGTGGGAATCAGGAGCAAGTATCAGAGAGGAATACCAAGGTGCACAGAATTCTGGGGGAGATAGATAGCACGAGAGTAGGGAATAGTAAGTTATTAAGTGGGGTCAGATTAAGGGAGAAAGTAATAAATTCTAAATCAGGGTTAATGTGCCTATATGTGAATGCACAGAGTGTGGTTAATAAGACAGATTGCCATGTGGAAATATGATGTTGTGGCTTTGACAGATACCTGGCTCAAAGAAGGGCAGGACTGAGTTTTAAATATTCCTGGATACAAGGTGTTCAGGAAAGATAGGAAAGGGAAAAAAGGGGTGCCGGGTGGCAGTATTGATTAAGGAGAGCATTGCAGTGCTGGAGAAAAAGGATGTCCAAGAGGGGTAGAGGACAGAATCAATTTGGCTAGAGCTAAGGAACAAAAAAGGTGCAGTTACATTGCTCGGTGTTATCTACAGGCCACCAGCTAGTGGGAAGGACAGGGAGGAACAAATTTGCAAGGAAATTACAGAGAGGTGCAAATATTATTGGGTAGTTATAATGGGGGACTTTAATTATCTAAACATAGACTGGGATAGTAGTAGTGTAAAGGGCAGTGAGGGGCAAGAGTTCCTACAGTGTGTTCAGGAAAATGTTCTACAACAGTATGTTGCTAGTCCAATGAGGCGCTGCTAGACCTGGTTCTTGGGAATGAGGTGGACCAAGTGGATCAAGTATGTCGGAGAGCATGTAGGGGATAGTGATCACTGTATCATAAGGTATAGGCCTGACTATGGAAAAGGACAAAGAGCAATCCAGGGTAAGAATAATTACCTGGGGGAAGGCCAACTTTGATGGGGTAAGAATGGAGCTGGGGCAAATAAATTGGAGTCAAAAGCTGCCAGGAAAACCAGTAGATGATCAATGGGCTACCTTCAGAGAAGAGATAGTTCGGGCACAGTCAAGGTATGTTCCCTCGAAGGGGAAAAGTAGGGCAAACAAATCCAGAGCTCCCTGGATGACAAAAAAAGTAGAGATTAAGATAAAGAAGAAAAAGTGTGCTTATGACAGATGCCGGGTTGAAGATACTATTGAGAACCAGGCTGAATATAGATGGTCCAGAGGGGAAGTGAAAAAGCAAATAAGAGAAACAAAGAGAGAACATGAAAACAGACTGGCATCTAGCATTAAAGGAAATCCTAAAGTTTTCTATAGACATATAGATAGTAAAAGGGTGGTAAAGGGAGGAATGGGGCCAATTAGGGACCAGAAAGCAGGTTTACACATGGAGGCAGAGGGCATAGCTGAGGTATTAAATGAATACTTTGCACCTGTCTTTACCAAGGAAGAGGTTGCAACCCAGGCAATGTTGAAAGAGGAGGTAAGTCAGACACTCGAGGGGTTTAAAATAGATAAAGAGGAAGTATTAGATAGGCTGTCTATACTTAAAGTGGATAAAACACCAGGACCAGATGAGTAGGGTACCGAGGGAAGTGAGGATGAAAATCGCAGAGGCACTGGCCATAATTTCTCAGTCTACCTTAGACTCGGTGAGGGGGGCCAGAGGACTGGTGAGTTGCAGACATCACACCCTTGTTCAAAAAATAGTGCAAAGATAATCCCAGCAACTACAAGCCAGTCAGTTTATCTTTGGTGGTGGGGAAACTTCTGGAAAAAATAATTCTGGACAAAATTAATAGTCACATGGACAAATGCGAGTTAATTAAGGAAAGCCAGCATGGATTTCTTAAGGGAAAATCATGTTTAACTAACTTGTTGGAGTTTTTTGAGGAGGTAACAGAGAGGGTTGATGAGGACAACGCTGTTGATGTGCTGTACATGGACTTTCAAAAGGTGTTTGATACAGTGCCACACAGCAGACTTGTGAGCAAACTTGTAGTTCATGGAATAAAAGGAACAGTAGCAACATGGATACAAAATTGGCTGAATGACAGGAAACAAAGAGTAGTGGTTAATGGATGTTTTTTGGGCTGGAGGAAGGATTGTAGTGGAGTTCCCCAGGGATCAGTGTTGGGACCCTTGCTTTTCCTGATATATATGAATGACCTAGACCTTGGTGTACAGGGCACAATTTCAAAGTTTGCAGATAATACAAAACTTGGAAGCATTGTGAACTGTGAGGAGGATAGTGGAGAACTTCAAAAGGACATAGACAAGTTGGTGGAATGGGCAGACTGGTGGCAGATGAAGTTCAATGCAGAGAAATGTGAAGTGATTCATTTTGGTAGGAAGAACATGGAGAGAAAATATAGAATAAAGGCTACCATTCTAACGGGGGTGTAGGAGCAGGGAGACCTAGGTGTATATGTGCATAAGTCATTGAAGGTGACAGGATAGGTTGAGAGAGCGTTTAATAAAGCATACAGTATCCTGGGCTTCATTAATAGGGGCATAGAGTACAAGAGCAAGGAAGTTATGTTGAACTTGTATAAGACACTAGTTCAGCCGCAGCTGGAGTACTTTGTCCAGTTTTGGGCGCTGCACTTGAGGAAAAATGTGAGGGCATTGGAGAGAATACAGAAAAGATTCAGGAGAATGGTTCCAGGGATGAGGAATTTCAGTTATGAAGATAGATTGGAGAAGTTAGGACTGTTTTCCTTGAAAAAAGTGAAGACTAAGAGGTGATTTGATAGAGGTATTCAAAATCATGAGGGTCTGGACAGAGTAGATAGAGAGAAACCGTTCCCATTCATGTAAGGATCAAGAACAAGAGGGCACAAATTTTAAGTATTTGGTAAGAGACGCAAAAGTGACATGAAGAAAAACTTTTTCACGCAGCGAGTGGTTAAGGTCTGCAATGCGTTGCCAGAGATCATGGAGGAAGCAGGTTCAGTTGAAGCATTCAAAAGGGAATTAGGC
Source organism: Heterodontus francisci (assembly GCF_036365525.1). Lineage (NCBI taxonomy): Eukaryota > Metazoa > Chordata > Chondrichthyes > Heterodontiformes > Heterodontidae > Heterodontus > Heterodontus francisci. The sequence continues at coordinate 112,637,953 of NC_090374.1, forward strand.
AGTTATATGAAAAGGAAGAAAGTGCAAGGTTACGGGGAGAAGACGGGGGAATGGAACTGAGGGAATTGTTCTTTCAGAGAGCCAGCGCAGACACGATGGGCTGAATGGCCTCCTTCTGCACTGTAACAATTCTATAATTTTGTGATTCATTTGATAAAGTGCCGCACAAGAGGTTGTTACAGAAGATTGGGGCTCATGGAATTGGGAGTGATATATTAACATGGATCGAGGATTGGTTAAAAGAGAGAAAATAGAAAGGAACTAGTGTAGTGTCACAAGGATTAGTGATTGGGCCTCAGCTATTTACAATCTATATCAATAACTTAGATGAGGAAACCGAGTCTAATATATCCATGTTTGCTGGGTGGGAAACTAAGCTATGAGGAGGATGCAAAGAAGCTGCTGAAGAATATAGATAAAGTTATTGGGCAAGAAAGTGGCAGATGGTGTATAATGTGTGGAAATGCAAAATTATCCCCTTTGGTAGGAAGAATAGAAAAGCAGAATATTTTTTAAAGGTGTGAGACTAGTAAATGTTGGTAAATAGAGGCATTTTGGTGTCCTTGTACGTGAATCACAGAAAGTTAACTTGCAGGCACGGCAAGCAATTAGGAAAGGAAATGGTATATTACCCTTTAATACAAAGGGATTGAATTATAAGAATGAAGAAGCCTTACTACAATTATATAGAGCTTTGCTGAGACCACACCAGGAGTACTGTGTAGGCATCTCTACCTAAGGAAGGATATACCTGTCTTAGAGAGAGTTCACTTGACTGACTCCTGGGATGAGAGGATTGTCATAGAGTGATACAACACTGAAACAGGCCCTTCAGCCCATTGAGTCTGTGCTAACCAACAGCCACCCATTTATACTAACCCTACATTAACCCCATATTCCCTACCACATCCCCACCTTCCCTCAATTATCCTACCACCTACCTACTCATCCCAGGAGTCAGTCAAGTGAGCTCCCTCTAAGACAGGTATATCCTTCCTTAGGTAGAGATGCCTACACAGTACTCCTGGTGTGGTCTCAGCAAAGCTCTATATAATTGTAGGGGCAATTTACAATGACCAATTTACCTAGCAACCTGCAAGTCTTTGGCTATGGGAGGAAACCAGAGCACCCAGCAGAAACCCAAACAGTCATAGGGAGAACTTGCAAACTCCACACAGGCAGTACCCAGAACTGAACCCAGGTTTCTGGAGCTGTGAGGCTAACCACTGTGCCACCACAACATTCCACTGGTTACCTGCCTTCTTGTTCTATAAGAAAAGATTGAATATACTGGGCCTCTACTCTCTTTGAAGAATGAGAGGTGATCTCATAGAAATATATAGCATTCTTAGTGTGCTTAATCGGTTAGATGCTGAGAGGTTGTTTTCCCTGGCTGGAGAGTCGCAGGTGACAGTTTCAGGATTTATGTGACTGAGATGAGGAGAAATATTTTCACTCAGAGGGTTGTGAATGTTTGGAATTCTCTACCCCACAGGGCTGTAGATGCTTGAGTATATTCAAGACTGAGACTGATAGCTTTTTGGGCACTAAGGGCATCAAAGGATATGGGGATAGGACAGGAAAGTGGAGTTGATGTAGAAATTCAGCTAAGAATTTATTGAATGGCGGAGCAGGCTCGAGGGGCATATGGTCTTTCTACGCATATTTCTTATGTTCTTACATGATCAAATTCAATAGGCTAAACAGCTGGGTGCTAATAAAAGACAAAATCAATACATTTAGCCAAGCAGTAAATCTTATTGTCACTGTCTGTTAATTTACTTTGTTCAGTTTGGGTTAACGTGAAGATGAAAAGAAGGAAGTCATGTAGAGGTTCTGTGGAATTCTTATTTGTAAGTTCCTTTTGAATTAGAAAAATAGAATCTGATGGAAAGCAATATCAGGGGTTCAAGACACATACATAGATATGCATAAAAGGGGTTATACCGTTGCTGTCTAAGTCTAGTCAGACCACATCTAGTGGACTCTACGAATTTCTAATCCCCTGATCATAGAAATTCCCATTGAGAAGACACTGAGGATTGTAATCAACATGATGCTGGGTACCAAGAATTAGAGAATTTTGGCTTATTCTCTTTGGAAAAGAAAAGACTTCAAAATAAGCTATTTGAACTTTTCCATAATATGAAGGGAATTTCCCATATTGATTGATCAAATTGTTCACACTGACAAAGGGTTCAAATACCTAGTGAGGTGAGTTGAAAATGAAGCAACGGCAGGGACCACATCTTCAGCAAGTGTTCGTTGCTGGAAGAACTCCGGCTCAGAGTTGATGATCTGGAATCTGAGCTTCAAACACTGCGGCACATCCGGGAGGGGGAGAGTTACCTGGACGTTTTGTTTCAGGAGGCAGTCACACCTGGTAGATTAAGTAATTCAAATTCAGTTAGTGATCAGGGACAACAGGGTGTGATTGCAAGTGAGGCAGGTAGGGGGATCCTGAGTTCAGGAGTGGATGAGCCTCAGCCTTTGACCTTATCCAACAGGTACGAGATACTTGCTCCCTGTGTGGATGAGGAAAAGGGCTGCGGGGAGGATGAGCCAACTGACCACGGCACCATGGTGCAGAAGGCCATTCAAGAGGGGGGAGCAAAAAGACAAGTGGTAGTTATAGGGGATTCTATAATTAGGGGGATAGATAGTATCCTTTGCAAACCGGATCGGGAGTCCCGCATGGTGTGTTGCCTGCTCGGTGCCAGGGTGCAGGACATCTCTGACCGGCTTGAAAAGATATTGGAGCGGGAGGGGGAGGATCCAGTTGTTGTGGTCCACGTTGGGACTAACAACATAGGCAAGGCTAGGATGGAGGACCTGTTTGGGGATTATAAAGCACTAGGAACGAAATTAAGGAACAGGTCCTCGAGGGTCATAATCTCCAGATTACTGCCCGAGCCACATGCAAATTGGCTTAGGGATAAGAATATTAGGGAAGTAAACACGTGGCTAAGGGAGTGATGTGGGAAAGAGGGGTTCCATTTCATGGGGCATTGGCATCAGTTTTGGAACCAGGGGGATCTGTACCGATGGGACGGTCTCCACCTGAACCGATCTGGAACTAGTGTTCTAGCGAAACGGATAAATAGGGTGGTCTCTAGGACTTTAAACAAGTGACGCGGGGGGAAGGGAAAGGGAAAACGACAGGGAGTATGATGGTAAATAAACAGGTAAGCAGCAGGTTAACATGTGTGCAGGAGGGTTTAAGTTCAAGGCAGACTATGAAAGAAGCAGAAAGGAAGGATAACTCAGGAGTTATTATTAGAGATGTTGGAAATCATGAGGGTAAGAAAGCTAGCATAAAGGCACTTTACCTGAATGCTCGTAGCATTCGTAACAAGGTTGATGAGTTAACGGCACAAATCATCGGGAATGAATATGATTTACGGAGATATGGTTACAGGTTGGTCACGACTGGGAGTTAAATATCCAGGGGTACCAGACTATTCGGAAGGGCAGACAGGAAGGTAAGGGAGGTGGTGTAGCTCTGATATTCAAGGACGACATCAGGGCGGTGCTGAGAGATGATATAGGTTCTATGGAGAATGAGGTTGAATCCATTTGGTTGGAAATTAAAAACTCTAAGAAGAAAAAGTCATTGATAGGAGTAGTCTATAGGCCACCAAATAATAACATCACATTGCGGCGGGCAATAAACAAAGAAATAACTAATGCCTGTAAAAATGGTACGGCAATTATCATGGGGGATTTTAATCTACATGTAGATTGGTCGAACCAGCTCAGTCAGGGTAGCCTTGAGGAGGAGTTCGTTGAGTGTATCCGTGATAGTTTTCTTGAACAGTATGTAATGGAACCGACGAGGGAGCAAGCTATCCTAAATCAAGTCCTGTGTAATGAGACAGGAATAATTAATGACCTCATAGTTAGGGATCCTCTTGGAAGGAGTGATCACAGCATGGTTGAATTTAGAATACAGATGGAGAGTGTGAAGATAAAATCCAATACCAGCGTCCTGCGCTTGAACAAGGGGGACTACAATAGAATGAGGGAGGACTTGGCTAAAGTAGACTGGAAACAAAGATTTTATGGTGGGACAGTTGACGAGCAGTGGAGGACTTTCAAAGCAATTTTTCAAAGTGCTCAGCAAAAGTATATTCCAGTGAAAAGGAAGGACTGGAAGAAAAGGGGTAATCTGCCATGGGTGTCCAAGGAAATAAGGGAGGCAATCAAATTGAAAGAGAAGGCATACAAAGTGGCCAAAAACAGCATGAAACTAGAAGATTGGGAAAACTTTAAAGGTCAACAGAAAGCCACAAAAAGAGCTATAAAGAAAAGTAAGATAGAACATGAGAAAAAACTAGCACAGAATATAAAGACAGATAGCAAAAGTTTCTATAAATATATAAAACGAAAAATAGTGGCTAAAGTAAACGTTGGTCCTTTAGAGGATGAGAAGGGGAATTTAGTTATGGGATATGATGAAATGGCCGAGGCATTGAACAGGTATTTTGTATCGGTCTTCACAGTGGAGGACATTAATAACATGCCAGTAATTGACAAAGAGACGAACGTAGGTGAGGACCTGGAAACAATCATTGTTACGGAAGAGGTAGTGTTGGGCAAGCTAATGGAGCTAAGGATTGATAAGTCTCCTGGCCCTGATGGAATGCATCCCAGGGTACTAAAAGAGATGGCGGGAGAAATAGCAGGTGCACTGACGGTAATTTTCCAAAATTCGCTGGACTCTGGGGTAGTCCCAGCAGATTGGAAAACAGCAGATGTGACGCCACTGTTTAAAAAGGGAGGTCGACAAACGATGGGGAATTATAGACCGGTCAGCTTAACCTCTGTAGTGGGGAAGATGCTTGAGTCTATTATCAAGGAAGAAATAGCAGGGCATCTCGATAGAAATTGTCCCGTTGGGCAGACGCAGCATGGGTTCATGAAGGGCAGGTCATGCTTGACAAATCTTTTGGAATTCTATGATGACATTACGAGCAAGGTGGACAATGGGGACCCAGTGGATGTGGTGTACCTAGATTTCCAAAAGGCCTTCGACAAGGTGCCGCACAAGAGGCTGCTGCATAAGATCAGGATGCATGGCGTTAGGGGTAAAGTATTAGCATGGATAGAGGATTGGTTGACTAACAGGAAGCAGAGAGTGGGGATAAATGAGTGCTATTCTGGTTGGCAATCAGTCACTAGTGGTGTGCCTCAGGGATCGGTGTTGGGACCGCAATTATTTACAATTTATATAGATGATTTGGAGTTGGGGACCACGTGTAGGCTGTCAAAGTTTGCAGATGACATTAAGATGAGTGGCAGAGCAAAGTGTGCAGATGACTGTGAAACTTTGCAGAGGAACATAGATACATTGAGTGAGTGGGCAAAGGTCTGGCAGATGGAATACAATGTTAATAAATGTGAAGTCATTCATTTCGGTAGGAGTAACAGTAAAAAGGATTATTACTTGAATGGTAAAAAGTTGCAGCATGCTGCTATGCAGAGGGACCTGGGTGTCCTTGTGCATGAATCGCAGAAGGTTGGTCTGCAGGTACAGCAAGTAATTAGGAAGGCAAATGGAATTTTGTCCTTCATTGCTAAAGGGATTGAGTTTAAAAGCAGAGAGGTTATGTTGCAGCTGTATAAGGTACTGGTGAGGCCGCACCTGGAGTACTGTGTGCAGTTTTGGTCTCCTTACTTGAGAAAGGATGTACTGGCACTGGAGAGGGTGCAGAGGAGGTTCACTAGGTTGATTCCGGAGTTGAGGGGGTTGGCTTATGAGGAGAGGCTGAGTAGATTGGGATTATATTCATTGGAGTTCAGAAGAATGAGGGGGGATCTTATAGAAACATATAAAATTATGAAGGGAATAGATAAGATACAAGTAGAGAGGATGTTTCCACTGGCAGGTGAAGCTAGGACAAGAGGGCATAGCCTCAAGATTAGAGGGAGCAGATTTAGGACTGAATTAAGAAGGAACGTCTTCACCCAGAGGGTTGTTAATCTATGGAATTCCTTGCCCAGTGAAGTAGTTGACGCTTCTTCAGCAAATGTTTTTAAAGCTAAGGTAGATATCTTTTTGAACAATAAAGGAATTAAGGGATACGGTGAGAGCGCGGGTAAGTGGATCTGAGTCCACGAAAAGATCAGCCATGATCTTATTGAATGGCGGAGCAGGCTCGAGGGGCCAGACAGCCTACTCCTGCTCCTAGTTCTTAAGCAGTTAGGAGAAGGGAAGTCAGGAGAATATTTTCTTTCAAAAGGTAATAGACTTTTGCAACAAGTTAATTGGAAGGCCACTGAACCGGCAATATTAATGAGTTCAGAGGCAATTAGATGTATTCCTCTGAGAGTAGATTTTAAGGCACATTGGGATTTGTTTTATTCATAATGCATGGATTGTGCATTAAATAAAAGCTAATTCTTTCTTCCAGGTTGGCAGGAGAGGAAAATTGGATATGGAGATGTTGTGCTGGCTGCCTGCCATTTGAGGTCACATCTGGAGATTCCCATCAGAAGTGATGTCAGGCATATATTTATGTTGCCTAGAAAATGGGCAGGTGTATTATAATTAGATGCAAATGATGGGAATATATCATATAACACATTCACCATCCTTTATGCCTTAGCAATATTGGGTGTTCTTCCTGTTCAAGTTGCTGAGGTGGGGATTTAAAAATAAAAGAACCAATTTTTCTAATGCAATTGTTGGCCAGTTGATTGTACAAGGAACGATGGTAGTTTTGAAATAAAATAAAGTCACTAATTTTTGACTGGTGACTACCCAACATGTTGTGCTGCAGGAGGTGCCCGAGCGAACATCCTCCTCCCTAGCTTTAGTGGATGACCTATCAGTGCCAGAGACAGCATCAGCAATCCACCATGTGTTTTTAAATAAATCTGGCCCAAAGAAAAAATATTGAGCAAGATCAGGCACAGAGACTTAGGGTGGACCTATCCCATCCTGTTGATGTTATACTACCATTGTAGCCAACTGATTCAGGATAGGGAAGGCAGGTGGAGTTGATCCATTAAATATGATCTGAATGTTATGCTTAATGGCCTTTACCTGTTTCTTAATTGCTTATTTGCTTAATTTAAGTAACAAGTTGAAGTTAGGTTCTGCTAGCCATCAGACAATTTGGATTACTTGTATCTCCTCAGCATGTTCCTTATATTGCTATCGTGCAGTTCATCAATGAAAAGGTCTTTCAAATCAATGAATATGTACAATTATTTCTTAGTTGACTCCAAATAGTTTTCTTACTATTTACCAATGTTGCAATGTTATCTCATTTCAACACTCCCCCCTGCTCTCATGCTAACATTTCTGTCTTTGGCCTGCTCCAGTCTTCCAGTGAACATCAACGCAAGCTCGAGGAGCAGCACCTGATCTTTTGATTAGGCACTCTACAGCCTTGTGGACTGAACATTGAGTTAAATAACTTCAGAGCATGACTAGTCTTTTTAATATTTTATTTTTTAACCATTGCTTGCTTTTCATGCAGTCAGAGCTGCTCATTATTCCACTATTAACAGTCTCTCTGGACTAATGCTTTGTCTTTCACCATGAGCATTAACACATGCTTTGCCCTTGTCCCAGGACAGCTTTGTTATTTAATCTCTCCTGTCCTATCAAACACCTTCCCCTTTGTTCTCTCCCCTACCCCCCTCCCCTTCACTTGCTTAAAACCTAATTCTTTTCTAACCTTTGCCAGTTCTGATGAAATGTCACAGACCTGAAACGTTAACTTTTCTTCTCTCTCCACAGATGCTGCCAGACCTGCTGAGTATATCCAGCAATTTTGTTTTTTGTTTCAGATTTCCAGCATCTGCAGTATTTTGCTTTTATATTATTGCAATGTTATCTGCCTGGTATCTTTTCTGAGATTTATCTTTGTTTTATCTAAACCATCTATAAAACAACAACTTGCATTTACAACTCCTCCATCCTCACCTCTGACATTAAGAGTGAAGAGTTCATGCACTTTTTTGTCACAAAGATCATGACCACTATTTAGCTGTGTCTACCACTTCCCTCCCTTCACTTGGCCCTTCAGGATAAATTTCCGCAAATGTTCCCTCCTGCTGCACCTTGAACTCATGTCTTTCTCTAGATTGTAAAGTCGAGAGACTATTTGTTGCTTGACAGCAAGAGACTTGACCAATTTATCCATCATGCTCTGCGATCAAGTTAAACTAAAGTTTGAGTGTGTTTGCAGAACAAGAAGGTCAGCATAAATGGTTGTTTACTAAACAAGGCTAGCAAGAACAAACTTTGAAAAAATCTACCAGATCCGAGGAGGTTGAACCGATGATCAAGAGTTTCAAACAAAAATTTACTTGACAGACCTGGGGCACCTAGAGTGTCACTACTGTTTGGAGTCAGATTCCGTGAACTGCTGTACAACAGTGGATGTGTCACACAATCATTGGCCGAAACCTCTCCCTCACCCCATCTGTTAACCGTATATAAGGCTGAAGAACCCGAGTAACTTTGTTGGAGCCGAAGGGAGGAGTGACCTGTTCAATCGCTAAGAAGACTACAATCAACGTGTGCTTGACCACTTGCAGGTGATTGTATGTGTAGTGTCTGCATATCAGTTTAATGGATAAAAAGTTTGTCAAGTTTTGATAGCGTAACTTATAGTTGAAGTACATTATGTTTTGAGAGCGTAATTAGTAGTTGAAGTACATTCAAATAAACAGTTGCGATTTGACTTCTGACTGGTTTAGTTCTGTCCTTAATAAATCTTATGTCTGAGCTGAGTAACAAGTTCGAGCTTCAAGATTCCATCCCAACTCCTGCAATGCTCTCTCTGACCTCATATTGTCCACGAGATCTACCTCCTGCTCCCTTGATCCCATTCCGACCAAACTGTTAACCACTGGACTTCCCCAAGAATCTATTGTTAGCCCCCTTCTATGTCACATATACATACCTACCACCCATGTTAGCAGATCTTGTTAATGCTTCTCTCTCCTCCTGTATTGTACACCCAGCCAAATTCAAATTTGTTGTGTCATCACCCTTCTCCTCTAAGAAACTACTTTTGACCCTCTGCACCTGCAAACCACTGCTCCATTCCTACCTTACTTTCCTTTCCAATGTCCTTGAATGTGTTGTTGCTTCCCAAATCTGTGCTCATCTTTCCCATAATTCCATGTTTGAATCCTTCCAATCAGGTTTCTGGCCCCAGCACTGTACTTGAAACGGCCCTTATTATAGTGATAAATAACATTCTTTGTGACTGTGACCATGATAAACTATCTCTTATCCTTCTTGACCTACCTGTAGCCTTCAGCTGTAGACTACACCATCCTTCTCCAATGCCTCTCCCCTGTTGCCCAGGTAGATGGAACTGCCGCTTCCCTTTTTATCTATTTAACTGTAGCCAGAGAATCACCTGCAATGGCTTCCCTTTCTGTTCTCGCACTGTTACCTCTGGACTTCCCCAAGAATCTATTGTTAGCCCCCTTCTATGTCTCATCTACATACTACCCCTTGGTGATATCATCGGAAAACATATCAGGTTACACATGAATGCCAACAACACTTAGCTCTATCTCTCCATCACCTCCTTGGACCCGTCCACTGTCTCTAATTTGTCACACTGCTTTTCTGACATCCAAATTTTCTCCAACTAAATCTTGGGAAGACTGAAGCCATTGCCTTTGGTCCCTGCCACAAGCTTCATTCACTGTCCACCATTTCTATCCTTGGCAACTGTCTTAAGCTGAGCAAGACCATTCATAACCTTGGTGTTGTGATTGATTCTGAGGTGATTTTCCGACCTCATCTTGGTACCATCACCAAGACTGCCTAATTCCACCTGCATAATATGGCTCGCCTTTGACCCTGCCTCAACTCATCTGCTGCAGAAACCCTCATCCATGCCTTTGTTACCTCTAGACTTGACTATCCAATGCTGTCCTGGCCTGCCACCCATCAATCAATCTAACTAAACTTGTGCTCATCTACAACTCTGCTGCATGTATCTTCACACACTCAAAATCTCATTCATTCATCAGCCTTGTGGTTATTAACATTCAGTGGCTCCATGTCCAACAGCACCTCAATTTGAAAATCCTCATCCTTGTCTTCAAATCCCTTTATGGTCTCACCCCTGTCTATTTCTTTAAATTCTGCCAGCCCTACAAGCCTTCGAGATTTCTGCACTCCTCCAATTCTGGCTTCTTGCGCATCCCTGATTTTAATTGCTCCACCATTGCTAGCTATGCTTTGGCCCCTGCTCTGTTCCTGCCACCATGTAAACATTAGAGCCTATGTAAATTGAACAAGCCAGGTTTACACAGATCAGTTCACTGTAAGTGGATTACATTGAATTTTAATTTTATATTTATAGCTCCCAGAATATAAATTACAGGTCATACTGTGCTCAACATGATTTAATTTATTACCTTTAACAGCCATCAGATTAAACTGCATGATTTATCTTAAAATTTTACAACATATTATTTTGTCTTTTTTTTTAACTGCTCTATACTGAAATCTTACCTATGAGAAATGCCTTTTTGCAGAGGTCTGTTGGAAGATGGAATTCTTTGAGGCAGAGACCATTGCACCTTTGAAGTGAAAAGTGGATAAATGAAGCAGAGAATGCTACAGACCTATGTGGAGGGACTGGGCAATGGGATCAGTTTTAGATTGCTGTAACAAGAAAGCTAGTACCAACCCGATAGGCCAAATGGCCTCTTGCTGTTCCGCAAATTTCTATGGTTTTAAAGTTTCATTGTTGGAAATTCTAAGTTCACCATTTTCTATGAGGGAATGAATTTCCTCCTACTTCGGCTACACCCACTGTAACTTCAGCAAAGGTTTAGTGGAAGCCCCGTTTCCACTGAACTTCCAGCAAAGCAGGAGAAGGCCCTGAGGAGAGGTTATAGTTTAGCATCATCTTAAATGCAGAATGCACACATTTCACCTAATTTGGTGGCAGGTTATCAGAAAGAGGAGACCTGCAGCTTTTGTTTCCACAATGCACTGCAGCATTTACTGGAGAGCTATTTGTAGAACCAACAGTGTTTCACATTTGCAGCAGGGAAATATGTAATTAACATGAAAAGAGAATATTTATGTTCAGCGCTTACAACCTCATTGCAATATACCACCAGCAAATCAATGCTTAATTAGTGTGAGCATAAGTTTAATTGCTTCTAGGCAAACATTTACAGATCATATGAGGCAATTTCATGCATTACTAACATTTTAAATATCTACAGTGTATATCATTTCTGCAGACTTTGAACACCCTAGGAAACACATCTGGCTAAGCACAGAATACCTTTTATTCCAATATCACTTCCATTTAATGTACTTGATTTGCAAACAGAACTGGGAAAGGAGCAATAAACAAGAAAATAATGGCTTCAGCTTATAGTAATTCACTGTTGGATAAAGAATATTCCAACAAATAATTAGTCCTGATTTTAACTTCTGGTGTGGGTCATGCAGCCAGGATCCGGCCTTCCGCAGTGTGAGGCTCATCGAATTTTAACTCATGAGACTTATCTGCATAGGCCCCATCAGTCTCCTGCCAAAACCTGGCAGGAAGAGCTAGTTGGCCAGTGGGTAAGAACATAATTTCAGGTGACAGGAAGCTGGCATTGGGGACCTGATGGAGCAGTCCCTGACAATCGATTTAGTGGTTAGAAGGGGGTTGCAGCTGAAGATTGGGAGGACAGCCCAGGACAGGGGAGGCCCAACGTTTCCTGCTCTTTCTGGCAAACAAGGAAGGAAAAAAAATTGAAATTAACTTACCTTTCTGGGCTACTACCTGCCCTGTTGGCTTGATGGGTAAGCCACGATAGCTCCCATTGCTCTGGTCTCAGGTTAAAATTGCAACTGGACAGCGCTGACATCATCAGAGCCTGATCTGCATATTTAAAGAAGAAGATGGATGCCATCTGGCAAATCTCCCACTCTGCTGCTCAAAAGAGCAGGTTAACATTGCAACCCACAGGAAGGTAATAAGATTGGAAGGGGTAAGTCACTGCAGCCATTTTAATTGCCCAGTTGATGAAAAGTTTCAAAGCTAAACAGGGCGGCACAGTGGCGTAGTGGTTAGCACCGCAGCCTCACAGCTCCAGCAACCTGGGTTCGATTCTGGGTACTGCCTGTGCGAAGTTTGCAAGTTCTCCCTGTGACTGCGTGGGTTTTCGCCGGGTGCTCTGGTTTTCTCCCACAGCTAAAGACTTGCAGGTTGATAGGTAAATTTGCCATTGTAAATTGCTCCTAGTGTAGGTAGGTGAGAGGGAATATGAGATTACTGCAGGGTTAGTATAAATGGGTGGTTGTTGGTCGGCACAGACTCGGTGGGCCGAAGGGCCTGTTTCAGTGCTGTATCTATAAATAAAAATAAAATAAAAGTGTTGAAATAATGAAGACTGTTCTTCACAGTATTAGCTCTCTCAGTGTACAATAAGAGTACAGGCTTTTCCTTGCACTGCTTACATCAGTATTACTGTATTTTACAATGCTATTGCATTGTAAAGCTAATCTATTCAGTAGCATGATGCTAGCAATACTAAGTTCCAATCTATTTTTGTCACATTTTTGCATCACCATTTTTTAACTGCAGCCTTGGCGAAAGAATATTAAAAGTGGTCTTAGGTTAAGCCACATCCCTGCCCGAGTGGGTGAAATGCAGTCCAGTGGCAACACCCATCCTATTAATTATAAGTTAGCAACATCAGTAGTAGGGACTTGCAATTTTAAAATACTTTTAATTACATCGGTATATAGGAACAGGAATAGGCCATTCAGCCCCTCAAGCCTTTTCCTCCATTCAGATAGATCATGGCTATCTGGGCGGCACAGTGGCGCAGTGGTTAGCATCGCAGCCTCACAGCTCCAGGGACCCAGATTTGATTCTGGGTACTGCCTGTGTGGAGTTTGCAAGTTCTCCCTGTGTCTGCGTGGGTTTTCGCCGGGTGCTCCGGTTTCCTCCCACATCCAAAGACTTGCAGCTGATAGGTAAATTGGCCGTTGTAAATTGCCCCTAGTGTAGGGAGGTGATAGGGAATATGGGATTACTGTAGGGTTAGTATAAATGGGTGGTTGTTGATTGGCACAGACTCGAAGGGCCTGTTTCAGTGCTGTATCTCTAAATAATAATAAAAAAATAATGTACCTCAACTCCATTCACCTGCTTTTATTCCATATGCCTTATGCACTTACCTCACAATAATCTATCAATCTCAGTCTTGAAAATTTCTATGAACCCAAAGAGAGAGTTCCAGATTTCTCCTACCCTTTGTGTGAAAAAGTACTCATTTGAACCCATTAAATTGGCAAGAAAATAATAAATTTACATCAGCAGCATTTCTCATACCACATAAATAAGGATTTCCCTATAATGCCTCCTTCACAGGGTGGAATGCAGAAATCTTAAGATGATGCTTATATTCATTTAAATATGACGCTATGCCAGTACACCACAAAATTAATCCACAGATTATAACACTAAACAAAATTCAGGCTCAGCAGACTCAATGGGGGAACTACATAACATGGAATATATTCCATTGGCGATGAAAACCCAATAGTGGCAAAACAAATCCACTGTGCAAAACATTTATCCCATAGGTGGGTGGGTACATGACTTGCCTTTGGGTAAAAGTGATGTACAGAGGAAATATTCTCCTTAGTGAATTGTCAAGGTTTTCTATGCCTGTATATATACAGCAGTTAACAGCTCCCTATCGAGGAATCTATCGAACAATGTTTAATTAATGAATATAAAATTGTGCTTTGGTGAGGACGATTATGAGAATTATTTAATTTATAAGGCACCGAAACATATGCATATGTCACATATTTTAGCAGATAAATAACTTGGCTCCAATGCTAAAAATTTTAAATCAAGTCCACAAATGGAGAAGTTCCAAATGGGTTAAAGTAGATAAATTTTGGAAAGCAATACACATAAACTGCTTTACTGTGACTAACCTTCAAAAACCACTGGTCTGCCCAATATTGCTGCATGCCTGATGTTTATATGATAAGATAAACTATTTCTTCAAAATATTATGTTCCAGAGAATTGTTAAACTTGTGCAGCACAATAAGATTTACAATGAAAACATGAGTAAAAATATGCAAAGAGCAGCCAATACAACACAAATGAAAACAGATGATAATAATACTGACAACTAAGTTTTTTTATTAATTCTTGGGATGTGGGTATCACTAGCTAGGCCAGCATTTATTGCCCATCCCTAATTGCCCTTGAGAAGGTGGTGGTGAGCTGCCTTCTTGAACCGCTGCACCCACAGTGCTGTTAGGAAGAGAGTTCCAGGATTTCGACCCAGCGACAGTGTGGAACGGCGATATAGTTCCAAATCAGGATGGTGTGTGACTGGTAATGTTGAAGATTTGTGCTCCAAAACTAGGTGCACCTCTGGGTTTTACTAAATGCTGATACTGCTGTTTTAGAGGTTATATATAAAGAAGTAGGCAGGAAATTTGTTCGCGTAGCGCCATTTCAAAGCAGTGCTATGCATGCTTTATTTCAGAAAGCCAGTTGGTGAAGGATCAGAATGGAGTCAATCTTTACACACTTCAATATTTTTTTACAGAGTTACACATTACAAGCATACACCTCCTATCCCAACAAGCACAACTTTAGTCTGTGTCTATTTCTTGGTGCTCAAGTGAATCCCCAGTTAATACCCACCACCTTCATACAATTAAACACAATTAATATACAATTAATATACAATTAACAGATTCCCTTCTCTTTCTTTACATAAAAATTAGAGTTAATATGTACAACCAAAATTTCAAAAGAAATTAAATCAAAAATGTCCATATTCTGTACAAAGCATTACATTATGAGACACCCCTCCTCTAGGACCGCTAAAAATTTCTTTGTATAGGCATTTTGTTTTGTAAAATAATCAGGTAGATGATGACTTGCATCCACCCATTTAACTTTAGAGATTTCTGTTCTTTCAAGCATTTGTTTCGAGCCAGCAAGGACAATCCGTAACCTTTTCTCACTCATACTTTTCATAGGGTATACCTTATCCAACAATGAACCTTTATCTACATTAGAGTCAATGTATGCCCTTGTACAGAATCACACTTAAAATTTTTGACAAATGGAATCTCATATGCACTGCCTCTACAAAGAGCCAGTGTTTCAGCAGCTAAAGTACTTCTAACAACATTTAAAAAAAAATTCTTAGCTTCCAAAGCTAAAGGATAACATTTCCCATTTTCATCCATAAGAAATATGAAACCAACTGCATTAGAATACCAATCAGGAAAGTTAGCATGTGAAGCATCAATAAAAAATGACTAGTTTCATATTCTTTGGTTCAGCTAAGGATGGGAAATTAAGTACACATTTCTCCAATTTTTTTATGTTTTATTTGTCATTAAAACATTCTCTACTTTAGGGTGTTTCATTGTAGTACTTAACTCCAGCACATCAAAACTAGCATCTGGTCTAGTCTGAGTGCCAACCAGTTCAACTGACCAATCAAGCTTGGCAATTGCACTGTGTCTTCTTTCAAAATATCATCTTTTTGTGATGACCTAGTACAATTAACTGGGATGTGAGTAACACTTTCTAAATAGGATTGTTTATTTAAACCAGAGCTACTCTGCTTAGTATCTAATCTGATATATTTAAAAGCCCCACAAGCCTGACTCCCAATTTTAAATTCTTCTCTAACATTATTAATAACACATTTCTCACATTCTGCAGTACCACTCCAAAAGAAATCATCAACACGCATCATGAAGATGCCTGAAACTTTTCCTTTATGACACCAATAAAACATTGTGGGATCTTCTTTAAAGCTCAACACAACCCATTTTTGGCAAATCAGATCTCACTGAAAAATACCATACCCTGGAAGCATCATTCAGGTCATTGATGCATTTGTTTAGTTTTCATAAATTTCCTTCTGCATCTGCTGCCTCTTTGGGTGGTTTCAGAAATGCTTCTCTCTGTAAAGTATTGTTTTGCAGAAATGAGACTTTTATGTCAATTGATCTACATTCCCAATAACATGCAGTTAAAAGAGCTAAATAGATTTTCAAGATTACTTTTACAGCTATGGCAGAGTCCATTCTAACAGCTGCATCACCTGGTTGCTCTTCAAAATGCCTAGCAACTAGCTTCACTTTAGCCTTATAAGTCCCATTTCAGTACAAATCCATCAGTGTGACAATGGTGATTGACCATTATCTGGTACCCAAGAATAAACTTCCAAACTCTCCAACTATCTAATTCCCTTTGTTTTGCCTGTCTTATTAGTTTATCCTCAAATTTATTGGTAGCCACCAAAACTTCTGAAACATGAGGACTTCTGCTTCTAGTTCTGTTCCAAGACTGTTCTGTGCCCTTTATTTCATTGTGTAATCTATTCAAGCCATGCCTCTACTTGCAGTTTTATGTTTGTCAGGACTACTACTGTAAGATGTCCCTCTTGGATTTTCAGAGGTGCTTTCTCCAGTACATGATTGTTTTCTGGTGCAAGAGTCCTTCTGGACCCACTATCAGAACTTGCATTGTGCTTTCTTACTCTCCACTGTTTCACTCCATTCTGCCAGTCCATGGACCTCACTTCCGGGCCATCATCCTGAACATCTACCCAATATTTAAACTTACCAATAACTTTTCTTGCATGTCCCACGATAGTTGCATCCCCCCATTCACTAGCCCCCTCTGGAATATGTGTCACCTGAATACCCACTCTGGGTAATTGGCCTTTGGATAGGATAGCTCAGCCAGGTGAGTCACAATCAATCCCATTACCATCATCTAGCCCTTAATTCTGTTCCTCAGGACATTCATTACAAAACAAATGATACTTAAGGTACAAGGTGCCTTGTTTACTTCTATCTGCTGCTCAAAGTCTGAGATTTTGTAATTAATTGTGATTAATTGTGAGGAATGATCTTTAATAGTGTTAATTTTTTTAAAGAACTTGTGTTCAAAAGACTGGAAATACCTGAGGAGATGTGGACTTGGGGTTGAATTCTATATGCCCGCTGCTGCAATCGGCGGCGGGTGACGGGCCACACGCCAAAGAGTCGCCGCAAATCCAAGCGCGATGACTCATTTAAATAGCCAGGGTGGGCCGCCTCCCCCAATCACGTAGAGGGGGCAGGCTGTCTGCCCCAGACAATGGCGTCAGCTGCCTGTGCACAGGCGCTGATGCCATTTTTAAAGGGCTGTTAGCCCTACTGGCAAATTTAAATATCTAAAGAAAGATTAAATGGAATTCTATAAATACATCTCTTGTGTCCCTCTCCCACCCCCAAAAACAATTAAATTAATTATTTGCCCTTCCCATCTGACAACAACTGCACAAACTTTAAACTATAACCCTCCTACCATCCCCTACACCTATGTTGTTAATTTGACCCCGCTCCCTCCCCCTGTACTGAGAAACCTATCTCCTCCCCCCTCCCCACCAGTGCTGTGCCTCGTTTCCCCAGATGGGGATCTAAAGGCAAGGCAGTGCCGGCCACCAGGGTGAAGGTCACGGCAGAACTTCAGGAGGCGAAGGGAGAGAAATTAATACAGGTATTTTAATTTATTTAAATATTTAAATTGTGCTCCCGTCTCTGAGCGGCAGGGGGTCCACCACATGGCCTTGCCTCTGCCGGCAATATTAGGCTGGGCTCTGCTGGTGTTGAGGTCCATGGTGGGCCACATCTCTGGCACCCCTCCACCACGGATCCTGCCGTCAAGGGCTCTATAGAATCCAGCCCTAGTTTTTTTTTATAAAAGGGTCATTGGAAGGACACTTGGGACTTTGTTTAAAAACTGGAAATCACTTGTCTTAAGCTAAGTAAACAGCAGGAGCCTTGCTCACTATTGAATTTGTTAACAGAGAAGTGACGTGTCTAGATTTATGGTGTTCAAGAATTGGTTTCGTTTTTGGATATTGTTTGGAGTTCAGTTGGGGCGTAAGGCTGCTAACAGAAAGGCAACCAGCTCATCCTATTCCATCTCTTTGAGAAAGCTTGAGAATCCAGTGTGAGAACTGGAGAAACTGATGCAGCATTTCTCCTGAGAAGCTTCTCCAAAACTTTCTCTTGACATCTCCTCAACGAACTCCTTCTGAGAAAAATCCCAGTGACAACCACATGTGTCTACTGACACAGTCTACATGTATCTGGATGCCAGACTAACTGGAAAATTCCATATCTTATCCTTTTTCTTGAAGCATTCACAAGTATTTAGCCAAAGTACTTTTTTGTTCTTTTGTAAAGTTGAACTCTGCAGAGAAACTTCTTTATTTTTTCTTTAACCAGTGTGTGTGTGTGCACGTGCACGTGTGTTGGGTTATTCAGAAGGGAATATACTTATACTTTCCTATTTCAACCTGCATATTAATAAGCTTCGCATCTTTGTTGAATGCATTTTGTTTTGTAATAAATTAATAATGTTGTTGTTGTTTATTAAAGAAACCTGGTTGGTAGAAGTTTATTCTGAAACTAAAATAGATAAAGTATATAATTGGGAACTGGGTAAAACATTTAAATATATGTTGTGACCCGTGGAGAAGTGGAACTAGAGAAAGACACTCCTGCATCCTCGGTCGTAACAATAATTTGATTGTCATGTTTGATAAGTAAGGTCTTACCATCACGACCTATTACTTGACCAGGGCATTTCCATTCCCCATGACCATCTCCTTTATAATACATCAAATCTCCTGAATTAAACTCTATGTCGGATATTCTGACATGATGCCTCAGTTGCTCTCCGAATTTTCTCCAAGACCTCTGCCTTGATGAAAGCCTGGTGCACTGCATGTAAAGCTTTCAAATGTGCAGGAAAAATGGAACTTATTGTAGTACTTTCTAGAGCAGGGGGATGATTGCACAGCACAGAAGGAAATTTCAATTTCACCCACAGGGACTATACTCTCCAACCACCTGGAGTGAATTCTTTGCATGAACTGCCCATGTCAGAGCGGTTGTCACTTTGCATTCTGCTTGATCAGCTAAACTTTTATGCAGCATTTCATTATGACCGCATGATTTCTTTCACAAAGTCCATTGCTGAAAGACTTTCAGCTGCAGTATTCGTGACTATAATGTCTCTGAACTCGTCATTGGCAAATTCCCTTCCATTATCAGTCAGAAACTTAACTAGTGCTCCAAGTCCATCCTTATACATTTCTCCATGATTTTGTCCATAATAACCCTTTTATTCTTACTAAGTATCATTGTAAAAAGACTAAATCTAGTCACCAGGTCGACAAATGGGTGGTTGATGGTCGGCACAGACTCGGTGGGCCGAAGGGCCTGTTTCAGTGCTGTATCTCTAAACTAAACTAAACTAAAATGTAGAATGAAAATATGTCTGCCTTTGTCCCATACCTTTAGATCCATGGTAACTATTTCATTAAAGTCACGCGCCAATGAAAGACTTACAATAGGAAGTGGCATCATCTGCCGATACTTTTTACAGATTTCACAATTCACGCTAATTGCTTTGATTAGGCTGTATAGACTTCATCAACCGTACCCGCATTTTTAGCAGGATATTTAACCTTTGACAAGCAGGGTGAGCAAACTGTCCATATAACTTTAAGAAAAGTTGTTTTTTTTCTCTCCCTGATTCTTATTGCTTGATGCCATTAATACTTGTTTAACACTCTGATGAGAAAGATTAGGTTTTGTTAAGGGGATACAATAATGTCCTGACTGGGTAAACTGCAAACCCACTGGCTTTCCAAAAATAATTGCCTGATCATGCTCCATGTCAAGTTTCATTTGTGTCGTTTTCCACAGAAAGTTTCCTCAACAGCCTAAGTATCTCACTAGAGATGAGATCAGTACCTATAAAAAGGCTTACTCCAGCTGGTTTATATGCAAATACAACTCTCTTTAATGACCTTAATGTCATCACCGAACCTAAAGCAAGTAGTACTTTTACATTCCTTAATCTTGCATCAATATTCACTCTTTAGTGAATCAAGGTAACATTTTAACTAATCTATTCCACATAATGTTGAAGTGCAACCTCTATCTTACATTGCCCAGTTAAGCGAGTCTGTGACTAATACATTCATCACAGGACTAAAACTGCTTGTGACCAGTATAATTTGTTCAGATTTTATTATTTATTTATTTATTTAGAGATACAGCACTGAAACAGGCCCTTTGGCCCACCGAGTCTGTGCCGACCAAGAACCACCCATTTATACTAACCCTACAGTAATCCCATATTCCCTACCGACACTAGGGGCAATTTACAATGGCCAATTTACCTATCACCTGCAAGTCTTTGGCAGTGGGAGGAAACCGGAGCACCCAGGCAAAAACCCACATGGTCACAGGGAGAACTTGCAAACTCCGCACAGGCAGTACCCAGAATTGAACCCGGGTCCGTGGAGCTGTGAGGCTGTGGTGCTAACCACTGTGCCACTGTGCCGCCCTTCATCTTCTTTCTCAGAATTCTCTGTGTTATGTGTCATTTTGCAGACCATGCCTTTCTGCTTTGGGCAGTTCATCTCATAATGATACTTTGCGTCACACTTGAAGCACCTATTAACTGTTCCTTGGGCGTCCCTGGAATTCATTCACCTATTATTGCTGTTCCAATTCTGTCTTTTTCTGTAATGGCCAGATCTGCTAAAGGTGCTTTCATTTTAATTCTGCTTGTCTTTAACTTTTCTACTGCATTAACGCCTGCATCCAGTATCTGGAACGTTTTGAGATCGGGCAATCATTACATCCTCTATTCTGTGTGTTGCCTGTGAAGATCAACAAACCAAAAGAACTGAATTTACCAAATGACCCCAATAAAAAAAATTGTAAAGATTTCACTTTTGTGAATTCTACTCTAACAATCAAACCAAATCAACATAAATCAAACATGAATTAACAGACAAATCACAGTGAATATATATTTCCAAATTTCATGTTGACTATCAGATACAGCAAAGAAAGATCTCATGGATTTACTGGACAGTCCCTTAGTATATATGGCATTAATTGCAAGCACAAAGTCCTTCAAAGCTCTGACATTCCTTAGGTAGATCTTTTGATCCCTTTGTCCAAGTCTCATCCGACAGCAGTTCCCTTCAATTTCAAACTCCATGGGTATGGTTTCCACCAAAAATGGTGCACTATTCCAAAGCCCCCTCAGCTCTGCTCATGACAGTCCTGATGGCAGGGATCCACCAGTATTTCTTTAAGCAACTGAAAATAGCTACAGCAACTTGAATTTGCCAAGGGTCAGCTCCTGGATTCAGTTTCCACACTATGCAGGCTGCCTGCACAAACTGACTGCAGCCTGCTTCAACTCTGCAATCTGTGACCTGGGATGACTCTGATCAGATGAACAAAGAACAAAGAACAGTACAGCACTGGAACAGGCCATTTGGCCCTCCAAGCCTGTGCCGATCTTGATGCCTGCCTAAACTAAAACCTTCTGCACTTCCGGGGACCGTATCCCTCTATTCCCATCCTATTCATGTATTTGTCAAGATGCCTGTTAAATGTCGCCATCGTACCTGCTTCTACCACCTCCCCCGGCAGCAAGTTCCAGGCACTCACCACCCTCTGTGTAAAGAACTTGCCTCGCACATCCCCTCTAAACTTTGCCCCTCGCACCTTAAACCTATGTCCCCTAGTAACTGACTCTTCCACCCTGGGAAAAAGCTTCTGACTATCCACTCTGTCCATGCCGCTCATAACTTTGTAAACCTCTATCAAGTCGCCCCTCCACCTCCGTCGTTCCAGTGAAAACAATCCGAGTTTTTCCAACCTCTCCTCATAGCTAATGCCCTCCAGACCAGGCAAAATCCTGGTAAACCTCCTCTGTACCCTCTCCAAAGCCTCCACGTCCTTCTGGTAGTGTGGCGACCAGAATTGCATGCAATATTCTAAGTGTGGCCTAACTAAAGTTCTGTACAGATGCAGCATGACTTGCCAATTTATATACTCTATGCCCCAACCGATGAAGGCAAGCATGCCATATGCCTTCTTAACTACCTTATCCACCTGCGTTGCCACTTTCAGTGACCTTTGGACCTGTACACCCAGATCTCTCTGCCTGTCAATACTCCTAAGGGTTCTGCCATTTATTGTATACTTCCCACCTGTATTAGATCTTTCAAAATGCATTACCTCACATTTGTCCGGATTAAACTCCATCTGCCTTTTCTCTGCCCAAGTCTCCAACCAATCTATATCCTGCTGTATCCTCTGACAATCCTCATCACTATCCGCAACTCCACCAACCTTTGTGTCGTCCACAAACTTACTCATCAGACCAGCTACATTTTCCTCCAAATCATTTATATATCCTACAAACAGCAAAGGTCCCAGCACTGATCCCTGCGGAACACCACTAGTCACAGCCCTCCATTCAGAAAAGCACCCTTCCACTGCTACCCTCTGTTTTCTATGACCGAGCCAGTTCTGTATCCATCTTGCCAGCTCACCTCTGATCACGTGTGACTTCACCTTTTGTACCAGTCTGCCATGAGGGACCTTGTCAAAGGCTTTACTGAAGTCCATATAGACAACATCCACTGCCCTTCCTTCATCAATCATCTTCGTCACTTCCTCAAAAAACCCGATCAAGTTAGTGAGACACGACCTCCCCTTCACAAAACCATGCTGCCTCTCGTTAATAAGTTCATTTGTTTCCAAATGGGAGTAAATCCTGTCCCGAAGAATCCTCTCTAATAATTTCCCTACCAATGACGTAAGGCTCACTGGCCTATAATTTCCTGGATTATCCTTACCACCCTTCGTAAACAAAGGAACAACATTGGCTATTCTCCAGTCCTCTGGGACCTCACCTGTAGCCAATGAGGATAAAAAGATTTCTGTCAAGGCCCCAGCAATTTCTTCCCTTGCCTCCCTCAGTATTCCATCAGGCCCTGGGACTTATCTACCTTAATGCTTTGCAAGACACCCAACACCTCCTCCTTTTTGATAACGACATGACCCAGACTATCCACACTCCCTTCCCTAGACTCATCACCCACCAAGTCCTTCTCTGTGGTGAATACTGACGCAAAGTACTCATTTAGTACCTCGCCCATTTCCTCTGGCTCCACACATAGATTCCCTCCTCTGTCCTTGAGTGGGCCAACCCTTTCCCTGTCTCTTATCTGGTTCCAACCAGTTCTGCCTCCCCAGAACCCTGAAGGTTTTTAGTTTCACTTTTAAGTAAGGGACTGTTCCAAAAGAAAAATGCTTTGAAACCAGAGTCTGTGCACCTAACAGAACATTCGACAAGTCATCTGTCCAGACAACAGCTTGCACACACTCCTCCACTGCTCTCATGAACCACAGACTCTATCACACTTCCTTCCTTTGGAAAAAGAAAGATTTACAGCGGTAAAGTTTTCTTTAGAACAGTTCAGAAATACAGAAATTTCTTAACATCATAAACTTTTCAACAAAAAGCTTATTACGTACTGTACATGTAATATTTCCATATGCCACAATTATGCATATGATAATTACAATATCATAAGTGCTTATCCAATAACAAAACCAAGCAAATGTGACAATTAGTATTAGCAGGATTCAAGCATAATAAAATTATCATAACTCAGAGCTTTCTTTCTCTTTTACACCCCTTCTTTAAACTCTGGACAGAGTATCAGCAATTACATTGTCTTTTTTCCCTGCAACATGCACAATTTTTAGTGTAAATGGCTGTAACAGGAAACTCCAACAAAACAGCCTGATGTTCTTTGTTTTGAACTTTTCTAGAAACCGTCTGCCTAGAAATCCAGTGTCGTGATGTCGGTTCTGGATTTTGTCTGTGACAGGAAAGCACAATGGTGACAGGGACCTATTTTAAATTGCTGAAATGCTGATTCGCATGCAATTAAATATAATTAATTTTGATTTAATGATTGGTGCACGATTCTGTGAATGGTGGGTGGCACTTACAATGCCTTCAGATTCACGGCAATTAAAACCTGGCAGTACCAAGGCGAGAGGCCACATTGCCATGAAGGATAGGCAGCCTTGAGCATTGTTGCATAGGAGAAGAGTGGGGGGGTGGGGTTCGGAGGCCATTGTGGGACTGTGTTGCAGTGTGCTCTGCAAACTTGTCTGGTGTCCCTGGGGCTCAGTGAGGGGATCTGTGGTTCCAGGGGCTCTGCAAGGGGTTGAAGTGTGGGTTTGGGTGTGGGAAGTATAGGGTTGACATACTGCTGTGTAATGGGTCTGGTCACTCACACTGCTGGAACAGAGGGTGGGCCATCATTAAGGTTGGACTCTGAGTTCCATCAGCGATTCTGCCAAGTGAATTATCAGATCCTCAGTTGCCAGGGCAGGACGCCAGATGGGTTGAGCGACGCACAAAGGAGGCAAGAGACAACCTTATAATGATTCACTTACAGCCATCCTGATGCCCATTCACAAAGAGTCAAATAAAGGCTCACATTAATGCTGAACTCTTTCACCTCCATACATTTGTGGCCCCATCTTGCGAGCAGCTACAATGCACGTTAGTCACCATGGGAAACCATATGTTAATGAGGGCTCTCATCACACTGGCATGTTAATGAGGGCAGTGGCCACATTGGCATTGCTCTAAGGGGTAAGGGAGAAGTCAGCAGCTCACAATTAAGGCATAATGGCACAGAGTTTTCATACAAGGATGACTAATGATTTGGACAAAGGAAATTTTAATTACTACAAAACATATATGTTACACCCGTGAGGCCTAAAGTGTGGCTAGGTGCTCTTCTTTATACGTTTGTGGGTGCTCCTACGTGGTGTGATACCTGCGACAGCAGCTAGGCTGGAGGCAGGCTGCTGATCAGGCGACCCCTGGGCTTGTAATGACTTTAGTGGGGCATCCTCTGGCTGCCTGAGGCCTGGAAGACCCCAGCTGCTTGAGGCTGTCCTGGACTGGTGCAGGACTCTCCTCAGGTGTTGTGAGGTGGGCTCCCTGATGGAGCGACTGAGGAGACAGTGGCTACACTCAGAGTGCCCTGAGGGGAGTTACCAGATGTGGATGGCGGCCTCTCCTCCTCCCTTTGAAGGATCTCTTGAAGATCCCTGCTCACTAGAGAAGGACCAGGAGCTGGAGAAGTCTCCAGGCTCCTGTTCCTTCTCTTACCTTGCCACTGCTCCATTGAGTTCATGGCCGAGGCGATGATGTGCAGGTCTGCACGCATCTGTGGGATCTGGCTCTCCATGAGGGTTACCAACCTCTTGATGGAGGAAGCCATGTTCTCATAGGCCTGAGACTTGGTAGCAGTCATGGCATGGATGGAGTCCTCCATCATCTTCTCATGGTTGTGCATGACTACTGCCAGATGTTGCCTTACCTCTCTCTGCAACTCCAGCATGCCCTGTGCTGTTGACACCAGAGGCTTGTCATCATCCTGGGGCTCAGCATGGGCCTGGCCACACACAGTCTTTATAGCAGCTTAAGTGAATCCCCAGCTAATGCCCACAATTAAACATAATTAATAAACAATTAACAACTTAGACTATGTTGATTCCTTGGGTGCAGACAGCGATGCTGGCTGCTACCTGTGAGGCCCATGTTAGTTTCCTGATTGATATCATTGCTGAAAAGTGTGTGGGCCACACAGATAGCGACCTGGGGAACTGTCTGCCCACAGGTAATTGATGGTGCCACTGGAAGCAATACTATCTGATGAATTTGTCCCTCCACAGAATGGACCAACAGTACACATTGAAAGCAAGACGAGGAGAGCTCAGGAGAAATCTAGTGTCCTGATTTTAACTTGAAGTGGCATTCGGGTGGATGGGTCGAGTGCCAAACCTTTCTGACCTCTGTAGCCTGAGATCAGGTGAAATTTGAGGTCTCATCTAACATGCTGTTTGTCAGCTGCCTGCCTAGCACCAAAGTAAGGCTCATTTGCAAGTTATGTCTAAGATCATAAGGGGAAGGTTTTGAGAGGATCTCATTTTAGGGAAGAGGAGAGGGGACCAGGGCAAGCGAGGCTTAGCCTTTCCTGCTTCTCCTGGCCCCACAAGGAAAGTAAAAGAACATATTTTAAATGGCTTCTTCGGGTTACGGATGTTCCTCCTACAATCTTTACCTGACCAGAAATCCCTAGCAGGCTATAGTTAAAATCATACTGGGCCTCAATAATGCTATCTGACCTTAATCTTCATATTTAAAGAAGAACCCTGTTGGCTTTGGCTGTGTGCTTTTATCAGCTGCTGAGAAGAACAGGTTAAATTTGAAGATGGCGAGATCCAGGTTGTACATTGGTGAGTCACCTGGGTGAGTTTAACTGCTCACCTATATGGTTTCTGGCCAGTGAGTAAAGTTAAAATCACCGCTCTAGAAATTGAAAAGAAAGCCAGAGCTAGAAGGAATAAATGAGACATTTAGAGATTGAGATCCAACGAGAGTGATTCTGGATTCTGAGAGATACAGGGCTGAATCTTAACTACCAAAAACAAGTGGGTTGGGGTCGTGCCAGAGGTACAATAGCGACGTTTAAGAGACATCTTGACAAATATATGAATAGGAAGGGAATAGAGGGATATGGGCCCCGGAAGTGCAGAAGGTGTTAGTTTCGGCAGGCATCAAGATCGACGCAGGCTTGGAGGGCCGAATGGCCTGTTCCTGTGCTGTACTGTTCTTTGTTCTTTGTTAGAACACAAAAAGTCTGAAACAGAACCCAACCTGCCTCAAATGTGTCCACCTCCAATTTTAACAGATATGGGACAAAGGGTGGGAGACCAATCCACTTGTGGAAAGTGAATAGGTTATTTAAAAGTTATAATGAGGCTGCCTATCTTCATTTTAATACCCACTCTATATGAAACACATTTCATCCCTGTTTCTCAAGCCTCGGGAAACCGGGCAGGTGAGAGGGAGCAAGTAGGGCTGAATGCATGAGGTAAGTACCTTTACTGCATGTCTTGTGAGCCAGGAGGAACAGGAGTGTTTTCTCCTGGCCCAACAGCCACACCCCACCAACCATGATCTGTCTGCTCTGCCCCCGACCACTATTTGCCCCCTGGCCACCATCTGCCTCCCCATCAACCAACATCGGACCCCCACAACCACCATCAGATCTCCTCAGCGTTTGCTCCTCTGACCATCATCAAACTCCACATCTCCCCATGATCATGCCTTCCCAACAACCATCAGAACCATATGATCATCTTTGGACCACGTCCTGACCACCATCTGCAGTCCCCCCAACCACCATCCCTTCCCCTTGACCACTATTTGACCAGCCTTCCCGACCACCATTGGATACCTCCCACAATCTGCTAACCCCAGCAATCGGACCTCCCCCACTACCACAGTGATCGGGGTGTCACCCCAGTGTGATTGGGACTCCCCCTACAATCTCTCTCACTTCCCCAATACATCTACCTGCTCTTGTAGACTTTGGCCATATGAAACACGCTTCTATCAGAAAGGTCTCCGGCCTGTCAATCAGCCTGCCTGTGGGCAGAAAGCCGACAGAAAGAAATTTAAATGAGCCCTGCAGTTAAAACTGTAGAACATTCAGGAAACACGTTCTTCTAGGTTTCCCAACCACACAAAAGACCCCTATCGCTCATAAATCATACCTCCATGCTAAAATCCAGGCCACAGAGAGACAGAAGGAAAGAAAGGGACAAACTCACAGGCCAGAGAGATAGGGATAGAGGCGGAAGAATATACATGATGTTGTTTGGACAAACTGATAGTCATGCTTGGGTAAATAATGGAAAAATACAGAAGAATTGCCAAATGCTATTTGGGCAGATGTGGTTTGTCACCTTTGCCTGATTGGACCAATTGCAGCTGCTAACTGGAATACCGTACAGCACTCTGGTGGGATTCAGACCATTAACTTACACAAAGTCCCTAGCTTAACAGTCCTGAATACATCCTTCACCTCCCCTTTCATCTTGCCTTAAAGTACATTCAAACTGTTCAGACAGCTTCTACATCAATGCCATAATGACAATGTTGCAGACCAATGTGCCAAATGTGATTTAGGTAATGCATTAATTCCCAATACAATAATTACATTGAATTCATTCCTCACCCAAATGATCAACCCATAGTGGTTTTCTTAAAAGAGCTTTACTATCTTCTGCCAAGTGCTCCACTAGTGGCTCCTACAAAGCTGGTGGAAGACTCCTGTCTCTCATGTTGGGACCCTTGAGACCCAGCTGCTCCATTTGGGAGGTGAGCACACTCTTCATTGTTTATTGCAGAGTGGTGATGCTACGCAAGATGATACTGCACAGGCTAGAAGTGGATTCCTTCACACTCAGCCATAGTGGTGAAATTTCTTTGCCTTCATAAGAACATAAGAAACATAAGAAATAGGAATATACCAGACGGACCCTTTAGCCTGCTCCGCCATTCAGTAAAATCATGGCTGATCTTCTGGCTTAACTCCACTTTCCCAACTGCTGCTCATATCCCTGGATACCCTTAGAGACCAAAAATCTTTCGATCACAGCCTTGAATATACTCAACGATGGAGCATCTACAATGCTCTGGGGTAGACAATTCCAAAGATTCACAACCCTATGGCTGAGAAATTTATCCTCATCTCAGTCCTAAATGATTGACCCCCTTATCCTGAGACTTTGCCCCCATGTTCTAGATTTCCCTCCCAGAGGAAACAACCACTCAGTGTCTACCCTGTCAAGCCCTTTCAGAATCTAGTATGTTCAATGAGATCACCTCTCATTCCTCTAAACTCCAGGGAGTATAGGCCCAATTTACTCAGCCTCTCATCATAGGACAACTCTCTCATCCCAGGAACCAATCTAATGAATCTTTGTAGTACTGCCTCCAATGCAAATATATCCTTCTTTGAATATGGAGACCAAAACTGCACACAGTACTCCAGGTGAGGTCTCACCAAATCCCGACACAATTATAGCAAAACCTCCTTATTCTTGTACTCCAGTCCCCTTGTAATAAGGGCAACATGCCACTTGCCTTCTTAATTGCTTGCTGTAATTGCATGCTAACTTTCTGTGTTCCTTGTACGAGTACACTGAAGACTCTCTGAACAACAACATTAAAAGTTTCATACCTTTTAAAAAAAATTCTGCTTTCCTATTGTTACCACCAAAGTGAATAATCTCACACTTACCACATAATACGCCATCGACACCTAGGCCGGAATTTTATGTCCCCCCAAAGAGCAGGAAGGTGATGGGGAGGGTGTACAATGGAGTGGGCGGCTCAGGGGGCCCACCCGACCCGTTCCCGCCTCCGCCGCCGCTTTATACAGGGCGTCAGCGGCGGAAACTGGCCCACCCGCCCCAGGCCAATCAAGGCCCTTAAGTGGCCACTTAACGGCCCCTTAAGGGCCTCTGCCCGCCGCCACGGGGATTTTACCCATGGCTGGTCGGGCGGCCCAGGCCCGAGAGAAGCCCCCTGACAAAAGCAGGCAGTTCTCTCATGATCAGGCACCCTGAGCCCAATGGAGAGCCACCCCGCTGACCCAACCACCCCCAGCCCCAACACTTCCCCCACCCTGTCCCCCCAATCGACCATCCTTGCCTCGCCAGGGCTCGAGCGATCACCCTCGGCGAGGCACAAAATACTCACCTTTGTTCCGGGCTCCCCGACATCTTCTTTGCAATGGCTGGGTCACAGTCCCAGCAGTGGCCATGCTCCCAGAAGCATTGCTGGAACAGAGAGTTGCCAGCCCTCTGATTGGCCAGTAGGTCCATTAGGTGGGACTTCCTTCCTCAATGAGGTGGAAGTCCCGCCTCTGACCAATTAAAGGCTTGGAGACCTCAAAATGTGGATTGGATCCCCAGGCCAGGTGGAGGTGGGTTCACCACCGACTGAGAAGTCGGTGGATGGCCCCTGTCCACCAAGGGTAAAATTCCAGCCCTTGTTGCCCACTCACTGAATCTGTCTATATCTCTTTGCAGCTTCTCTGTGTCCTCCTGACAGCTTACACTACCACCTAGCTTTGTATTGTCAGCAAGCAGATACATGACTCTCAATCTTTTTGTCTGTCATTAATATAGATTGTAAATAGTAGAGGCCCGACTGCTGATCCTGGCGGCACTCCACTACCTACTGACTGGCAGCTTGAAAATGCCCCATTTATCCCTACTCTCTGCTTTCTGTCTATTAACCAATCCTCCATTTATGCTAATATATTACTCCTAACTCCATGAACCCTTATCTTGCCTATTAACCTTTTGTGTGGCACCTTATTGAATGTCTTTTGGAAATCCAAGTATATTACATCTGTTGGCTCCCTTTTATCTATCCTACTAGTTATATTCTCAAAAATCTCTAATAAATTTGTCAAACACAATTTCCCTTTCATCACCATGTTGACTTTTTCTGATCATACAATGATTTTCTAAGTACATTGTTAAGACTTCCTTAATAACAGATTCCAGATTTCCTGGTGACTGATGTTAGGCTAACTGGCCTAGAGTTCCCAGTTTTCTCTCTCCCTCCTTTCTTGAACAGCGGTGTTACATTTGCTAACTTCCAATCTGCTGGGATCATTCTAGAATCTAGGGAATGTTGGGAAATCATAACCAGTATATCCATTATTTCTGCAGCTTTGAGAACCCTAAGGTGCAGCACACCAGTACAGCAGCAGAAAGTCAGCCATTGAAGCAGTAATACAGCAGGGCTGGCAGTGCTTTAAAGATGGCGCCAGCACCTGCATTGCCTCCGCTGATGATGCGATCTGCACCTCGCTGCCCGCTCCTGTCACAGGTTTGGACAGGCCCTGCACCTCCATTATGATAATTGACCGCCTGCCGCGTGATCGTGGTAGGTCAGCTGCACATGTGACAAGTGGCGACGGCACCCACTTCCAGGTCCACCGCTGGGACCTGCAACAGGTTAACTAAATTCAGCCCAAGGAATGCGCAGACACCCTGCTGAGGTAAGCCACTTAACTCGTCTTCCCTGATACTCATGACTCTGCCTGGTGATTCCCAGGGCTTCTTGCTCTGCTGTGTGAGAGCAATGATGTACAGGATTTCTCTACCCATTCTGTTCTACTCCATAACAATATGCATCATCTTGTTTTGCAGAAAGAGAGGGTGAGAGTTAATGAGTGTGTTGAGTAGGTACATGGATATGTCTGGGACTTTGTTGAGAGCTGAAGAAGAAGCAAGATGGAATGAAGATGGGGAGGTGATGAATATAAAGGGAAGTGTTTGCAAGTGAAGAAGGAGAAGTGGGAAGAGTTAATGGTTGTGCATGTGTTAGGACGTGAGAAGAGAATGGTGCTAGTGGTGTAAAGAGAGCAAATGAAATGGTGAATGTGTTTGGCAACAGAAGGAGAGATTTTGCAGTGTGCCCTTGGACTATATACTGAAGAATATGATGGAGGGGGAATCGTTGAGAGTGGTGGGGGAGGGGTAGAATGTGTGTTGTCAGGTATTGTTGTCATGTATTGTTGATAGAGGTGAAAAGGTGAAGAAATGTAATGACCCTTTGGCTGTTGAAAGGTCATTGAACCTCATCCTGCATTGAACTCAGATCCTAGGGTTGAGGTTGGTTGCAATGACCCCATTAACCTCGTCAAACCTGGTCTGCTTCATTCTGGCCTTGGGGATGCCCTTGTGAGATTTGGGGAAGAGTTCTCCCCTCCTTGGCCTCGCTTGCTCTACCAAGACCTCCAGGGAACCACCTGAAACGTTGGGGGGCAGATCTCTGATTTACCTGTGTCCCCAAAAAGTCTTCCACAATTGTACAACATACATTGAAGACAAGTGGTGTAACTTCACTTTAAAAGATGAACTCTACTTTAAGTTGGTCTCAGGAGTTGTGCTGGAAATTGTGTGTGTAATGTGAGCAGGCTGCCTGATTTGCAACACAATTGGGAGAAAAACCAGTCAATATTATTAAAATGAGGCCCTGGAGTTAAAATTGCTGGAACCTCATGTTGGAATTGCCATATGGTCTTGCTGCATTTAGGACAGTCTGGTTCAATGACAGTATTTGTTTTGCTTTCTGCACCACAGGAACTTCAGGTACTAGAAGTACATGTTGTGATACACCAATGGTGGCACCTACTAAGTCATAAGCTTTACCATAGCAAATGAAATGCTGAGAAAATGAACCCAGGATGCAGAAACAGTTTGCATATTTCCTCTGTAGCAATGATCCATTTTTATTGTTATAATAATAGATTTTTGAAAAGAGATAAAATAATGCTTAAAATTATTCAAAATGAGGGGTGAAAACATGATTTTCTTTATAATATAATGCAATGCCACAGTAGGCGGAAGGTGAGACAATTATTTATCTTTTCAGCAGAGAACATGATAATTCCAGGACTCTTCGGGAGAATCATATCAAAATGAATCATTATTTTCACAGCATGGCTCAAGTTATTTTGATTGCTTTCTTAATAAACATCTGGCTTTAAGAGAAGTGACTTGAATTTTCCAACAGTTATTCAGTCAGAATCAGAATGAGATGCTATGCTAAAATAATGAATCATTAGCCCTGAAAGATCTATTGCAACATTGTGCATTAATTCCATATCTACCACAAGGTTAATCACTGTCCATATTATTCAAATAATGCAGTTGCTGAACTGATGCTTCACATCTTGCGCAGATTAGTATCAATCATTGATAATTTTTTAAATAATGTTTTTATGAAACATTTGCTACATTGATACTGGCCCATAGCTGTGCGATATTTTCTTTTTGATATCTCTGGTTCAATACCAAATCCCATGGAAAAACAATGAAATAGATTTACCAGGTATCATAATGTTTTCAGCAGTTTAACTGCACTCAAAAGCCTTGCTTTGCATATGAAATTATTTATCTGTTGTGGGCTGAATTCAATTTGTGATATAAGTTATTATCTGTTGACATAATTGCAATTCAGCTTTTTTAGGTAGGGGGAATCAAATTAATGTGCAAACTGTCCCATTTTCATTTATGTGGCCTACATGTCACTGTGCAGATGTGCAGATAGTGCTAATGGGAAAACCCTTTGCCAAACCCATCAGAAAGGCCACAAGTAATTACTTATTTTAAAACTAAAAATTCTGGAAATCTGAAACAAGAATAGAAAATGCAGGAAATACACAGCAGGTCAGTCAGTAAAGATGTGTCTGACAGGTGTATACCTTCATCAGAACTGAAGGCCAACTAAAAGCACCTTAGTAAGGTTCAAAAAAAGGAAAAGGGGTAGGTGGACAGTGGACAGAATCAATAGATATATCACATGGAGAGAGTTAATGGGTTAACTGACTTGCATACTGCTTAATAAAATACTGTTAGATGGTAGGCAAGATCATCAGTGTGATGAGGAAAAGGCATAAACATTTTTTTTAAAGTGCAAACATTAAAGGGTGGAAAAACATAGGAGAGACTCACAAAAACAAAAAAGGGAGAAAATGGAGAAAACAGAAAAAAGGTAAGCTGGAAGTGTAGCAGATCTGAAGTTAAATGTAATATGAATTGTTTTACAGTCTGAATGGAGTAGTGGTGAGATGATCATAAAAAAACTATTGGTTACTTGCTGCCCCAGGCACACTCCAATGGATTTTGGATCAGGTTTCGATTTAAGCGGCCACTCTCCTGCTGGAAAATGGTGAGAGACTCATTAACGTATTGAAATCAGGGTCTTAAGGCACCCCTGTAACTGCTTCTACCGAGTCTGGTGGCTGGCTAGGTCTCCCCACTTTTCAACACATCTGGGGGAATTTTGTCTTGCGGTGGAATTAGTGGGAGCTGAGACTGGGATGTGTGACAAGCCTCAGCAGTGTGAGGCCCAGGAAATTTTAATTCTCAGACCTTATTTAAATGCAGCTTGTCGGTTGAGAAATTAATATTGGCCCGCTCGTGTAGCGCCATAAAGGCTGGAGCAGGAAGGTAGGTGGCACAAAGATCGGATGCATAGTGCCCTTTTTTTGGGGCACTACGAGTTGTCTTAGAGTGCGTGGTACTGCACACTTCTGGTGCGAGCCACACCAGGTGCCATATTCGTGAGGGTGTTAGCACGCGTGCAGTGAGCGCCTGCCAGATGTATGCCAAATAAGCAGATCATGACTTGTGTAATGCTGATTTGACACCAGTTAAGCCATTCTGGAGCTCAATGTTCCAGCTGACACAATTTCTTAATCATGCACGGTTGAACACGTGTTCACCAGTGCTATTTAAAGGAATAAAAGCAAAATACTGCGGATGCTGGAAATCTGAAATAAAAACAGAAAGTGCTGGGAAAACTCAGCAGGTCTGGCAGCATCTGTGGAGAGAGAAGCAGAGTTAACATTTCAGGTCAGTGACCCTTCTTCAGAACTGGCAGATATAAGAAATGTAAAAGATTTTAAGCAAGTAAAGCGGGGGTGGGGCAAGAAATAACAAAGAGAAGGTATTGATAGGACAAGGTCACAGAACAGCTGACCAGAAGGTCATGGAGCAAAGGCAAACAATATGCTAATGGTGTGTTGAAAGACAAAGCATTAGTACAGATAGGGCGTTAATGGACTGAAAACTGAACAGCCACAAGCACAAACATGAAAAAAAAAGTGGGTAGTAGAAACAAACTGAACAAACTAAAATAAAATAAGCACAAAAAAGAAAAGAAAAAGTAAACAATAACTAAAGATAAAAGTAAAATGGGGGGCCCGTCATGCTCTGAAATTATTGAACTCAATGTTCAGTCTGGCAGGCTGTAGCGTGCTTAATCAGTAAATGAGATGCTGTTCCTCGAGATTGCGCGGATGTTCACTGGAACACTGAAGCAATCCAAGGATAGAGATGTGAGCATGAGAGCAGGGGGGTGTGTTGGAATGGCCAGCAACCAGATGCTCGGGGTCATGCTTTCAGACTGAGCGGAGGTGTTCCACAAAGCGGTCACCCAGTCTCCGTTTGGTCTCCCCAATCTAGAGGAAACCACATTGTGAGCAGCGAATACAGTATACTACATTGAAAGAAGTACAAGTAAGTCACTGCTTCACCTGAAAGGAGTGTTTGGGGCCTTGGATAGTGAGGAGAGAGGGCCCTGTCAACCACAGTGGGGGAGATCCTCGGTTAAGGAAAAAGGAAGACATATCAGAAGCGCTATCATGGAAGGTAGCATCATCAGAGCAGATGCGTCAGAGACGGGGAAACTGGGAGAATGGAATGGAGTCCTTACAGGAGGCAGGGTGTGAAGAAATGTAGTCGAGGTAGCTGTGGGAGTCGGTGGGCTTATAATGAATATTAGTAGACAGCCTATCCCCAGAGATGGAGACAGAGAAGTTGAGGAAGGGAAGGGAAGTGTCGGAGATGGACCATGTAAAGGTGTGAGAAGGGTGGAAATTAGAAGCAAAGTTGATAAAGTTTTCCAGTCCGGGGCGGGAGCAGGAAACGGCACCGATACAGTCATCAATTTATCTGAAAAAGAGTTGGGGGTGGTGGCCTGAGTAGGGCTGGAACAGGGCATGTTCAGCATATCCCACTAAAAGACAGGCATAACTAGGGCCCATGCGGGTACCCAAAGCTACTCCTTTTACATGAAGGAAGTGAGTGGAGTTAAAGGAGAAGTTGTTCAATGTAAGAACAAGTTCAGCCAGGCCGAGGAGGGTGGCGGTGGATGGGGACTGGTTGGGCCTCTGCTCAAGGAAGAAGCAGAGAGCCCTCAAACCATCCTGGTGGGGGATGGAGGTGTAGAGAGATTGGACGTACATAGTGAAAAGGAGGCGGTTAGGGCCAGGAAACTGGAAATTGTCAAAATGATGTAGGGCGTCGGAAGAGTCACGGATGTAGGTGGGAAGAGACTGGACCGGGGAGAAAAGATAGAGTCAAGATAGGAAGAAATAAGTTCAGTGGGGCAGGAACAGGCTGAAACAATGGGTCTGTCGGGACAATCCTGTTTGTGGATTTTGGGAAGGAGGTAGAAGCAGGCTGTCCGGGGTTGCGGGACTATGAGGTTGGAAGCTATAGAGGAAGATCTCCAGAGGAGATGAGGTCAGTGACTGTCCTGTGGACAGTTGCTTGATGTTCGGTGGTGGGGTCATGGTCCAAAGGAAGTAGGAAGAAGTGTCTGAGAGTTGGCGCTGAGCCTCTGCAAGGTAGAGGTCGATATGCCATACAACAACAGTACCACCCTTGTCTGCAGGTTTGATGACAATGTCGGGGTTAGACCTGAGAGTACAGAGAGTGTGGCAAGTTCAGAGGGGGACAGGTTAGAGTGAGTGAGGGGGGGGGCCAGAGAAATTGAGATGACCAATGTCCCGTCAACAGTTTTCTGGTCAGCTATTCTGTGACCTTGTCCTATCAATACCTTCTCTTCTGTTATCTCTTGCCCCACCCCCGCTTTACTTTCTTAAAATCTTTTACATTTCTTATATCTACCAGTTCTGAAGAAGGGTCACTGACCTGAAACGTTAACTCTGCTTCTCTCTCCACAGATGCTGCCAGACCTGCTGAGTTTTTCCAGCACTTTCTGTTTTTATTTAAAGGGTTCATCAACTACTTTCAGGTTAGATACTGATTCATTTCTATCAATTGTTGCTGTGATTGTACAAGTGCGAGGTGCATAAGAGTTCCTTAAAATTGCTAAATTATACAGGGAGTGGTGTGGCAGGTGCTGAAGGATTTGGTTCTGGCTTCAAGGCTTTGGCACAAACCAGTTGCTCCCAGTTCAATGAGGACTGTAGGGCAGCATGCCAGGAGCAACACCAGGCACACCTAAATATGAGGCACCAACCTGGTAAAACTACAAAACAGGATTACATACATGCTAAACAGCAGAAGCAGTATGCTATAGAGAGAGCTAAGTGATCCCACAACAAACAAATCAGATCAAAGCTCTGCAATCCTGCCACATCCAGTCATGAATGGTGGTGGATAATTAAATGACTAATGGGAGGAGGAGGCTCCACAAATATCCCCATCCTCAATGATGGGGGAGCCCAGCACGTCAGTGCAAAAGACAAGGCTGAAGCGTTTGCAACCACCGTCAGCCAGAAGTGCCAAGTGGATGGCCCATCTCGGCCTCCACCTGAGTTTCCAGCATCACAGATGCCAGTCTTCAGCTCGTAAAACAGAAGAGATTGTAGGATGAGGGGGAAGTGGGATGTGAGAAGAAAGTTTATTTGCTCTTCTGTTGTTTCAGCCCCAGTCAAGGCCTCAGCAACGGCTGCTCCAATGATGGCAATCACCATTTTCTCCATGGGGATAAGGACAGCCACACTTGTAACCCATTGGTTAGCACCTGCTAACCTGCCTCTAATTGTGCACCACCTTGTCCTGCAAGAGAGGGAAGTATGCCAATGGGTGTGGAGACATCTGTTTGTCATGTGTCTATGAGATGTGGGCACAAGTCTTGTGGCAGTGCTAAATGTCTCAGAGTGAGCTGAAGCTATGAACGTTAGGTGTGAATTCTAATTGATAAAGATTGTTGGTAGGTGAGTGAAGGTGATGTGGTGCATTGAGCAGTGCGTGAGGCTAGTGGTGCATTTGGTGGTAGATGGCATTTGAAGATGAATTCACTGACTTTGGCCACTTGTATGA
The DNA here is from genome assembly GCF_036365525.1 of Heterodontus francisci. Lineage (NCBI taxonomy): Eukaryota > Metazoa > Chordata > Chondrichthyes > Heterodontiformes > Heterodontidae > Heterodontus > Heterodontus francisci. Next base: position 112,675,378 of record NC_090374.1, read on the forward strand.
GGTTATTGAAATTTTTGTGGCACTCTATCCAGGTTCTTGGGGCTTGAACCTGGCATTGACTGCTGTGGCTTCATGGTCCCACTGGCTCTGAGAGTTTGTCTGGAGGACCTTCCGGCCGCCTGTGGATAGAGCACATTTCTCCTCCTTGGTAGTTCTTTGACCAAGGCTTCCAGTGCTGCATCGGAAAATCTTGTAGCATGTTCTCTGCCATGTTGTACCATTATTATGTCTTTTTCAATGTCAGGATGAGTTCCACAATGACTTCCTTCACCTGTTCCAGCCACAATGCAGCTCCCCTTTAAGAGGTGGAGGCTGGCTTTAACTGGTGCTAGCCTCTCATGATTTTGGATCCCTACTGAGGCGTGCAGCCACATAACAGCACTGTTAGCACTGGGAGCATGCTACAATCATGTTAATTAGCAGGCAGCATGACATTGAATTGCTGCCTTTATTGGAAGGAATGGGTACAAGTAATCCTGCATGGCAATCCCCATGCCCATTTTCTGGGAATTTTGAATTTAACATCTCATCCAAAAGACAATGCAACAATTCTGCAGTCCTGCAGTGAAGTATCGGCATCAGAATGCACTAATGTATTAGTCTGAGCCTCAAATTCACAAACCTCTCATTCAGAAGTGTGAGATACAATATGGACATAGACTGCAATGAGCAGGATCTGTGTCCCATTCCTGTCAACAGATGATGTACATTTCACACCATTTTGACTCTAATTTCTATAATCTCATGATGAGATGAATAACCACAGATAACACTCTATCAAATTTCTCACTGAGTTCTCAAGGTAACTATGTGAGAGCTCCAGATTCTCAATCCAACATTACAACCTGCATCAACAGAAAATGCTGGAAAAACTCAGCAGGTCTGGCAGCATCCACAGATGCTGCCAGACCTGCTGAGTTTTTCCAGCACTTCCTGTTTTTGTTTCAGATTTCCAGAATCCGCAATATTTTTCTTTTATTACAACCTGCATATTTGCCAGTGATTGGTTTTGCTCCAGATGCCCTTTCTACATTTCAGAAGAACTAAGTTCACAGTGTTCCATAAAGAATTTCATCACCTTTGTCAATAATCTTACCTTTACTATCATCTTTAGCAATTTTTTTTTAGCCCCACTTGAAACAAACTCATTAATGTAGCATTAATTACTATTGAAGCATGTCTATTCTACATATGATCCACACTGTTTATGGAAGGGAGGGGGGGATTCTTCTAAACCTGGTTGAGGTTTGCTAGTTTTGCATCTTTGCCCTTTAGTTCTATGATTGTAGGTGTGATAATTTTGGAAGCTTGTAAGGATGACAACAAAGTTTAGAGGGGAACAGGGAATGCAGATAGGCCAAGTCAAGCAATCAGGATATGAAAAAGCACTCGGAACATAAGGTCAATAGCAATAAAAACAAAAGTTTTATGATGTTAAAATAAAGACTTCCATTTTGCATATTTAAAGAATAGAACTGATGAATGGTCCTGATATGTTAGGACAAGTGGAATAATTCATAATAATACATAATAATTCAACTTTGATAGAAGAACTTACAGAACTGTTGGATCTCAAGGAAGTACCAATCAGAATAATAACTTGTGACTTAAAAACAAGAAATGTTGGAAATACTCAGCAGGTCTGGCAGCATCTTTGGAGAGAGAAGCAGAGTTAATGTTTCAGGTCAATGACCCTTCATCAGAACAATAACTTGTGACTATTCAACTAAATTACAGCATCTATTTATATGTTTGTCAAATTCAGCATATTCCATGAAAATTTCCCATCCCCTTTTCCAAATTAGCATATGATCAAATCCTGAGGCAAATAAAAAAGGTAGCATGTAACCTTCACAAACTATTTGCAAAATAATATAATCAACATGTATTTAATCTTCTCAGCTTTGAATTCAGTTGGGGTTATAACTGGGTGTGTTTTCCAAATTGCAAAAATGGTTCTCAAGGTTAGAATGGGTTGGTTGCATTAATATTTTAGGTTGTCTGATAATACCAGATGAGATTTGTTCTTATGTCATGGTTGTTTTATAGAATGTGCTGTGTCTTTAGCAGATGAAACTAAAGTGGAATAAATTGACATAAGGCCTTTTGACTGAAGTGATTAAGCAATTATTTCTATTTGGGTAAGAACTGTAGCAAGTAATGCATATGTTGCTGTGAGGCCTACACACAGTAGCAGTTTTTCAGTTAGTTCACAGGGAAAGGAAGAGACATCCACATTTTTTTAGAATGTGACATTCATAGCTGTCCATGTGCATTTGGTGCTGGTGGCAGGTTGGGGGAAGGGGGAATGTGTGAAGACATGTAATTGTGTATTTGTATGTTCAGTTTGATTGCAAAAGTTGTGGAAAATGATTATTGACAATTTGGTGGGGGAACAGTCCAGCTATGTGCAAGCCTGTGAAATTTGAACAAGCTGGAACAGTGGCTGCATTACTGATAAGTAGCAATTAAATGGAGCTTAAAGAGGTGGATGAAATCAGGCAACTTTGCAGAGCTCTTCATTCAAGGTTCAGACTACAGTGGTTCAATCTTCACATTTATTTGTATTTAAGTGTGATTTGCTAATTATGCCAATGCTATACAAAGTCAGTACCATCTTTCCACACAGCCCAGCCTCAGCCAAAACCCTATCTTTATGATGTTTAAAATATAGTTAGAAAGCAACAATTCGATTTATATAGTTAAGAACAATTGAAAATATTTGTAGAATAATTACAGCTGCTCTATTATTAACAGTTATATTTTTCAGGCCCCTATTTTCTTGCTTCACATTTATCGCAGGAGATGTTTGACACAATGAAGTGTTTTTCAACAGGCAGGACGGGTGAGTTCTATTTTCTTGTCTCTTGATACATCTATGGCACTTTGTGATTGACAGGGGGCATGCTTTCTCTACGGATAAGGCAACTATGCTAGTGCCAGTCCATTACAGTTATGTACTGACGCACTGAGTTACTGGAGTTTATAATATAGCCTGTTGCGACTTCTTCTTCTGTGACAATCTACACTGTGCATAACACATGTTGATGCAAATGAGCTTTCAGGGCTGTTTTACCAACAGTGAACAGCTCAAGCAGTACTTGTGTTAAATAGTTGGAATGGGAGTTCACTACAGGTTTTCTTTGTGGGAACTGAATTGTGAAAGGAATCCCACATGTTTATTCCATGAAAGACGAGAATTGTCATACACAGCGGCAAGATATGATGAATACCTCTGTAAGTTGTGTTAAAGGACTCCTGTGCCCCTCAGGGATATTATTACTTTCTGCTTAAACTTCTATCATCAAAATACTCTGAGATAGACTTCAAATCAAATGTCTCTATTATCCCTTCACAGGGAATCTGCATTAGTAGAAGCTTGTCAGAATTACACAGATATTTCCTTTGGCAATACTGATCATTTTTTACAGGACAAAGCTTAAAACTGTGAAACCATTTGAGTTCAGTATTGTAGCAGATAACCTGGAACTGTTAAAGGAAAAGTTAAAAAGACATGAAATATTTTTTTAACTTACACTGTAGTCAACTGCCAAAGAAAAAAATCAATCGGAGGACAGCCAATTGTACAATTTACTTAAATAAAAACAAGAAATGCTGGAACCACTTAGCAGGTCTGGCAGCATCTGTGAAAAGAGAAGCAGAGTTAACGTTTCGGGTCAGTGACCCTTCATCGGAGCTGACAAATATTAGAAAAGTCACAGGTTATAAGCAAGTGAGGTGGGGGTGGAGCAAGAGATAACAAAGGAGGTCTAGATTGGATCAGGCCATTTCCGCCACCTCCAGCGTGATGCCACTACCGGTCGCATCTTCCCCTCCCTTCCCCTGTCAGCATTCCGAAGGGATCATTCCCTCCGCGACACCCTGGTCCACTCCTCCATTACCCCCACGACTTCGTCCCCGTCCCATGGCACCTTCCCCTGCAATCGCAGGAGGTGTAATACCTGCCCATTTACCTCCTCTCTCCTCACTATCCCAGGCCCCAAACACTCCTTTCAGGTGAAGCAGCGATTTACTTGCACTTCTTTCAATGTAGTATACTGTATTCGCTGCTCACAGTGTGGTCTCCTCTACATTGGGGAGACCAAGCGCAGACTGGGTAACCGCTTTGCGGAACATCTCCGCTCAGTCCGCAAGCGGGATCCTGAGCTTCCGGTTGCTTGCCATTTCAACACTCCCCCCTGCTCTCATGCTCACATCTCTGTCCTGGGATTGCTGCAGTGTTCCAGTGAATATCAACGCAAGCTCGAGGAACAGCATCTCATCTACCGATTAGGCACACTACAGCCTGCCAGACTGAACATTTATTTCAATAATTTCAGAGCATGACAGCCCCCCACTTTACTTTCATTTTTAGTTATTTTTTCTTCCTTTTTTTTTACATTCTTTTTTACATTTTTTACAATCTTTTTTTTGCATTTATTTCATTTCATCTTAGTTTGTTCAGTTTGCTTACCCACTGTTTTTTTTCAGGTTTGCATTTGCTGCTGTTCAATATTCAGTGTATTAACACCTAATCTGTACTAATGCTTTGTCTTTCAACACACCATTAACATATTGTTTGCCTTTGCTCCGTGACCTTTTGGTCAGCTATGTGGCCTGCCCCAATCTAGACCTCCTTTGTTATCTCTTGCCCCACCCCCACCTCACTTGCTTATAACCTGTGACTTTTCTAATATTTGTCAGTTCCAAAGAAGGGTCACTGACCCGAAACGTTAACTCTGCTTCTCTTTTCACAGATGCTGCCAGACCTGCTGAGTCGTTCCAGCATTTCTTGTTTTTATTTCAGATTTCCAGCATCCGCAGTATTTTGCTTTTATATTATTGTACAATTTACTTAACTGATTGAGCAACTTATTACAGACTTATACAGGCCCCAAAGGGGAGATGCCAAATAAATTAGTTTGAATATTAACTAACATTGAACTGTTAAGATGAAGTAAGTTAGAGTTAGGGGAGAAACTGGAAAAGATTTTAAAATATTCAGACCCATGGACACGATCAATGAACACAGACATCAGATTGTGCATCTGCTGCAGTGTGAACTTTACAGACGATAATTTGGTTGCTTTGAAGTTGAGTTTCAGAGCGGCCTTTGCTGGCTATTCTGGGAATAGAGTCTACCTGAAAACTCCTCAAGACCACAGTGATCCTACTTCAAAATGTTACTATTTTTAAGGATACCAGCAGAAGTCAAAACAGATATTGGAGGAAGGCATTCATTTTTATAATAACGAACCTGTCAGGCAAAGATGCAGACAGCTGGAACCACCTGTCTAGAGCACCTTCCAGAGTCTACAGTAATTTGCCTTGTGTAAGGTTGGTCCACTGAGAATGATATGGAGTTCCACACATTGAAGTTATGATTATGCCCAATTAGAAATGGAAACTTATCTTGGATGGGGAAAGATTGATGCACATGTTACTCAAGATCATACCTTTATTTTGAAAAGAGTTGATTTATCACCTGAGTGCTTATTAAAAATATAAATTGCTTTTAATATATTTAGCAGGACATCAGATGCACAGAATGCAATGTAATGAGCTTATGTCCCTGCTTCAAACTCCTTCTGTGTCAATGCTAACCCTTATGGCATGTGCCAGGGGATCAATTGCCAAAGTGAATCCTAGAGGATAAGGGACACTATTATATTATTTGGGTAGTTGTGTTGGCAAAATTGATTTGGGAGTTAAATGGGAGTCCAGATTGAGTGTACATAATGCTTTCCCATTTGAAAAAAGACTTATGTTACACCCAATTGGGCTGAATTTTATGCCCCCCCGAAGAGCGGGGTGGTGGCGGGGGGTGGTGGGGTGGTGTAAAATGGAGCGGGAGACTCCAGGGTCCCTTCCCGACCTGCTCCCGCCTCCACCGCCACTTTATGCAGGCGGCAGTGGCGAGAAACGGCCTGCCCGCACCAGGCTAATCAAGGCCCTTAAGTGCCCAGTTGACGGCCACTTAAGGGCCTTTGCCCGCCTCCACGCATATTTTATGTGTGGCAAGCGAAGGTTCTAGACCCGAGAAAAGCCACCTGACAAAAGCAGGCAGCTCCCTGTGCCCGATGGAGGGCCGACCAACCCCCCTACCCCTGCTCCAACCACCCCCAAAATCCAATATGCCCCCCATCCACCCAATCGAGCACCCTTGCCTCACTGGGGTCCGACCAATTACCCCCGGCGAGGCAACCAAAACTTACCTTTGTTCTGGACTCCCCGACATCTTTTTTGAGCTGGGCTGTAGTCTCAGTAGTTGCCACCGCTCCTGGTGGCGCTGCAGGGACAGTTTGCTGCCAGCCTGCTGATTGACCAGCAGCTCTATTCGGTGGAACTTCCTACCTCAAGCTGGTGGACGTCCCGCTTCCCACCAATTGAAGCCCGGTGACCCGCAAAATACGGGTGGGATCCCAGGCGAGGCAGAAGTGAGCTCGCCACCAACTTTTCAGTCAGTGGCCGACTCCCATCTGCCCAGGGTTAAATCCTGGCCAATGTTCTGATGAAAGGTCATCGACCTGAAACATTAACTATGCTTCTCTCTCCATAGATGCTGCCAGATCTGCTGAGTATTTCCAGCATTTTCCGTTTTTATTACATTGCACTGACTGGGGTGGGGAAATATTTAATATTTCGAGGACATCAGGTCAGGGTTAAATTACAGAGATGAGGAATGGATTAATAGCCTGAAGTTTTGATTGATTATTTTTGTGAATTAGAGATTGTGGGCTGAAATTTTACCAGCCCCTCGAATCCGCGGGTCGTGGCGGGGGGGTGCTGGTAAAATTGTATGGGGAGAGGCCCGCCTCAACCCGCGACGTCGAGAAGGGCCCGCTGCATATTACTGGAGTTGGGGGGACCTGGTGCAGCAACCCCACCACCCCCCCCCAGCCACCTGGCGGCGGGCCCTTCATCTGCATATTCCAATGAACAATAAAGACATGTAAATTAACCTACCTGCAGGTGGCGGCCGTCCCACACCAATTTTACGGCCGCCGTTCATCCTTCGCACACCTTCGGAACTCCTTATGGAGTTCCAAAGCAAGAACCTGGTGGGGAGGGGAGAGGAATAACATTTTCAGGGTGGGAGGGGTGGGGGAGCAGGGAAATCACTTTTTATGGATGTGGGGATGATGGGAAGGGTTTGAAGGGCAAAAGTTAGAAAATTGAGGGGGAAAGTTGGGGTCGGGGAAAAGGCAGGTGTTTGTCATTTTGGGCATTGAAATAACCATTGTGCGGATTGGAGAAGGGCCTCCATATCTTTATTATTTGAGAATTTAACAATCCTAAAAATTTACCTTTAAAAATTATACTTACTTCTGAGGGTTTAAAGCCCTTTAAAGATTGCACCAGCGCCTGGATACTGGCACTGGACGTTGCTGCTGGGAATGCAGCAGCCGCCCCCTCTACGTCATTGGGGGGGGGTGGCTGTTCTGCCCCCTCTATTTAAATCAGCCCCTGCGCGTAATATCACGGGGGCTCAGGGACGGTGCATCCGCGCTGGTTGCACACTGCCATCAGAGTGCGCCACCGCGAACTGCGGGGCCCTCGTAAAATTCAGCCCTATATATGTAGAGCTTTCCCTGAGACAATCAAATGGGTAATAGAGTACTTGATAGGGTAAAGCATATATGGTCTGATGAAGGAGTGGGCTTGATGGACCAAATAACCTTTTCTTGTTCCATATGATCTTTAAGTATTTATAAAAACCCAATTGAATGATGTGCAGAAATTTACATTTCAATGTATCTTAAATTCACAGTTTACTTGGGATTTTGATGCAAATAATTTTTTCTCCTAGCTGATAGAAACATAGAAAATAGGAGCAGGGGTAGGCAATTCGGCCCTTCGGGCCTGCTCCGCCATTCAAAAAAGATCATGGCTGATAGTTTAATTCAGTACCCTGTTCCCGCTTTCTCCCCATATCTCTTGATCCCTTTGCCATTAAGAAATATATCTATCTCCTTCTTGAATATATTTAATGACTTGGCCTCCACTGCCTTCTGCAGTGCAGAATTCCACAGGTTCACCTGTGAAGACATTTCTCCTCATCTCGGTTCTAAATGGCATACCCGGTATCCTGAGACTGTGACCCCTGGTTCTGGACTCCCCAGCCATTGGGAACATCCTCCCTGCATCTAGCCTGTCTAGTCCTGTTAGAATTTTATAGGTTTCTATGAGATCTCCTCTCATTCTTCTAAACTCTAGTGAATATAGGCCTCATCGACCCAATCTCTCCTCATATGTCAATTCTGCCATCCCAGGAATCAGCCTAGTAAATCTTCTTTGCACTTCCTCCATGGCAAGAACATCCTTCCTCAGATAAGGAGATCAAAACTACGCACAATACTCCAGATGTGGTCTCACCAAGGCCCTTTCTAACTGCAGTAAGATATCCTTGCTCCTGTATTCATTGATGGTTGCCTTTTTGTGGTATCTTAATTTTTATGTGTTGATACTTTTGTCAAAGCATTTAGAATTATATCTTTGGCATGCTGGTTCTTTGTTTTACCTGATTTGTTTTTTTAGTTCAATAATGCGAAATAAAATAGACCAATATAAAGTAAAAAATCTCCACATGCTGCAAACAGCAAAGGTTGGAGATTTGAAATAGAAACTGAGAATGTTGAAAGTACACAGCAGGTTCTTTAACTTCTTTAATGACAAAAGACAGATTAATGTTTCAGGTGAAGAATCTTGTTAGGTTTAGCTAAAAAATGTATATTATTTTGATGATTTTGCATGTAGCATTATGTAATAGAAGAGTAAATTCTCATCTTTAGTGCTCCCAGGGTGTAGATCTGTGTACTGAAAGCACTAAAGATGGAAATCTACCCTTGTGTGGAATAAGATTATGATCCTGGAAGACAGTCAGAATGAGTGTTTCCATATTTTTTTATACATAGGAATAAAGATCATAGAGTTAAAGAATTTAAGGGATGAGGTTATAACATTATTGATTGAGTTTTGACCATAGTAATTTAATTTGGAATATTGCAGACACTGTAGGAAATAAAAGCTTCTAGAGGCTATAAATGTGATTAGGGTGAGGTGAGCAGAGACTGTCTGTTCTCACTTGATCAGCATGTTTTAAATGAGTAATGTACGTCTTCTTTGGGAAACATTGGGAGTTGCAATGTTTTTTCTAACAATTTGCCAAATACTATATAGTGTATAAATTAAATGCAAAGTACCACTATCTCATCAGGATAAAATAATAAATATAAGGGCCAGAATTTAATGATGAGATGGTGGCCCCATCGACCAGCTGGAAACCTGGGGCTGAGCCCCCCTCCATCAGCCCTGGAAGCCACACTGCTATTTTGCATGACTCAGGCAATTAATTGACTGCAGTCATGGCTTCCACCTCTCTGAGGCAAGCAGTCCCACCTCCAAGAGCTGCCGGCCAATCAGAGGGCTGGCAGCACACTTTAGTCCCAGCAACATCACCAGGGCTGGTGGCCACTGCTGGGACTGCACCCAGCGAGAAAAGCCATAATTAACACTGGCCTTGGAATAGGTAAGTGGGGTTGGGCCTCACCGGGGCCAATTGGCCAAGCCCCAGCAAGGGTAGGGGTGTGGGGTCGAGTCAGAGGGCAAGGGGGTGCTCCAGCAGAAGGTGGCCCATGCTGCTGGGGGGCCCCTCTGTGGGGCACAGGTTGCCTGATCAGGACGGGTCCCCCCAGCCCGCAAGAGAGCTGCTGGGTATTACTGTGCAGCTTCCTCAGGTAGTGAAGTGCTCATTCGTCACTGGTAAAATACCAGCAGCGGCAGCGGGATGAAGCCCTTAAATTGCCATTAATTAGTCACTTAAGGGCCTTAATTGGCCCAAGGGTGGGCAGGCCACCTGTCACCTCCCCTGCCACTGGAAAAATACCAGTGGAGTGGGTAGGTGACAGGCACAGCGCCCCCGCCATCCTACACAATTAAACGCACTCCTGCCACCTTCCAGCCTGCTCCTGTGGGGTGGGGAGGGGGGCATTAAATTCTGCCCAAGAAATACCAAATGAAAAAAACCTTTTCAGCTTATCAAGCCCAATCTTTTCATCAGAGCACATTGAACATGGACTACTCTGGCCTAATCTCTGTTTAAGCTAATCAAAGAGGGTGGGAGGCAAGGAAAGTGAATAAAAATAGGTGAAACTTCCAAGAAAGAAAACTCTCTGACATTGTTTTCTGATGCAGAAGGTAATCATTTAACAATTCTAGGGTAGCAGCCTAAAGTTACTGGCTACACCATTCAGCCGTGTCCAATTGCATTACACATGACGTTCCTGTGGTTCTGAAAGGTCTGGAACCATAGTATTTAATAAAGAAAAAAAGGAAAGTCACAAAGAATTTTACAACCAATGGATTTACTTTTGAAATGCAGTCAGTGTTGATTTGAAGGTGAAATAAAACTAGACTAATAAAAAAGAAACAAAATCTCCACCTGCTGCAAACTAAATATTGGAAATTTGAAATAAAAACAGAGAATGCTGAAAGTACACAGCAGGTTCTTCAGCTTCTTTAAAGAGAAAAGACAGATTAATGTTTCAAATGTAGAATCTTGTGCCTTCTTCAACCACCCATCAATTAACTAAAGTAAAATATACAGGCAACGGTGAATTCCACAGCTTGATGCGATTGTTTTTAAGTAAGATTGGAAATATTGCAACATACATCTCATCTGATTTTATTCAAAAATGTACTGCCCTACCAGATTAGTACATGTTTTGCAGAATCTGTGGAGAGAGAAACAGGTTGATGACCTTTTATCAGAACACAGCATCACTGTATTTCCAGCATTTTCTGTTTTTATTTCAGATTTCCACCATCCACAGTATTTTGCTTTGTGTTCGATATATGTCTTATTTCCCAGCAAGATTTCTTAATAGGATCAGTGATTGTGGCAACAGTGAGTAAAGAATCAGGCTCGAGCTGTGTTTTGTATATATATTACTGAGTTTAGGATATGCCTATATCTTGGCTGCACTCTTTTTTTCTCTGCTCTGACACCTCTGATTTCCATTCAGTTCTGATGCACTGTACACATCAGTAGTGTCAATTTATCTTTTAAAAAGCTGGCATTTCTTCTGCTATGCTACATTTGGGGCTGATTCTGGGGTGTAATAGTGCTTATATATCAAATGCCAGGGTGTACTATAATCTCTGTCATGCTGATAATGAAGTGAACAGATGATAAAATGTGTTTTGCATCTTCAGTGGTGGAAGCTGTCTCTAAGTGGATATTAGAAACTTGGAATAATAGCAGCTCCTTGCACTCCTGGACACTGAGCCAACAGCACAATCTCTCTACTTCATTACTTTGTTTCCTTTTACCCTTGAAGAAAGATTATTCAGGAGAATTACCTTATTGTCCAGGAGCAGTGGCTATGATTTATTCTCTACCTTCTGCAATACATCATATTTTCCTCTGAGGCTCCAGGCGCAGTCTCCTTTGACGTTGCTTTTCAGTCATGGCCAAAGGTTTGCACTTGTTTGTGTTTACAAAAGGACATGGATTTTTTTTAAGTATAACCCTTAGCATACCTGTGACACAAATTTTCAAATTAAACACTGTGTTCAGTCACAGCTAAATCTTCTGTTTGTGGAAGAATTTCAATGTGCTTTGGCAGAATTCTGTTTACATTACAATCGCTGATCCAAGGTTACTCTTGCATTGCAGCTCACAAACACAAACATCCCTGTGGCTTTTGCAAAATGATTTTGTTGCAATTTTTATAATATGAGTTGATATTCCTTGTGATTCCTTCAGTTACTGAAAACATGTAAACTTGAGGCATTAGTCTTGAGGTTTTAAGTATTTACAGTTCAAGCACCAGATAATCACCAGAACAAAGTGTTTGCGTTAAATGCTGTGGAAAAAATGATTCAAATGTTACTTGTATAAAATCTTCCCATTCATTCTAAACACATTGAACTACTGACTGAAAACTGCCTGCAGCATCTGGAAGGTTTGAAGTAAAAGTATAAAGAGATTTTATGGTGATGTTAAAGGATCACCTTTACAGGAAAGTATATCTGTGTTTTTTTTCTGTATGATGTAGACAGGTGTAGACATGGGCTTCCAATTCACTATCTCTTTTTGTCCAGCGACAAAAGTTAAAATTCCCCATTCTATGGGCTGGATTTTGTTCCCAGCCCAACATCGGGTTCCGTAGTGGGGAGGGGGAGCCAGAGAATCAGAGCGGCAGCAGCCCGCCACAGAGCCTGACGCCGGGATTGCTGGCCCAATCTTCCCAGCAGCGGGGACGCTCCGTGGCAGCCCCTATGCCGCTCTGGTGAGAGCACCCTGGTTTAAATATTTAAATTACATGTTTGCATTAATTAAAATCTGATCTGCGGCGATCTTACCTTCAGTTCCCGATCTTCAGCGCAACGTGCAGCACTCGTGTGCCTTCACTTTCCAGTCTCGGAAAAACTGGCGCTACCGAGGTGAGGAAGGAGACAACTCTGCACTTTGTGTATAGGGAAGGGGGAGAGGGGCCAACTTTACAGTATTTTTATAGGGAAAGGGGGGGACGAGTGAACTCTGCATTTTGTTGAACTCTCTGCAGGGCTGAGAGCCTTTTAAAAATGGTGGCAGCACCTGCTTCCGTATCTGGTGATACTGTGAACAGCATTGCCAATGCTACCCCTGCCACGTGATGGGGGGGGGGGGCGCGGGCAGCGTGCATCTGCAAAATGACCACCCGTCGCATAATTGCATTGGCGCGGCTGTGTGGGTCCGGTGGGGGACAGTCACCATTTTCCGTGGCGGGACTACAAAATCCAGCCCTATGTGGGAATCACTGCATGCGAGTGCAGGTATATACTTGTGGATCTTTGGCCTTTATATGGAGGCTTTTACACACAGAGAAGAGTGATTATTTTCATCCCCTGAAAATTTGGGTAATCATGAGCTTGAAGCCAGATCCTCTTCTTACAAAAGTGCCTCCATTTTTTGTTACTTTTTTTAGAGGACGCATTTTAAAACTAAAGATTTCATGGATTTTTTTTTACAAAGTTCACTGAAAGGACACTGAGATTTTGTCTCATGTGCTTTAAGCTCAATAAGCAACAGAAACCTTGGTGAACTGGGGAAGATGTTTACAGAGAAGCCACATGTCAAAGTTCATGGAGGCCAGGAGGTTTACTTTCTGTTTGGGGTTTGGATATTGGTTTCAGTTCAGTTGGGGTGTGAACTGTTTCAAAGATAGTTGGTGTTTTGCCTGCCAAGGAAAAAGAAACCCCAGCTAATTTTTCCTGCACCTCTCTAAGAGACCTTGAGAAGTCCAGAGTGTCAGCTCCTCTTTCCTCCTGTCTTTGGGAAAACCCTGCGATTCAAGTGTATGTTGGCTGAAACTCCTGATGCCACATGACCTGGAAAACCTATCAGATGATTTCTTAACACCTCCAGAACAAATTGCTTCACCGGAGTTTAGAAGAGTGAGGGGAGGCTTGATTGAGGTATATAAGATCCTGAACAGTCTTGACAAGGTGAATGTGGTAAGGATGTTTCCTCTTGTGGGTAAGCCCAGAACTAGGGGGCACCATTTGAAAATTAGTGGTCGCCCTTTCAGGACAGAGACAAGGAGAATTTTTTTCTCTCAGAGGGTTGTGCGACTTTGGAATTCTCTGCCTCAGAAGGTAGTGGAGGCGAGATCATTGAATATTTTTAAGGCGGAGTTAGATAGATTCTTGTTAGACAATGGAATCAAAGATTATCGTTGGTAGATGGGCGTGTGGAATTCAAGACAGAAACATATCAGCCATAATCTTATTAAATAGCGGAGCAGGCTCGACGGGCTGAATAGACTATTTCTGCCCCTAATTCGTATAGTCAGATGGTCATATGGTAAAAGATCCCAGTGACCCATCTCTGTCTACCTGGATGCCAGACCAAAAGGGACAACTGACTTCCTTCCATATCTTTTCTTTTCTTCAAGAATTAGCAAGTATTTGGCCAAAGTACTTTTTTTGTCTTTTTTTTCTAACAAACCTTTGCAGAGAGAATTTCTGTATTTTTTTCAGTGTGTTAGTGTGTGTGTGGGGAATTTAAAAAGGGAAATTTCATATTTCAATCTGTGTGTTAATGCTTTGCTTCATTACTGGACAAGTCTTGTTTTATAATAAACTGATAATTTTGTTGTTTATTAAAGAAACCTGGTTGGTGCATTTTATTCTGGGATAAAGAGTAGAGTATATAATTGACCGCAGCAGTAACTGGGTAAACATTTAAAAATATGTTGTGACCTGTGGAGAAGTGGAATGAGAAAAGACCTCCTCCTGTCTCGGTCGTAACATTCTGTAGGGGGTCCTTAGGGTTGCAGAGATTATAAATCATCCCCAATCTTTTCAAAAAGTGAATACATTTCCAGTTGATTATGCATTTGTTTTGAGGGTATCTTCTCTGTACAATGTTTCAGTTTGACATTCTGTTTAACACGTACAAAAATACAAATTATTCTTCAAAAGCACTCCAGAATAGTCTGTTCTACTGTGAAATAAGAAAACAATATACAATATCAATAACAAAATATACAGGTGGTGAATTGATTTTGAGTGGTAACACAAATAAGACAATAGTGAATTGGCATCTCATTTTACACCTTGCACGATTTTCTTTTTCATGAACCAATCTCATCCCCACAATGTATAAACCCAGTTTTGACTACATGAAAAGTGTAGACTGGAATGTAAGTTCTACAAAGTTCTGTAAAAGAAAAATGCTATTAGCATGATTACATTTCTGAAATCATCTTTAATTATTATATTGTTCTCCATAAGGATCTGCTTAGGTACTGCCCCCTGGTGGCCATAGTTATATTAATTTTTTCTCCAATATTTTCAAGAGTTTGCAGTCACATATTATTTAATGAAACAACTGTACCTTTTCATTACAAGGTGTTGGCAGGAGTATATTGACACACTGGCCAGGAAATTTGGCTTGTGCTAAAAACTGGCTTGAAGTAGGCAGTGCACCTGCAACACGTGCTCAAAGATAAAGGCCTCACTAGAAATTGGGCTTCAGGCCTCATGAATGTAATACTGGAGAGCTGGGGATGCTGCTTTGGCAGCTGGCACACTTCTTGGAGGGATCGTATGCAGGTGATCATGCATGGAAATTAGCTCCCACACCCCCCCTATTTTTAGCACAGAAATGGGGTACGATGGGGACCAATTTTTTTCTCTTTAAAATTTCTCGGGTAGTTGTGTTGGAAATGATGTAAGTTTTCTTTTATTTGTGGAAATGTTGGTGGATCTTCTTCTGAAAGTGCTGCAGTCATGGTGATAATTGTACTTCCCACAATGGTGTTAGGTATGGGAATTCCAACATTTTCACCGAGTGACAATGATGCAGTAGCGATATGTGTCCAAGTCAGGATAGTGTGTGACTTAGAGGGAAATTTGGAGGTGGTATTTCCATGGTGTTGTGCCTTTTGTCTTTCTCAGTGGCAGAGGTTGCAAGACTGGGACATACATGGGTTGAAACAATGGCCTAGGGCAGGGGTCTGCAACTTGTGGCTCCAGAACAGTATGTGGCTCTTATACATCTCATTTGCAGCTCCCAATCTTTTCCAGTTGGATTGCATTAACATGAAAAAGGCCTAAAAAAATTAAGTTAAGTAAAGTAAGAGCTGTGTATTTATTGTGGAGATAAAAGGCTAATCATTATGCTACACTTTCCGGTTTCAAATAACTGATTTAACAAAAAAAAATCATTGTTCTCTAAATAAACCTGATCGAGTGGTATAGCTACACTATTGTTAGAGATAATGTCTTTGATTCAAGGAACAGGTTTTATGGCTGCGAGCATTATTGTTTCTAATATAGCTGAGATGATAAATTATTCTGAATGTGCTATTAGAAGCTTTTTTTATCACGAGAATGAATAGCCAAAAAACTGTCTTAATTCTATGCATCTTAAGTTTTACTGACAAAATTACAGCAAAAAATTCAAAAAAAAACTCAATAATTCAGAGTTAGATCTATGTTAATTTTGCTTTTTTATTGATACATAAATTCAACACATGTATTATGCATTCTACAAGAGATACTTGGCAATTTGCCAAAGTATTTGGTTACGAAATGCCAATTTCTCCTCTTGCAGCTCCCAATAATTTTTATTTTAGGCAATTTTTTTTAAAAAAGTCTCTTCAGTGTAATGAGAAGCTTTTTATGTTGGCTGATGCAACATAAATGAGATGCGTGGAGTTTGGTTGATTGAAGATCTCAAACAGGTTTATTAACAGCTAACAAGTATATACAGTGCAGAGCTATCTATTTACATATCTTGCTTCTTGGTGTTACAGTTACAGAGTGACACTGGCATGTAGTCACATGACTGCATTCTGGCACTTAGCTCATTAACATACTAAGATCTGAAAGGTGCATTACTCTTAAAGGCAATCACACAACATCCCCCTTCTTTTAAAAGATAAGTTTCGTATGCTAAAAGTAAGAGCATATAAAATTAGATAACATCAAAATTATTTATACATGGATAGAGATTATGAACTTTACAAATATAGAGGCTGAAAAGTCTATAAATTGACTCGGTGGTTTGACAACACTTGCTTGGGACTTTGTGTCTCATCTGTTGCTATTCTTTCTGAAGTTTTTCCCTCTCTGCGTTCAGTTTTTGTTGCTCTGCCTGCGGCCTGCTAACATACTCTGTTGCATTTCCCAAGATGAGCACCTTTGAGACCTTGTCATTTTTGGAAAGTTCTGGCCCCACATCTCAAAGAGTCAATAGACAATGCTTCAACTCATTTCTCCTCTGCCTCCTCAGGAGGCGTGTCCTTCTCCTCACCTCATTCTCTGCGTCTGAATGTTTGGGGCTCCAGGTTGAGGAGGAAGAGTACTTGGTCTCATGGAGATACCTGTCCATTCTGGCTCGTTGTGGTGCTGGCGGTTCTCTAGAGAGCAGAAGTGAAGGTGCAGCATAGTTGTGCTGTTGCTGGGTTTCCAGACTGCACCGTTTGACACTGGCCAGAGTCTGTGAGTGGGTTCCGGTCCTTGGAGGTTTCACCTTGGCAATGCTCTTGTGGATAGTTATGATATTGAGGTCCTTACACGCTGGTAGCTCTGCCACTGCTGGTCCGCTCTAGTCGACTAGGTAAAACATGTGTGGTTTCCATGCTGACTTGTCATAGCTGCATTGTACTATTAATGTGCCACTGCATGGGATGGATGACCCAATTTATGCAGATAACTTGGCAGTTGTTGGTTGTATTATTGATTTCTAATGACTCCAGTACATATCTTTGAAGATTCTGACTAGTAGGATATTTGCACTAAGTGCTGGTGTCAATCTTGACCTTGAGTGTATGTTTGCCAGCTTTCTTTGGGCACTTGATGTTAATAGTGGCAAAATCTTCCAGTTGTGGGACTTCATCAATGTGATGTGTCAGGTTCACAATGTGAAATGCCTGTTCATCTTCTGTCTGAGAACTACTTCTCTCTGGGTTTTGTCTCAGGTCTGTTTCACTATGGACCTTGTTTATTATGCAGGTCTCTGGTGCTTTCTTTGCTGCTGTTTCCCGGTTGCCTGTGCATTTGAGCCCTAACGTGGCTTCTGGCTGTGTCTTCAGAGCCAGAATTCCTACATAGGCAGCCTAGTGTCTTTTTGCATTGCATACCTTGCACAGGTCATGAAATGCAGGACAACTTCACCGTGAGTGGGACCAGCCACACTACTACAGAACCTGCTTGCCCTTTTCGACCTGGTTGTGGTGCCAATACTGTTGCTTGCACCTAGTGCTTGGAGGCACTGTTGTCCAGCTATAATGGCTTTGTATTTCATGCCATCTTCCAGCAGTGCATCAATGCTGTGATCTTTCGTTTCCCCCAAGAGGTCCTTCTGAAATGCTTCAATGGATGTTGAATCAATCTGACAGCTCAGCTTCTGAAAAATCGCACCTGTTGCCCTTGCTATGGCATCTACTGATGAGCTGGTCTATTGATTCATGTGGCTGTTGCCTGTAGGACATCGATTCTAGGCAGTGAATTCTAAAATTCACTCTTAATCTGAGTTGATCTTCCAGCACTTTCCATATCTTTGCAGGATCTTTCTGGTCCTCTTCAGATATGCCTGCAGTATTGATTCTGTGTAATCCCTCATTTACAATCACTATCATTATTTTTACAGCCTGTTTTTCTGGTTCTGCAATTACTTGGTCCGTAAAGCATAACTGCATTCTCTGTTGGAACAGTTTGAACTCGAATAGGATATCCAAGGCTTTCCAGTTCATGCTGGGAAAATTGATATCCATGTTCCTCCTGTTCTTTTGCTTTAAAACTTGCTTTAAGACCTGGTTCTGTGACACTGTACTGTCTTCCCTTTAAAAGACATTCTCTATTCTGTAGATTGGTTGTTTTGATTGACAGAAGCAGGTGTTGAATAGCGCTTGTCTGTTTATCTAGCTTCCAGCACTCCAGTTTATAAAGTTTATAAAGCTGTTGAGCAGGCAGGTCAAGTGTTCTTTTTATAGTTTGTTTATACAAGTCTTCAAGAGGCAAATCCTCACAGTTGAGTGATTTTAATGGATTTTTTTTACATAGCTCTAGCTGTGAGTTGGGGTGAATGGAGGAAACCCACTCTTTTTGCTGTTGGACGCCTCCTGTAATTGTGCAGAGCTGATTAGCCTGGGGGAGCCTTTGAAAACAATCGATCAGCCTGAGATAGGGATTGAGTTTTCCCTGTTTTTTTCTTTTACTGAGTCTTTAAACAAAATCAACTTTACAAGCACCTCAAAGCTTTATTTTGTTCAATGGGAATTCTGACATCCAATCGCAGTGACTGATTTGCAACCTGTCGTTCTGCACACTTCTACAGCTGGAGGTAAGTTTTGTTTTCTTCTTTACGTTATTTGGGCCAGTGTTTCTTTTCACTTTCCCTCTTTTGGCTGTATTTAGTTTTTAAAGCAGTTTTCCTGTGGTCTTCAATCTTAGATTCTGTCTTCTCACCACAGCTGCCACCATGTAATGAGAAGCCTTTTAGGTTGTCTGATGCAACATAAATGAGCTGTGTGGAGTTCAGTTGATTGAAGATCATATTATATTATATTAACAGCTAACAAGTATATTTAGTGGAGAACTATCTATTTACAGGTCTTGTCTCTTGGTGTTACAGTTACGGAGTGAGACTAACATATAGTCACATGACTGCATCCTGGCACTTAGCTCATTAGCATAATAAGATCTGAAAGGTACATTACTCTTAAAGGCAATCACACAAGAGTCAGGTCAAAAAGATTGCAGACCCTTGGCCTAGGCATTCATTTATGGCCCTTTCTTTTCAATGTTGACAAATTTAGCAGAAATGCCCGTTAGATTCTTCATTAATATATAAAAAGGGCCCAAGGCCTGTTTCAAGTGGCTGTCAGGGATGCCTAATTATCACCCAACCCAATATGGGATTGGACATATTTTAGGCTTTGTTAGGGCACGATACATAGCCCCATGACATTGGTCACTTCCTTATCTTTTTTATGCCTGAAAAGCAGGCAAAACAGCATCCACTTTTCCTGCCAATATGTTTTTCATAGTCCTAATCTGAACAAAAGAAACTCAGCCTCCACTTGGAGCTGAGAAAATACCAGGTCCTGCAGATCACTCAGCATCTCTCTTTTCCAGCTGAAACCTAATTTGTTTCACAAGTAGCGAGGTCATTCAGTAGTGAAATTAGGAAGCATATTTTCACACAAAGGATAGTGAAAATCTGGAATTCTTCCTGACCACCCTCTCCCCTTCCTTCCCCCTAAAGGCGTTGGGATACTGGGTCAATTGAAATTTTCAAGACTAAGATTGATATATTCTTGTCAGTTAAAGGTATGAAGGGACATGGAGCAAAGGCGGGTGAATGAAATTAAGGTGCATATCAGCCATGATCTGATTGAATGGTGGAATAGGCTCTAGTGCTTGAATGGCTTAATTCCGTTTAAAGTATAGGTGTCTGTTTTAAAGAGAGTGAATTACCATTTTTCATATTTGTCTATTGAATGTGGGTGTTTCTGGCAAGGCTAAAATTTATGCACATCCCTAATTGCCCTTGAAAAGATGGTGTTGGGCTCCTTTCTTGACCTGCTGCAGTCTGTGTGGTGTAGGTACTTCCACACTGCTGTTAGGTGGGGAGTTCCAGGATTTTAACCCAGTGACAATGAAGGAACAGCAATATACTTCCAAGTCAGGATGGTGTGCAATTTGGAGGGAAACTTGCAGTTGGTGGTGTTCCCATGCATTTGCTGCCTTGCCCTTCGAGGTGGTAACGGTCACGGGTTTAGAAGGTGCTGTGAAAGAAGTCTTGGTGAGTTGCTGCAGTACGTCTTGTACATGGTACACAATGCAGCCATGGTGCACTGGTGGGTGGAGTGAGTGAATGGTTAATATGACGGATGGGGTGCTGATCAAGCAGGCTGCTTTGTCCTGGATGGTGTCGAGCTTCTTGAGTGGCATGGGAGCTGCACCCATCCAAGCAAGTCGAAAGTATTCCATCACTCTCCTAAGCATCAGTGAGCAGGTTATTGGTGAGTAAGTGCCACGTGATAGCACTGTCAATGACGCCTTCCATCATTTTGCTGATGATTGATAGTACGCTGATGGGGTGGTAATTGACCGGATTGGATTTGTCCTGCTTTTTGTGGTCAGGACATACCTGGGCAATTTTCCACTTTGTCAGGAAGATGCCAGTTTTGTAGCTGCACTGGAACAGTTTGGCTAAAGGTGTGACTAGTTCTGGAGCAAAAGTCTTCACAACTACAGCCACGAGGTAGTCGTGGCTCATAGTCTTTGCTGTATTCAGTGCACTTAGACATTTCTTGATATGATATGGAGTGAATCGAATTAGTGAAAGACTGGCATCTGTGATGATGCAGATCAGGAGGAGGCTGAGATGGATCATCCATTTGGCACTTGGTTGCAAATGCTTCAGCCTTGTGTTTTGCAGTTAGGTTCCGGGCTCTGCTTGCGTTGATGATGGGGTTGTTTATGGAGTCTCCTCCTCCCATTAGTTGTTTAATTGTTCACCACCATTTACAACTGGATGTGGCAGAATTACAGAGCTTTGATTTGATCCGTTGATTGTGGAATCACTTAGCTTTGTCTATTGCATGCTGTTTCCACTTTTTGGGATGCATGTGGTTCTACGTTGTAGCTTCATCAGGCTGTCACCTCATTTTTAGGTCTGCCTGGTGCTGCTCCTGGCTTGCCCTCCTACAATCCTCATTGGACCAGCGTTAATCCCCTGGCTTGATGGTAATGGTAGAGAGAGGGATATGCTGGGCCATGAGATTATAGATTGTGGTTGAATACAGTTCTACTGCTGCTGATGGCCCATAGCACCTCATGGATGTTTAGATTTGAGCTGCTAGATCTGTTTTGAAGATAGCTCATTTAGCACGGTGGTAGTGCCACACAACATGATGGAGGGTGCCCTCACTATGAAGACAGGAATTTGTCTCCAGAAAGACTGTGAGGTGGTCACCCCTACCAATAGATACATCTGCAAAAGTTAGATTGGTGATGATGAGGTCAAGTAGGTTTTTCCCTCATGTTGCTTCTCTCACCACCTGCTGCATGTCCAGTCTGGCAACTATTTCCTTCAGGCCTCAGCCAGCTTGGTCAGTAGTAATGCTACCGAGTCACTCTTGGTGATGGACATTGAAGTCCCCCACCCAGAGTACAGTCTGTGCTTCTTCCAAGTGGTGTTCAACATGGAGGAGTACTGATTCATCAGTTGAGGGAGGGCGGTAGGTGGTAATCAGCAGGAGGTTTCTTTGCCCATGTTTGATCCGATGCCAAGAGACTTCATGAGGTCTGGAGTTAATGTTGAGGATTCCCAGGGCCACTTCCTCCCAACTGAATACCACTGTGCCACCACCTTTGGTGGGTCTGTCCTGCCGGTGGGACTGTACATACCAACAGATTGTGATAGAGGAGCCTGGGAGATTGGCTGAAAGGTATGATTCTATGAGAATTACTATGTCCGGCTGTTGCTTGACTAGCTTGTGGGGCAGCTCTCTCAATTTTGACACAAGTCCCCAGATTTTAGTAAGGAGGATTTTGCAGGGTCGACTGGACAATGTGTACCTTTATCATGTCTGTTGCATAGGTCGATGCCTAATGGTCTGTTTGGTTTGAATCACATAAGACCTTTTTATAGCTGTTTGGTACATCTCAGTGGTTTGCTGGACCATTAGGCCATTAGACCAGGCCTCTGGATTACTAGTACAGTAACATAACCACTATGCTACCGTATCCTTGTGCTGTTTATATTGATTGCTTTTAGACAGATCCTTGTCAGGACAAAAAGGTTTATTTGTTTCCACTGACAGTATATGTGAGTTTTCTATTGTGAGAAAGAGGGCCGTTACTTGTAATGGTTGGCACACCAAGGGAATCCTAATCAAGTTAAGCCTAATTCTTGTTAGCTAACCTGGATTTGTGGATGTTGTTTACATCGGCTGTTCTTTTTGTTTATGGTCCATCACTGCAAGCAGTAATTCAATATGAAGTCAATTTCAGAGGATCTGTGCAGGAGAACATTTTATCTTTCATTGCATCAACATGGACATCGTCAACAACAATAACTTATATTTCTACAGTGCCTTTAAAGTAGTAAAATGCTCCAAGGTGCTTCACAGGAGTATTATAAAGCATAATATGACACTGAGCCATATAAGGGATATTAGATTAGATGGCGAAAAACTTGACCAAAGAGGTAGGTTTTAAGGAGTGTCTTAAAGGAAAAAACTGAGCTGGAGAGGTGGAGAGGTGTTGGGAAGGAATTCCAGAGCTTAGCACCTAGGCAACTGAAGGCGCAGCCACCAATGGTAGAGTGATTAAAATTGGGGATGCTCAAGAGTCCGGAAATAGATCTGCGCAGATATCTCAGAGCGTTGTGGGGATGGAGGAGATTATGGCGATAGGGAGGGGCAAGGTCATGGAGCGATTTGAAAACAAGGATGAGAATTTTAAAATCAAGACTATGCTTGACAAAGAGCCAAAGTAAAGCAGATTAGGTAAATTGGATTTGGTGCAATTTAAGCCATGGACAGTAAAGTTTTGAATCGTCTGAAGTTTATGAAGGGTAGAATGTAGGAGACGAGGCAGGAGTGCATTGAAATAGTCAAGTTTCGAGGTAACAAAGGCATGAATGAGAGTTTTAGCAGCAGGTGAGCTGAGACAGGGACGAAGTCAGGCAATTTTACGGAGGTGGAAATACACGGTCTTTGTGATGGCGCGAAAATGTGGTCGGAGGCTCATTGCTGGGTCAAATATAACACCAAGATTGCCAACAGACTGATTTAGTCTCAGACTGTTGACAGGGATAGGGATGAAGTTTGAAGCGGGGACAAAAACAATGGCTTCAGTCTTCTCAATATTTAATTGGAGGAAATTTCTGCTCATCCAGTACTGGATGTTGGATAAGCAGTCTGATAATTTAGCAACAGTGGAGGAGCTGAGGGAGATATTGGTGAGATAGAGCTGGGTATTGTCAGCATACATGTGAAAATTAACATTGTGCTTTTAGATACTATCGCTGAGGGACAGCATGTAGATGAGAAATAGGAAGGGGCCAAGGACAGATCCTTGGGGACATCATAGGTAATGGTACGGGAGCAGGAAGAGAAGCCATTGCAAGTGATACTTTGGTTCTGGGAAAGATGGGCACAAATTTGGGAGGTGACAACATGTTCAGTGACTTTGGAGAGGAAAGGGAGGTTGGAAACGGGGACAGTAGGGTCAAGGGTTTTTTTTTGAGAAGGGTGATGATGACGGGTTTAAAGGAGAGAGGGACAACACCTGAAGAAAGAGAATCATTAACAATATCTGTTAACATGGGGAGTAGGAGGGGAAGTTGGGTGGTCAGCAGTTTAGTGAGGATAGGGTCAAGCGAGCAGGAGCTGGGTCTCATGGACGAGATAAGCTCGGAAAGGACATGAGGAGAGGTAGGAGAGAAATTAGAGAAAGATGCGAGATCAAGGCTAGGCCAGGGGAGGATTTTAGAGGAAGTTTGGCCAGGTGGGCTAGGGGAAGGGAGGGATGCAGCAGAGGCAGTTCATCAGATGGTCTCAATCTTGGTGACAAAGAAGTTCATGAGATCCTCACACTTAATGATAGAGATAAGGGTGGTGGAGACAGGGGAGAGGGTTTGCAATAAAGAAAAGAAGCTGGGGGTTATCTTTGCATTCCAAACTGATCCTGGAATAGTGAGCAGTTTAAGCAGACATGAACAGGACCTGCTAGTGCTTTATGTGATCCAGCCAGATCTGGTGATAGATCAAAGGAAAGAGATACATTTAACTAGGTAAGTGCCCTTGGTTTCTCTGTTTCTTATTTCCCTGTTTCATTGAACAAGTTGCGAGCTAAAAGGGCCCAATAAGTTAATTTCTCACATGAAGGGCTGAATTTTATTCTCCCTCCACCGTGAGCACTGTGAGCAAAATAAAGGCAGCCTGCACCACCATGCTGCCATGATCTAGTGCACAGTGGCTCATCTTCATATGTTGGGTAGTTTGCCTCCCAATCACGTGGCAGGGACGGGCTCTACGACGCCAGTAACAGCATCAGCTACCTCTGCACAGGCGCTGGCACCATTTTTAAAAGGCTGCCAGACCTGCAAAGTTGAAGCCCCTCCAAAAAAGACACCATGAATTGATTTTTGGCCCGTACCCACCATCCGCCCACCGCACCCCCCCCCCCCGCCCCAGCCACTGATACAAAGAAAATAAATGGCTGCCCCGTTCACCCCCCAAAAAACACTTATATTTCATATGTGACCTTCCCCCCCCGCCCCCCGCCACCCAACTGCACGAAGTGCAGAGGTCACCCTTTCCCCCCCTCCCCTACACTACACATGCAGATTTGATCCCATTCTCCCCCTCCTCCCCACTGCCATCACTACACTAAAAATCCGAACTACCTCCTTCCCCACCTCGGTGGCACTAGCTTTCCCTGGACGGGAAAGTAAGGCGCCTTAGTGCCGGCCGCCGCACATAAGATCACAGTGAAAGATATGCTACTTTATTCGTGTCCTTTATTTAAATGTTTAAAGTTGGGTCCCGTTGCCAAGTGGTGGTGGGCCTGCCATGGAGCATCATCGCTCCCGGGAAGATCAGGCCCAGCAATCCCGGTGTCGAGCTCCTTGGCATGCCGCTGCCTCAGTGATCTTCTGGCCCCACACCCGCCATGGAGCCCAACATCGGGAGCTCAACAAAATTCAACCTGAAATTTCTCACCTCTGACTCATGTTGTAAAGCTACTGTGGAGAATGCCTGCATGGAATCTTCTTTTATTATTTTGCAACAGATGGTGGAAAGTTATATATCTGCTCAATTTATCTGTTGATTTATCATTTCACTTCTGTATATTTTTTCCTCTTCTTTTTTTTTTTCTTTTTGGGCCTCCTTATCTCGAGAGACAATGGATACGCGCCTGGAGGTGGTCAGTGGTTTGTGAAGCAGCGCCTGGAGTGGCTATAAAGGCCAATTCTGGAGTGACAGGCTCTTCCACAGGTGCTGCAGAGAAATTTGTTTGTTGGGGCTGTTGCACAGTTGGCTCTCCCCTTGCGCCTCTGTCTTTTTTCCTGCCAACTACTAAGTCTCTTCGACTCGCCACAATTTAGCCCTGTCTTTATGGCTGCCCGCCAGCTCTGGCGAATGCTGGCAACTGACTCCCACGACTTGTGATCAATGTCACACGATTTCATGTCGCGTTTGCAGACGTCTTTATAACGGAGACATGGACGGCCGGTAGGTCTGATACCAGTGGCGAGCTCGCTGTACAATGTGTCTTTGGGGATCCTGCCATCTTCCATGCGGCTCACATGGCCAAGCCATCTCAAGCGCCGCTGACTCAGTAGTGTGTATAAGCTGGGGATGTTGGCCGCTTCAAGGACTTCTGTGTTGGAGATATGGAGATTTTTTCCTCTTACAATAAACTTAATTAATAATTTTAGTGTGAATGTTATGATCTGCGATTATATGTTTTTCATGGATTCAGAAAGACCTGGAGAAGACATTGAACAATAATATCAGTTTGGATTTATACAGTGCCTTTAACATGAAAACAGTGTCAAGGTACAGTGAGAAACAGATGGTAAGCTAAGAAGAAAGAGATTACAAGGAGAGGCCAAAGATTTGGACAAAGAAATAAGAACATACGACATAGGAACATAGGAGCAGGAGTAGGCCATTCAGCCCATCGAGCCAGCTCCACTATTCAATACAATCACGGCTGATCATCCACTTCAATGCCTTTTTCCCATACTATCCCCATATCCCTTTATGTCATTGGTATTTAGAAATCTGTCCATTTCTGCTTTAAACATACTCAATGACTGAGCTTCCACAACCCTCTGGGGTAGAGAATTCCAAAGATTCACAACCCTCTGAGTAAAGAGAGACATGTTCCTGTGAAAATGAGGGATAGAAAGGGCAAGATTAGGGAACCATGGATGACAGGTGAAATTATGAGACTAGCTAAGAGGAAAAAGGAAGCATACATAAGGTCTAGGCGGCTGAAGAAAGACGAAGCTTTGAAAGAATATCGGGAATGTAGGACCAATCTGAAACGAGGAATTAAGAGGGCTAAAAGGGGTCATGAAATATCTTTAGCAAACAGGGTTAAGGAAAATCCCAAAGCCTTTTATTCATATATAAGGAGCAAGAGGGTAACTAGAGAAAGGATTGGCCCACTTAAGGACAAAGGAGGAAAGTTATGCGTGGAGTCAGAGAAAATGGGTGAGATTCGAAATGAGTACTTTGCATCGGTATTCACCGAGGAGAGGGACATGAAGGATGTTGAGGTTAGGAACAGATGTTTGATTACTCTAGGTCAAGTCAGCATAAGGAGGGAGGAAGTGTTGGGTATTCTAAAAGGCATTAAGGTGGACAAGTCCCCAGGTCTGGATGGGATCTATCCCAGGTTACTGAGGGAAGCGAGAGAGGAAATAGCTGGGGCCTTAACAGATATCTTTGCAGCATCCTTAAACACGGGTGAGGTCCCGGAGGACTGGAGAATTGCTAATGTTGTCCCCTTGTTTAAGAAGGGTAGCAGGGATAATCCAGGTAATTATAGACTGGTGAGCCTGACGTCAGTGGTAGGGAAGCTGCTGGAGAAGATACTGAGGGATAGGATCTATTCCCATTTGGAAGAAAATGGGCTTATCAGTGATAGGTAACATGGTTTTGTGCAGGGAAGGTCATGTCTTACCAACTTAATAGAATTTTTTGAGGAAGTGACAAAGTTGATTGATGAGGGAAGGGCTGTAGATGTCATATACATGGACTTCAGTAAGGCGTTTGATAAGGTTCCCCATGGTAGGCTGATGGAGAAAGTGAAGTCGCATGGGGTCCAGGGTGTACTAGCTAGATGGATAAAGAACTGGCTGGGCAACAGGAGACAGAGAGTAGCAGTGGAAGGGAGTTTCTCAAAATGGAGACGTGTGACCAGTGGTGTTCCACAGGGATCCGTGCTGGGACCACTGTTGTTTGTGATATACATAAATGATTTGGAGGAAAGTATAGATGGTCTGATTAGCAAATTTGCAGACGACACTAAGATTGGTGGAGTAGCAGATAGTGAAGGGGACTGTCAGAGAATACAGCAGAATATAGATAGACTGGGGAGTTGGGCAGAGAAATGGCAGATGGAGTTCAATCAGGGCAAATGCGAGGTGTTGCATTTTGGAAGATCCAATTCAAGAGTGAACTATACAGTAAATGGAAAAGTCCTGGGGAAAATTGATGTACAGAGAGATTTGGGTGTTCAGGTCCATTGTTCCCTGAAGGTGGCAACGCAGGTCAATAGAGTGGTCAAGAAGGCATACGGCATGCTTTCCTTCATCGGACGGGGTATTGAGTACAAGAGTTGGCAGGTCATGTTACAGTTGTATAGGACTTTGGTTCGGCCACATTTGGAATACTGCGTGCAGTTCTGGTCGCCACATTACCAAAAGGATGTGGATGCTTTGGAGAGGGTGCAGAGGAGGTTCACCAGGATGTTGCCTGGTATGGAGGGTACTAGCTATGAAGAGAGGTTGAGTAGATTAGGATTATTTTCATTAGAAAGATGGAGGTTGAGGGGGGACCTGATTGAGGTGTACAAAATCATGAGAGGTATAGACAGGTTGGATAGCAGGAAGCTTTTTCCCAGAGTGGGGGTTTCAATTACTAGGGGTCACGAGTTCAAAGTGAGAGGGGAAAAGTTTAGGGGGGATATGTGTGGAAAGTTCTTTACGCAGAGGGTGGTGGGTGCCTGGAACGCGTTGCCAGTGGAGGTGGTAGACGCGGGCACGATAGCGTCTTTTAAGATGTATCTAGACAGATACATGAATGGGCAGGAAGTAAAGAGATACAGACCCTTAGAAAATAGGCGACATGTTTAGATAGAGGATCTGGATCGGCGCAGGCTTGGAGGGCCGAAGGGCCTGTTCCTGTGCTGTAATTTTCTTTGTTCTTTGTTCTTTGTTCCTCATCTCTGTCCTAAGTGGCTTCCCCCTTATTTTGAACTTGTGTCCCCTGGCTCTAGACTCCCCAACCAGGGGAAACATCTTACCTGCATCTACCCTGTCTATCTCTTTAAGTATTTTGTAGGTTTCAATAAGATTACCTCTCATTCTTTGAAACTCTAGAGAATAGAGGTCCCGTTTCCCTAATCTCTCTTCATAGGACAGTCCTGCCATCCCGGGAACAAGTCTGGTGAAGCTTTGTTGCTCTCCTTCTATGGCAATAATGTCTTTCTAAGGTAAGGGGCCAAAACTGCTCACAGTACTCCAGGTGCGGTCTAACCAAGGTTCTCTACAATTGAAGCAAGACTTCGCTATTCCTGTACTCAAATACTCTTGTGATAAATGCTAACATACCATTAGCCTTCCTAATTTCTTGCTGCGCCTGCATGTTAGCTTTCAGTGACTTATTGACGATGACCCCCAGGTCCCTTTGTACATCTACACTTTCTAATCTCTTACCATTTTAGAAATATTCAGCACATCTATTCCTCCTAGCAAAGGGGATAATCTCACATTTTCCACATTATATTCCATCTGCCATGTTCTTGCCCACTCACTAAGTCTGTCCAAATCTCCTTGAAGCCACTTTGCATCTTCCTCACAACACACATTCCCACCGAGTTTTGTGTCATCTGCGAACTTGGAAATATTACATTTGGTCCCGCATCCAAATCATTGATATATATTGTGAACAGCTGAGGCCCAAATACTGATCCTTGTGGTACCCCACTAGTCACATCCTGCCAATGATAGAATGACCCATTTATTCCTACTCTCTGTTTTCTGCCTGTTAACCAATCCTTAATCCATGCCAGTATATTACCTCCTATCCCATGTGCTTTAATTTTGCTAACCAACCTCCTGTGGGGGACTTTATCAAAAGCCTTCTGAAAATCCAAGTATACTATGTCCACCGACTCCCCTTTACCAATTCTATTCGTAACATCCACAAAAAACTCCACAAGTTCATCAAACATGATTTTCCATTCATAAATCCATGTTGACTATGCCCAATCAGATCATTATTATCCAAGTGTCCATTTGTCACATCCTTTTGAATCGATTTTAGCGTTTTCCCGACTACTGATGTAAGGCTAACAGGTCTGTAGTTCCCTATTTTCTCTCTCCCTCTCTTCTTCAATAGTGGGCTGACATTTGCCACCTTCCAATCTGCAAGTACCATTCCAGAATCTATAGAATTTTGGAAGATGATCACCAATGCATCCACTATCTCCATAGCTACCTCTTTCAACTCTCTGGGATATAGAATATCAGGTCCCAGGGACTTATCAAGCCTCAGCCTCATTAATTTCTCCAATACAACCTTCTTACTAATACTAATTTCCTTCAATTCCTCATTCTCCCTCATTCCTTGGATCTCTAATTCTGGTAGATATCTTGTATCTTCGTCAGTGAAGACAGACGCAAAGTAATCCTTTAGCTTCTCTGCCATTTTTCTATTCCCCATTATAAATTCTCCTGACTCTGCCTGTAATGGACCTACATTTGCCTTAGCCAAACATTTCCTTTTTATATACCTATAGAAGTTTTTACAGTCCATTTTTATGTTTTTTGCTTGTTTACAATCATATTCTATTCTCCCTTTCTTTATCAGTTTCTTGATCTTCCTTTGCTGTTTTCTAAAATCCTCACGATCCACAGGTTTACTACTATTTCTGGCAACTTTATAGGCCTTTTCTTTTAAGCTTATACAATCCTTAACTTCATTTGTTAGCCATGGTTGACTGCCTTTTCTTTTTGGGGTTTTGTGCCTTGAAGGAATGTATAGTTGCTGTAAACTATGTCATAATTTTATAAAGACTATCCATTTCTTATGTACTGTCATACCTTTTAATGTATTTTCCCAATCCACCTCAGCCAATTTGCCCCTCATACCTTCATAATTTCCTTTGTTCAAATTTAACACCCTGGCTTCAGATTGACCTACATCACTTTCAAACATAATGTAAAATTTTATCATATTATAGTCATTCTGCGTTCTAAGAGGTAACGTAAAGGAGGATATGGAGGTTGAGAACCAGAGGGATTCAGGGGGGATGTTCCAGAGAGTGGGTCTGACTGAAAATGACTCAAGACTTGTCATCAAGAGTAAGGTGAAGAGAGATAGGGATGTACAAGAGGCTGTAGTCAGAGGAAGGGCTGCAAAGCTGTAGGTTTGCACTGGAGTGCTGACTTGGGCTGCATTAAAGTGCTGAAGTGCGAGTTTTGTGACTGAGGGTAATTAAGGGTTAGTTGTATCTAAAGTCTAGTCTGTCTTTTAAGTAGCAAATTAACTTAACAGTTGCTGTTTGGGTTGGAGAAGGTGAGTTTTAAACCAGCTTTAAACAGAGTTCACTCAGGCTCTGCTTGCAGCTGCACCTTGTTAATTAGATAATTGGCTTAAACCAGTTTTCAGGGGCGAGAGTTAGACAGTATAAAAGTGGGCCATCTTACAGTGCTGACTTTGTTTGCACTGGAGTGCTAAAGTGGGAGTTTTGTGACTGAGGGACTTCGGTGAGGAGGGAGCGAGGAGCTCCTTTCATTTCCTACCTGTTCTCAAAGAGCGTGAGGGGTGCCGAGAGTTTTCAAAGAGCACAGCTGATTGGTGAGTAAGTCCTGGTGGGTATTTTTCAAACTGGATTGAATTGTAAGTCATTGTTTTAGCAAGACTTCGTTGATTTTCTTTTACTAAAATAGTCTTCTAAAGTTTTTAATTTAAAGGGTTTAGTCAGGGCAGGAGAGCTTAAAGCCATGGTTTGCTCCTCTTGCTGCATGTGGGAATTCGGGAACATTTCCAATCCCCGGGACCAGCATGTGTGCAGGAAGTGTGTCCAGCTGCAGCTCCTGGAAGCTCGGGTTTCAAAGCTGGAACAGCGGCTGGAAACACTGTGGAGCATCCGTGAGTCTGAGAGCATCGTGGATAGCACGTATAGAGAGGTGGTCACACCGCAGTTGAAGGGACTTGAGGAAGGAAGGGAATGGATGACCACCAGGCAGTCCAAGAGAATCAGGCAGGTAGTTCAGGAGTCCCCTGGGGTACTGCTTGCAAATTGGTATTCCATTTTGGAGATTGATGAGGTGGTTCCTCCAGGGAGTGCGGACAGAGCCAAGCTTCTGTCACCACAAGCAGCCTGTCTGCACAGGAAGGGAGAAAGAGAGGAAGAGCAATAATAATAGAGGATTCTATAGTCAGGGGAACAGATAGGCGCTACTGTGGCCATCAACGTGACTCCAGGATGGTGTGTTGCCTCCCTGGTGCCAGGGTCCGGGATGTCACTGAATGGCTGCAGGGCATCCTGAAGGGGGAGGGTGAGAAGGCAGAGGTCATGGTACATGTTGGTACCAATGACATCAGTAGAAAGAGGGATGAGGTCTTGCATCCAGAATTCAGGGAGTTAGGCAGCAGACTAAAAAGCAGGACCTCTTGGGTTGTAATCTCTGGATTACTCCCAGTGCCACGTGCTAGCGAGTATAGAAATAGGAGAATAGCACAGATGAATGCGTGGCTTAAGAGTTGGTGCAGGAGGGAGGGTTTTAGATTCCTGGACCACTGGGACCGTTTCTGGGGAAGGTGGGACCTGTACAAGTGGGACCGTCTGCATCTGAACCAGAGGGGGACTAACTTCCTTGCTGGCTGGTTTGCTAGTGCTGTTGGGAGGAGTTTAAACTAATTTGGCAGGGGGAGGGGACGCAGACTCCTAGCAGAATAGGGACACAGCTAAACACAGGAAAGCAAACAAGTCAGAGGGAATACAGTGGAAGTAAGTTTCATGGGAGTAAGACCAGGATGGATGGCCTCTACTTTGATGCCAAGAGTATTACAGGTAAAACGGATGAGTTAAGGACAAGGAGTGACACGTGGAATTGTGATATAGTAGCCATCACGGAGACATGGTTGAGGGAGGGGCAGGATTGGCAGCTCAATATCCCGGGATATAGAATCTTCAGGCGAGACAGGAGGGGGTAAAAGAGGAGGGGGCATTGCAATATTAGTTAAGGAGTCAGTTACTGTAGTAAGGAGAGATGATATCTTGGAGGGGGCATCAAATGAAGCTTTATGGGTAGAGTTTAGGAATAAAAAAGGGACAGCCATATTGTTAGGTGTTTATTATAGAACCCCAGATAGTCAGTGGGAAATTGAGGAGCAAATATGTGAGCAATTCGCAGGGTTGTGTAAAAATAATAATAGGGTAATTATATTAGGTGATTTCAACTTTCCCAACATTAATTGGGATAGTCATCGTGTTAGGGGCTTAGATGGAGTGGAATTCTTAAAATGTATACAGGAGAACTTTTTAGCTCAATATGTAGAGGATCCAACAAGGGAGGATGCAGTGCTGGACCTAATTCTGAGGAATGAAGCCGGACAGGTGGTTGATGTGTTGGTGGGGGAGCATTTTGGTGATAGTGACCACAACATGGTACAATTTAAGCTTGTTACGGAGAAAGAAATAGACAAGTTGCAAAAAAAGGTTTTGGAGTGGGGGAGAGCAAATTTTAGTAAAATAAGGCAGGATCTGGCCAAGGTAGACTGGAAAGAGTTACTTGTCGGGAAATCTACAGAAGAGCAAAAAGGAAATGGGGAGGGTACAGGCCCAACATGTTCCCTCTAGGGTAATCGGTAGGAGCAACAAGCCCAGAGAACCATGGATGACCAGAAACATTCAGGGTACGATGAGTAGGAAAAGAGAGGCTTTTAGCAAATACAAAGAGAGCAAATCAATGGAAGCATTAGTGGAGTACAGAAAGTGTAGGATGGAGCTTAAGAAAGCAATTAGGAGAGCAAAGAGGGGATATGAGAAAGCTCTGGCTGGTAAAAGTAGGGGAAATCCCAAGATATTCTATAAATATATCAATGCGAAGAGGATAACCAGGGAAAGAGTAGGACCCATTAGGGACCAAGGGGGAAATCTGTGGGTGGAGCCAGAGGACATTGGTAGGGTGTTGAATGAATACTTCACATCTGTCTTCACCCAAGAGAATGAGAAAGTGGATATGGAACTCAGAGAGAGACTGTGAGGTTCTTGAGCAAATTGTCATCGGGAGTGACAAGGTATTGGAGGTTTTGGCAGGCTTAAAAGTAGACAAACCTCCAGGTCCGGATGGTTTGTGTCCCAGGATGCTGTGGGAGGCGAGGGTGGAGATTGCAGGGGCTCTGACCCAAATTTTTAATTCCTCTCTGGCCACCGGGGAGGTGCCAGAGGACTGGAGAACAGCTAATGTGGTCCCACTATTTAAGAAAGGTTGTAGAGATAAGCCAGGGAACTATAGACCAGTGAGTCTCACATCAGTGGTAGGGAAACTATTCTGAAGGAGAGAATCTATCTCCACTTGGAGAGGCAAAATTTGATTAGCAATAGTCAGCATGGCTTTCAGAGGGAGGTTTTGCCTAACAAATTTGATTAAATTTTTTGAGCAAGTGACCAGGTGTGTAGATGAGGGTAGTGCAGTTGATGTAGTTTACATGGATTTCAGCAAAGCATTTGGCAAGGTCCCACATGGGAGACTTATCAAGAAAGCAAACGCACATGGGATACAAGGTAACTTGATAAGGTGGATTCAAAATTGGCTTAGCTGTAGGAGACAGAGTGATGACAGAATGCTGTTTTAGTGACTGGAAGCCAGTGTTCAGTGGCGTACCACAGGGATCTGTGCTGGGTTCCCTATTGTTTGTCATTTATATAAACGACATAGATGACTATGTGGGGGGTAGGATCAGTCAGTTCGCGGATGACACAAAGATTGGCCGAGTGGTTAACAGTGAGGTGGAGTGTCTTGGGTTACAGGAAGATATAGACGGGATGGTCAAATGGGCAGAAAAGTGGCTGATGGAATTTAACCCTGAAAAGTGTAAGGTGATACACTTTGGAAGGAGTAATGTGACACTGAAGTATTCAATGAATGGCCTGACACTGGGAAGTTCCGAGGAACAAAGGGACCTTGGCGTGTTTGTCCATAGATCCCTGAAGGCAGAAGGGCAGGTTAATAGGGTGGTGAAAAAGGCATATGGGACACTTGCCTTTATCAATTGAGGCATAGATTACAAAAGCAGGGAGGTCATGTTGGAGTTGTATAGAACTTCGGTAAGGCCACAGCTGGAGTACTGTGTGCAATTCTGGTCGACACATTATTGGAAGGAGGTGATTGCAATGGAGGGGGTGCAGAGGCGATTCACCATGATGGTGCCTGGGATGGAACATTTAAGCTATGAAGAGAGGTTGGATAGGCTTGGGTTGTTTTCGCTGGAGCAGAGAAGACTGAGGGGTGACCTGATCGAGGTGTACAAGATTATGAGGGGCATGGACAGGGTGGATAGGGAGCAACTGTTCCCCTTAGTTGAAGGGTCAGTTACTAGGGGACACAACTTTAAGGTGAGGGGCAGGAGATTCAAAGGGGATTTGAGGAAGAACTTTTTTACCCAGAGGGTGATGACAGTCTGGAATGCACTGCCTGGGAGGGTGGTAGAGGCGGGTTGCCTCACATCCTTTAAAAAGTACCTGGATGAGCACTTGGCACATCATAACATTCAAGGCTATGGGCCAAGTGCTGGCAAATGGGATTAGGTAGACAGGTCAGGTGTCTTTAATGCATCAGTGCAGACTCAATGGGCTGAAGGGCCTCTTCTGCGTTGTATTATTCTGTGATTCTGTGAATGGAAGGCCATCAATGGATTTATATATAAGGCCAAAAAGCTTAAATTTGGGGTGGTGGATCAGGAGTAAGTTATAAAGGATGGAGGTGATGGCTGTGGGAATTTGATGAAGGATAGGAAATGAATAACAAAGATTTGCATGAGCTGTAGTTTGTGGAGGGAGGAGAATGGGAAGTCAGAAAGAAAGGTTCATATGGAGGATAGAGCAGGAAAAGTGGGGCCAAAATTACATTTCATTTTATGAAAAATATTTTTCCATGAAATGTGTCTGATGCATATGTTGAAAGCCGCAATGTGCAATGGACCTTCTTGTCATTGATTGCTGGGTCCACTTTACAGGTCATGGTAACTGCTGCTGGGAAGCAATGGTCATTAAAAACAAAATGATTCAGAAATTGTTGTGCATCCAGAGGAAGCAGCTGCTGATGGTTAGATACTTGAAAACCTCTTTGAGTGGCTCGGCAGGTTATTAATATGGTGGGGGTATCGTAGCGCGTTCCCACCACATCTCTTACGCTCTCTGAGGCAGTACTTCGGGAACGAGGATGACTTTCTTCCACTCCAGGGCTGTGGGTCCTTAGGTGACTGAATAGTCCATTTCTGGATCCACACACTCTGCCATAGGTGGGGCAGGTGGTGTTTGGTGAGGCGAATGAAAGGGATGCTCGAGTTTCCGAATGCTCCTTCCGCTGTTTGCACTTAGTCGCTGCCTGGACATGTCGACGTTGTTTGAACTGGCTGCACTTTCGCGGATGCTTCTTCTCCATTTTAGGCAGTCTCAGGCAAAAGATTCCAACAAATCAGTGGAGATGTCACATTATTTCAGGTAGGCTTTAAGGACATCATTGTAGCGTTTCCTCTGCCCTCCTGCAATTCATTGTAGCGTTTCCTCTTGCTGTGAGCTTGGAGTAGAAAGCTTGTTTTGGGAGTCTTGTGTCAGGCATGTGGACAATGTGGCCCGCCCAACTTAACTAACTAGCCATGAGTAGTCTGTGGGCAAGATGGCTCCTGGGCACTTAATTCCTTAGGGAGCTCCTCACTGTTCATGTCTATCCGTGGCCATCTGCTGCCATCCATTGCTCTTTCTCCCCACTAAATCCTCTCTTCTGCTGTTTAAGTTCCCCTGATTCCAACAGTGGGTGCATTTTTAGCCCAAACCTCAAGTAACTGTTTGTTTAAACAGCTTCTGTCTGCTGGTACAAATGCCATCCCCCGACATTACCTTGTGAGTTTTGGTAAAGATCTGGATAAGACCTGGATGGGGTTTTTCTCTCAAATCTGGCTTCATATTCCTGGCTTCACTGGACATCAGGATCATGTTTCTGTGCTAGACTACATTGGAAAAATGTAAGACTGTTTCTGTCTATAATCTGCTGCCTTTTTTTTTTGTTTTTCTGATCTGTGAACTGTGGAAAAGATCTGGAAAAATCTACATCTAGATCTTCTTTGAAACTTAACCAAATTTCTGGACTTCTCTCAACATCACGAAGATGCTTTTGCTCTGGACTACACTGGTTATAACGTAAGACCCCATCACCACTGCCATATTAACTCACCTCAAAACAAGCCTGCCCCAGGCAGGTGGGGACCTATTTTATACTCAAAAGTTGCACAAATGTTACACTAAAATTATATGATCAGTACCTTAATGCTATTTTAAGTTAGAAATTCAAGAGGCCCTGACAGGGCCACATCTGACAGTCTGACAGCAGTCAGCTGATTGGTCAGACGCAGTCAACACAAGTCTCTTTACTTAACTTTACTCAGTGGCACTCCCCAGGTATTGCATGGAGACCTTCGGCCTCCCAGGCCCACCCAACCTTTCTACTCCTTTTCAGTACTGGTATCTCCTACCAAACTCCCCTGCTGCCCTCCCCCAATGCCCCAGCATGCTGGGGTCTGTTCTCTTGGTTCTCCGGCAACCTTGGGCTCCAGCCCCAATTTCCACTCCCGCAGGCCCTGATGTCATTCCCCCAGTTAATTTGATCCAGGCCTCACATTCAACTCTCTGTGGGGATTTCTCTTTTGCTCCACAACCCCACCTACCCTGAACACAACCTGAGTTAAAATCTACACCAGAATGTCACTGGAATTTTTGCTGATGGTACTAATAGTTGTTGCCTCATACTCGCCTCCTAACTGTCCAGAGGCCCGACAGGATGGATTAAATGGAAGACCGGTGTAAATGCAGATCTTCACGTACAGTTGGCAGGTACAGTGTCTTCTTCTCAAACTGGATTTAACATTCAAAGTCAACAATGTATGTAAATATGCCAATTATGCAGAACCATATGTCATGATATAAAACACAAATCTGCTCGTACTTTATTAATTCCAAACTAGTGTGCTTGGTTCATAAGCAATGAATTATTGGGCTGATTTTACAGCCTCCCTGACATTCAAAGTCATGGTGGGGGGTGGGAGGGGGGGCAGGGGGTTTGGGAAATGTCTTTGGGAGAGGCCCACCACAGGCCTCGATGCCGTGAAGGCCCGGCCCGATATTGCCACCGGCGGTGAAGCCTTGTGGCGGCACCCCCCCTCCCCCACAAGCCCCGCCGCTTGGCGACGAGAAGCCAATCTAAATATTTAAATTTATTAAAATAAATGAATTAAATACGCACCCACTCCCACCGTCTGTCCAGCTCCGATAATGTAGGCGGTGGCCGGCACTCCCGTGCCTTCGGATCTCCATTTGGAGATCTGATGCGGGATACTGGTGGGGAGGGGAGAGCAGGTAAGTATTTCAGTGTGGGAAGTGGGGGAGTGGGGTCAAACTAATATGTTTGGTGGAGGGCATGGTGGAAAGGGTTAAAAATAAAAGTTTGTGAACTTTGTGGAGGGGAAAGGTCAGGTACACAAGGTAACTATTTTGTTAGGGGAGGGCACAGGGGCGGGCAGCCATAAAGACAGGGCTAAATTGTGGCGAGTCGAAGAGACTTAGTAGTTGGCAGGAAAAAAGACAGAGGCGCAAGGGGAGAGCCAACTGTGCAACAGCCCCAACAAACAAATTTCTCTGCAGCACCTGTGGAAGAGCCTGTCACTCCAGAATTGGCCTTTATAGCCACTCCAGGCGCTGCTTCACAAACCACTGACCACCTCCAGGCGCGTATCCATTGTCTCTCGAGATAAGGAGGCCCAAAAGAAGAAAAGAAAAAGAAAAGAAGGGCACAGAATGACGTGTATGTTTAATGGGGAGGTTGGGAGAAGGGCTAGAAACATTCAGTTAATTGTTTTAATAAAGCTCAATCTGATTTTTCTTTAAATATTAAAGTTGCCTTCCAGGGCTTTAAGCCCTTTAAAAATGATGTTGGCACCTGCGCAGTGGTGGCGGACGCCATTGCCAGAGACGGAATGCCTGCCCCCTCCATGTCATCGGTGGGGGGGTGGGGCGGTCCGCCCTGGCCATTTAAATGAGCCGCCGCGTTTAATATCGCAACGGCTCTGCAACAAGCGGTCCATTGTTATGCTGAACTTTTATTTCATATATTTCAATGCTTTGTGAATTAAGCACACCATAATACTATTTCTTAATATTTATTATTTTTGACAACTTTTGGAAATGATTTATAATGTGCTTTTAATTGGGAACGTGTCATTTAACATGACACCTCAAATTACATTTTACTTAGTAACCCCTAGCGTGAAAACATAGGTGAGTGTTTAAAAAAAAAATGTATTTAATTAAACATAATATTCAGTTAAACTCTGACTTTACGACATATTAGATTTGGCATTTCCTAAAGTGCCACCTCTGCTTGTCCCAGTTGTATTTAGTTTGTATGACAACAATTGTACTAATTAGAGAAGAGGAGGTAGGAATGCTAATTTTACTTTAAGATGTTATTGGGAAATTGTATAGGATGTAGTGATATGTATATCTGATATTTTATGATATATTGTTGTCATGCTAGGCCCCCACCTGCCAAGAATGAGGCACATTAATTTTGTCATGAACATTGATTTTAAACTGTTATTGGAGTGAATAAGACATGTTAAACAGATCAGCCGTGGCTGGAAAATACATTTGCATATTAACAGACAGTGTTTGGAAGGATAAAGCAGCAATTCCCTGACAATCAACCCACAATGGACATTTGATCACCAGATGTCAAAGGTGGGGGAGCTCACATTCCAGATTGACTGCTAAGATGGCCGAATACACAAACGGACATGGTCAAACCAGCTAGTCACATGACTAACCTGCTGGACAACCTGAGTTTTTTGAATTTATACAAACAGTTTGGGCAGAAAGTCTGTTTGCTCCTGGTCTGAGAAGATCTCTCTCCTGTCTGCTCCCATCTCTTTCTCATAAGCCTCTGAATCCACTGAAGACACATGAACCCCACGAGAGAAAAGTCTCCTACAGCGAACAAGGTTTAAGAAGAATATTGGGCCCAACGAAAAGCAAAATCTACCTACAATCAAGGACTCTACAGTGAACCCGAAGAACCGTAATAACAACTCTTCAGATATTGCCTCAAATTTTTCCACTTTATTTTTCTTCTGTTCTTTTTTGTCTCTATTTGCATGTGTGTATCGCGTATGCATGCTAGCATGGGGCACAGCATGTATCCATAGGCTTTTACCGAATTAAAGTTTAAGTTGAATAAATTTCAACTTTTCTTCTTCAAACCTAGGAAAGCCTGTTTTTGCTGGTTTCTTTGCTTTATCACTGGAAGGTAGTGAACAAGGATTCACCAAGGGGGAGCTAAAAACACAGTGTGTTTTTAGAGCTGCAGGAAACCTCCATGCAATGGGAATGTTTTTGAGGCCTCCCACCAGGACAAAATGGGGCACCAATGGTGTGGCTGCCTCTATCCCATTGTCTATTGTCGGTTGACCAAAGAGCCTGCCTGAGTTCAAGCAGTATGCCCTTTTACTACAATAGCTTGCAATTATATAGCACCTTTAACATAGGAAAGCTTCCCAAGGCACATCGAGAGCTATTATCATTCAAGCTGTAACTTGCAGTTGAAACCTTGCTGCATTCA
Source organism: Heterodontus francisci (assembly GCF_036365525.1). Classification (NCBI taxonomy): domain Eukaryota; kingdom Metazoa; phylum Chordata; class Chondrichthyes; order Heterodontiformes; family Heterodontidae; genus Heterodontus; species Heterodontus francisci. Next base: position 112,715,528 of record NC_090374.1, read on the forward strand.
CATCTTTCAATGGTTTCACATGGGTGGGGGCGGGGTTCAATTTAAAGTAATATGTGGAAAGGGAAGGGGAAGGAGTCAGCAGAGTGGCCTAGGCCTCATTACCATGTCACTGACAAGCTGCATGGCCACGCAGCCACCCTGCTGCTGCCTGTTTATTCTGTAAGGATGAGAAATCGGCTGGCTCCATCACTGATCCACTTCCAGGTCTGGCCTCAGGTGGGAGGCAATCCCAGAACTACCTTGAACAGGCTGCAGCAGAATTCTGTTCTTACTGGGCCCAACAAGGAAAGGCTGCCTATTTTTTCAGTGACCTCCTTCGGCCCCTTAAGACTGTTCGTGAGGCCACTCAATGCCTGATACAATTGGGTTGAGCATGCACAGTTCACACTCCCCCTCCACCCCCATTTCAATTTTAGTCGTAAAACTGGCATACGGCCCTAATCTATAGAGCTACATAGCCTCCAACCTGCTTCAGGCATATGGGCTGGGTTAAAAGTTGCACCAGGTGAGCGTTGGGCATCAATGGGCCAGCTGAAGTGCCCCCTTGCACCCAATTGTCAATTGATGACTCTCCACTTTTCAAGCAAGAAACAGGCAGGCAGCAGTTGAAAGTCACCACAGAGGAATCATTGCAAAACAACCTATTTGTGTGATATAAATCATTCACTAATACAAAACAAGACCCCACCCCAACGCTGTACTTTCTGAAATCGAACAGTGCGGTAGGATTTGTTTTTCAGGGGAAAAGAAGTTGGAAGTGCTGACCAGGCTGACTGGTGCATCAGCCACCTCTTTGATAACTAAATACATAACTAATTTCAGTTTGTACATTTCCAAAAATATTTGGAGCAATATAAACCAGCCCTAAAAGTTAATTTGACGTCTGATGCTTCTATCTATGAAAGTTAGTATTATATGAACTCCTCTTCATGGACTGTCTTTTTATCATCTATTCCCATATGACTTCAAACGTCTACTTCTGATTTAAAGTGGACAACAATAATCTAATTTCTTGGGACATACAAAATTAAGGAATTAAAATCCCTTCCCTGCCCCCTTACAAAATGATTCCAATAAAAGTTTCAGAGATACTGAAAAATTGGGGAAAAAAACACCAATACTGTAAAGTTCGTGTAAAAGTGGAATTTAAAAATTGGAACAAAATAAATAGATGGAAATTTATGGATGGCAAATGCCTCAATTCCTGATTGTATGATTCCCTGATGCATGAAGCTCTGCAGCAGGAGCACCAAAGATGAAGGCTTACCCCAAAATGTATGAGAGCACTGCAGTGCACAAAATATCACCATCTGGAAGATCACAGGCAGGAATAGGGCGAGCATCACATCTGAGGCCTGTTTACCCAATTTTCTGATTCCACTGAGCCCAAAGTACAACTGAGCAACTAGGGTTGCCAAGTGGAATATCTGCCCTGTAGTTTGAGGTGAAAAGCTATGCATTTACATGAAAGTTGCAGCTTCTGTAATAGGTTTATGCCTGCCAGAAACTTTTGTTTAAGCACAATTACATGTTCTCCAGGGCCAGATAAAGCAGGAGACTCCTGAAGTCAAACAATTTATTTATCACAATTAGTTCTGTCTTTGTTTAGTATGAAGCACAGAATAGCTGTTTGCATCAACATATTCTCAGATACGAGCCTGAACGGGCAAAGGAATTTTGCCTAGTTTTGCCTTGAGTATTCTGTAATAGCTTAATAAAGTTTCTTTGGAAGCTTGCTGAATTCTTGTAAAACCTTTTATTGAGTGAACTAGAAAATAAAATAAAAAAATCAAGCAATGAGCCTCTGAGTGGATTTTTTTAAACCACTCACTTGTTAGAATGTTTTAGTTTTGTCCATTCTGAAACATCCCTGGTGTCACAGTAACAGGTTCCAGTAGAAAGTGAAGCTAGCTTTGCGTTACTTCAACAAGCATGTTGTGAAAATTGAGTCTTACAAACAATAATCTGAGTTCTCCTCTGAAATACCACCTGTTTTGGGGAATATTTGTGGTGTAAAATTGGCTACGGCCTCAAATCTGCTACTGAAAAACCTGCACCTCAATTATCATCGAAAAAATGGGAGGTGACCTTTAAGGACTGCAGGGTGCTCAATTGACATAATGTAGCTGAGGTCAATAAGGCATGGTTAACTCCTTCTTCCCATTTCCTTTGACTTCCGACCCAAACCAGCCTAAATTATTACCACCACTAGGTAGAAGCTGCAGGAAGCTATACCTTGGCTGGATACCACTTTGAGGATGTCATTTTGTGTGCTGCAACTGAGGATAGATGTTATTTTGCATGCATATCAATTTCTTTAATAATTTGAAGTTCAGTCAGGACTTTTGATGTTAATCAGCTCTTCTCAAAGTATAGTTTTATATTGGGGACATCAATTTCCCATGAACTTTGGAATAACTCTTCTTCTGCTATGGAGTATGAGGATATGGACGAGGTTAGATTGGAGGGTCTGAGATTGAAGGATCACACAAAGCTTATCTTGCATTCAGGCACATATCTACTCATTAGGAGCTACAGACAAAAAAGGTCTTCTTAGATTTTTCTAACCATCAATGCCTCAGAAAATTGTGCTTTCCCTGAGTCTTTTGGGGAAATGTGGCAATTGCTGGCTGAAGGTCTGCTATCCACCAGGAGAACAAAATTATCTGTATCAATCACCACTGCTTTGAATTTCTTTGGGACTGGAGCCTTCCAGATAGCAGCAGATGATCAGGTACTTGCATAACCATTGAATCAACAAGATCATTGATGTTCTATTTGGCAGGGCTGCACAATTCATATCCTTTCCAATAGAATTAAACAAAGAGAACTATCCAGTTCTACAGGATTCCCACAGGTGCAAAGAGCAACAGACTGAATGCAAAGCCCCAAATGACAGCCCACTACAATTTCTGAATCGAATGTCCATTGATGTCTAGCTATGTGCAATGTCGATCACCTTATCTTACACCTCAATGCCAGATACCCAGGAAGCTGCCGTCGCCCTTTTATCGTGCGACAATCAAATGGACCAATCATTGTGACTCAGAACCATGTATCAAGATGATTGATTGGAGGTCATATTTGAGGATTCTAGTAAGTCTTCTTCAGACAGAAAAATCTTTAAATTGATAAAGCAAGATAACTAGCAGAAAAATTGATTGACTTTGAAAGTTTAAGTTAAAAGGTGTATATATTTTAACTCATTCACTGCATGTGACTTAGTGCTACAACCTGAACTCTTTCCTTGCTGCTATAATGATTGTGCAATCAGTTTATCATCCTATTACCAGCTACTATAGGTAGAATGATAACCAGGTCAACGAAGGTCAAGGCTCATTCTGCACAATCTTGAATATAGATTTAATAATGTTCTGTCTTTACAGAAATATTTATTCAGTCTTGCAATTTGCATTCACTCACAGTTCACAAACATCAGTGCTTCAGTTGCATAATTACAGGTAATCGTGAACAGCTGTACAGTCTTGGCGAATATTGTAGGCTGCTGATTGTCACCGTCTACAAAAAGAAATATATTTTGTTTGTCTCTTCTAGAATTCTAACAGCTCAGCAAAAAAGCTCTTACTGACAGTGAAACACTGGTAATGTACAGCTTTGTGATCTGAGAGTTGCAAAGCTCTGGAGGAAGCAAATTTTCCTGGTCTGTACAGTACCTTGGCTGTCAGTATGTGCTGAGCTTCACTCCCCTGTGCTTAGAGGAATCTCTGTAGTATACTACACTTCATTGTGGTTCTGGAAGAAAAAATGCTTACATGCTGCTCATGTGAAAAGACTGGGGATGTATCATCTCTGCACTGGAGGCCTTGCAATGTTCCTCTGACAATAGAAATCAGCAAAGAATCTATGAGATACTCAAACCATTTTGATCAAATACTGTTCCTGTCTTTTGTAAAAATGTACTTTTTTGCTTGACTTCAGGATGGTTTCCAAACCCACTGGGCTACTCTCTTTCACCAAATTCTGGATCTACCATGAACATGGACTTTGCAGGGACTATATGCCAGAAATTTCTGATGTAAACAACAACAGCTTTTGACTACCATAACCTTTTCAATAATAGTAGCAAGAGTTTTAAATAGTGTGACCTTCCTACAAGCTTATCTGTATAAATTACATGATGTAAGTTTTAAAAGAGGTATTCAGTATAGTGCTATGGGGCAGGATTTTCAGCGTGAAATGGTGGTAGGAATGGAGGTGGGTGGGACCGCAATTTTGCACCATCCAGTGCCATGATGGCTTTCCGACACAGTTTTGATGTGCATTGATTTTAGAACCAAGGTTGTGAAGTGGGACCCGACAACCTGCCCGAATATTGCAAATGATCAATTGACGATGTTAATGAGATAATTTACTGCCCATTACGGGCCAGTTTAAAATTTTTGAAGAGCGACAGGGGAACCACATTGGATTTTAACCACGTCTATGAGAAGGAAGCATCAATGCAGCAGGGAGCCAGTCATGGCTGCGTCATTAGAATTAGAATTAGAATTAGAATATTACAGCGCAGTACAGGCCCTTCGGCCCTCGATGTTGCGCCGATCATCTGACCTACACTATTCCATTTACATCCATATGTCTATCCAATGACCACTTAAATGCCCTTAAAGTTGGCGAGTCTACTACTGTTGCAGGCAGGGCGTTCCACGCCCCTACTACTCTCTGCGTAAAGAAACTACCTCTGACATCTGTCCTATATCTTTCACCCCTCAACTTAAAGCTATGTCCCCTCGTGTTTGCCATCCTCATCCGAGGAAAAAGACTCTCACTATCCACCCTATCTAACCCTCTGATTATCTTGTATGTCTCCATTAAGTCACCTCTCCTCCTCCTTCTCTCTAACGAAAACAACCCCAAGTCCCTCAGCCTTTCCTCGTAAGACCTTCCTTCCATACCAGGCAACATCCTAGTAAATCTCCTCTGCACCCTTTCCAAAGCTTCGACATCCTTCCTATAATGCGGTGACCAGAACTGCACGCAATACTCCAGGTGCGGCCTCACCAGAGTTTTGTACAGCTGCATCATGACCCCGTGGCTCTGAAACTCGATCCCCCTACTAATAAAGGCTAACACACCATATGCCTTCTTAACAGCCCTATTAACCTGGGTAGCAACTTTCAGGGATTTATGTACCTGGATACCAAGATCTCTCTGCTCATCTACACTACCAAGAATCTTCCCATTAGCCCAGTACTCTGCATTGCTGTTACTCCTTCCAAAGTGAATCACCTCACACTTCTCCGCATTAAACTCCATTTGCCATCTCTCAGCCCAGCTCTGCAGCCTATTTATGTCCCTCTGTACCCTACAACACCCTTTGACACTATCCACAACTCCACCGACCTTCGTGTCATCCGCAAATTTACTAACCCACCCTTCTACACCCTCATCCAGGTCGTTTATAAAAATGACAAACAGCAGTGGCCCCAAAACAGAACCTTGCGGTACACCACTAGTAACTAAACTCCAGGATGAACATTTGCCATCAACCACCACCCTCTGTCTTCTTTCAGCTAGCCAATTTCTGATCCAAAGCTCTAAATCACCTTCAACCCCATACTTCCGTATTTTCTGCAATAGCCTACCGTGGGGAACCTTATCAAACGCCTTACTGAAATCCATATACACCACATCCACGGCTTTACCCTCATCCACCTGTTTGGTCACCTTCTCGAAAAACTCAATAAGGTTTGTGAGGCACGACCTACCTTTCACAAAACCGTGCTGACTATCGCAAATGAACTTATTCTTTTCAAGATGATTATAAATCCTGTCTCTTATAACCTTTTCCAACATTTTACCCACAACCGAAGTAAGGCTCACAGGTCTATAATTACCAGGGCTGTCTCTACTCCCCTTCTTGAACAAGGGGACAACATTTGCTATCCTCCAGTCCTCCGGCACTACTCCTGTCGACAATGACGACTTAAAGATCAACAACAACGGCTCTGCAATCTCCTCCCTGGCTTCCCAGAGAATCCTAGGATAAATCCCATCTGGCCCAGGGGACTTATCTATTTTCACTCTTTCCAAAATTGCTAACACCTCCTCCTTGTGAATCTCAATCCCATCTAGCCTAGTAGGCTGTATCTCAGTAATCTCCTCGGCAACATTTTCTTTCTCTACTGTAAATACTGACGAAAAATATTCATTTAACGCTTCCCCTATCTCCTCTGATTCCGCACACAACTTCCCACTACTATCCTTGATTGGCCCTGTTCTAACTCTTATCATTCGTTTATTCCTGATATACCTATAGAAAGCCTTAGGGTTTTCTTTGATCCTATCCGCCAATGACTTCTCGTGTCCTCTCCTTGCTCTTCTTAGCCCTCCCTTTAGATCCTTCCTGGCTAGCTTGTAACTCTCAAGCGCCCTAACTGAGCCTTCACGTCTCATCCTAACATAAGCCTTCTTCTTCCTCTTGACAAGCGCTTCAACTTCTTGAGTAAACCACGGCTCCCTTGCTCGACAACTTCCTCCCTGCCTGACAGGTACATACTTATCAAGGACACGCATTAGCTGCTCCTTGAATAAGCTCCACATTTCGTTTGTGCCCATCCCCTGCAGTTTCCTTCCCCATCCTACACATCCTAAATCTTGCCTAATCGCGTCATAATTTCCTTTCCCCCAGCTATAATTCTTGCCCTGCGGTATATACCTGTCCCTGCCCATCGCTAAGGTAAACCTAACCGAATTGTGATCACTATCGCCAAAGTGCTCACCTACATCTAAATCGAACACCTGGCCGGGTTCATTACCCAGTACCAAATCCAATGTGGCATCGCCCCTGGTTGGCCTGTCCACATACTGTGTCAGAAAACCCTCCTGCACACACTGGACAAAAACAGACCCATCTAAAGTACTCGAACTATAGTATTTCCAGTCAATATTTGGAAAGTTAAAGTCCCCCATAACCACTACCCTGTTACTCTCGCTCCTGTCGAGAATCATCTTCGCTATCCTTTCCTCTACATCTCTGGAACTATTCGGAGGTCTATAGAAAACTCCCAACAGGGTGACCTCTCCTCTCCTGTTTCTAAATCCCCCGAAGAGCACTAACAAATCTCCCCCCCAGGATATTGGTACCCCTCTGGTTCAGGTGAAGACCATCCTGTTTGTAGAGGTCCCACCTACCCCAGAAAGAGCCCCAATTATCCAGGAAACCAAAACCCTCCCTCCTACACCATCCCTGCAGCCACGTGTTCAACTCCTCTCTCTCCCTATTCCTCTCTTCGCTAGCACGTGGCACAGGCAACAACCCAGAGATAACAACTCTGGTTGTTCTCGCTCTAAGCTTCCACCCTAGCTCCCTGAATTTCTGCCTTAAATCCCCATCTCCCTTCCTACCTATGTCGTTGGTGCCTATGTGGACCACGACTTGGGGGTGCTCCCCCTCCCCCTTAAGGATCCCAAAAACACGATCGGTCATTCAATGACATAGTCTCGTAAAGGGGTGAAAGGCTCAGAGGGGCACTTATTCTTTGGCATACAGGTGCCATTGCATGAGCAGAGTTCAGTGAGCAAGCTGTTTGTGAGAGCTGGGCCTGTTTGTTGGGTTGGGTGGGCTTGTGAGAGACTGCACGGATCACAGGGCCATAAAAGAGGGGTCCAGGAGCATTGCTAGTGCAGCTGACCACAAGCAAGGCAACAGCTGGAGATGAAATTAAGCTATTCGGAAATAAGGTTGAGTAGCAATGAGGATCTCCATTCTCAGCAGCAGATGCAGACCGTTGGGCAAGGAAACAGCAGATTATAGGAATGAGGGGAAGGAAGGCAATGAAGGTGATACTGTCAGTATGGAGTATACTTGGGAAGAATAAGTTACCTCGACATGACTGAGAATCAGTGTCGCAGGAGACTGCACCTGTCTAGGCAGATGGTTTCTGACATTTGTGTCCTCAAAGAACAAAGAACAGTACAGCACAGGAACAGGTCATTCGGCCCTCCAAGCCTGCGCCGATCTTGATGCCTGCCGAAACTAAAACCTTCTGCACTTCCGGGGCCCATATCCCTCTATTCCCTTCCTATTCATGTATTTGTCAAGATGTCTCTTAAACGTCGCTATCGTATCTGCTTCCCCCACTTCCCCTGGCAGCAAGTTCCAGGCACTCACCACCCTCTGTGTAAAAAAACTTGCCTCGCACATCCCCTCCAAACTTTGCCCCTTGCACCTTAAACCTATGTCCCCTAGTAACTGACTCTTCCACCCTGGGAAAAAGCTTCTGACTATCCACTCTGTCCATGCCGCTCATAACTTTGTAAACCTCTATCATGTCTCCCCGCCACGTCCGTCGTTCCAGTGAAAACAATCCGAGTTTTTCCAACCTCTCCTCATAGCTAATGCCCTCCAGACCAGGCAACATCCTGGTAAACCTCCCCTGTACCCTCTCCAAAGCCTCCACGTCCTTCTGGTAGTGTGGCGACCAGAATTGCACGCAATATTCTAAGTGTGGCCTAACTAAGGTTCTGTACAGATGCAACATGACTTGCCAATTTTTATACTCTGTGCCCCGACCGATGAAGGCAAGCATGCCGTATGCCTTCTTGACTACCTTATCCACCTGCGTTGCCACTTTCAGTGACCTGTGGACCTGTATGCCCAGATCTCTCTGCCTGTCAATACTCCTGAGGGTTCTGCCATTTACTGTATACCTCCCACCTGCCAAAATGCATTACCTCACATTTGTCCGGATTAAACTCCATCTGTCATTTCTCCGCCCAAGTCTCCAACCGATCTATATCCTGCTGTATCCTCTGACAATCCTCATCATTATCCGCAACTCCACCAACCTTTGTGTCGTCCGCAAACTTACTAATCAGACCAGCTACATTTTCCTCCAAATCATTTATATATACTGCAAACAGCAAAGGTCCCAGCACTGATGCCTACGGAACACCACTAATCACATCCCTCCATTCCTCGTTGAGGAAGATCTCAGAGCTCGCAGGACTGGTGGCCATGCCCTGCCAGTAGCCCTTAAAGTCACTGTGGCTTTGGTCTTCTTCACCTCTGGATTGTTCCAAGGATCAGCAGCGGACCTTGGTGCCATCTTTCAAGTGGCTGCACACCATGCATAATGCAAGCCAACAATGCCCTATTTGCGAGAGCAGGGGACTCCATTGACTTTCAAATGGATGGGGCATCGCAGCAGAGAGTGCAGTGAGATTTGACTCAATATCTGGATTTCTGCAGGTGTAGGGCATCATTGGTTGCAACCATGTCGCTATCAAGGCACCATGTGAGCAGCCAGTGAGATTCCACAGTAGAAAGGGCTTCCACTCCCTAAACGTTCAGCTGGTCTGCGACCATAACAAGTGCTTCATGCAAATGTGTACATTCTATCCTGGCTGCTGCCATGGTACCTTCATCCTTCGCCAGTTCAGGGTGCCACTACGCTCCATGGCACCAGCGAAACTCCATGGGTGGCTTCTAGGGGATAAAGGATATCCCTTGAAGACATGGCTAATGATACCTTTGCGTGACCCTGCAAAGGAGGCACAGAGGCACTATAACCAAAGCTACCTGCTCACAAGGACCACCATCGAGAGACCATTGGGTCTATGAAGATACAGTTCCAGTGCCTTGACTGGCTGGGTGGTGCCCTCCAGTACACTCCTGCAAGGATCTTGCATGCTGTGGTGGTCTGCTGCACTCTCCATAACATGGCCCTGATAAGAGGTGTGCAGCTTGAAGAGGGTGAATTGCTGGAGCAGCACAGTTTATCAGAGGAGGAGGAAGCAGAGCAGGAGGTAGAGGGCACAAGGTTGATGGGAAGCCAGTGAACAGCATGCTGCTGCCATTGTAACCCTTTCATGTTCTTGTTGGGCATGGGGTTTAAAATATTTTCTAAAGTCTGATTATGATTTAATTTCTTTGGTCTATAACCTAATCAAACTCATTAAGTAATATAAACCAAATAATAAAAATAGAAAGTGCTATAAATAAAGAAGTGTCACCTTGAATTGCCGAAGGATGAAGGTGTTATGGCAGCAGCCAGGATAGCATGCACACATTTGTTATGGTCGCAGACCAGCTGAACGTTTAGGGAGTGGAAGCCCTTTCTATTGAGGAATCTCACTGGCTGCTCACATGGTGCCTTGATAGCCACATGGTTGCAATCAATGATGCCCTACACCCGTGGAAATCTAGATATAGAGCAGAACTGGTGAAAGGTCCCAGACCTGAAATGTTAACTCTGCTTTTCTCTCCACAGATGCTGCCTGACCTGCTGAGTTTTTCCAGCACTGTTATATTTCAGATTTTCAGCATCTTCAGTATTTTGCTTTTGCATCAGTTATTTGTAAATTTCTGACTCATTCCAAATTATTGCAAATGTTATTTTCCCTTAAATTACATGTTTGTATTCACCATTGAACACATCAGGTTTATAAGTTTGTTTTCACCAATCATAGTCGACTGCTAATTATGTGCATATGGCTTACTGTGTCTGAATGAGCTCAGTCTGCACCAACATTTATGTGGAAACTCTAACCAAACATCTACTGATTCTCACAATTACTATATTTCTCAACAAAACACCAAGATAATGGCATGTAGAATCCTGATCATTAAACATCAGGGTTCACATGACAGCAATAATTAAGGACTTTATTTTGGAATGTTTCTCCCACCTTTCTAAAAATATCTGTACTTAGTGAATGAAATGACAACTTGAGTCTCAAGGTGAATGAAGCAATTATGCTTGAAGTAGGTGAAGCCTCATTAAATTTAGAACAGAATTGAATTATCATAACTAACAAACAAAAAAATCATGTTGTAGCACAATCCATCCTTGAGATATTTAAGCAAAATACTGCGGATGCTGGAAATCTGAAACAAAAACAAGAAATGCTGGATTCACTCAGCAGGTCTGGCAGCATCTGTGGAAAGAGAAGCAGAGTTAACGTTTCGGGTCAGTGACCCTTCTTCGGAACTGACAAATATTAGAAAAGTCACAGATTATAAACAAGTGAGGTGGGGGTTGGGCAAGAGATAACAAAGGAGAAGGTGCAGATTGGACCAGGCCACATAGCTGACCAAAAGGTCACGGAGCAAAGGCAAACAATATGTTAATGGTGTGTTGAAAGACAAAGCATTAGTACAGATTAGGTGTGAATATACTGAATATTGAACAACAGCAAGTGCAAACCTGAAGAAAAACAACCTGAAAAAAACAGTGGGTGAGCAAACTGAACAAACTAAGATGAACTGAAATAAATACAAAAAAAGATTGTAAAAAATGTAAAAAGGAATGCCAAAAAAAAAAAGGAAGAAAAAATAACTAAAAATGAAAGTAAAGTGGGGGGCTGTCATGCTCTGAAATTATTGAACTCAATGTTCAGACCGGCAGGCTGTAGTGTGCCTAATCGGTAGATGAGATGCTGTTCCTCGAGCTTGCGTTGATGTTCACTGGAACACTGCAGCAATCCCAGGACAGAGATGTGAGCATGAGAGCAGGGGGGAGTGTCGAAATGGCAAGCAACCGGAAGCTCAGGGTCCTGCTTGCGGACTGAGCGGAGATGTTCCGCAAAGCGGTCACCCAGTCTGCGCTTGGTCTCCCCAATGTAGAGGAGACCACACTGTGAGCAGCGAATACAGTATACTACATTGAAAGAAGTACAAGTAAATCGCTGCTTCACCTGAAAGGAGTGTTTGGGGCCTGGGATAGTGAGGAGAGAGGAGGTAAAGGGGCAGGTATTACACCTCCTGCGATTGCAAGGGAAGGTGCCCTGGGACGGGGACGAGGTGGTGGGGGTAATGGAGGAGTGGACCAGGGTGTCGCGGAGGGAACGATCCCTTCGGAATGCTGACAGGGGAAGGGAGGGGAAGATGCGACTGGTAGTGGCCACTACCAGTCGCATCTTCCCCTCCCTTCCCCTGTCAGCATTCCGAAGGGATCGTTCCCTCCGCGACACCCTGGTCCACTCCTCCATTACCCCCACCACCTCGTCCCCGTCCCAGGGCACCTTCCCTTGCAATCGCAGGAGGTGTAATACCTGCCCCTTTACCTCCTCTCTCCTCACTATCCCAGGCCCCAAACACTCCTTTCAGGTGAAGCAGCGATTTACTTGTACTTCTTTCAATGTAGTATACTGTATTCGCTGCTCACAGTGTGGTCTCCTCTACATTGGGGAGACCAAGCGCAGACTGGGTGACCGCTTTGCGGAACATCTCCGCTCAGTCCGCAAGCAGGACCCTGAGCTTCCGGTTGCTTGCCATTTCGACACTCCCCCCTGCTCTCATGCTCACATCTCTGTCCTGGGATTGCTGCAGTGTTCCAGTGAACATCAACGCAAGCTCGAGGAACAGCATCTCATCTACCGATTAGGCACACTACAGCCTGCCGGTCTGAACATTGAGTTCAATAATTTCAGAGCATGACAGCCCCCCACTTTACTTTCATTTTTAGTTATTTTTTCTTCCTTTTTTTTTTGGCATTCCTTTTTACATTTTTTACAATCTTTTTTTGTATTTATTTCAGTTCATCTTAGTTTGTTCAGTTTGCTCACCCACTGTTTTTTTCAGGTTGTTTTTCTTCAGGTTTGCACTTGCTGTTGTTCAATATTCAGTATATTCACACCTAATCTGTACTAATGCTTTGTCTTTCAACACACCATTAACATATTGTTTGCCTTTGCTCCGTGACCTTTTGGTCAGCTATGTGGCCTGGTCCAATCTGCACCTTCTCCTTTGTTATCTCTTGCCCAACCCCCACCTCACTTGTTTATAATCTGTGACTTTTCTAATATTTGTCAGTTCCGAAGAAGGGTCACTGACCCGAAACGTTAACTCTGCTTCTCTTTCCACAGATGCTGCCAGACCTGCTGAGTGAATCCAGCATTTCTTGTTTTTGCTTGAGATATTTAAATTGTTTATGGAGATATATATTTTTATTTATTGTTTACAAATTGTATTGCATGACTTATTTTTCATTGTTAATTCTTGGCTTAATGATTGACAGAAACTAATGTCTGTGAATATTTAATGTAACTTGTAAATATAATGTGATGCAGTTATTGTTCCCATGAAAGTGTACCGTATGATATTAGCATATGAGCACTCAAGGGAAATACAGGAAGTCCTCAATGGGGAGCCAAGATCGAAGGGAGCATGGGCTGAGAATCAACGTTATCGTGTTGTAGTTCTAGCTCTCACCTGTGCTCCCTTTGAGTGTTTGGAGACTGCTGGTAACACAGGAGCACTAACTTTACACTCTAATATAGTCGTAGTAAATTTCTCTGACCCGCTAGTGAAAGCATTCACCCAAGTATTAACTCATAAGGTCAATTCTTTCATTAAAATGATGGACAAAAGAATTGCATACAAACCTGTTGAGAGAGATTTTTCTGTACCTGCACTCAAACGATCCAGGCAATTCTCCTGTTAAGTATTATGCTAATATTGCACATGATTTCCTCCGAAACAAGGGATATCTTGGAGGTTGTGAGTAGAATTGCACTTTAGTCCAGCCTTGTGTGAAAAAACTCACTTAGCTTTTCCTGCTGAATCATCCATCGTGATGATATTACAGAAAGAAAGCACACAATCAGAATGCATTTGTAACAATTTAAAATTCCAAGTACTTTGAAAATAATTCACAAGAATGCTTGCTATTGAGAGCCACAGCAGGACATTGTTGCAAAAAATTGTTCTGTTGTTTCTTCAGCAAACATCAGAGGGCTAGTATTATCTTTTGGTGGGTGTGGAGAATGGTGGATTGGCTGTCCATTTTACACACTGCCTAAGTAAATTGGCAGCTGATTTGTTACCAACGGCATGCCTAACAAAAGCTAAAATGAGCCTGCTTATTACCATCAAGCATACACAAATTATATGGGCTGATTTTTCCCGGATATTTTAAGCGCTCATGAGCCTCCAACATGGCTGAGATGAGGTCTTAAGCTGAAACTCTGACTTAGCCAGACATTATCTTGGTGAAGAAATTGAAGCTTGTGCTGGGAAGAGCCATCAGGAGGATCGTTAAGGGGCTGTTTGCTACTGAAATTACTTACTGATGCTCATTCAGGAGGCTGCAGGACATTTTTTTGGTGTTGGTTCACTTAATGCCCTCTCCAAACAGCATCCAGCTGATGGAGTAAACAAGTCATTGTAGAGAATTTAAAGAACTACTTAAAGATGTATCAGCTTTCACCATTCACTTTCTGCTGGAGGTTTGAAGAGGACTTTTGAAGCACATTGGGAAACATTCTGGGACACCTTGTCAAGGCTTCACCAACAGTCAATCAACATTTATTCTGTAAGTTCTCTGAGGGCTTCACCGAAAAAAAAGTAAGTGCTATGCTACTCTACCTTGGACAGAAAGTGGGTGCTTGGTCATCAGCATCTTGCTAGGGGTCCTCTTTGGTTTGCAGGAGGAATGGGAGGACCTAAGTTCAGGCAGAGAAGCACCAGCTGCTGCAGGAGAGAGGACAGGATGGTGAAGTGGACTCCTCCCTCCTTGCAGGTACAGGCCATTCCTCCTCCTCTGGATTTCATCCACCAGGGTCTCCGGTGCCATAGCTAAAAACATGTACTTCCTCTCATGTGGTCCCTGAGACATCCTGAAACGTGCTGCTCTTTGTCAACCAGCACACTCCACACCTTTAGTGGAAGTGGGTGAGTGGAGTCCACAAACATGGCATCTAATCAGTGTTTGAGTGCTAAACCTGTTGGTGTCTGTTTAGCACCACCAGTCAAGTTCAAATTATCGTAATCAGCAATTAGGACTGAAATTGTATGGTAAAACCAGACTTTCAAACAGGTGTGTCTTATTAACACAGCACACATTTAGCACCTGTTTTCACCATTTCACTAAAATAGCCCCTTATAAATTCCTATAGAAAAGAAAACCTGATTTCATGCTAAATAACCCGCCCCCGATGCCTTAGTTGTGAAAGGTACTGCATAATTCAATTTCCAGCCTGTTCCCAGTTAATTTACTCAGCCAGATTTGCAGTAGCGGGTGTAACGACTGACCTTAGCATTTGCATACTAGGGAGAATGAAATCAATCTGGTTACTGCTCTGAACTCTTGTTCTATGATCCATGCTAGAAGAGTGTGTGCATGTGTAAATGTGAAATGTTGACAGGGAATGGTGAATGTTTTGAGTTCAAGTGTTCTGGCTCCCAGTCATGGATGCTGTAGTTACCATCTCCCTTGGCCTGCAGCATGATAGAGAGATTGAGCAGAGGTAGCATAGAAGAGGACAAGCTGCTCATAGAGGGAGAAGAAGGGCTCTCAACAGGAGGCTTTATCCACACAGGGTCTTCTGGGAGCATTTCACTTACCTTAACCTAAGGCAGGAACAGCGTGTGCATCATCTCCAATTTACGAATGAGGTGCTCATGAAAACCTGCTATCGTTTGTAGACAAACCTGCAGCCTCAGAGCAGGTCAAGGATGGCACTGCCAGTGGTTCTGAAGGCGACCATGGCCATGAATTTCTTCACTTTGGAATCCTTCTAGGCAGGAGTAGGCGACATCTCTAACATCTCCCAGTTCACTATTCATTGCTGCATATGGGAGGTGACTGATGCTCTTTGTTTCAGGAAAGGAGAGTGCTTTGTGTTCTTTCTGACCAGAGAAGCAGATGAAATGCACATGTGGTTTTGCCAGGAAAGCAGGTTTCCCTATGGTTCAGGGTGCCATTGACTACCTGTGAATTTGAGGACACTACATCTATATGCTGAGATGTACTGCAACCGCAAAGGGTTTCACTCCCTGAATATGCAATTGGTGTGTGACCATGCTGGGAAATGCCAAGTATCCTGGCAGCAGTCATTATGCCTTTGTTCTGAACCAGTCCGCTGCTCCCTCAGTATTGAGCCACCACATCAAACTGGCTGCTGGGTGACAAGTGCTATGTACTGACCGCCTGACCCATGACTCCGGTGCGTAATCCTACCACACATGGCCAGCATACATATAATGAGAGCCTCGCTGCCACATGAAACATCATCGAGCAGACCATCAGGTAACGGTTCCTCAGCCTGCATCACTCTGATGGAGCCCTGCAGTACTTGCCGGAGCGTGTGTACTATTTCATCATGGTCTGCTGTGTGCTGCATAACTTGGCTATCATAAGGCCACAGCTTTGTCACCAGGGATACGGTGAGCAGCCGAGGAGGAGGAGGAAGATAAAACAGAAGAGGAGGAAGTAGGAAAGAGGAAGGGAGAAGGCAGCCAACACAACCCCTTTCCGACTGGGCTGTCTGTGATTGCCTCATCGACTATGGTTCCCATGATCACAAGCACAAGTACTCATTCTAAAACAGTCACATACCTTCCCTTCCCTCTGTCACTATCATCACAGCATCTTCTTACCCACAATGCTGAAATAAAAGCCACCACAAATCAACCATTCCAAATAAACATTATCAAATAAACATGCTATATTTCATACAAATGTCAGCTAATTGTAAGACTTAAAACCTTACATATAATTTGTTCTTGGACCAGACAATAAGAATTCAGGCAAAAGATACCTGATGTAATGATATCAGAATGATTTTTTAAGGCAAAAAGAAATACTTAACAAGTCCAGGGCCACTCAACTCCTGACCTCATTACAGCCTTGGTGCAAACATGGAAAAAAGAGCTGAACTCAAGGTGAGGTGAGAGTGGCTGCCCTTGACATCAAGGCAGCATTTGACTGAGTATGGCATCAAGGAGCCCTAGCAAAACTGGAATCAATGTGAATGAGGGGGAAAACTCTCCACTGGTTGGAGTCATACCAAGCACAGTCAGAGGCTGGGAATTCTGTGGCGAGTAATTCACCTCCTCTCTCCCCAAAGCTTATCACCTAGAAGGACAAGTGCAGCAACTGCATAAGAACACCACCACCTGCAAGTTCCTCTTCAAGCCGCACACTGACTTGGAACTGTATCGCTGTTCCTTCACTGTCGCTGGATCATAATCCTGGAAATCCACTCCTTTCGAAACAACACAGTGCATGTACCTACACCTCAAGGACTGCAGCAGTTCAAGAAGGCAGCTCACCACCACCTTCTCATGGGCAATTAGGAATGGGCAATAAAATGCTGGCCTAGCCAGCGATGCCCACATCCCATGAACGAATAAAAAAAAGTCGATATCCTAATCCAGATGGCCTTTACTCTGCACCGGTTCTAATGACACAGATGGCTCGTGACTCCTCTTCTCTTGTCTCTCCCTTTGTCATCTTCAAATCTGTGCACCGAACCTCTCCAAGTCTGTTCCTTCATTCTTTGTAGCCAGTGGTTCCTCCTGTATACTAACTGGTAGGTTCATACATATCGCTGTTTCAGTGGTTAGCACCGCAGCCTCACAGCTCCAGCGACCCGGGTTCAATTCTGGGTACTGCCTGTGTGGAGTTTGCAAGTTCTCCCTGTGTCTGCGTGGGTTTCTGCCGGGTGCTCCGGTTTCCTCCCACAGCCAAAGACTTGCAGGTTGATAGGTAAATTGGCCATTATAAATTGCCCCTAGTATAGGTAGGTGGTAGGGACAGGTGGGGATGTGGTAGGAATATGGGATTAGTGTAGGATTAGTATAAATGGGTGGTTGATGGTCGGCACAGACTCGGTGGGCCGAAGGGCCTGTTTCAGTGCTGTATCTCTAAATAAATAAATTGGTCCTGCCATTTCAATTGTCAATGCTTCAGTTTATACATTAATCATGATCACATGTGCAAAACAAACAGTTCATTATAACCTTGAGGTCCATTAGTACATACATTTCCGGTGAGACTCATTCTGCTTTTCTGTTATATTTTGATCATAACCAGTTATAGTTTTTGATACCTGTTCTTTTCTTTCCCTTTTGACTGTTCATGTTATTAGTCCTTGCCACAATGTGGTACTGGTTGACGCAAACTGTAGAGGCATAATTTTTTTTTCTGTATTATACACATCTTAAATTAACTCTTCATTTACCAAAAGCTTATACAAACATTATATACTATAGATACAGAAAGTACATAAAATTCATAATATGAAATGATATAAAAAGTCCACATTTCTTACATAATCACCCAAGTGCATTTCCTTAGTTCCTGTCTTGCGGATGCCTTTGTCTGACCTAATGCTCCTGTGCTGTGCTACCCCTGTGGCTGCAGCGTAACTAGTGGAGAGCTGCTGACTTTCAATGGGGGAGGCTGCAGATTGCCTTGCAGGACACTTTGGAGCGAAGCTTCGGACTGCACCACCTCGCCATGGGTGGCAGCAGCCTGGGTTGGCTGGCTGAAAAGTAACCGCAAGGGTAGCAGTGGCAGTGGTGGGAGGATGAATGCTGTCCTGAGAGAGGACAGCAGGTATGTGCTCCACAGAGCCACTGCCACTTCCCCAGGGCGGCACCTCCGCAATCCTAATAATCTGGTGGAGGATAGGTTGCTTAACTGCTGTGACACCCAGCAAGCCCTTTTCTGCACTGATATCCACAGCCATGATGGCAGCAGTCTGAGCATGCATGGCAGCAAGCTGGGATTGCATGTGCTTGTCTAGGTACATAGGAACAGGAGTAGGCCATTCAGCCCGTCGAAACTGCTTCGCCATTCAATTAGATCATGGCTGGTCATCGACCTCAATGTGACTTTCCTATGCTATCTCCATATCCCTTAATGTCAGTAGTCTCCAGAAATCTATTGATTTCTGTCTTGAACATGTTCAATGAATAAATCCATGTTGGTGTTGTCGTACAGCTCTCTGAGTTGACTTTGGTTCTGTCTGAGAATCGGACCATTGAATGTCTGGACCTTGTACGATCTGGGATGGTCACCTATCCTAGCAACCTCTGCGGGTTACCAAGTTCCCGATGCATGATTGAGGACTCTGACCTTCTGTCCTACTCGCAATCGAACAAATTCTCGTCCTGCTTGTCTGTCATACGATGCCTTCATCTTACTTGTAGCATAGATAAAGAGAACCAGTGGATGTAGTGCATTTGGATTTTCAGAAGGCTTTTGATAAGGCCCACACAGGAGGTTAGTAAACAAAATTAGAGCACATGGGATTGGGGGTAATATCATGATATGGATTGAGAATTGGTGAACAGACCGAAAGCAGAGAGTAGGAATAAATGGGTCAATTTTTACTCTAATCTTATGCTTGCCAGTCTTCTGTGGATATATAATCCTGATCATGGCAAATACCTTAGATTGCCTGATAGCTTTGAAATATTGATTGAAGTTAACTATGTGAAATCCTTGCTCGCTATTTGCACGAGTGCATTCTTCAACCTTGTTCTCCTGGCAATCTGTCTTCCTGATGACCTGATGTATCTGCTTGGGTTTTTGTTGAGTGTTGGCATACCTTTTGTTGCGTTTCCATCCTGTCTTGCAGACGTTCTCTCTGTGCAGTATCTGAGCTCGGCCTTCTGCACTGCCTTGTCCAATGTCCTCGCTTGCTACAAGATTTGCACTGGTCATGGTATGCAGGACAACTGCGAATTGGGTGAGTCAGGTCACATTTGCCACAAGCTTAGAAGACTTCTGATCTTTGGTTATCATACCATTTAGTGTAGCCGCCCCCAACGCTTGTAACTGTTGGTACCCAGCCATGATGGCTTTAAATTTCCTTCCATCATTGAGTAGTGCATCTATGGTGTGCCCTTTTTTCTTTTCTAGCAGGTCTTTTTGAAAGGCCTCTACTGGGGTAGACGTGATTACTAGTTCTATAATCCGTTCTGGCAATTCAATATCAGTGAGTTCTTGAGTTTTTGAGTTTTGTCTTAGCACCTTGCAACAAACTGGTCAATGGATTCATCTTGCCTTTGTTGGTAGGTTATAAGCTCGAGCCTATGTACTTGGAAATTGACCTTTGACCTTGAGTTGATCTTCCATAAATATCCATAGCTCGCTAGGTCTTTCAGTTCCTCAGCTGACAAACCTGATGTGTTGATCCATTGCAGGCCCTCGCTACCCAGTGTGACCTTGATTTTCACAGCCTGTTTCTCTGGTTCACTCACTTGTTTAGTTTAGAGATACAGCACTGAAACAGGCCCTTCGGCCCACCGAGTCTGTGCCGACCATCAACCACCCATTTTATACTAATCCTACACTAATCCCATATTCCTACCACATCCCCACCTGTCCCTATATTTCCCTACCACCTACCTATACTAGGGGCAATTTATAATGGCCAATTAACCTATCAACCTGCAAGTCTTTGACATGTGGGAGGAAACCAGAGCACCCGGAGGAAACCCACGCAGACACAGGGAGAACTTGCAAACTCCACACAGGCAGTACCCAGAATTGAACCCGGGTCGCTGGAGCTGTGAGGCTGCAGTGCTAACCACTGCGCCACTGTGCCGCCCACTTCTTGATCCAGGAAGCACAGTTCCATCCGTTGGTGAAACAGTTTAAATTCAGATGCTATGTCAGATGCCTTCCAATCCATAGTTGGATACTTGAATGACATTTTCTTAATGATCCTGCTTCTCTATAAATATAGGACTTTTCACAGGCACACTTCTATCACAGGCTCTCTGCTTTACAGATATTCTACTTTACAGGCACAGCTTTTTTTTCCTTATTTAGATAGATTTATTTTCTGTGGGCCTTCCCTTTTAAGAGTGGGAGACCACAGCTACTTTTTTGTTTACAAGCTCATTTTTTAAAAAACTGAGAGAGCAGTTTGTTTTTTCTCTCTGCAGAGCGCTTCAGCTTACAGTACCGGCAGCTGCCACAACCAGTCTTTTATTTTGTGCTCAACCTTCCAATGGTGCCGTTGGCTTGGGCCCTGCCTTTGAAGTAAAAGCTCGAGAAAAATAAAGCAGTAATGAATGAAGCTACTTTGCAAATTTTTTGACCGATTGCCAGACTGGTTGAAAGCTACGATCTCCTGGCAATTTGCCAACTATACTCAGTGTTTCAACACCTCCCGGGGTCCTGACTGCAGTTCTAGCTTGCTGCACTGTTGTGGGATCTCTTGCCAACTGCCCTCCATCTGAATCTTCAGCCACTCCAGGTGAGCAATTGGCTGTTTTTTTCACTCTTTGGTGTGTTTCAGAAAAAGAAACAAACATTGCCACAATGTATTATTTGGTGTTCTTCAAAAACATCTCACTGCTGCCACCATATAATACTTGTTCCTTTGGTATTTGAACTATTGCAGATCGACATGACTGCAAGTAATATCCAATTAATATGTGAGTTTTTAAAACTGGAACAGATATATACGCAGCTACTACAGGAGCACATCTACACACGTTTCACTCTGTCAGGCTCCACCCTAAACTCCTGGTCATGTGTGACATGATATCACTTCCTCCAGTGACCTTTCAATAGCAGCCTCTTAAAGTGCTTCCACAACAGAATGCATCTCCCCTTTAAGATGTGCAAGCTGGCTTTAGGTAGTGCAGCCTAGCTTTAAGTGGTGGTAGCATGAACTTTTTTTTAATTCATTCATGGGATGTGGGCCAGGCCAGCATTTATTGCCCATCCCTAATTGCCCTTGAGAAGGTGGTGGTGAGCTGCCTTCTTGAAATGTTGCAGTCCATTTGGGGTAGGTATACCCACAGTGCTGTTAGGAAGGGAGTTCCAGGATTTTGACCCAGCGACAGTGAAGGAATGGCGATATAGTTCCAAGTCAGGATGATGTGTGACTTGGAGGGGAACTTGCAGGTGGTGGTGTTCCCATGTATTTGCTGCCCTTGTCCTTCTTGTTGGTAGAGGTCACGGGTTTGGAAGGTGCTGTCTAAGGAGCCTTGGTGCATTGCTGCAGTGCATCTTGTAGATGGTACACACTGCTGCCACTGTGCGTCAGTGATGGAGGGAGTGAATGTTTGTGAATGGGGTGCCAATCAAGCAGGCTGCTTTGTCCCGGATGGTGTGGAGCTTCTTGAGTGTTGTTGGAGCTGCACCCATCCAGGCAAGTGGAGAGTATTCCATCACACTCCTGACTTGTGCCTTGTAGATGGTGGACAGGCTGTGGCCCCATGCCGAGGTGTGCAGCCACGCAGCAGTGTGTTTAGCTATCATTTACTATTATTTAAATTAGCAGGCAGCATGAAATTTTTGTACTGCCTGCATCACAACAAACACGTGTGGATAAATTGCACATCACTATCCCCATGCCAGTTTTAGGTCTTCTTCAATTTTCTCCAATATATTCAGGAGAAGAAGGAAGAAAATTGACAAAATCAAAAAACGTACAACGTAACACAGTAACATGCTAAAGAAGAAAAACAAATGTGGATGGGACCTAGAGTGGCTGCAATTATTCACTTTTTAGTATAAAGATTGAATAGTATTGAAATTATTGTTAGCGATATTGGTGGCTGAACACTTAATATGTTTGGGATTTCACTGCCAGCTATTTAGTGGAGGCATTAACCTGTTTATTTAATAGATTAATACCTCTGCTGAGATAGAGAACAAAGGAATACCACACAAATGCATTAAGTGCCTGTCTGCTACTATCACCGATAGTAATAACTAGGCTAATGTCTCCACTGATTCCAAAGATCCTGATGAATGTTCCCGTATCCCGCATTTTAGCAGGACGTATTGTATTGTTTCAGATATTACACTCTCTGCTAATATCATGACACATTGTTTAGTCTGTTTAGTAGTGATGCGAATGATTTTAAATAGGACCTTCTGGCAGGAGGCTTGCTTACCTGGTTTGTGAATTAGGAAATTGTGGAGAGCATCCTGTCATACTCACTTGCAGGCAGTGATGCTTCTCAACAGTAGCACATATCTGTAAAATCAACTCTAAAATATGTACACATTTTTATTCTATATTAATGATGTGTGCATGAGTTCAATATATCCATCTTTGATATTTGACAATTCTTATAAATATTTGATTTATGTATCACCAAACATACATTTAGCAGATTTATTTTCTTTACATCGCCATAAACCTTACTACAGTTATATCTTCAGGTTAAGAACAGCTAAAACCCATCTTGATCTCTGAAGAGGAAATGGTTTTAACCATATCATGATAAAGTCAAAGAAACTGAGAAGGTGTGATGAAGTGTTTGTTAAGTACTGACTGTATGTTGTTAAGCAGTTGAAACGATGATGAGATCCTCCACAGGTCCACTAAGGTAAGCGACATATATCAGGCATTGTGTACAGGTGCTGTCTCGTCATTGCTCCACCACGATTCCAGAGTTCACTGAAGATAGATATTAGTCCAATAGGATAAATTCAATCATCCTATATTCCTCATGAGGGGCCAAACATGTAGATAGGAGACATGACCAAAACACTGTAGTATCAATTTTCTGATCTCAACACTCTTTGAGGACTATTCTCTACTAGGAGCAAAAGATTGGTGAACTTACCCTGATAGGGCTGACTAGACACACCGAGGGCTGAATTTAATGGTGGTGGCAAGGATCTAGATGCTAGGCCAGAAAGGCAAGGGGATCCCTGCCTTAGCCATTTGCGGGACATGTGGCCACATTTTTAGGCGCTCAGGCAATTAACTGCCCAGCGTTAGGATTCCCATCTCTTTAAGGACAGGGATCCTGCCTCCAGGAGATGCCGGCCAATCAGGGCTGGTAGCTCAGCAGTCCCAGCAGCTCTACTGGGAAAGGTGGCCTTTTCAAAAATGGTTCAGGGTCGGGATCGTGGTGCCAAACTGGCATGATGGCTGGCGGTGAAAATGTGGGCCCACCCACTTCTGATTTCGACTCTGAGCTGCTTTTAAAATCAGCACATCCACTCAACATCTACCCTGTCAAGCCCCCGCAGAATCTTATATGTTTCAATAAGATCACCTCTCATTCTTCTAAACTCCAATGAGTACATGCCCAACCTGCTCAACCTTTTCTTGCAGGACAAACCCGTCATCCCAGGAATCAGCCTAGTGAACCTTCTCTGAACTGCTTGCAATGCAAGTATATCACAGTACTCTAGGTGTGGACAGAAGTGCAAGGAGACAGCCAACTGTGTAACAGCCCCGACAACCAATTTTATCTGCAGCACCTGTGGAAGAGTCTGTCACTCTAGAATTGGTCTTTATAGCCACTCCAGGCACTGCTGCACAAACCACTGACCACCTCTAGACCATTGTCTCTCGAGACAAGGGGGCCAAAGAAAGAAGGTGTGGTCTCACCAATGCTCTGTACAGTTGTAGCAAGACTTCCCTAGTTTTACACTCCATTACCCTTTGCAATAAAGGCTAACATTTCATTTGCCTTTCTATTTACTTGCCGTACCTGCATGCTAACTTTGTGTTTCATATAGGACACCCAGATTCCTTTTTACTGCAGCATTCTGTAGTCTGTCTCCATTTAAATAACATTTTGCTTTCCTATTCTTCCTACCAAAGTGGATACACTCACATTTTCCCACATTGGGCAAAAAATTGACAGATGAAGTACAGTCACTTAACCTATCTATATCCCTTTGCAAATTCTTGGTGTCCTCCTTACAACTTGCTTTCCCACCTATATTTGTATCAGCAGCACATTTGGCCTCAATATACTCAGTCCCTTGATCCAAGTCATTAATATACATTGTAAATAGTGAGGGTCCAGCACTGACCCCTATGGCACCCCAATAGTTCCGGTTTGCCAACCTGAAAATTTATCCTGACTCTCTTTTCTGTTAGTTGGACAATCCTCTATCCATGCTAATACATTACCCCTAACACCATGAGCCCTTATCTGGTGCAGTAACCTTTTATGTGGTACTTTATCAAATGCCTTTTGGAAATCCAAATACACTACATCTACTATCCAGTAATAGCTACTCATCAATAACCTGTTCACTGAGGCTCAGTGTCACATTGTGATGTGTTTTCTTATGTTTTCATGAAATGATAACTGCAGGCTTTACATTCAGATTCAACACAAACGCTGTTTATTGTCTTACTTATCTACATTGCATGATTTCAGGTCCAGGTCTTTTCCTCACTGGTGTGTCTACACTCTCTGTAAGCCATGTGCTGAGTGTGTCTCTCAAAATGGTATCTCCTCCTTATATATGTATGTTGATGTCATCAGGTGCATCAGTGGCCTGGTCTCTTAAAGGTATGATTTCTTAAAGGTGAAATCACCACTACATTACATTACAGTCAGTTAGGTTTAACAACAGAATCATTCATTTCCACGTCTCATCACAATTTTGATCCAGATATAGACGGAAGAGTTGGATGTTAAAGGGGAAGCGGAGCACCTGCCCTTGACATGAAGGTGGCGCTTAATGGAATATAGAAGCTTAGATGGTAAGTGCTGCTATTCAATGGCAGAGGTCATGACAGCATAACCCAATATTAGCAACTCACAGTTCCAATAGGAGTCACTGCTTAATGATCATAATAGGAAACCTCCATTTTATTTGTCTCCCTAGCCCAGCATACTGAAGCGACCTGAGACCACTTCCATGCTTCTATTTATGACTTTGCTAGAAATACTGACCTAAGGAACTCTTCATGAATGAATTTACAAGGTTGTTTTGCATTGTGACGACGGTGATTCTCCCCCTTACCCAGCCTGTTAGGGATTGATTTTTAGACCCTTTCGGGGCTGGAAGCAGGGGCGAGTGAGTGCTAAAAATAGCATGCCGCCTGTGTGCCAGTTCCCTGCTGCCTCTCACTCCCCAGGGGCCGTTTTTACAGAGGTAGGATGGGAGGTGGGAGGTTGTGGGGGGGGGGGGGGTGGTGCTCGACAGGGCTGCCTGCCAACGCGTAACAATTGGCTGATCCAAGTGTTTAAGGGCCACTCGACCTCCAGGTTCCCACAGGCAGCAGAGGCCTGTTTAACTGCCTGGAGACAGCCTCGCAGCAGCAGACAAAGGGGCCAGCACTCCAATCAGGCCTAGAGGCCCTCCCTCCCTGCCTTGGTGCAACAACCACGGGCTGCCCTGTAGATGGGCTCCCCGCCAACACCCCCCTCCCCCACATAGTGGTGGCATTTCTGCAAAAGCCAATTTTTGGTTTAAATTTTAAAAAATTGGAGAGAGAGAGCCTCCATTTTGAAGCGCCCTTTCCCTTACTTACCTTCCATTGCAACCTGCTGCTGCTTTCAAGCTGGAAGGCCTCTGATTGGCCCTCCAGCTTCGAGAGTCCACCTGTCATCTTTAATTGGATGGCGACCCTGCCCTCTGGCCATTAATCATTCACCCCAGGGAAAATCATGCTGAGTAATTGTTTTCCACACAGTGCGGGTTTCTGACCCACATTTGAGCCTGATGGTGGGGTTCAGAAGCCTGCATGGAAAATCCAGCTCCTGGTCTCAATTGCTAACTTTAATTGAGAGAAACAGGTATTGGGGAACAGGGCAAAACTTAATGGCTTTTCCATTGTACAACCATGACATGTCTAACAAGAGAGGAATGGAAGGGTTGCAACATCAGTTGGGATTTGAATACATCGGGTTTAGTCTTTTCCAGGAAATTCTCTAGGGTTTGGTTTGAAACAGAACCTCATTGCCCCTAAACATTGTCCCCTTTTTTAGTAGGGGAGTGGCCAGGGGAAGGGATGGTCAGACCAGGAGTTTCCTTGTCCCCAGCCTGGAAGAAAGGCAGGAGGCCAGTATGGGGAGTGATAGCAGGCATACTGGCCTCCATAAATGAGACCCAGATGAGGTCTTGATCTGGGTTGTGTTCTAAAGCTCAGAAATTGAAAAGGGAGCTTTTTTTCCTTCCCCCTTATTAAGGAGATTGAAAGACTTACTTCTGCCATGTTTCCTGCGGGGATGGGGTTGTGTTGGCAGTTGGGGGCACCAACTGAAACCAGAATTTTTGACTTTCTCAGTGTCCTGGATGCTCAAGTTGGCTCTTTACTGACATGGTTGTAGTAATTATTATTACAATGAGGTGTCCTCCCCAACCCTCTGGCCAAGTTCAAAGGCCCTTAGATTTTTTTGGGTCAGACCTTTATTCCCCCTTCACTGGTCTGTTGAATTTTAATTGGTATGGACAATATGCTTACTTATTGTTTTATTTACTGAACAATAGTATAAATCTTTTATTTCCCCAGATTTACTATATTTCTGAATTCAGACATTTTTCTCCCCTACATTACTGTAAGTTGTGCTTGCAGTAATTGCAGATGGATATATGGAAGTCACACATAATCCCCTCGGTTACGAAAGTGAAACTCAACCAGGATTCCTGCTCTCAAACACTTTGAGTCACCCTCCCTGCAGGAATATTCATATGTGTAAAGATTGACTGATTGGGTCAAAAGTGAAGCCTTCCATGACTCAATAGCTTATTGGTACTCATTTTGTGGGCCTACATTTGGATGAGGTACTTGAGGCTGGCTGGTACCCATGCATAGGTGTAGCCACTGCAGACGATAAGGTGGGCATATCCTCTTCAAATGTTTTTAGCATGGGCTACGTCTCCCTCTCTCCCCTATTCTAAATCCCAAAATTGCCCTGATGTCCTCCTCAACTTTTCATATGTGTTTGTGCAGCTGTGTCAGAAGTTACTGTAGCCCAACATAAGTCACTGTTAAATAAAAGTCTCACTTCATACAAAAATAAATTTGATAACAACCACTCTATATTTATGTTCACTAATAAAACTATTTATTCTGGATAGTTTTATGCCAGTGAAAGAGTTAAGTTGGCAGTATGATATTCAAAAACAATTTTTTCTTCATCTCCAAATTGCTGCTACAATGACAATAACCAGTTGTCAGTTTCATGTGTCCCTAGTTAGCCTTGGTGTTCACCAGTGCGGGAAACCAAATTCATTCAGAGCCTTCCCTTATATTTCACATTGCCCTATAAACTATGATATAAAGTCATAGCACTAGCTGATTAATACCAATGCCCTTTAAGTTTTTGAATGACTGCCATAATGATGTGTTCCCCAAAGAAACAGCATAGCATCTCCACATTACTGATAAAGGAAAGAAAAAGAGGAAAAGACATATAATGCATGTACAATGACAGCAGCTAAAAATTATAGCCCAATTATAATGGCATTCTCTTGTTAAACATTTTAACTTATTCTTTTTTATGCTTCATGCATCAGTCATATATACACTGCCCTTTGTGTTTATTTATAACCAGATATGATTCAGAAAAATGAATGCAATAAGATGGCCTGGAAAAGGTTTCCACAGAAGTAACAATTTACCATCTGTAGGTATCTCAGATGGATTGCTTATTGCAGACTTGCTGGCAGCCTTAACCTACAATGCACAAATAACCATCTCTTATTACACCCAATTCATTTAATCCTGGGATACTTGTCAGGAAGACCTTTCTGCAGCTAATAAATAGAGGCAGTATACTTTTGCTTTTGCTGGATATAATTTTTAACTCAAGTTAATATGTAAAATATTTATCTTGCCATCATCCTGTGTTACACAACACCTCTAAATCAGCAGTAAACGTGAAATGCATTTCATATGACCCTCTTTCAATTCATCAGTAAAAGATTACCTGACTAAAGGCAAGTGACACCACCAAGGAAAATATTGTGTAGCAGTGAACTAATAATAGCAGTGTCCATTGTCAAAAGTATCCCATGCCCTTTTGGATATTTGGTTTACTGTTGTTCCCAATCTGGAATAACAAGAGAATTAACATCGGTGTAAGGAGAAGAGATGCTCAGCTTTTGCGAATGACTCTCTGAACTGGTAATGAAACATGAGATAACTGGCCTATCTCTCTTCCTGTTGCAAGCACCCTTGTATTGTTTGATGCCTTTCATGACAGCCAGGCCAAAAGTAGGAATTCACCACTCACCAGAAGGGAGTATACACTTCCTAGATTCCTGGCAGAGCATGTCATCACCGTGTTGGAATTGTTTTTGAAATATGTCAAAAGAATTCTCCGCAAATTCATGTGGGAAAGTTAAAAACATTGATGCAAAATAAACTTTTCAATTGTGCTATTTATGTAAATAAAAGAGTAGTTGTTCAAATTCAAGCTATTATATGGCTTTCTCTGTCAAGGTATATATGAAAGATCTACATTAAAGGATATCAACTTCCATACTATTCTGAGGCAGGGATGGCGAAGTTACTTTGATATACAAATACTTTGACAACTACTATAAAATGTTCAAACTATTTGAATTATGCTTGTACCTGTTTTGCTGTTGAAATATTCTGGTTATTTTATGGATCCTATTTCTTATTTACAATGTTCATTTTCTGTTATTAAGTTTCAATTTATTTTATTTTCATCAAAATCTTTGATGTTTGTTAACTTTTATTTATTTTAGCAGTGAGATCTTTCATGAAATGTTTAACATTGTCATTTATGTATAAACCCCTTCATGTCACAAAGATTTGATTTGATTTAGAGATACAGCACTGAAACAGGCCCTTCGGCCCACCGAGTCTGTGCCGACCATTAACCACCCATTTATACTAATCCCACACTAATCCTATATTCCTACCACATCCTCACCTGTCCCTATATTCCCCTACCACCTACCTATACTAGGGGCAATTTATAATGGCCAATTTACCTATCAACCTGCAAGTCTTTTGGCTGTGGGAGGAAACCCACGCAGACACAGGGAGAACTTGCAAACTCCACACAGGCAGTACCCAGAATTGAACCCGGGTCGCTGGAGCTGTGAGGTTGCGGTGAGATGTATCTATATTTATTTAGAGAAGAATATAAAATTACAAATGATTAATAATCTAGCATTGAATTGATGCATACCTTTGGAGAGTACAAAATTAATGTCCTTTGGGAATATGCACAGCGTTATAAGCTCTGATTTTTGTTATTCTATGCAACAGTGTAATTGTTCTATGTTACAAAGTGGTTCATGTGACAGTGATGCGACAAATAGGGGGATTACTGTATTTGCTTTATGTGATGTTAAATAGAATAAATCCAATTCAAAAATGACTTCAGCTATCTGTGCCTCTAGTACAATTGCATTGTTCTGTGGTAATGGTGATCAATGTATATAGCTGGCTACATGCAATCAGACATAATCAACATTTTCAATGGAGTATGTTTGTCATACATAATTTTTTTGTTGGTTTAATGCTTTGTTCAGAAATGAATTCAGCCAAAAATTGTTTAATGTTTGGAGTAGCTTATTTGAAATGTTAACATATACAGATTGACAAACAATCGAAAAGATGGTCCTAATCTCCCTGAGTGCTAAATCATTAAGGATAATGTTTGGAGGAAGTAACAATATCTAGATATTAGCCCCTCATTTCAGAAGGTGTGTGTTCTGCCAAACTCTCAATATGTTTGTTTACATCAAGGGAATTGATTTAGGATCTGAATTCTATGGATGCACTAGAATTTGTATCACCCATGTATAACATTGCATCTTGAAGGTTTGCGAAAGAACAAATCTGTTTCATGCAAAAGTCCTGTTGCCTATTAATTTTGAAAAAGGATGTTCACTTGTGGACTGAATCTATTTTTACTGTTTTTTAAGTATTGTGTTATTTCAGTATTTTGTTGTGTGTCTTCTGCATAGTCTATCAAGATATATTTCACAGGATTAGTACTGTATGTCAAAAAAGTCACTTTGATATACAAGCACTTTGACATCTACTAGAAAATGTTTGGGTGGGATTTTAACTGGGAGTGGGTTTTGGTTGAACAGGAGCATCAAACCCACCAACATCGTCAGTTTGAAACCCCTGTTATTGTAAATCCTGGGCCTTGTCTGCATCTGATTGCTGAGCTGCCCAGCTGATTGGGAACGTGCAGCCCACCCACTTTCCAAATGGGAGTTTGGGTGGCCTTCAAAAGTCTACTTAAAGTGTAAATGCACCTCTAAAAGGGAGGTTGCATTTATTTTTGGCAGGTTTTTTTGTGATCGAAGAAATGAGTCACAAGGCTGGCTCTCTGTTAGTGCTAGTTCTCTATGTTCTTGTTGCTATTGTTGATCTGTAGGTTTCTCAGCTTCTGTTCTTGGCTCTTTAGCTTTTATTGAGGTTGACGTATTGGTTTTTATGTGTTTTTCATTGCTAGTTCTCTACCTCTGATTGCTGATGATGTTACATTCTTTTGGTTAAACAGTTGACTGCTGTTAGTTCCCCTGTTCTGTTGCCCAGCTTGAGTTCTTGATGTTTCTCTATATTTTAGATATATTTGTCAATCTCCAGTGGCATTACATCAAGTCCAATTGAAATAGGTCATATCAAGCTGTGTTAGAAAGTGGGGGATAATGGAACCAGAGTGGGGAGGGGAAGAGAAGATGACAGAAGCTAAGGAGGGAGGAGGAAGCATTGTCGGAAAAGAGGGAGGAGGGTGGAGGGTAAGGAGGGAGGGAGAATAGGGGTGGGAGAGGGATCGAGGGGAGGAGGAGGGAGGAGGCAGGAGGGAGGAAGAGGAGGAAGGGAGGTGAAATAGGACTAGATAAGGTGAAGAAAGCTAAGAAGCAGAAGTTTCGAGGGGAGAGGGGAGTAGGGAAATGGAGGATGAAAGTGGAGGGAAAAGGGAGAGGCAGAGCTCAGTGAGAAGAGAGGACAGGAGAGTATAGGTAGAGGAGGAGAAATAGGGGAGTGGAGGAGAACAGGAATAGTGGGAGGGGATGCTGTTCTTTAGAATATGTTCCTGCCTAGGAACTCCCCTCTGTTGCGAGAGGTGGTGTTGGTGGGAGGGATGCTAGATTGGGTGGGGGGAGGCACACCAGTAAGCAACAAATTCAACCGGCAGATTGGGGGGTGAATGCTGAGGAAGGAGAATTCAGACCACCATGGGTAGAGGGATTGAGGGATTGAACGCCAAGTGGGAGAGCCAGCTGTGGGGAGGGGCATCTGCTTTGGATGGAAAATGTAGGTATGGGGAGAGGGTTATTGTAAAAGAGGAAATGAAGTGGCATAGGGTGGAATTGCAGCCAATGTGGGCTGGGGGAAGGAGAATGGCAGCCAGCTAGTGGATTAGAAATAGAAATATAGCTAGCAGAGAGGAAGGGGCTGGTTAGTAGGACAGATCCTGCCAGTGGTGATTGAATGGAAATTTGTGTCAGCAGGGGCTGGGAGTCAGGGGTTGGAAGGGGGCAGTGGTTGAATGAAAATCATGATTTCCTGCTCATTAGATAGGGTGAGGGCGGCAGGGAGGAGCTGTACTTCCTGCTCAGTGGGAGTCGAATGGGGAGAACTTTCTTTGCTCCTCATTTCAGTCAAATTCTAGCCATTCAGTTGTTTCTTCAGAATTTCAGCTTTTAACATAATCACTGTCTACTTGCTGCCAATGTATATCACAAATTTTTGATTTCCTCTGCATTTTGTTAGTGTTGGGGTAGTGCGAGTGGAATTTTGCTTGGCTGACGGTGGGGACGCGGGTTGGGATGGAGGGTGCCAAACATTTATTCAGTGCGGGGAAGAAGGGTGCCTAAACCTAACTCAGGGTGTTATTGCTCCATTGAGGTCTTCTGTCACTTTGAGGATTCTCGTTTGAAAAGACATTGATGATTTCTTTGAAAGATTCTCATGATGAAATTGTGGATTATGCCCTACAATACCGTTTTACATTGTCATCAGTGTGTTATGCCATTCCTATGGAAATACCAGCTAAATTTGGGGGCTTAGTATTCTGGCCAGTGTTTTTCAATGTGCCACATTAAAGAAAAAAGTTGTGCATATGTGTGTCATATATATAATATGCATATATTTATGTGGACCAATGCAGCAGTCAATTTGCACACAAGATCCTACAAACCGCAATTGGATGAATGAACAGTTAATCTGTCTTGGTGATGTTGGTTGAGGGATAAATGTTTTGCCATCTATTGGTGATTGGTTCAATGATTGCCAGGTGGCACAGCAGTTAACTGGTGTTGCTCAGAGATGGTCTTGTGAAAACAAAATTGTATCAAAGTAATCCAGAAACTACAGCAATAGTGTTGCACTATATGCTAAAGGCCTGCTACCCGACCCGACCCGAACCCGACGACGTGTCGGGTTTGGGTCGGGTCGGGTTGCACTTCCGTGTCCGGCATTCGGGCCCGGGTCGGGTCGGGCCGGATCGGACACGCTCTATCACCACCTCAGGTAAGTGTATCTAATGTTAATTTACTTTTTAGATGAGAAAGGTGGTTTTGTTACAGTTATTTTAAGCTTGTGCAGGTAAGGAACAAAGTGAAAAACGGAGGCTAAGTTAACTGATGGTCGGGTCGGGAAAAAATGGAAGGACTCAGGCCGGGTTGGGCTTGGGCTCGGATGGGGTTCTGTCGGGCTCGGGTCGGGTCTCATTTGCAGACCCGAGCATGCCTTTACTGTAATCTACAATACTATAGTATTGTAATATGAACTGTCTTATAATAGGTTGATGTTCTGAGAAAATCCTCAGTAATTCTGTTATTTTGTAATAATTTTAGATTTTCCAGTTCATAACACAATATTTGCAAAGTGCTGAGATCATTTTTGGAAACTCTTTATTTATTTATAGTCTTAAAGCTCATTTTTTCAGAGCCCATGAAGCTTTGGAAGGTCAAGGGGGCCCTGAGCATTTAATAAAAGTGTTCCACATATCTCTGAAGAATGTAAAGCCCTTACAATCTTCTTAACACCTAACTGCAAGAGAATTCTAGTTGTATCAGGACCAAAAAGTTAAAGAATAGTTCTCAGAATGAGGTCGGGATAAAAATGATTGTTGTTAATGGCTTGAATCGTGATTGATGGCCAAGGAATAATCACAGCTACATTTCAGAATCTCACCCCAGGTGTGATTAGGTATTGAAAATAATAAGAACATTCAAAAAAGAGGATTAATAAGCAAAAGGAATAAAATAGCACAATCAAAATGATTTTCATCATCTTTTTCTAAAGTTTGAATGGGCGATAATTACATTACACAGATTGAGAAAGACAGAAAAGCATCTAAAGCAGACTGCAAAATCAAGGCTTTTGCCACTGCTGTTTAACCTGATCAAATACAGCGGGAGTGAAATTCGGATCAGTTGTGCCCGTTGTTTGTAAGCTCCAGCTGCCATTTAGTGTCCAAAGTGGCATCAGCAGCATGTGTGCAACATTTTGGGGTGAGTCGTGCCAGCTGCCATATTGGTGAGGATGTTAGCCCATGCGCAGTGAATGGTCACCAGAAGTATGCAGGTCATGATGTCAGTAATGTGCAATGCTGATTTTACTCCAGTGGTGCCATTTTGGAGCTCAATGCTTCAGCTACACCCCTTTCTTAACCTTAAACAGCTGAACTCGCATACAGCAGCAGGAAGGACTCTTCCCCACCAGTGTTATTTAAAGGGATCATCACTGCTTGCAGCTTAGCTGCTTTTTAAAAATTTGTTCATGGGATGTGGGCATCGCTGGCAAGGTCAGCATTTGTTGCCCATCCCAAATTGCCACCTTCATGAACTGCTGCAATCCATGTACAGCCACAGAGCTATTAGGAAGAGAGTTACAGGTTTTTGACCCAGTGACAGTGAAGGAACAGTGATATGGCTCCAAGTCAGGATGGTGTGTGGCTTGGAGGGAAACTTGCAGGTATGTGGTAGTGTTCCCATGTTTTTGTTGCCATTGTCATTCTAGGTGGTAGAGGTCACGGATTTGGAAGGTGTTGTCGAAGGAGCCTCAGTGAGTTGCTGCAGTGCATCTTGTAGATAGTATGCACTGTTGCCGCAGTGTGCTGGTGGTGGAGGGATCGAATGTTGAAGGTGGTGGATGGGGTGCCAATCAAGTGGGCTGCTTTATCCTGGATGGTGTTGAGCTTCTTGAGTGTTGTTGGAGCTGCACCCATCCAGGCAAGTGGAGAGTATTCCATCACACTCCTGACTTGTGCCTTGTAGATGGTGGACAGGCATTGGGGAGCCAGGAGGTGAGTTACTTGCCACAGAATTCCTAGCCTCTGACCTGCTCTTGTAGCCACAGTATTTATATGGCTGGTCCAGTTTCTCATTGATGGTAACCCCCAGGATATTAATGGCGGGGGTTTCAGCGATGGTAGTGCTATTGAATGTCAAGGGAGATAGTTAGATTCTCTCTTGTCGGAGATGGTCATTGCCTGGCACTTGTGCAGTGCGATTGTTACTTGCCACTTATCAATCCAAGCCTGAATGTTTTCCAGGTCTTGCTGCATGCGGGCCTGGACTGCTTCAGTATCTGAGGAGTTGCGAATGGTGCTGAACACTGTGAAATCATCAGTGAACATCCTCACTTCTGACCTTATAATGGAGGGAAGATCATTGATGAAGCAGCTGAAGATGGTTGGGCCTAGGACACTTACTGGTTGATTTCTTCTGGCTGTTGCTATGATTCTATACTATTTCGAGCTTTCTATATTTGTTTAAAGTTGCCACAAAGTCTACAGGGGGTGGGTGGCAGTTGCTCAAGGAGCTTTTGCTTCTTCAAGGCTTCTGCAGTAGCTAGTTGTTCCATGTCTGGGTGCACTAGCATGCATTTCACTTTGGAATACAACATGACATAGAGAATGAACAGAGGTCATGCAGAGCAGGACAAGCTGCTAGAAGAGAGAGGAGGAGGGGAGACAGAGAAGTGTTCTCAGCAGGAGACCATATAGGCTAGGGTGTTTAGAGAGCATTTCTGCTATCTGAACTTCAGTAATAAACCATCTGTGCAATGCCTGCACTTCAGTAAGGACGTCCTCACTGAAATCTGCCACCTGCTGCAGCCACAACTGCAATTTCATAGCAGGGCAAGGATGCTACAAGTAACATCCTCAAAAATTCCAACAGGTTTTTCAAGCATGATTTCTCTTTCATTAATCCATGTTGACTCTGCCCAATCCTACAATTATTTTCTAAAAATCCAGTTATAACATCCTTTATTATGGATTCTAACATTTTCCCTACTACTGATGTCAGGCTTACGGGTTTGTAGTTCCCCGTTTTCTCTCTCCTTTTCTTAAATAGTGGGGTTACATTTTCTATCTTCCAATCTTCAGGAACTTTTCCAGAAACTATAGAATTTTGGAAGATGATCACCAATGCATACATTATCTCTACAGCCACCTCTTTCAACACTCTGGGATGTAGATCATCAGGTCCTGGGGATTTATCAAATTTCAGTCACCTTAATTTCTCTGGTAATACTTTTTTACTCATACTAATTTCTTTCAGTTCTTCATTCTCGCTAGTCCCTTGGTTCTTTAGTATTTCTGGGAGGGTTTTTGTACCTTCCTCTGTGAAGACAGATACAAAGGGCTGAACTTTGAAAGCTCACCATCAAAAAAGCGTGGCATACACGCGACTTGTGCGTCGCTGAGCCACCGCGATAGTTTGCGTGGCAGCTCATTTACATGGAGGGGGCGGAACGCCCACGCCCAATGAGGTAGAGGGCGCGGCCGTTCCAGCCCCAGCAATGGCATCTGGCACAACTGTGCAGGCCCCGGCGCCATTTTTAAAAGGCTTCAAGCCCTTCAGTGACATTTAAATTTTTAAAGCTCCTGATCTCCGGGAAATAAAAATAAAATTTTAATACAACTTTGAATCCCATCTCCACCCCTCCCAATCAGTGATCTATATATATAAATTGCCCTCTCCCCCCGCAGAAAAAACTTTTATTCATATCCTGAACTTTCCCCCCGAACTTTTATTCCCTTTGTCCCTCAGCCCCTTCCACAATCCCCACAACCACTGGCATTCATTTTTGCCGCTCCCCCCCCCCACCTGAAAGCTTCACTCCTCCCCCGTCTCCATCAGTGTCACACCTCGGATCTCTGAATGGAGATCCGAAGGCACAGGAATTCCGGCCACCAGCCAGAATATCGGCGTGGGACGGCTGTCCAGAAAAGGTAAGTGCTTATGCATGTATTTACATTTATTTAAATATTTAAATGACGGCCTTGCCACCGCTGGTAAAATGCGACGGGGCCTTCCCCGCGTTGAGGACCATTACGGGCCTCTCCCAGAAGTATTTTCTGTTTCCCCCTGCCATGACCCCCGACATCGGGGGGCTTATAACATTTGGCCCAAAGTATTTGTTTAGTTTCTCAGCCATTTCCTTATTCCCCATTATAAATTCCCCTGTCTCTGCCTGTAATGGTCCCACATTTGATTTTGCTAATCTTTTCCTTTTTACACACCTGAAGAAGCTTTAGCAGTCCATTTTTATGTTTCCCACCAGTTTACTTTCATATTCTATTTTCGCTTTTTTTTTTAATCAGTTTCTTGGTCCTCCTTTGCTGAATTCTAAAATGCTCCCAATCCTCAGGCTTACTACTTTTTTGGCAACTTTATAAGCTCTTCCTTTAATCTAATAGAATCTTTAACTTCTCTTGCTAGCCATGGTTGTATCACCTTTCCTGTTGGGCTTTTGTGCCTCAAAGGAACGTAAATTTGTTGTAAACCACATATTAATTCCTTAAATGTTAGCTATTGCCTGTCTACCATCATATCTTTTAATGTAGTATCCCAATCTACCACAGCCATCTTGCCCCATACCTTTGTAGTTTCCTTTAGATTTAAGACCCTAGTTTCAGATTGAACTACATCACTTCTAAACTTAATGTAAAATTAATTCATATTATGGTCACTCTTCCCTTGTGGGTCCTTTACAATGAGATTATTAATTAGCACTTTCTCATTGCACAATACTGGATCTAAAATAACCTGTTCTCTAGTTGTAATAAAAATAGAAAATGCTGGCAGTACTTAGTAGGTCAGGCAACATGTGTGGAGAGAGAGACAGAGTTAAAGTTTCAGGTCTGTGACCTTTCATCAGAACTGGCTAAGGTTAGAAATGCATTAGGTTTTAAGAAGTGAGGGGGGAGGTGGGGAAGAGAATAAAAGGAAAGGTGTGTGATAGGGCAGAGGGCAGGAGCGATGTCATGGGACAAAGGCAAAGGAAGTGTAAATGGTTGTGTGAAAGACAAAAAAGTAGTCCAGAGAGAGTGTTAATGTCCGAATAATGAGCAGCTCTGTCCAAAAGCACAACATGAAAAACTAAGTTTAAGGCAGGCACAACATAAAAAATAAAATAAAATAATAAAAATAAATAATTAAAAAATTAAAAATGGCTGGTCATGCTCTGAAATTGTTGAACTCAAGAGTCCGGAAGGCTGTAGAGTGATTAATTCAAAGATGAGGTGCTGCTCCTTGAGCTTGCTGGAACACTGCAGCAGGCCAAGGACAGATATTTGGACACGAGAGCAGGGTGGTAAGTTGAAATGGCAAGCAACCAGAAGCTCGGGGTCATGCTTTCGGACTGAGCAGAGATGTTCCGCGAAGCAGTCACCCAATCTGCGTTTGGTCTTCCCATTCTCTAGTTGGTTTCTCAACATACTGTTCTAGAAAAGCATCTCATATACATTCCAGGAATTTGTCCTTCACAACATTAGCGCTAATTAGGTTTACCCAGTCTATATGTGGATTGAATTCCCCCATAATTACTGTATTACCCTTGTTACATGCATCTCTAATTTCCTGATTTATATCGTACCCTACATTACCATTACTGTTTGGTGGCCTATAAACAACTCATATCAATGTTTGTTGCCCCTTGCTGTTTCTTAGCATTACCCAAACTGATTCTACATCTTGATCCTTCAATCTAAGAGCCTCTCTCACTAATGTACTGATTTCATCCTTTATTAAGAGCACTACCCCACATTCTTTTCCTTTTTGCCTATCCTTCCTAAATGTCAAATACCTTTGAAAATTCAGTTCCCAGCCTTGGTCACCCTGCAGCCATGTCTCTATAATGGCAATTAGATCATACCTTTTTACTTCTATTTGTACTGTCAATTGATCTACATTGTTTTGAATGCTGCATGCATTCAGATAGAGTGCCTTTAATTCTCTATTTTTATTATTTTCACAACCTCTAGCCTTATCTGCTGATGCACTTTTAGGTTTGTACACTCTGTCCTTTCCTACTACACTCAGATCATAAATTCCCTTATTGCTACCTTGCTCTCTTGCCTTCTCGTCTCTCTCTAAATTATCACATCTTCCCTCAGTTGATTCCTTGCCCTCACTATTTAGTTTAAAGCCCTCTCTACCACCCTAGTCATATGGCTCACCAGCACACTGGTCCCAATATGGTTCAGGTGAAGGCCATCCCAATGGTACAGCTCCTACTTTCCCCAGTATTGGTGCCAGTGCCCCATGAATCGAAACCTATTTCACCCAAACCAATCTTTGAGCCCACGCATTTAATTCTTTAATTTTATTTACCCTACTCCAATTTGCTCGTGGCTCATTTGAGGTTCTGCTTTTTAATTTAGCCCGAGCTGTTCATATTTCCTATGCAGAACATCTTTGCTAGTCCTATCTACATTAATGGTACCCTCTATTCTTTGGATCTCCACTGTCCCAGCTGCATTGGAGCCACCATAACATACCAACGGTTGGCTACTGGGGAACAGGGCTATCCATTGGCAACAGGGTTGATAACCCCAGTACTCAACCCACCCACCTCATGCATGTGCAACATGCATAGAATGAAAGCCATGCTGTCACATGAATTTTTTTGTGTGTGTGATCATGTGATAGAAGCAAACTGGTGGCATGCTGAAACAATGCATTCACTGGCAGGATCACTCTAGAGGAACCCTCCAGTACTCAACGGGGCGGAAGTCAAGATTTGTCATGATCTGCTACATGCTGCACAACTTCTCCATTATGAGGGGACAGCCCTTGCTACCAGATATATGGCAAGAAGATGAGGAGCAGGAGCATGAGGAGGAGGAGGACGTCGATAAAGAGGAAGCGAGGAGGCAACCTAGACAGTCCTTTTCTGACTGGGCTGTCCATGAATATCTCATCCAAGTCCGATCACAATTAGCAATCAGCAATCACAGTTCTGCATTCACCAACAGCCCACATCCTACCTTCCTCTATCACTGACCATCACAGCGTGGTCATCACCACAATGCAAAAATGAAAATCATGACAAAATAAATATTCCAAACCCAAATTTATGAATCGAATTGTGCCATATTGTATACAAACATCAACTAATCATCTTTGTTCATTTCCTTAGCGCCTGTCTTCCATGTGTTTTGCCTGTCAGAGTGCATTGCTACCCCAGTGTCAGCAGAATGGCTGGTGGAAAACTGCCTAGAGACGGGGGAGGTAACAGAGATTTGGAGAGTGGCACCATTATTCAAGAAACGGTGTAAGGACACTCCTAGTAATGACAGCCTGATCAGTTTAACATCAATGGTGGGTAAGGTTTTAGAAACTATAATCTGGGAGAAAGTCAACTTGCACTTGGAGAGGTTTGAGTTAATTAAGGAGAGCCAGCATGGATTTGTAAAAGGTGGATCGTGCTTGACTAATCTATTCAATTTTTTGATGAAGGGAATGCAATGGATGTTGCCTACATGGATTTTCTGAAAGCGTTTGACAAAGTATCACATAAAAGGCTGGTTAACACAATTGAGGCTCATGGACTAGGAGGGTTAGTGTCAGTTTGGATAAAAAGATTGACTTGGGGACAGGAAATAGTGTGTCATGGTAAATGGTTGTTTTTCAGTCTTGAGGATGGTAGACAGTGGTGTTCCCCAAATTTCAGTCCTAGGACCACTGCTTTCTCTGAAGTATATAAATGAATTGGATATTGGAATACAGAGAAAATTTTCAAAATTTGCCAATGATATCAAATTGTTAAATGGGCAGACAAGGGGCAGCGGGAATTTAATACAGAGAAGTATGAGATGATGCATTTTGGCAGAAGGGATAGGGAGAGGCAGTATAGACCTAATGGCACAGTTCTAAAGAGGGTGCAGGAACA
This sequence comes from Heterodontus francisci, assembly GCF_036365525.1. Lineage (NCBI taxonomy): Eukaryota > Metazoa > Chordata > Chondrichthyes > Heterodontiformes > Heterodontidae > Heterodontus > Heterodontus francisci. Next base: position 112,756,088 of record NC_090374.1, read on the forward strand.
GAGGAACCTTGGGCTCCATGTGTGAAGATTCTTGAAAGAGGTGGGACATATTGAGAGTGTGGTTAGCAAAGCATATGGGATCTTGGGCTTCATAACTACAGGTATTGAGTACGAAAACAGGGAAATTATGCTGAACCTTTATAAAGCTCTGGTTAGGCCACAACTAGAGTATTGTGTCACCACACTTTAGGAAGGATGTGAGGGTTCTTGAGAGGGTGCAGAGAAGATTTGCCAGAATGGTTCCAGGGATGAGGGATTTTAGCTATAACGATAGGTTGGTGAAACTGGGGTTGTTCTCCTTGGAGCAAAGAAGATTAAGTAGAGATTTGAGAGAGGAGTACAAGATTATGACAGGTTTAGATAAGGTAGACAAAGAAAAGCTATTTCCATTAACTGATGGTACAAGGATTAGAAGACACAGATTGAAGGTTTTGGGCAAGAGCATGGGCGAATGTAAGAAAGAGCTTTTTTATTCAGTAAATAGTAATGACCTGGAACTCGCTGCCTATGAGGGTGGTGGAAGCCAAGACCATTAATGATTTCAAAAGGAAATTGGCTGGGCACTTGAGGGAAAAAAACTTGAAGGGCTATGGGGATAGAGTGGGGGAATAAGACTGACTAGATTGTTGACAAGGACTCAATGGGCTGAACGACTTCCTTTAGAGCCATAATGACTCTATGACTCTATGATTTTCAGTGGTGGAGACTGCAGATGGCCATGCAAGATGCTCTCAAGCAGTTCTTGGTTTAGAAGGCCCGGCTGCGGACTATACCATAGCATAGGTAACAGCAAGGGCAGTAACAGAGTGGCAGTGTCCTCCTGAGAAAGGACAGTGGGCTCAATGCAGCCACTGCCACTACTCTGTGGCGGCACCTCAGCAATCCCAGTAATTATCACATCCATTCTGACGATGCCAACTTCCATACCAGTGCTTCTGATATGGCTTCCTTTTCCTCAACCAAGGATTCTCCTCCACCATGGTTGACAGGGTTCTTGACTGAGCCAATTCCATTTCCTGCACTTCTGCTCTCACTTTTTATCCTCCCTCCCAGAACCACTATAGTGTTCCCCTTGTTCTCACCTTCCACCCCACCAACCTTCACTTTCAACAGATTATCCATCACCATTTTCGCCACATCCAGCATGATGTCACCACCAAATGCATCTTCCCCTCCGCTCACCTTTCAGCATTTCAAAAGGACCATTCTCTCTGCTTCACCCTGGTCCATTCCACAATCACCCTAACACCCACTCCCCTTCCCACGGCACCTTTAATGCAAATGCAGGAGATGCAACACCTGCCCTTTTACCTCCTCTCTTTCCACTGTCTAGGACCCCAAACCTGTGGCCTGTACAGTCCCCTGTATTCGCTGCTCACAATGTGGTCTCCTCTACATTAGGGAGGCCAAACACTCTGCGGAACATTTCCGTTCAAGTCCGCAATAGTGAACCTGAGCTTCTGGTCGCTTGCCATTTTAATTCTCCACCCCAATTCCACTCTGACCTCTTTGTCCTTGGTCCCCCACACTGTTCCAATGAAGCTCACCGTAAGCTCAAGAAACAGTGCCTCATCTTTCAATTATCACTTTACAGACTTGGACTCAACATTGCATTTAACAATTTCATATCATAACCGTTTTGCCAATTTTCCTGGTCACCAACTGTTGGGAGTGATTCTGTTATTCCCAGTTCCACTTTCTCTGGACCCATCTCTTATTTCTTTACTTGTTTCATTACCATTTCCTTTTGCCTTGCACTATCATTCCTTTTGTCATTTAATCTTTCTTGCCTTCTGTCCTATCATAGACCTTCCCTTTTGTTTTTTTTCCACTCCCTCCTTTCCCTGCCTCTGTACTTGCTTAAAACCTGTTACATCCGTAACATTTTCCAGTTCTGATGAAAGGTCATCGACCTGAAATGTTATCTGTTTCTCCTTCCAAAGATGCTGCCTGATCTGATGACTGTTTCCAGCATTTTTGGATTTTATTTCACGCATTTCAAACAGTACTTTGCTCTTGTATTAGTGTTTAATTCACTACCACTTCTCCCCCAGGAAAGCCCACCTTGAAGAAGTTCTGTTCTTTGCTCTGATGGGATTTCCTTTTGAACCTTTTACCTTGTTCATCTTCATTGGTTTCTGTTTCCCTTCTTGTGTGTTTGGTTGATTATCTACCAAAACCTGCTTTCACAGCCACATCTCTTTCCTCAGCAACTATCACTGGCTTCAACTTATTCTATGACAATTCCAATTGAAATATCACTCTTCATGTTTCAGATCCACTCACAGTTACAGATTTCTTTAAAATATTCAGCATTCCTCGAACCATAGCTCTCACTCCAACCTGAGATCCACACTCAATGCCATGCGTCACAACTTGCACGCTCTCAACCTGTCTCTTCAGCAGCACTGACTCATCTACTTCAAAGCTGTTCTGGTCCATGGTTCCATTTCAACCTCTGCCTCATTGGCGCTTTAACAAAAATCTTCTTTTCTTTCTTTCAGGCACCAAGGTTGCAAGCTTCAATAACACTTGGTACCAACACCCATCAGGATCCTTTCTTCCTCTGAGTCCATCCCTTCTTTGAATCTTACCTCTTGCTGTGTTTTCACTGCCCCCTCTGACCTTCCTTCTTTGACCCCAAATGATCAGTCCTGAGCAAAGACCTCAGCTTCATGCCCTTACTCCCCCATATCAATGAATTTTGAGCTCAGCACGCTGCTGAGCTCTTTGTCCATCACCTTCGCCTCCTCGCTCTTCTTTGACCAGGAATCCTCCTCCTGCACAATAGAACATTTGTCTGTCTTCAGAATTCTCATTTCACCTGGATTCCTCCCTCTTGCCTCCTACCCTCTCTAGATCTTTTCGTTGAGAACTGCCATTTTTACATCTCGATTTCTCTGCTCCCCTCGCTCACTGTACCCTGTCTCCCTCTAAACTTGTAGCACTCCATTCTTTCAGGTCCGACCCAAACATTGTCATTAAACCTATTGATAAGGGTCGTGCTGTTGTTGTTTGGTGAATTGATCTCTACCTAGTAGAGGTAGAACACCAACTCTCTAACACTTCCTCCTAACTACCCCTGGACCATGAACCGCCACCACCAAACATAAAACCATAATATCTAAGACTGTTACTGTCTTCACCTCCTCTGGAGATCTTTCCTCCCTGGTCTCTAATTTTGTAGACCCCCCAACTCCACTTCTACCTCTTTCCCAAGTTCCAAGAATAGGACTGCCCTGATAGACCCATGGTTTCAGCTTTCACTCACCCCACAGAACTGATTTCTTCCTATCTCAACTCTTGCCCAGTCTTTTCCCAGCTAAATCTGTGACTCTTCCAATGCCCTCTGCCACTTTGACGGTTACCAGTTTCCTGGCCCTAACTGTCTTCTGCGGCCGTAACCACCTAAGCATCATTGTAGCAGACAGGGACCCCATAAAGGAACTCATCCGCACTGGTGTTTTCCAGGAGGACAATCGAATCTGATGGTCACATCTACAACCCAGAAGCCTTAGGACCACTGAATTCAGCTGGATGACAACTGAGTCACCAAACTCCACAGACTGTTTACCCATTTTTATTGCCCTGGACTCTAATCTGACTAATCTAACCTTCCCCACTCTGAAACCTATTTTTGTGTGCATGTGACCCTCAAGTGTGTGTGTGAGTGAATATTGGAGCATAGTTTATTATTTTACTTAGATCGGTTTAGGTACAATAAAGCTAACCTCTTTCTTTGTTAAACTCAATAAAACCTGTCCGATTGGCTCTTTTATAATCATAGCACATAAATAGTGGAACATTCACTGAATTGGCAAGTACCATTCAATTTTAAAAAGAAATAAACCCTGTTGTGGTCAAACAAGGAGAGGGAAAAGAGCGGAGCCCTTCAACCCCTCCTCACCGGATGGGAAGAAAAGCCTTCTTCTGTACACTGCCCCATCGAAGTCTTCAGCTGAGCTCTCTGCAGTAGAACTCATGGGTGACCTTGGCATCCAGTGAGCTGGCATCTGTGCTATCTAAGCCCCCTGCCCTGGCTGCCGGACACTCATGCCCAATGCCTCACCATGTGGAGATCCTGTCTCTATGTTATCCTCTAAATTACACCAATGTCATCATCTGAGCTGGTGGCTGTGAGTGTGAAATTAAGTGGCAGTGCTGCATTTTTATCATCACTGTCACATACACCAGGGGCTGGATTTTACCAGCCCCCACCCTACGTCGGGGGCGTGGCGGGGGGCCTGGAAAATACTTCTGGGCGAGGCTGCTACGGACCTTGACGCCGGGAAGGCCGCACCCCATTTTACTGGCCGTGGTGGGGACTTGTGGCAGCCCCCCGCCACTCGACGACAGAACCTTAATCTAAATATTTAAATAAATGCTAATCACTGAATAATTACTCATCTTTCCACGGTGGCTGTCCCATGCCAATATTCCGGCCGGTTGCTGGAAATCCTGCGCCTTTGGATCTTCATTCGGATGTGCCTTTTCTTGAAGCTCACCGACAAGAACGGCAGCGAGCAGGAAAATCCAGCCCTGGAAGTGCAATGATACAACAAGCAGGGATTAACCTCTGAAGAGCTATGAAAACTGACTTTGTCTTTTAAAACTTTAACCTTTATTTAAAAAAGTGAATAATGCATCCAAAGTGACCGAAGAAAAAGGTTTCGCCTTTGTGTATTCAAACTGTCTGACAAGGGCAAAGAACAAATCTTCAAAGATAAGATGTGTCAATTGAACCCATCTCACACCTCAGCTAAAACATTCCAGAATTAAATATCTTCTTCTGAAACAAAGAAAGTGTGAAGTAGTCACGTCCTGGACCATTGTGCAATCGCCATGGGGAAGAGACCAGAGTGACTCCCACTAAGAGGTGAGGAGTAACACAGCCAGTGAAAAAAAGAGAGAAAAAGAGCAACATTCAGCAGCTTGTTTTCCAGTAAGCCAGAAGGCATGCTCCCTGCTGTAGAATGCTACATCGACACCTGACAGCAGTGAACTAGAAGTTATCCACCGTCTTCAACTGAACTTTCAATCAAGAGAGAAATCTAAAATCATCTCAGCCCGGCACCCATTGAGAACTTGATTTCCAAAATAATTCAGCAGGTTTATCATGACTTCCCCCACTAAAATCACTTTCCCTTTTAGTGTGTGTGTGTGTGTGTGTGTGTGTGTGTGTGTGTGTGTGTGTGTGTGTGTGTGTGTGTGTGTGTGTGTGTGTGTGTGTGTGTGTGTGTGTGTGTGTGTGTGTGTGTGTGTGAACGGATGCAGTTGTGACAATTTCGGGATAAGGCGCATTGATCAATAAGTAATTGATTTTCTGTTTTTTAAACGTGCAAGAAAACCTGTCGCTGTCTGTTTATTTGAAAAATAGAACACCGAGGGGTTAAACCCTAATAACGAAACACACTTACTGCAGTCAGGTGGAGAGTTGAACAGTGGGAACCATCCACATTGCACTACGTGGCTGTAACATCACTGCCTTCTTGCTGTTCCTGCACTGTTTTGTTAGGTTGCACTGAAATCAGAAAGGCACAAGGGTAAGGTTGTGGTACAGGGAGGTAAAGGAAAGGAAGAGGTGAATGTTTACACCGTCTGCAGCTTGTAAATCAGAAGAGAGTGTGGGATAAATGGGAGGTGGGATGTGATAAGGAGGATGGGGATATCGACATCTTTGATGGTTTCAGAACCTCCACTGACCATGGCCTCAGCAATGGACATCCCAATAATGGCCAGCACTGTCTCCTCCATAGGGATCAGGATGTACAGGCATGGCTGCTCACCTCTGGTTAGCTCCTGCTGCCTCCGGTTGTGTGCCACTTGTCCTGCAAGAGACAGGGAGCGTGTCAGTGAGAGTTGTGCAATCTATTTGGGTGATGTAACTGTCATGTTGAATAACTGGCAGTGTGTGCAACCTATGAGATGTGTGCCAGTTTTGCAGCAGTGCTAAGTGTTTTGAGTGTGCAGTGTAGCATATGAATATCAAGTTATGAAACCTGATTGATGGCGATTGTTAGTAGGTGAGAGATGGGGGCGTGGTGAATTGAGCAGTGTGTGAGGTTAGTAGTGCAGTTGATAGGACACAGCAATTAAAAATGCATTCACTGACCTTGATGACTTGAATGAGCACATTGAACTTCTTGGGGAACTGTATTGAGGTCCTCGGGCCTTGACTCCTGGTATTGACCATCACGGATATCTGCTCCCACTGCCTTCTGAGCATGTGGCTGGAGGGCCTCCTGGTTCCCTGGAGGTCGAGGACTTCTCTTCTTCATTCTTCTTCTTCGTTCCCTAGATTCAAGGAAGATTCCATTAGATTGGAAAATAGCAAATATAACTCCTTTATTCAAAAAGGGAAGAAGACAGAAAGCAGGAAACTACAGGCCGGTTAGCTTAACATCTGATTAGGGAAAATGTTAGAAGTTATTATTAAAGACGTTATAGCAGGGCACTTCGAAAAATTCAACATAATCAGGTAGAGTCAACATGGTTTTGTGAAAGGGAAATCATGTTTTACCAATTTATTGGAGTTCTTTGAAGAAGTAACATGTGGTGTGGATAAAGGGGAACTGGTGCATTCACTGTACTTAGATTTCCAGAAGATATTTGATAAGGTGCAAAATCAAAGGTTATTGTGGAAAATAAAAGCTCATGGTATAGGAGGTAACATATTGGCAAGGATAGAAGATTGGCTAGCTAAGAGGAAACAGAGAGTAGACATAAATGGATCATTTTCTGGTTGGCAAAATGTAATGAGTGGTGTACTGCAGGGATCAGTGCTGGGGCCTCAACCTTTTGCAATTTACATAAATGACTTGGATGAAGGGACCGAAGGTATGGTTGCTAAATTTGCTGATGACACAAAGATAGGTAGGAAAGTGAATCGGGGATAAAGAGGCTACAAAGGGATATAGATAGGTTAAGTGAGTGGGAAAAGATCTGGCAAATGGAGTATAATGTGGGAAGATGTGAAATTGTCCATTTTGGCAGGAAGAATAAAAAAGAAGCATATTATCTAAATGGTGAGACATTGCAGAGCTCTGAGATGCCGAGGGATCTGGGTGTCCTCATGCATGAATCGCAAAAGGTTAGTATGCAGGTTCAGCAAGTAATTAGGAAAGCTAATAGAATATTATTGTTTATCATGAGGGGAATTGAATACAAAAGTAGGGAGTTATGCTTCAGTTATACAGGTTATTGGTGAGACCACATCCAGTATTGGTCTCCTTATTTAAGGAAGGATGTAAATGCATTGGAAGCAGTTCAGAGAAGGTTTACGAGACTGATACCTGGAATGAGCAGGTTAGCTTATGAGGCTAGGCTTGTATCCGCTGGCGTTTAGAAGAGTAAGAGGCGACTTGATTGACATATATAAGATCCTGAGGGGTCAGAGAGGGCAGACAAGGCCTCAGTTTAATGTCTTAAATGAAAGACAGCACTTCCAACAGTACTGAACTGAAGTGTCAGCCTTGATTTTTGTGCCCAAGTCCTGAAGTGGGACTTAAACCTAGAGGCAAGAGTGCTACCAACTGAGCCATGTTTAGAGAGAGCAAATGGCAGTTTTTAAGGGCTGAATGTTATTCTCTCACCGCCAGGAGTGGTGGCGGGCAAAAAAAAGGCGCACGCAGTGCCATGCTGCCGCGATTTACCATGCGGCGGCTCAAGATAATATGCAGGTCAGACCAGTTCCCCCGAATCACATGGTGGGGGTGGGCTCTGCGATGTCGACAATGGCGTCAGCTGCCTGTGTGCAGGCGCTGGTGCCATTTGTAAAGGGCAGCCAGACCTGCCGCTAAATTTAAATATTTAAAACCATACCCCCCACAGTATACTACAAGAAAAAATATCACCCCTCCCCCCCAATAACACCTACAGATAATAGTTGCCCACAAAAAACAGATTATCTGGTCATTATCACATTGCTAGTTGTGGAAACTTGCTCTGCACAAATTTGCTTCTGTATTTCCTACATAACAGCAGTGACTACACTTTAAAAAGTACATCATTGGCTGTAAAGCACTTTGAGACATCCAATGGTCATGAAAAGTGCACTATAAAAGCATATCTTTTTTTAACCACTTGGGTTGCAAAGTTCTTTATCTACATGTAAATCTGCACGTGCAGAGAGCTTTCTTGGCAGGCGAAGTGCAAATCACAGCTATGCACAGTGTCAGGAAAACCACATCTGCCAAAATGAGACATATTAATTTTATCACATGGAACATTAATTTTAAACTGTTGCTGGACTGAAAGTGGCTTGGATTAAAAGACCACTGAAAACATGGCGGCCCACTTGTATTCTAAAAGACAGTTGCCTGGAGAACACAATGGGAGTGCTTCCCCTAATTTAATTAGCCAGATGGATTTTGGATCAAGAGACATTGACTATGTAAAAGGCAGTATTCGATTCCCCACCACCCCCACCATCCCCACCCCCACCCCCCACCTCCCCGCCACTGTCTGCTAAGATTGAAAAAATCCACAAAATCTCACAGGAACAGTTGTCCCAAATAAGGAGATACTTACATGACAAACCTGCTTGGTTTGGTTTGAAATGTGCTCACAGAACAGTTTGAAAACAGACTGCAACTGAACTTCAAGAAGACAGCATCTTTCTTTCTGTCTGTCTGTCTCTCTCTCTCTCTCTCTCACGAAAAGCACAGAAGCAACTTAAGTTTCAAGAGGGAAGACTCCTGCAACTGAACAAGCGAAAGTGTGCAATGGGCCCCAATGAGGACTGCACTATTTAACTGCAATCAAAAATCCACAAACAGTAAATGATCTCCAGTTATTGTTTCAAACCTTTCCCCTTTATTTTTTTCTCCTTTTCTGTCTCTATTTGCGTGTGTGTCTATCGTGTATGCATGCTAGCATGGTCGTGTCATGTATTTCTAGCAGTTTTAACTGAATTTGAGTTTTAAGGTTAATAAACTTACACCTTTCTTGTTTAAATCTAAGAAAACCTGTCTAGTTGAATATTTTGCCATTATAATTAGAGAGCAGTGAACAAGGATTCACTGAGGGGAAGTTAAAAACACGGTGTTTTAAAAATTAAACCCTGTTATGGCCAAACCAGGAAAAGGCTGAGAGGGAACCCCTAGTCCCCTGCCTCACCTGGTTCCAACAGAAATTTGTGGGCTAGCATCCGGGATTGAACTCACAGACAAACGAGAAATTGAAGTGGGAAGTCAAATTGATCCCAATCACAAAGAGAAAAGTTTTCAATACAAGCCTTCTTGTGGTCATGTGTGCTAGAATATAGTCTGCGACTGAAGCCAGTAACTCCCCAAGCCAGGGTGAAGTAACTTGGGATAAGTTAAAAGCACTGTCTATGGAAGAGTTGAGAAAATTGACTGAGCAGTGTGGGATCACTGTCCGTGCCAAGGCTAGAAAGTCTGAACTCCTAAGTCGAGTGGCCAACCATTTTTCCCTTGAATCTGACGAAGCAGAAACAGGGTTGGAAGTAGACTCTGACAGGGTATTGCTAGCAAAGATACAAATGGAACAGAGGAAACTTGAATTAGAAGACAGGGAAAGAGAGAAAGAGAGACAGGAGAAAGAAAAAGAGAGAAAGGAGAGAGAATAAGACAGGAGAGAGAAAAAGACAGGAGAGAGAGAAAGAAAGACAGGAGAGAGAAGGAAAGAACCTTCCAGAAGGAACGTGAGGAAAGAGAGCTTAGGCGGCTTGAGTTAACTAGGGGGTGGCAGAGTAACTCCAGTGAAAACATGGAAGATACAAGTGGTGCGGGGCTGTGTACTGAATTGTTTAAATACTCCCAATTGATCCCAAAATACAATGAGGGAGACATGGAAGCATTTTTTTGTATCTTATGAAAAACTTGCAAGGCAGTTAAAGTGGCCAGCTGAGACATGGACTTTTCTGTTGCAAAGTAAGCCATCCAGAAAAGCCCATGAGGTTTATTCCCTGCTGCCAGATGAGAGTTCATGAAATTCTTCTTTTCTTTTTTCTTTCTTTTGGGCCTCCTTATCTCGAGAGACAATGGATACGCGCCTGGAGGTGGTCAGTGGTTTGTGAAGCAGCGCCTGGAGTGGCTATAAAGGCCAATTCTGGAGTGACAGGCTCTTCCACAGGTGCTGCAGAGAAATTTGTTTGTTGGGGCTGTTGCACAGTTGGCTCTCCCCTTGCGCCTCTGTCTTTTTTCCTGCCAACTACTAAGTCTCTTCGACTCGCCACAATTTAGCCCTGTCTTTATGGCTGCCCGCCAGCTCTGGCGAATGCTGGCAACTGACTCCCACGACTTGTGATCAATGTCACACGATTTCATGTCGCGTTTGCAGACGTCTTTATAACGGAGACATGGACGGCCGGTGGGTCTGATACCAGTGGCGAGCTCGCTGTACAATGTGTCTTTGGGGATCCTGCCATCTTCCATGCGGCTCACATGGCCAAGCCATCTCAAGCGCCGCTGACTCAGTAGTGTGTATAAGCTGGGGGTGTTGGCCGCTTCAAGGACTTCTGTGTTGGAGATATAGTCCTGCCACCTGATGCCAAGTATTCTCCGAAGGCAGCGAAGATGGAATGAATTGAGACGTCGCTCTTGGCTGGCATACGTTGTCCAGGCCTCGCTGCCGTAGAGCAAGGTACTGAGGACACAGGCCTGATACACTCGGACTTTTGTGTTCCGTGTCATTATGAACTGACAAAAAATGCTATCCTCAGGGCATATGAGTTAATACCGGAAGCCCACCGACAGAAATTTCGAACCCTCAAGAAGCAAGCTGATCAAACTTACTCGGAGTTTGAGAGAAGTAAGCAGCTGGCTTTTGACCAGTGGTTGAGGGCTCTTAAATTGCAACCCAGCTATGAAAACCTCAGAGGGGTAATTCTGCAACAGGAATTTAAAAACTCTCTCCCAAGCTGTGGCTTTACCTGCAGCAGTAGAAGGGCCCAGAAAACATACAGCTGTGGGTGCATGAAAATTTAATAGGATTCCTGAAGGTTATCAGGATTTTGTGTTTGCAGGGAGAGTAACCCTAAACCCCTCTAGTGGAGCAAGCAAGCCCATAGTAATCCTCAGGGACACAGGGGCCACCAGATCCCTTTTACTGGCAAAAGGCTTGACCTTTCCCCCAGAGATTGCAGTAAATACCAGAATAGTGGTAACTGGTATTGCAGGGCAGTGTATGCCTGTACCTTTACGTTGGGTGCACTCGGAGTGCGACCTAGTTTTGGGACCGGTGACCACAGGGATTGTCCCTAGTTTGCCTGTGGATGGGGTTGACCTGCTCCTAGGTAATGATCTGGTGGGGCGAAGGTGGTAGTTTCCCCAGTAGAGAAAGAGAGACCATAGGAGGTCAGAGAGACAGGGCAGTCGCAGGAGACAGACCCCTGCAGTTCCCCTGAATGTGTAGTGAATCAGGCCATGATCAAACCAGCTCCCCCAGAGGAGACTGCATTGGCACTGTAAGCAGATGACCATGAGGTCTGTCTGTCTGAGACTTTCTTTGGAAAGTCAGAGGACTCAGGGAACAAATTAAATGAATCTTCCCAAGCTGAGGCTCAGCGAGCTGACCCAGTATTGACAGAGTTAGCACAGGCTGCCCAGTCTGAAATTGAAGCAGAGGGGGTCCCGGATTGCTACTATGTAAAGAATGAGGTACTGATGAGGAAATTGAGTTCTTCTTGCAGACCTGAGATCAAGGAGTGGACAGTGGTTCACCAGGTAGTGGTGCCGCAGTGGTACTGGAGAGAAATATTAAGAAGGGCCCATGAGATTACAATGGCTGTACATGACGATAAAGGAAAAACAAAAGCCTGCATAAGACAGCAGTTTGACTGGCCAAAACTCCACAAGGATGTGATGGAGTACTGTAGGAGTTGCCACATGTGCCAGGTTGAGGGGAAACCCCAACCTGTAGTGAAATCTGCACCCATAAGTCCTGTATCGGCTTTTAGGAACTCCTCCAGTACAGGGCTGGTGAATTGTAAGAGACCCTTGCTGAGAACAAAAGGGAACAGACAGGCACAAGGCTGGCAAAAAGTTAGAAAGGAAAGGGGAAAAAAGGACAAAGAGGATAGGTTACAGGGGATCCAAGAAGATTCCCAGATGAAAACCCCTAATATCCAATCAGTCAACCCCGAAATATTGGAAAACTTAGACTCCACATCCTCCTATGTAAATGCAGACACCAGAAGCACCCCACTGGAGTTGCTAACAGCATTTACAGAAACCCGAAGGACAAAGAAAGTCCTCAAGAGGGCAGTAAACCCGTGAGGGTGATGCCTCACCTAGTCGAAATGCTGCAGGGGAGTGCAGTAGAATCTGGACAAATACTTGCATGCAGGAGTGTCCCAGAGGACAAAGGGAAGATTAGCAAAGAAACCTCTCCCACAGTCAGGAGGAAAGGGAACCAACACTCCCTTAAAATGAAAAGCTCTAGCATGACTCATCCGAACACTGAAAGAGAGTTTAGAATGTATCCACCAACTGCCGACTCCCATGGTCAGCACTCCAAAGCAGGGCTAATTAAATCTAACCCTCCCCCTGCAAACCTCAACAGGAACAAAGACACCCTAGGCAGTCATGGACATTTGCAAACTGAAAAACTTCCCCAAGAATCACATGTTTACTGGGATGCCAAAAAAGGCAGTTTAAGGCAGTGCTGCTACCAAGAAAAGACAGGCTGTAACAATCTTTAGGATTTCTGAATGAATGAGGGAAATGCACATGTGTTTTCCTATACTTTCCTTTTTTTCAATGATATGCTTTTCTAAAATCGCATTTCATTCCGCTGGATGTGGAGGTGTCAGGAAAACCACACCTGCCAAAATGAGACATATTAATTATGTCATATGGAACATTAATTTTAAACTGCTGCTGGACTGATAGTGGCTTGGTTTAAAAGAACACTGAAAACATGGCGGCCCGCTTGCATTTTAAAAGACAGTTGCATGGAGAAGACAATGGGAGTGATTCCCCTAATTCAATTAGCCTGATGGATTTTGGATCAAGAGACATTGACTATGTAAAAACCAGCATTCCATCCCCCCACCCCCACCCCTGCCCACTGAGGGTGTCTGCTAAGACTGAAAGAATCCACAAAACCTCGCAGGAGAAGTTGTCCCAAATAAGGAGATAGTCACATGACAAACCTGCTGACCCATGTTTGGTTTGAATTGTGCTCACAGAACAGTTTGAAAACAGACTAAAAATGAACTTCAAGAAGACAGCTTCTTCCTGTCTCTCTCTCGCCGTCTCTCACGAAAAGCACAGAAGCAACTCAAGTTTCAAGAGGGAAGACTCCTGCAGCTAAACAAGTGAAAGTGTGCAATGGGCGCCAATGAGAATTGCAAGATTTAACTGCCATCAAAAATTGTACATCTAATTCACAAACAGTAAATGATTATTGCAATGTTATTGTATTAAGCAATGTTATTGCTTCAAACCTTTCCCCTTTGTTCTTTCTCCTTTTCTGTCTCTATTTGCGTGTGTGTCTATCGCGTATATATGTTAGCATGGTCGTGTCATATATTTCTAGTAGTTTTAACCGAATTTGAGTTTTAAGGTTAATAAACGTACACCTTTCTTGTTTTAATCTAAGAAAACCTGTCTGGTTGATTTCTTTACCATTGTAATTAGAGAGCGGTGAACAAGGATTCACTGAGGGAAAGCTAAAAACACGGTGTTTTAAAAATTAATCCCTGTGACGGCCAAACCAGGAAAAGGCTGAGAGGGAACCCCAGACTCTTGCCTCACCTGGTCATAACAACAGCCTCCAAAATGCAAGACTTGACTTTCCCCCATCCCAAACTGTTCAAAGTGCAGAGGTCACCCCCTTCGCCCCCTCCCCCACACTATTAATGCACATTTGACCCTGTACGCTGCACCCCTCCACCCTCGCTACACTGAAAATCCTAACTAACCCCCTTCCGCACCTCAGTGGTACCAGCTTTCTCTGGACGGGAAAGTGAAGGCAAGTTAGTGCCAGCGGCCGCTTGGAATATCCGGGCAACAGGTAAGATGGCTGACAATTTTATTTAAATGTATTCATTTATACATCAACTGGTTACTGCACCAGCTGGTAACTTCTTCTAGAGCCTCTAGTCATGAGTAAGCATCTGGGGAGATGCAGCAGCTTTGGACAGATAGGTTAGAGACAGAAATCAGGCATCACCCAGTTCAGCTTATTATAAAAGTTTTTGATTATGCTATAAGAGGTTTAGTTTTTGTAAAATAACTGAGTGACAGGAAACAGAGTAGTGGTGAGTGGGGAACACTGAGCGGGGAGTGGGGAACACTGAGTCCGGAGGGGGCGAACCACTGAGTGGGGAGTGGAAAATACTGAGTGGGGAATGGGGAATACTGAGTGGGGAACACTGACTGAGGAGTCGGAATGGAGGAAGGTATATAGTGGGGTTCTCCAGGGGTTGGTGTTAGGACCCCTGCTTTTCCTGATATATATTACTGACCTAGACTTGGGTGTACAGGTCACAATTTCAAAATTTGCTGATGACACAAAACTTGGAAGTATTATGAACTGCATGGAGGATGGTGTAGAACTTCAAAAGGACATAGATAGGCTGTTGGAATGGGTGGACAAATGACAGATGAAATTTAATGCAGAGAAGTGTGAAGTTATTCATTTTAGTAGAAAGAATAAGGAGAGGCAATATAAAATAAAGGATACAATTCTAAAGGGGGTGCAGGAGCAGAGGGACTGGGGATATATGTGCACAAATCATTGAAGATTGCAGAGCAGATTGAGAAAGTGGTTAATAAAGCATGCAAGATCCTGGACTTTATAAATAGCAGCATAGAGTACAAAAGCAAGGAAGTTATGATAAGCCTGTAAAAAAAACTGGTTCAGCCTCAACTGCAGTATTGTCGCCAGTTTTGGGCACCACACGTTAGCAAGAATATAAAGGAATTTGAGAAGGTACAGAAAAGATTCGCAAGAATGGTTCCAGGGTTGAGGAACTTCAGTTATGTGGATAGGTTGGAGAAGCTGCATCGGTTCTTTTTGGAGAAGAGAAGATTAAGAGGTGATTTGATAGAGGTGTTCAAAATGATGAAGCATGTGGACAGAGTAGTTAGAGAAAAACTGTTCTTTTTGGTGGAAGGATCGAGAACCAGAGGACACTGATCTATGGCAAAAGAAGCAAGGTTTTAGATTAGATTAGAGATACAGCACTGAAACAGGCCCTTCGGCCCACCGAGTCTGTGCCGAACATCAACCACCCATTTATACTAATCCTACACTAATCCCATATTCCTACCAAACATCCCCACCTGTCCCTATATTTCCCTACCACCTACCTATACTAGTGACAATTTATAATGGCCAATTTACCTATCAACCTGCAAGTCTTTTGGCTTGTGGGAGGAAACCGGAGCACCCGGAGAAAACCCACGCAGACACAGGGAGAACTTGCAAACTCCACACAGGCAGTACCCGGAATCGAACCCGGGTCCCTGGAGCTGTGAGGCTGCGGTGCTAACCACTGCGCCACTGTGCCGATCATGAAGTCTGGAATGTACTGCCTGAGAGTGTGGTAGAGGCAGATTCAATCATGGCTTTCAAAAAAGAATGGGATAATTATTTGAAAAGAAAACATTTGCAAGACTATGGGGAAAAGGCAAGGGAGTGGGACTAGGTGAGTTGCTCTGGCAAAAAACTAGCATGAGCACGATAAGCTGAATGGCCTCCTTCTGTGCTGTAACTATTCTATGATACTATGATAACAGCTATGTCAAAATAATATTATAAAAGGTGTTAAAGTTGCTAAGTTTATAATGTGCCCATCAGATGCTGCAGACTGACTCATCTGTACCTCACCCAGTGCAAAACAGTCTGAGAGACCTTGGGGAGATGGGGTCTTATTGCTTGTTTTCCAAATGCACAAGAGTCAGATTGGGATATGATCCTCAATTTATACTCCACTTTCACTTCAATGCACAACCCAAAACGTCTTTGCATTGGGGAAAATTGCCAGTATTACTGCAACCTTTCAGCTTCAGGTTGAGAAAGGATGTTTGTTAGTTCAAAGGTTCAAGAATAATGTAACTTCGCACGTGGCTCAGTAACATCTAATTTCATTTTAACAAACTACCACAGAAACAGAGTGTTCCAAGTGATTGCGGGCTCCAGAATGAAGATTAAAAGTAAGAGCTTTAGAACAAAGCTGTTGCCAAAATTCTACACATTTTTAGTGGTTTTAAGTTTTAGGTTTTGCTTTTAGTTTTCAAGATCTGGTTATTTCAAGTTGCAGAAGTCGACAGGGAGTGGTGTGGCAGGTGCTGAAGGACTTTTTGCTGACTTCAAGGCTTCTGTACAATCTGTACAATCCAGTTGCTTCCAGTCATGGATTCCCTGATGGGCGTTCCGTTTTGAATCGAGCATGTCTAGAAGAATAAGCAGACACAGAGCAGGAGAAGCTGTTGGAGGAGGGAAGTGGAGGAAGGAGAGAGGGGCTCTTGGCAAGAGGAAATATCTGCCCCGCATGTTTAAGGAGCAATTCTCCTACCTGAACCTCAGCGCCGACTAATGTTTGAGACATCTGCACTTCACTAAGGAGTTTGCCGCAGGGATCAGTGCTGGGACGTCACCTTTTTACAATTTATATATATGACTTGGATGAAGGGACTAAAGGTATGGTTGCTAAATTTGCTGATGACACAAAGATAGGTAGGAAAGTTAAGTTCTGAAGAGGACATAAGGAGGCTACAAAGGGATATAGATAGGTTAAGTGAGTGGGAAAAGATCTGGCAAATGGATTATATTGTGAGAAAATGTGAAATTGTCCATTTTGGCAGGTTGATTAAAAAAGGAGCATATTATCTAAATGGTGAAAGATTGCAGAGCTCTGAGATGCAGAGGGTTCTGGGTGTCCTAGTGCATGAATCACAAAAGTTTAGTATGCAGGTACAGCACGTAATTCGGAAAGCTAATAGAATGTTAGCATGTATTGCGAGGGGAATTGAATACAAAAGTAGGGAGGTTTTGCTTCAACTATACAGGGCATTGGTGAGACCACATCTGGAGTCCTGTGTACAGTACTGGTTTCCTAATTTAAGGAAGGATGTAAATGCATTGGAAGCAGTTCAGAGAAGGTTTACTAGACTAACATCTGGAATGAGTGGGTTGTCTTTTGAGGCTAGGCTTGTATCTGCTGGAGTTTAGAAGAGTAAGAGTCAGTTTGATTAAAACATGTAAGATCCTGAGGGATCTTGACAGGGTGGATGTGGAAAGGATGTTTCCCCTTGTGGGAGAATCTAGACCTAGGGGTCACTGTTTAAAAATAAGGGGCCGCCCATTTAAGACAGAGATGAGGAGAATTTCTTTCTCTCAAAGAGTTGTGAGTCTTTGGTACTCTCTTCCTCAAAAGGCAATGGAAGCAGAGTCTTTGAATATTTTTAAGGCAGAGGCAGATAGTTTCTTGATAAGCAAGGGAATGAAAAGTTATCGGGGGTAGGCGGGAATGTGGAGTTGAGGTTACAATCGGAACAGGCTCGAGTGGCCTACTCCTGCTCCTAATTCGTATGTTTGTAATGTTTGTATAATATCTGCCACCTGCTTCAGCCACAACTGTAACCGCAGAGCATGGCAAGAACCAGTGGCTGTGAAGGTGACTGTGGCTATAAACTTTTTTGCATTTGGCTCCTTCCAGGCTGGAGATGCTGGAGATATTTGCAACATTTTGCAGTTTACTGTCCACTGTTGCATAAGGGAAGTCACTGAGGCTCTCTGGTGAGTGGGAATGAAATGAGGTTATCTCTGTTTGAGTAGAGAGAAGCAGGCGGAGTGAGCACAAAGGTTTGCAAGGTTTGCAGGCTTCCTCATGGTGCAGGGTGCCACTGACTGCATGCACATTGCGGGCATCGCATGTCAACTCTGCCATGTACCGAACCAAAAGGGATTTCACTACTCAACATGCAGCTGGTGTCTGACTATACACAGAGAATCATGCAGGTCAATGCCTGGTTTCATGGCAGCTATCATGATGCCTTCATTATATGGGAGTCCACTGTCCCAGCTGTATTTCAGCCACCACGGCAAACCAAACAGTGGCTACTGGGTGCTAATGGCTATCTACTGATGACATGGCCCATAACACCGGTTTGCAACCCATACACATATGCACAGCATGCACACAATGACTATCTTGGCGCCACAAGAAATGTGATAGAGCAGACCATTGACATGCTGAAGCAATGATTCCACTGATTGGACCACTCTGGAGGAGTACTGCAGTTCTTTTCTGAGCAGGTCTCAAGATTTGTGGTGATATGCTGGAGGCTGCACAACTTTGCCATCATGTGGGCACAGCCCTTGCCACCACCTGTCAGGCAAGAAGCAGAGGAGCAGGCAGAAGAGGAGCAGAAAGAGGAGGAGGGAAGCAAACGAAAAGGGAAGCTGCAACCTAAAAGCCCCTTCTGGTCCAGGGTGTACAGAAAGAACTAACCTAATTGTGACACCAGTAACCTGAACCCCAATTCTCCATTCACCAACACTCCTTACCTTTCCTTTGTCACATGTCCACAATGCAAAAAATAAACGCCAACACAAAATATACATAACGCTTTATTCTTGGATATTTGTTTTTAAAATTTTGAGAACAAGTTTAACCAGTATTTTTAAGATAGCTTAAACTCATATAGCTTTGTAAATTTTCTTGCAACTGTACAAAAATTGTCCAATAATACTTGACATTGTTATTTCCAATTAGTTGCTGAGCACTTTTTGTATGGAGGAGTTAATATTATTATCTTCAGTGTTGTGAGACAGCACAAATGTTCGACAGTGAAAATAATAATGCAGTCCAATTCTATGCAATATTCACAACTTGCCAAAACTAAATCTATTCATTTGGTTTAATGTAGGCTATTGTTCAATATTTTCTTTGTTGAGAAAGATTCTAGGCAGCTGGGTTATGGTTAACTAGGTAACATGGGACGACAGGATTCAAATCCAGTGGAGGATAAAGTGGATTTTTACCATCAATGGTCCTAGAGGAGCTGGATTCTGTCCGTTTAAATTCAGTTTGTGCAAAGCTACTTTTGATTGAAGCACTAATTTATCGCTTCGTGCCTGGGCTGCCCATACTTTAAAATAGGAAAAATACAATACCCCCTAAACAGCCCACCATCAAGGACACAGCTGAGAATTGATATATATATAAATATATATATATAAATAAAATATATTGAATTGCACTTGTTTCCAGTGATTTCAGGGTAAAAAAAGTAAGCTGTTTCTGCATGTCTGATTATAGACAATAGAACCAATGTTATTTGTATAAATCTATTTCACTCTTTTCCTTACAGAATCTCATTAACACAATTATTAGTTTGACCTTGGGAAGTGTGTATATAGAGGGAGGGAGTAGTGGATAGAGCAGACATAGCATGTGTCATATCAACTCAAGTAGGGATCATCCCTGAACACAAAATGGAAAGTTCAACCCTCATTACATAAGGAATGTTATATTTGTTGTGTTCTAAAATAACAAGCCAGACATGAACGGATAAATGAGTCCTTAAATGTAAGGTGACTTTGTGCAAACCAGATTTAAACTGACAGAGTAATCCTTATTTTTAATTGTTCCCTACCCTCATATTTTCCTGCCTTTATATCCTTGTCTGTCATCTGGAAACCAGCTTCCTCCAAATGCAAACAAACCAGGTGGATAGGCTGGTGCCAATGATCCAATGTAAGGTCTAGATGCCTGCAAGTTTGTTGTTCAGAATGGCATGAACTGAAGACAATTTTTGCTTTTTTTCCCCCAGGTTAGCTGTCTACCTTGTCCCAAATGAATAGCAATAAAACTCCTCACGCTGATTGATTTTTAGACTTGAGTGCTCGGATGCATGACGATACAGCAGTGCAAATGGAGCATTTGAAATCACTACAGTACCACCACAGAGCAAGCCATCATCCCTTGTGTGTCATGGAACTGAGCACAAAAGTTTAATGAGGCTTGATTATCTGAACAGTACTTTTTCCAGTACCATTTCAGATAGACATAAAATCAGCCTCCAAAGACCTACACAGCATAAAAAAGGTTACCATGGCTTTCATGATGCTGGCATGATAATTCAAGCTCATCATGGAGGGAGGTGAGAGTGGAGGCAGGGCGACAGGGGGGAGGTTTAATCAATAATCATCTATCCCTTTGTCTGTGAAAGTAGTAGAAGTCTAACTACCCTCCTGTAGGGGGTATACCTGGATACACGGCGCCCTTTTAACAGACAATGCTACCATGATTAATGTCCTCCCACCTCAGACCTTGTTAAAACCTGTTCTTTAAAGCAGCCCGATGCACCACAGTGATAGCAAGAGTGAGGTTGCATAAATCAATGTGTTCGCACAGCCCCCAGGATATCCATTATAGATGCCAGCTGGATGACTACAAGATTGAGAAAAATGAATATTGTATCCTGTGGCCTTTTGCCTCTAATTACCACTTTTCAACATTTTTGCAGGCATGATTAAATTTTGATAACCGGGGTAGTCACTCTGAGTGCACTGAAATAGAGATAAATTGAGTGAGTGCCTGACATCTCTGCAGAGAGTAGGAACTAATTAGTGTTTGAATCGCAGACTGAAAGAGATTTAAAGAAGGCAGGTTTAATCAGAGGAGTTGCTGAGAAACAGGAATAGTCAGGGATAATTACAGCATAGGTAGAAATCACTGGCTCACTGAGCAGCCTTTCTATCCACTTGATTGGCAGCCACTGACCTAGTGGCAAAAACCTTTCAACTTTACAACAGTAACAGCCTTGTCAAAGCAATTTGCTTGCAGCTCTCTATGACCAATCATTTAAAATGCCGAGCAGCCCCCCATTTGAAAAATGCTCTCTGCACCTTGCCTTAGTGGAAGCTGGGTGGAACAGACTCATTATTTTTTGATGACTTCACTTTCCCTCAGGGGCCCTTCTGTACGGATGAAGTGTCAGATCAATTTGGCTGTTGATTACAATAAAAAAGCTGTGAAACTTTATTGGTTTCATTGCAGAAATGGAGCTGCTTGATGGCTGTCTCTGGTAATGTCAAACGACGCAGTACCAAAACACATTCAGATATCTTTGTGTTATTGTATTAGGTTCCTTATGTTTGCTGTGCAAAACAGAGAGATGTAAAGCAGTGCTGCTTAATAATTTACTACTAGAGACATTTGCATTTCCAGTGTAAAAATGTATACCTAATGAGAACCCTGCTATCACTAGAGGGAAATATTATTAGTTTTCTGGTTCATATTGGCATTTTTGTGTTTATATTTGATTATTAACTGAACAGTTTTTTTTTGCTCTTTATTCTCTTGGAGATGTAATTTCCAACTATTTATGTCAAGAGCCAATCTGATATGCAACTTTCTAAATTTCCCCACATCCCCACCTCCAAAGCCATCTCCACGGGGCTGGTAAGGTTCAGTCCAGTGAGCTGAATTTTATTTCTATGCCGGAGTTTCCGATGTCCAGACTGGAAACGGGTGCAGTATCCGTCGGAGCAATCAGCGGCTGGCCGAACCCAGTTGAGCGGGGGCAGGCCAATTAAGGTCAGGAGTCACGGGGACCATCCACTGACAGGACGGAGGCATCAGTGGAGGCGGCGAAGGTAGTGTCAGGTAACGTGTGGAAACTCTAGGAGCCCATACTTAAATGGCTGACTGCACTTGCCTGACTGCCGAGAGCCTTATCAGAGCCCCTGTCTGAGCACCTAGAGCCTCAACTGATCCTCTTCATTCAGGACTGCAAGGCACGGCTTGGAAGCCTGCAGGTTGAATGGCAGAATGAAGATCCCGTAGTTCAGCGATACCTCCCTCCTGACTCTCCTCCAGGCTGATAGGGAAAGGAAAAGGGGGATGTCCTCTTCCTCAAGGATGGGAGAAGAAGAACAGCCCACCTGACTAAGCAAGCCTGGACAGAGATAATGGAGGAGGTCAGCAGCTGTGGGGCCACCCCAAGGACCTGGATCCAGTGTCGGAAAAGGGTCAATGATCTCATTCAGTCTGCCAAGGTGAGTGTTCCATTCAATTCCAACCCTTTGGGCCTAGCTTGTGTCAGAGCGAGAGTATGTGTTTGATGGAGAGGGGTGGACCACCCAGCTTTGACAATAGGTTTATGGAGTCACCAATGGGGTCCGAGGAATGGCCGCACCTCAGTTAGAGGTGCCGTCTGTCAATGCATTCCCTGCATAGTCCCTTGAGAATGACCATATGCAGGAGGCATATGTAAGCCCCCATCATGGCTCGATGGACTTTCATCATCTGAAGTCTGTTATCTTTCTCTCCTGGAAGACTAACCTTGTCTCTCATTGTGTCTGCTGGAGAATACTATAATAGGAGGGATTGTACCAAGACCAATGGCAGAGTTCTTTATCTGCATGTCCTTACACTGATGAAGGAGGAGGCCATGGAACTGGCAGGGCAACAAGTCGGCCATGCCATAGCTGATGTCGAAACAAGGGAACCCACTCGAGAGTGAGTGAGCATCTCCCGAGGCACAAAGGTATCTCTGGTGGCAAAGAGCCATGTAGTGCACGTGTTCCCCATGGCATCAATGGAGAGGTACCTTTGGGGTGGTAGGAATATGATGATGGGCAGACGTTAATCCTTTTAATTCTATGATTTCTCATGCAGGTCATAATGAACGACAAGAGAGAAGAGGTGAGGAGGCTGGGGACAGTTGGCCACCTCTGAGGAGGAGGAGGCAGCCTTAGAGGGTCCACTGCTATATCATTCCCCCACAACCTCTACTAGCACAGATACTCTTATGTTGGTGGGTAGTCCAACAACCTGGTGAACGCAGCACAGATGCGTCAGGGCAGCTGACAGAGGTTGAGACAGCCCAGGCCACTGGCAGTTGGAAGACTGTGGGAGGTCAGGGCCATTCTGAGCTCCAGGCTGATGACATGCCTCTTGTGTCAGCAGCAACATGGGGTAATGCTGCAGCCTCTGTGAGAGGTCAGGCAACATCTGGCAGAAATGCCAGAAGCTTTGCATAACCAAGTGAGGATGGAGGAGTTAATCCAGGCCTTGGGTGCTGTACTGTCTCTGCCGATTGCATGTCTGGCTTCCTCCATTGAGAAATTGATGACTCTCATGGAGAGCCACATCTAGCAGACCAATCAGTGGCTGCCGGAGATGCATGTAGACCTGCACACCATCGCATTGTTCATGAGCTCCACACAGCGGTGTCAAGGTGAGAGGGGGACCAGGCTCCTGGAGTCTCCACCAGGTCCATGTTCCTCTCAGGCCAGCAGGGAGGTACAAGTGTGCCCTATAAGGGGGGGTGGAGTGGCTGCTTGCTGCATCTTGGGGTTCCTCTCAGGGTGCTCCTGGTGCGGACAGTAGCTCCTCTGCCAATGATGCCAGCACCTCCATCATCCCCCCGGCTGAGGTTATCCCTGCACCTGTGCAGGAGACCCTCAGTTTTTTGGAGCCCACTAGGCTTCGGGTAGCCAGAAGATGGCAACCAAGCTTACCCCCAAGCCGGGGAGACAGCAAGGTCAGCAGCCTGCCTCCACCTCAACTACCAGCATACGGGGAGAACCATGTAGGAGCACCCTCAAATAAGTTAAGAAAAGCACATATATGCTATTGGATCATGATTGATAATGCTGCTGAAAAGGGACTTGTTGCGATCGTTGTCATACATAATAAACTATGTTGTTCACTTATCATGTCTCCTTTGTACAGTGCATTCCTTTTGAAAATTCTTTGCAAACCTTCCTTCTAAGGGGCTGGTAGCGAGGGAGCAAGCCCCAACCGCTCAAACCTTTAGCTTTGCCACTTTGTGAACTGCACCTGGGTGCTGCAGTACAGAAGGATGGATGCAACAAAAGGACTGTTTAATGATAATGGTTTATTGTAGCAGTTCCAGAAGGTGATAAGGTTCCATGGAATGTGAATATGTGAAGGTTTCATGTGCCTCCCTTGCGCGTATCTCATGGCGCCTTTCCTGCTGTGATTGGGGCTCTTCAACTGGCACTGTTTGAGCAGCATCCTCACCATTGGAGGAGGCTTCTCACTCCATGATATCCTCACTGGTCAACTCCCCACCCCTGTGTAGCACCAGGTTGTAATACTGAAGGCCTGCACTGGATCGATCTAGGCACCTGAATCTCATCTTCAGGAGGCCAATGGCCAGCTTGATGATTGCTTGGGTTGACCAGTGGCAAGTGTTGGGGATCGAGAAGGCAGAAGTGGAGGAGCCTCAGGCCTTGCAATTGTCTGACAGGTTTGAGGTTCTTTCTACTTGTATTGATGAGAGCAAGGGCTTTTTTTTCCTTTATTCATTCATGGCATGTGGGCGCCACTGGCGAGGTCGGCATTTATTGCCCATCCCTAATTGTCCTTTGAGAAACTAAGTGGCTTGCTAGGCCATTTCAGAGGGCATTTAAGTGTCAACCATATTGTTGTGTCTGGAGTCACATGTCAGCCAGACCAGGAAAGGACAGCAGATTTCCTTCCCTAAAGGACATTAGTGACCCAGATGGGTTTTTACAACAATTGTCACCATTAGACCAGATTTTTAAATTCCAGGTTTTTTTAATTGAATTTAAATTTCACCATCTGGCGTGGTGGGATCTGAGCCCATGTCCCCATAGCATTAGCCTGGGCCTTTGATTACTAACCAAGGGACATTACCATTACGCCACCACCTCCCGTCGTTGCAGGGTGGGTGAGCAAACTGACAGGAAGCCATTAAAGCGGGGAAGTAAATAGGAATGTAGTGGTAGTAAGAGATTTTACAAGGCATCCTCCCCACGCGAGGATGAGGGTGCCACCCCCACCCCTCCCCACCCTGGCCCTGGTAAGATGCAGCAGTGGGAAGAAGACCTTAATTGGCCTTAATAGGCCACTTAAGGGTCTCAATTGGCCTCTGGGCAGGAAGGACATCGTTGTCCTAATCTTCCCCTGGGAAGATCGCTGGGGGACAGGGAGGCAATGAGCCCTCTGCCCTGCTGCCCCTCCCATCACCTGTTGTGATTCTCCTTCACCCCCCACCCCACCCCTGCTTGGGGTGGCCCGTAAAATCCTGGCCTTTTTGTCTGTCTTCACGGAGGAAGATCCAGAAAATCTTCCAGAGATATTAGGGAACCAAAGGACTTGTGAAAATGAAGAACTGAAATAAATTCGTATTAATAAAAAGGTAGTACTCAAAAAAAATTAACTGGATTGAAGTTTGATAAATTCCCTGGGCCGGATGCGTTACATCCCAGAGTTTTGAAGGAGGTGGCTATGGAGATAATGGATGCATTGGTGGTTATCTTTCAAAATTCTATAGATTCTGGAATGGTTCCTACAGACAGGAAAGTAGCAAATTAAACCCCACTATTTAAGAAAGGAGGGAGTGAGAAAACGGGGAACTGTTAGTTTAGAACCATAGAAAAAGTACAGCACAGGAGTCAGTAGTAGGGAAAATGTTAGAATCTATTATGAAGGATGTGATAACTAGACACTTAGGAAACAATGGTAGGATTGGGCAGAGTCAATATGGATTTATGAAAGGGAAATCATGTTTGACAAACCTGTTGGAGTTTTTTGAGGATGTTACTTGTGACATAGATAAAGTAGAACCAGTGGACATGGTGTATTTGGATTTTCAGAAGGCTTTTGATAAGGTCCCACACAGGAGGTTCGGAAACAAAATTAGAGCACACGGGATTGGGGGTAATATACTGGTTATGGATTGAGAACTGGTTAACAGACAGAAACTAGGTCATTTTCAGGATAGCAGGCTGTGACTAGTGGTGAACTGCAAGGATCAGTGCTGGGACTACAGCTGTCACAATCTATATCAATGATTTAGATACAGGGACCAGTTGTAATATTTCCAGATTTGCTGATGACACAAAACTAGGTGGGAATGTAAGTTGTGAGGAGGATGCAAGGAGGCTTCAAGGGGACTTGGACAGGCTAAGTGAATGGGCAAGGACATGGCAGATGGAATATAATGTGAATAAGTGTGAAGTGATCCACTTTGGTAAAAAAACCCAGAAAGGCTGAGTGTTTCTTAAATGGTGACAGGTTGGGAAGTGTTGATATCCAAAGGGACCTGGGTGTCCTTGTTCATGAGTCACAAGAAGTTAGCATGCACGTGCAGCAAGCAATTAAGAAAGCAAATGGTATGTTGGCCTCCATCGCAAGTGGTTTTGAGTACAGGAGTAAAGATGTCTTACTGCAATTGTATAGAGCCTTGGTAAAACCGCACCTGGAGTATTGTGTACAGTTTTGGTCTCCTCATCTAGGGAAGGATATACTTGCTATAGAGGAAGAGCAACAGAGGTTCACCAGTCTAATCCCTGGGATGGTGGGAATGTCTAATGAGGAGAGATTGCAGAAACTGGGCCTGTATTCTCTTGAGTTTCGAAGAATGAGAGGTGATCTCATTGAAACTTACAAAATTCTTGCAAGGTGTGACAGGGTGGATGTAGATAGGATGTTTCCCCTGGCTGGTGAGTCTCGAACCAGGGGACATAATCTCAGAATAAGAGGTAGGCCATTTAACACTGAGATGAGGAGGAATTTCTTCACTCGGTGGGTGGTGAACCTTTGGAATTCTCTGCCCCAGAGGGTTGTGAAAGTTCATTCTTTGAGCATGTTCAAGACAGAAATCAATAGATATCTGGATACTATTGACATCAAGAGCTATGAGGATAGTGTGGGAAAGTGGCATTGAGTTAGATCAGCCATGATTTAATTGAATGGCGGACCAGGCTCAATGGGCTGAATGGCCTACTCCTGCTCCTATATTTCTATGTCAGTAACCATGTCCTCACTGGGTAGCCCTTGTCTCCAAGGATCTATACCTGAAGGTACGTGAGGGCACTGAAAAGTTCAGGCACCTGGGACTGCCTTAGTATGTAGGTGTCGTGGCTGCTTCCTGGGAATGCACACACTTGTAAGATCCATTTGCAGTGGTCGCTGTCCAGCTGCACATTGAGGGAATGGATGCTCTTCCAGTTGATGAAGGCAGCAGGCTGGTCCATGGAAGCCTTCATTGTTACACGCGTGGAGTCAATCACCCTCTGCACCTGGGGAAATCCAGCGATAGCCCTGAATCCTATAGCATTCTCAGTTTGACTGTTTGGATTGGTGTTGAAGCGCACATAGTTACCGGTCCTCCTGAACATGGCATTGATGACCTCCTTGATACAGCAATGTGCAGCAGACTCGGATATTCTGCAAGTATAAGTGGATTCCCAGAATGATCCAGTGGTGTCGAAGTTCAGTGCCATGATCACTTTCAGTGTTGCTGGCATTGGGTGCCCACCAAGTCCCATGGACCTCAGTTTATCCTGCATCGTGGCATATAGATCATGGTCGGCCTCCCTAGACAGGCACAAACCTTGGAGACTCTGCTGCTTGGACATCTGCAGGTATTTGAGACGTGGGCGGTATGTCCTCGCTGGAGGGTAGCTTCTTCTGCACACCGGAGTTTCTTGCCCGTGCTCCTCTACAACCTTCTCCAGCCTCCTGCGCACAGAGCTGACCCTCCTGTCCCCTGCCTGTCCCTGAAGCTCCCTTCCTGTCTGCTGCTCCTCCTCCTTCATGGGGGTCTCGAAGCCAGCGTGAATGAAGCCCATAAGAGGTTGCTTCTCCCTGACCACAAGGCCTCCAGTCCCAACAGACCTTCCAATGCAGCCCCGACCTTGTGCCTTTCAATGAGGTGGCACTGCCCCGATGCCACCCTGGTGTGGCTGACCTGCAGTCCTGGCACCTTGGCCCCCACTCCTGACAGTGTTTCCTAATGCCCCGCCTCCTCCACCCTTCCTGCCAAGCGACGCTGTCTCAGCCGATGGCTTCCCAGTGAAGCCAACACTGAGCTCCCTCCTCCTTGTCACCTCCTTGTACCAGGTGAGGCCCTGAAGCCTGTGGTTCCCATGCACCCTCAGGAAGATGCAAAACTGAGAATAAAATTGCTGGGTATTGGGTTCTTAAATACCTGAATTGACTTCATGCCTCATGAACGTGCAAAACTGCCCTCCATCTTGGCTGCCGAATCCAGAAGGCTCGTCATGATGTCGGACTTGCTGTCCGACGTCTTCCTTCCCAATTTTATGCCCTCTCCGCCACCTCCGTTGCTGCCTCAAACGGCCCCAGAAAATTCATTGCAATGTGTCTGATGCCTGCACTTCATTAAGGATGTCCTCACTGAAATCTGCCTCCTACTGCAGCCACAACTACAACCTCACAACCGGGCAAGGACCACATTGCCAGTAGTTGTGCCAGTGACTGTAACAATGAACTTTTATATGTCTGGCTCCTCTCAAGCTGAAGCTGCAACATCTCATCATTTGTCATTCACTCTTGTAAAAGGGAGGTCACTCAGACCCTCTTTTCAAAGAACATATGAATTAAGAGCAGGCGTAGGGTACTCGGCCCCTCGAGCCTGCTCCGCCATTCAATAAATTCATGTCTGAACTGATTTCTCCACATTATCACCTACCCCCGATAACCTTTCATCCCCGCTTATCAAGAATCTATCTACCTCTGCCTTAAACATATTCAAAGACTCTGCTTCCACCCTCTTTTGAGGAAGAGAATTCCAAAGACTCATGACCCTCTGTGAAAAAATTTTCTCCTCATCTCTGTCTTAAATGGGCGACCTTTATTTTTAAACAGTGACCCCTGGTTCCAGATTCTCCCACAAGGGGAAACATGCTTTCCACATCCACCCTGTCAAGACCCCTCTTACTCTTCTATATTCCAGCAGATACAAGCCTAACTACAGTTCATTTTCTCTTGCCAGAGACCAGCAGGTGCACCAGGCTAGAGGCTTTGCCAGGATTGCAGGTTTCCCCATAGTGCCAGGTGCCATTGACTGCACACAAATCGCTTGGCAGGAACCACATGTCAACTCTGCCACATACCAGAATCAAAATGGATTTCACTCCCACAACATCCTGTTAGTGTGCAACCACAGGCAGCGAATTGTGCAATTCAATGCCCAATATTCTGGCAGCAGTCCATATGGCTTCATTCTGTGGCAGTCCATTATGCCAGCTGCAATTGGGCCATCACGGCAAACCAAAGAGTGGCTACTGAGTGACAAGAGTTATCTACTTATGACATGGCTGATGACTCTGTCGGTCAATTCATGCATATGCGTGCAGCATGCATACAATGAAAGCCATGCTGCCACATGAAATGTGACAGAGCAGACTATTGGCATGCTGAGCCAATGCTTTCTTTTGCTGCCTGGACTGCTTTTGAAGAATCCAGCAGTACTCAGTAGAGCACGTGCCAAGATTCTTGGTGGGCTGCTGCATGCTACACAACCTCATCATCATGACAGGACAGCCTTGGCACCAGCTTTATGTGGAGCAGCATAAGCAGCTTCCATCAGAAATCTGAAGGCTGTAGTGGAAGCTCAGACTGCTGTGTTGCAAGGTCAGACCTCTTCCATCATGGCTGTGGATTACAGTGTGAAAGGTGTCACAACAGTCCAGCAATTTGTCCTCCAACAGAATACTAGGATTGCTGAGGTGCCACCCTGGCAGAGTAGCACTGGCTGCTTTGAGCATGAACCTGCTGTCCTGTCTCAGGATGACAGCATTCATCCTCCCACCCCTGCCACACCACCAGTACCCTTGCTGTTCCCTGTGAGTCAGCCAGCCCAGACTGCTGCTACCCAAATTTGCTGGAATGTACCCTCTTTAGTCTCGTGCAGTTAAAGTCAGTACCTTTCTCCCAGCAATGCTGCAGCCACTGGGGTAGCACAATGTAGGAGCACTAGGACAGCCAAAGGTACATGGAAAATAAGCACTAAAGGAGCTGGAATTTTCCCTGACAGCAGGGGGGCCTGGCAATAGGCTAAAAGGCATGGGGGCGACCATGCCTAGGCCTTGCTGGATCCTTGGCCGAATTCCATGGTGGGTAGCCAATTAACCTCCCACCATCAGGGTCTCCATCCCTTTAAGGATGGGGATCCCGCCCCCAACAGCTGCTGGCCAATCAGAGGGTCGGCAGCTCAACAGTACCAGCAGTGCCACCAGGAGTGGTGACCACTGCTGGTACTGCAGGCGTACCTGGACTGGGGCAGCACTGGAGCCCTGGACCTCAAGTAAGTGGGGCAGGCATGTCAGGGCCAGTACGTAGGACCCGGTGGGGAGGGTGGTCATTGAGAACGGAGGGTTGTTGTTTGTGGAGGGGTGGCCTTTGCTGCCCAGGCCCCTCTGTGGGTCACAGATTGCTCAGGGAGAAGGAACCTCCATTCCCCAGTCCACAGGGAGGCCGCTTGGGTTTACTGGGTGACCTTCCCATATGGTGGGGCTCCTACCAGCCTCTGGTAATTAATTAATTGGCAACTTAAGGGCCTCAGTTGGCCTCTGGGCGGGAAGGCCATCTTCAGACTTCCTTGCCCCCAAAAAATGGATTGGCATTGGGAAGAGGATTGGCACTCCACTCCCTGCCTTCCCTCACTATTTAATGGCTCCCCCAACAACCCTTCTCCAAAGGGCAGGGAAAACTCAGCCTAGGGAGTGCACAAGCTTAGTAGTTGACTTTTGTATGCAACATGGCACTGTTTGATTTATAAATTTGGTTTGGAATGTTAATTTTGTCATGGCTTTTATTTTTGCCTTGTGGCCAAGCTCACACTGGTTAATGCGAGAGGTAAGGGAAGGTGTGGGACTATTAATGATTGGGGAATTGGAGTTGTGGTTACTGGTACCTTGGATGAGTTTTTCATGGACAGTCAGGCCAGAAGGGGTCTGTCTAGGTTGCCTCCTCTCCTCTTCTTTCTCCTCCTTCTTCTCTTCTTCCCCATGCTTCTCCTCCTCTGCTGTTTGGCGTATAGTTGGTGGCAAGGGCTGTGCCATCATGATCGTAGTAACCTATGATCAAACATGATCTGGTTGGTGAAGGAGCAGAATCCCTTTCGGTTGTGGTCTTGGGCAGAGTCGACACGCAGCGCTGGCAAAGCGATGTGCATGCAGCGATTGTACCCTCCACATTGGGGAAGCCTCCAATTCTTGTGAAGCTGCATGCTTACTCTTCCAACTTCGTTCTGGCAATGTAGTTAGCTCACAATGAGCAGAGAACTTCAATGACATCCCTTATATAATAATGGGCAGTCAACTGTGAGATGTTTCAAATATCTCCAGCTCCAGTCTGGAAGGAGACAGATTTTTTTTCTTTCATAGAATGTGGGCATCGCTGGCAAGTCCAGCAATTGTTGCCCATCCCTAATTGCCCTTGAACTGAATGGCTTGCTAGGCCATTTCAGAGGGCAGTTAAGAAGCAAGCACATTGCTGTAGGTCTGGAGTCACATAGAAACTTCGAAAATAGGAGCAGGAGGAGGCCATTCGGCTCTTCGAGCCTGCTCGCCATTCATTATTTATTTATTTTATTTATTTAGAGATACAGCACTGAAACAGGCCCTTCAGCCCACCGAGTCTGTGCCGACCAACTACCACCCATTTATACTAACCCTACAGCAATCCCATATTCCCTACCACCTGCCTACACTAGGGGCAATTTACAATGGCCAATTTACCTATCACCTGCAAGTCTTTGGCTGTGGGAGGAAACTGGAGCACCCGGCCAAAACCCACGCGGTCACAGGGAGAACTTGCAAACTCCGCACAAGCAGTACCCAGAATCAAACCCCGGGTCCCTGGAGCTGTGAGGCTGCGGTGCCCAACTCAGTAGCCTGTTCCTGTTTTCGCCCCACACCCGTTGAACCCTTTAGACACAAGAGCTATATCTAACTCCTTCTTGAAAACATACAATGTTTTGTCTCAACTGCTTTCTGTGGTAGCGAATTCCACAGGCTCACAACTCTCTGGGTGAAGAAATTTCTCCTCATCTCAGTCTTGAAAGGTTTACTCTGTATCCTTAGACAATGACCCCTGGTTCTGAACTCTCCCACCATCGGGAACATCCTTCCTGCATCTGCCCTGTCAAGTCCTGTTACAATTTTATAGGTTTCTATGAGATCCCCCCCTCACTCTTCTGAACTCCAGCGAATATAATCCTAACCGACTCAATCTCTCCTCATACGTCAGTTCCGCCGTCCCAGGAATCAGTCTGGTAAACCTTCTCTGCACTCCCTCTATAGCAAGAACATCCTTCCTCAGATAAGGAGACCAAAACTGCACACAATATTCCAGGTGTGGCCTCACCAAGACCCTGTATAATTGCAGCAAGACATCCCTGCTCTTGTACTCGAATCCTCTCGCTATGAAGGCCAACATACCATTTTCCTTTTTTACTGCCTGTTGCACCTGCATGTTTACCTTCAGCGACTGGTGTAGAACACCCAGGTCTCGCTGTGTATTCCCCTCTCTCAGTTTATAACTGTTCAGATAATAATCTGCCTTCCTGTTTTTGCTACCAAAGTGGATAACCTCACATTTATCCACATTATACTGCATTAGCCCACTCACTCAACTTGTCCAAATCACCCTGAAGCCTCTCTGCATCCTCCTCACAACTCACCCACCCACCTAGTTTTGTGTCATCTGCAAATTTGGAGATATTACATTTAGTTCCCTCATCTAAATCATTAATATATATTGTGAATAGCTGGGGTCCTAGCACCGATCCCTGTGGTACCCCACTAGTCACTGCCTGCCATTCAGAAAAAGACCCATTTATCCCTACTCTTTGTTTCCTGTCTGCCAACCAATTTTCTATCCATTTCAATACACTACCCCCAATCCCGTGCGCTCTAATTTTACATGCTAATCTCTTAGGTGGGACTTTGTCGAAAGCCTTCTGAAAGTCCAAATAAACCCCCTCATCAACTCTACTAGTTACATCCCCAAAGAATTCTAGTAGATTTTCAAGCATGATTTCCCTTCGTAAATCCATGCTGACTCTGCCCGATTCTACCACTGTTCCCTAAGTGCTCTGCTATAAAATGTTTGATAATGGACTCTAGAATTTTCCCCACTACTGACGTCAGGCTGACTGGTCTATAATTCTCTGCTTTCTCTCTACCTCCCTTTTTAAATAGTGGGGTTACATTAGCTACCCTCCAGTCTGTAGGAACTGTTCCAGAGTCTAGGGAATCTTGGAAGATGACCATCAATGCGTCCACTATTTCTAGGGCCACTTCCTTATGTACTCTGGGATGCATACCATCAGGCCCTGGGGATTTATCGGCCTTCAATCCTATCAATTTCCTCAACACCATTTCTCTACTAATATTGATTTCTTTCAGTTCCTCCCTCTCAATAAGCCCTGTGTTCCCCAACATTTCTGGTATGATATTTGTGTCCTCCTTTGTGAAGACAGAACAAAAGTATGCATTTAGTTGGTCAGCCATTTATTTATTCCCCACAATAAATTCCCCTGTTTCTGACTGTAAGGGACCTTTGTCTTCACCAATCTTTTTCTCTTCACATACCTTTAGAAACGTTTACAGTTAGTTTTTATGTTCCCCGCAAGCTTGCTCTCGTACTCTATTTTCCCCTTCTTAATCAATCCCTTGGTCCTCCTTTGCTGAATTCTAAACTGCTCCCAATTCTCAGGTCTGTTGTTTTTCCTGGCAAATGTATATGCCTCTTCCTTGGATCTAATGCTATCTCTAATTTCCATTGTAAGCCATGGTTTGGCTACCTTTCCCGTTTTACTTTTGTGCCAGACAGGAATAAACAATTGTTGCAGTTCATCCATGCGCTCTTTAAATGTTTGCCATTGTCTATCCACAGTCATCCCTTTAAGTAATGTTTCCCAATCCGTCATGGCCAACTCGCACCTCATACCTTCGTAGTTTCCTTTACTAAGATTCAGGACTCTTGTCTCAGAATCAACTACGTCACTCTTCTACTTGATGAAGAATTCTATCATATTATGGTCACTCATCCCCAAGGGGTCTCGCACCACTAGATTGTCAATTATTCCTCTCTCATTACACAATACCTAGTCTAGGATGGCCTGTTCTGTAGTTGGTTCCTCAATGTATTGGTCCAGAAAACCATCCTGTATACACTCCAAGAATTCCTCCTCTACGGTATTGTGACTAATTTGATTTGCCCAACCTATATGCAGATTAAAGTTACTCATAATCACAGATGTTCCTTTATCGCATGCATCTCCAATTTCCTGTTTAATCTCATTCCCAACATCACCACTACAGTTTGGGAGTCTATATACAACCCCCACTAACGTTTTTGCCCCTTAGTGTTTCTCAGCTCTACCAATACAGATTCCATATCGTCAGAGCTAATATCTTTCCTCACTATTGTGTTAATTTCCTCTTTAACCAGGAATGCAACTCCACCGTCTTTTGCTTTTTGTCTGTAGGCCAGACCAGGTAAGGGTGGCAGATTTTCTTCCCTAAAGGACATTAGCGAACCAGTTGGGTTTTCATGACAATCGATGATAGTTTCATGGCACCATTACTGAAACTAGCTTTCAAGTCCAGATTTTTATTGATTAATTGAATTTAAATTCTACCAGCTGCCATGGTGGGATTTGAACCTGTGTTCCCAGGGCCTGTGTGAATCTCTGAATTACTAGTCCAGTGACATTACCACTATGCCAGCATCTCCCCTTAAAAACTCATATAAGTTCATCACAGCAGTCACCTTTTACAGCCACTAGCAATACAGTCCTTGACCTGCTCTGAGATTGTAGTTGTGGCTGCAGCAGGTGACAGACTTCAGTGAGGACATTCTTTGTGAAGCGCAGACATTGCAGATTTTTCCTTGCTGAGGTTCAGGTAGCAGAACTGCTTCCTCAACACCGGGGCAGATATGGGTTTCTGCTGAGAGGCCTTCTCACCTTCCTCCCTCTTCCAGCAACTTGTCCTGCTCTGCATGACGTCTGTTCATTCTCCCTGTCATACAGTATTGCAAGGGGAAATACCTGCTAGTGCATCCATGTCTGAAAGCAACTGGTTTATGCAGAAGCCTTGAAGTCAGCAAAAATTCCTTGAGTACTGCCACACGACTCCCTGTATTCTGACAATGTTAAGCAACTATAGAAAGCATCAATCAGTTCTCGAATCGAAAAAAACAACCAGAACAAATCAACCAGCAATTAACCTGTAAATAGTTGACGAACATTCAAACAGCACTTGTGGGAGGCCCTTTCTGTTGTTGAACCTACTGTTGAAACTGCAAGTTTAAAAGAGGCACGAGCTGGAGCAGTGTTATTGCTGGCATCAAATCATTGTTGCACCCTGATTGACGTCCTGATCTGCCTGCTTTGCATAATTCCAGCGGCTGTACACTGTGCCCGCACTAACGCCCGCATCACAACTCACTCTAAAGTGTCCACAGATGCTGCGGGCACTTAAAGGCAGGCATAATGCCTAAACAGCAGGTGCTACTGATCCATACTTTGTGCTTTGCTTCTGTTAATCTTTCCTCTTAACTGAACAGTATTTAATTTGTTCTTGAATTCAATGGGAGTAATTTTAACCCCCAGACTGGGTGCGTTTGGGTCTGGTGGGAAGCTGAAACATTGCAGACATCTCAAATCTGAGCCCACCCCACCTCAAAGCCACCCACTTTCACTTTTAGCTGTGATGGTCTCAGGAGGCGAGTTGATCATTGAAACCTTTTAAGGAGGCTACGTGTCTCCATTTTAACAAGGCTTCTATTTTTAACTGATGTCCGCCCCCAGCCTTAGGAAACCTGATAGGTAACAGGAAATGTGAAGGGCTGCATCCATAAGGTAAGTGTCCTTCCCAACACAGCCTGTGTGCCAAGAAGAGCAGGAGTATTTCCTCAGAACCATTTTTCCTAGGGCAATTAGGGATAGGCAATAAATGTTGGCCTTGCCAGCATGGTCCACATCCCATGAATGAATAAAAAAAGGCCTAACAAGCTGACCCTGTAAACAGACACATGGTTGCGCTCTGTCCGACCCCTCAACTCAAGCGATCAGCCCCAAAATCTTCCGACATTGCTCGAGCCCCCCCTTGTGATCACTGACACCTCTGCAATGTTTCTGCTCTCCCCAACTCCATGATGTATCCACTCCCTTCAACTCCACTCTTCCCAACTCCGTGATATCACTGTTCCGCCCCCATCTTTCCCCACCCCTTGATGTCTCTCCCCCACCAGGACTAAACCTACTTGCAGCTTTTTTCACTGGACAGGCAGACAATCAGGCTGTCATGTGGGAAACCTAACAAAAAAAATTCAAACATGCCCTGGAATTAGAACTCCAGGACATTCAGAGAAACCTGCAATTCTGGATTTCCTGACTCCTCCTGCCTTCTCTTTCACTGCTGGAAAACAAACTCTCCCCCCAGTTAGTTACAACAGTACCAACTGCTCACACTTTGGTCTTGCACTCACTTCCATACTTCTGAACTATTTTCTATTCAACTACTCATAGTCACATAGGCAAAGGAGTAGGCCGTTTAGCCCCTCAAGCATGTTCCACCATTCAATGAAGTCATGGTTGACCTGCAACCTAACTCCATTCACCCCCCCCCACCCCCGCCCCAATATCCCTTAATATCTTTGGCTAACAAAAATCTATCTATCTCAGTTTAAAATTAACAATTGATCCAACGTTAATTGCCATTTGCAGAAGAAAGATTCAAATTTCTACCAGCCTCTGCATGAAAAAGTGTTTCCGAGTTTCAATCCTGAAAGTTCTGGCTCTAATTTTCAGATGATACCCCCTAGTCTTAGACTCCCCAATTCGTGGATAAAGCTTCTCCCAAACTACCTAAATAAACTAAACTAAATTAAATGAAATAGTGGGGGAAAACGATCAAATGAGGGAAGATGTGATCATTTAAAGAGAGAGGAGAAGGTAGCAATAAGGGTAATGATAATCCGAGTGTGGCAGCAAGGAACAGAGCGTAAAAACTTAAGAGTGGGCCAGCAAATAAAGCTAGAGGTCATGAACTAACAGAAGTGGGGGTGCATTCGGGTGAGAGGAGATTTAGAAATCCAAAGAGAAAGGTTGAGGCATCGGTGCAATATAGCATTATGGGTGAAGACAAGCAGAATGGGACATAAAGGACAGAGAGTTTGACAAAAATTGTACATCAGCAAATAAGGTCATTGCAGGGAGTAGAAGTAAAAAAAAGTGAAATTAAGTGTTCCTTTATCTGGAATGCGTGAAACATCTGCAATAAGATAGATGAATTAGTAGCACAAATAGAGGTACATGATTTTGACCTAATTGCCTTTACAGAGACATGGTTACATGGTGATCAAGGTTGGGAAATAAATATTCCAGGGTACACAATATTTCAGAATAGCAAAGGAGAAGGGTTAGTCCTGATAGTAAAGGAAAAAATAAGGACATTACTGAGAAAGGATCTGGCCTCAAAGATAGTGAAGTAGACTCAGTATGGGTGGAAATTAGAAATAGCAAGAATAAAAAAAAAACACTACTGGGAGTAGTTTATCGGCCCCCTAAAAGTCGTTATACCTTGGACAGAGCAGTAAACAAGAAATTATTGGAGCTTGTAACAAAGGAAATGCAATAATTGTGGAAGAATTTAATCTTCATATAGACTGGGACAATGAAATTGGCAAGAGTGGTCTAGAAGATGAGTTTGTAGAATGTTTTCAGGAATGTTTGTTCGGCAGAGAGTTTCCTCTGTTGACTTTTTTTTATTAAAATAAAACCACCCAGTTTGTATATTCTTGGAGCAATACGTTGTGGAACGGACTGGGGATAAAGATATTTTAGATCTAGTATTGTGCAATGAAGCAGGGTTATTGACTAATGTCATAGTAAAAGATCCACTGGGAAATAGTGATCATAATACCATTGAATTCCTTGTTCAGTTTGAAAGTGACACATTCCAATCATAAACAAGAATCTTAAACTTAAACTAAGGCAATTACGTAGGTATGAAGGGAGAACTGGTTAAGGTAAATTGGGTAAATAGACTAAAAGGTATGCTGGTAAATGAACAGTGTGAAACCTTTAAAGAAACAATTCAAAATGTTCAACAAAAATACATTACACTGAAAAACAAAAATTCAGCAAGAAAGACCCATCCGTGGTTCACTCAGGAAGTTTAAAGATAATATTAGAATAAAAGAAAAGGCTTACAATGTTGCAAAAAAGAGTAGCAAGTCTGAGGATTGTGATTGTTTTAGAAACCAGCAAGGGGCCACCAAAAGGTTGATTAAAAAAAGGAAAAAATAGAATGAGAACAAACTAGCCAGTAATATAAAAACAGATTGAAGAGCCTCTATAGACATGTGAAAATGAAGAGAGTAGCTAAAGTAAACGTTATGTATGAACATACGAATTAGGAGCAGGAGTAGACCACTTGGCCCCTTGAGCCTGCTCCGCCATTCAATAAGTTCATAGCTGAACTGATTACTCCACATTCCCGCCTACCCCCGATAACCTTTCACCCCCTTGCTTATCAAGAATCTATCTACCTCTGCCTTAAACATTTTCAAAGACTCTGCTTCCACTGCCTTTTGAGGAAGAGAGTTCCAAAGACTCACAGCCCTCTGAGAGAAAAAAATTCTCCTCATCTCTGTCTTAAATGGGTGACCCCTTATTTTTAAACAGTGACCCATAGTTCTAGATTATTTCACAAGGGGAAACATCCTTTCCACATCCACCCTGTCAAGACCCCTCAGGATCTTATATGTTTCAATCAAGTTGCCTCTTACTCTTCTAAATTCCAGCAAATACAAGCCTAGCCTGCCCAATCCTTCCTCATAAGATAGCCTGCCCATTCCAGGTATCAGTCTAGTAAACTTTATCTGAACTGCTTCCAATGCATTTACATCCTTCCTTAAATAAGGAGATCAATACTGTGCACAGTACTCCACATGTGGTCTCACCAATGCCCTGTATAGCTGAAGCATAACCTCCCTACTTTTGTATTCAATTCCCCTCATGATAAACAATAACATTCTATTAGCTTTCCTAATTATGTGCTGCACCTGCATGCTAACCTTTTGCGATTCATGCACTAGGACGCCCAGATCCCTCTACATCTCAGAGCTCTCCAATCTCTCATCACTGAGATAATATGCTTCTTTTTCATTTTTCCTGCCAAAATGGACAATTTCACATTTTCCCACATTATATTCCATTTGTCAGGTCTTTGCCCACTCACTAAACCTATCTATATCCCTTTGTAGCCTCCTTATGTCCTCTTCAGAACTTACTTTCCTACCTATCTTTGTATCCTCAGCAAATTTAGCAACAATACCTTCGGTCCCTTCATCTAAGTCATTTATATAAATTATAAAAGGTTGAGGCCCCAGCACTGATCCCTGTGACACACCACGCGTTCCATCTTGCCAACCAGAAAATGGCCTATTTATGCCTACTCTCTGTTTCCTCTTAGCTAGCCAATCTTCTTTCCATGCCAATATGTTACCCCCTACATCATTAGGTTTTATTTTCCACAATAACCTTTGATGTAGCACCTTATCAAATACCTTCTGGAAATCTAAGTTTTTTAAAAAATTCCTTCATGGGATTTGGGCGTCGCTGGCCAGGCCAGCATTTATTGTCCATCCCTAATTGCCTTTGAGAAGGTACAATACGTCCACTAGTTCCCCTTCATCCACAGCACATGTAACTCCCTCAAAGAACTCAATAAATTGGTTAAATATGATTTCCCTTTCACAAAACCATGTTGACTCTGCCTGATTACCTTGATTTTTTTCTAAGTGCCCTGCTATAATGTCTTTAATAATCGCTTCTAACATTTTCCCTGAGCTAACTGGCCTGTAGTTTCCTGCTTTCTGTCTTCCTCCATTTTTGAATAAAGGAGTTACATTTTCCAATCTAACGGAACCTTACCTGAATCTAGGAAATTTTGGAAAATTAAAACTAACGCATTAACTATCTCACTAGCCACTTCTTTTAACACCCTAGGATGAAATCCATCAGGACCTGGGGACTTGCCAGCCCACAGCTCCAACACTTTGTTCAGTATCACTTCCCTGATGATTGTAATTTTCTTGAGTTCCACCCACCCTTCCATTTCCTGACTTACAGCTAATTCTGGGATGTTACTTGTATCCTCTATAGTGAAGACCGATGCAAAATACCTGTTCAATTCATCTGCCATCTCCTTATTATCCATTATTAATTCCCCAAACTCACTTTCTATAGGACCAACGCTGACTTAGTTAACCCTTCTTTTTTAAAATATCTATAGAAACTCTTACTATCTGTCTTTATATTTCTAGCTAACTTTCTCTCGTCCTCTAATTTTACCTTCCTTATCAATCTTTTAGTCATGCTTTGCTGTTTTTTATATTTTGTCCAATTTTCTGACCTGCCACCCGTCTTTGCACAATTATATGCTTTTGCTTTATGTGTGATACTATCTTTAACTGTTTTAGTTAACCATGGATGGTGGGTCCCCCCCGCCCCCACCCTCCACCTTGGAATTTTTCTTTCTCACTGAAATGTATCTATTCTGTGTATTCTGAAATATCCCCTTAAATGTCTGACACTGCATCTCTATTGACCTATCCCTTAACATAACTTGCCAGTTTACTTTAGCTAGCTCTGCTTTCATGCCCTCATAATTGCCCTTATTTTAGATTAAAATACTGGCCTTGGACCCACTGTTATCTCCCTCAAACTGAATGCAAAATTC
Organism: Heterodontus francisci; assembly: GCF_036365525.1. Lineage (NCBI taxonomy): Eukaryota > Metazoa > Chordata > Chondrichthyes > Heterodontiformes > Heterodontidae > Heterodontus > Heterodontus francisci. The sequence continues at coordinate 112,796,579 of NC_090374.1, forward strand.
AATCATATTATGATCGCTGCTACCTTGGGGCGCATTAACTATGAGGTCATTAGTTAATCCTATCTCATTGCACAATACCTGGTCTAGTATAGCCTGCTCTCTGGTTGGCTCCAGAATGGACTGTTTCAAGAAAATATCCCGGAAACATTCTATGTACTCCTCAGCTAGGCTACCTCTGCCCAACTGAGATTTCCAGTCTACATGTAGGTTGAAATCACCCTTGGTTATCGCCGTACCTTTCTGACAAGCTGTCATTATTTCTTCCTTTATACCCCGTCCTACAGTGCGGCTAACAGTGTACACCACTCCCACAAGTGACATCTTGCCTTTAGAAGCTGGTCCCTTCGAAGCAGAGACAGGAGAAATTATCATAGGACATGAGGAAATGGCAGAGATATTGAGCAAATATTTTGGGCTGGATTCTATCCGCCCACCACCGAAATAGGTGGCGGGCAGGAAAAATGGTGGTCCACACACTCAGGATGCACATCACGTACCACCGCGATTTCAAACAAGGCGACTCATTAGCATGGCTGGGGCAGCCACTCTCCCCCCGATGACATGGAGGGAGCGGGCGAGCCATCCCTGGCGACGGTGTCCGGCGCCAATGCACAGGTGCCGGTGCCATTTTTAAAGGGCTTAGAGCCCTTACCGGTAAATTTAAATGCTTAAAGATCCCACCGCACCACTGTTAGGAATTAAATTTTATTTGAACTTTGCATCCCCTCTCCCAACTCCCCAATGAGTTCTCAATAAAGGAAATAACCTATATCCCCGGAAAACCATATTTGGAAATGCCGAACTTTAACCAACCCCACCGCCCCCCCCCCCACCACCTTCAGAACATTTGAACCTCAATCCCTTCCCAACATACTCACAACAATTCGGAGCAGTTTTCCCCACTCCCACATCCCTCCTGACCTGAAGATTTCACTCCTCCCCCCTCCCCACAGGAGTCACGCCTTGTTTCCCCGGACAAGGTTTCGAAGGCATGGCAGTGTGTAAATTTTGGTCCCGTCACCAACCAGCAGTGGGGAGGCGGGGGGTGCGCCACAAGGCCTCTCAACCTCCGATGAAAACGGGCTGGGCCCTGCCAGTGTTGCGGTCGGTTGCGGGCCTCATCCGGTACAATCTTCATGCCCTGCTCCCCCCACCCCTCTGCCACCATTCCTGATGTCAAGGGCTCTATGAAATTCAGCCTTTTGTGTCTGTCTTCACAGTAGAAGACAGAGGTTTTATACCAGAAATAGACAGTAACCTAGGGGCTTAAAAGAATGAAGAAATTTAGGAAATTAATATCAGCAGAGAAAAATTATTGCAGAAACTTAAAGGACTAAAATATGACAAATTCCCAGGACCTGATGGTTCTAAAAGAAATATCTACAGAGATAGTGGATGCGCTAGCTATGATTTTCCAAAATTCCTTAGATTCGGGAACTGTCCCATCAGATTGGAAGTTGGCAAATGTTATACCACTTTGCAAGAAAGGAGGGAACTACAGGCCAGTTAACCTAACATCAGTCATTGGGAAAATGCTGGAATCTATTATTAAGGAAGTCTTAACAATGCACCTAGAAAAGCACAGTATAATTAGAACAAGTCAGCATGGTTTTGCTAAAGGGAAATCCTGTTCGACAAATTTATTAGAGTTTTTTGAGGATGTAACTAGTAGGGCAGATAAAGGGGAAACCAGCAGATATACTATACCCGGATTTCCAAAAGGCATTCAATGAGGTTCCACACAAAAGGTTAATAGGCAAGATCAGTGCTCATGGAGTTGGGGGTAATATATTGATAGAGGACTAGTTAATTGGACAGGAAGCAAAGAATGGGCATAAACGGGGCATTTTCAAGTTGACAGACAGTGAATAGTGGAGTGCCGTAAGGATTAGTGCCGGGGCCTCAGGTATTTACAATCTGAATTAATGACTTAGATGAAGAGACAGAGAATAATGTATATAAGTTTTCTGATGATACAAATGTAGGTGGAAAGGTAAGCTGTGGCGAGGACACAGAGAGGCTGCAAAGAGATATAGGCAGGTTAAGTGAATGGGCAACAAGATGACAGATGGAGTATAATATAGGGAAATGTGAAGTTATTCACTTTGGTCGTGAGAATAAAAAAGCAGAATTTTTTTGAAAGGTATGAAACTTGTAAGTGTTGAAGTTCAAAGAGACTTGGGTGTGCTTGTACAAGGGATGCAGAGAGTTAGCATGCAGATACAGCAAGCAATTAGGAAGTCAAATGGCATGTTGGCCTTTATTGCCAGGAGATTGGAGTACAGGAATAAAGAAGACTTGCTACAATTGTACAGAGTTTTGTTGAAACCACATCTGGAGAATTGTGTGCAGTTTTAGTCTCCACATTTAAGAAAGAATATACTTGCATTGGATGTGGTAGAGTGAAGGTTCACTAAATTGGTCCCTGGGATGAGGGGGTTGTCCCATGATGAGATGCTGAGTAAACTGGGCCTATATTCTCTGGAGTTTAGAATAATGAGAGGTAATCTCATTGAAACACACAAAATTCTGAAGGAGCTATATAAGGTAAACACTGAGAGATTGTTTCCACTGGTCAAGGAATCGAAAATACGGGGGCACAGTCTCAGGACTGAGATGAAGAGAAATTACTTTACTCAAAGGATTGTGAATCTTTGGAATTCTCTACCCCAGAGGCTTGTGGATGCCCCACTGTTGACTACATTTGAGGCTGGGATGAACAGATTTTTGGTCTCTCAGGGAATTAAGGGATATGGCGAGCAGGTGGGAAAGTGGAGTTGAAGCCTAAGATCAGCCATGATTGTATTGAATGGCAGAGCAGGTTCGATGGGCCATGTTGTCTACTATTTCTTATGTTCTTGTGTTCTTGTACCTATCTGTTCCCCTTAATATATTGAAAACTTAGATCATTTCACCTTCTAAATTCCAGGGAATACAGCTTAGCTTGTGTAATCTCTCCTCATGGTTTAACCCTTGGAGTCTAGTTATCATTCGAATGAATCTATGCTGCATTCCCTCCAAGGCCAATATAGCCTTCCTAAGGTGTGGTGCCTAGAACTGCTCACAATACTCCAGGTGTGGTATCACTGGGGCTTTGTATAACTGAAGCATAACTTCTACCTCTTTGTATTCTATTCCTTTAGGTGTAAGGGCCAACATTCCATTAGCTTTTTTGATTATTTTTTGCACTTGTTCATGCCATTTTAATGATCTGTGTACCTGGACCCTCAAGTCTCTTTGGACCTCTACCTTTTCTAGCATTTTACCATTCTCTTTAGGTCCAAGTGGATGACCTTACATTTGCCTACAATGAAATCCATTTGATACCATCTTGCCATTCAATTAATCTATCAATATCTTTTTGTAATTTTACACTTCCATCTACACTGCTTACATTGCTGCTTATCTTTCTGTCATTGGCAAATTTGGATATGTGGCTTTCTATCCCATAGTCTAAGTCGTTCATGAATACAGTGAATAGCTGAGGCCCTAACACAGATCTTTGCAGGACACCACTATTCACATCCTACCAATTAGAGTACCAGCTCATTATCCCCACTCTCCGTTTCCTGCTGTTCAGCCAATTTGTTAACCAGGTCAATAATTTGCTTTGAATTCCATGAGCTTCAACTCTAGCTGACAGTCTCTTATGAAGTACTTTATTTAATGTCTTCTGGTAATCCATATAAATAATATCCATAGAAATTCCCCCGTCCACTACTTCAGTCACATCTTCCTTCACCTCCGCATTTCAGGCCTTAGTTCCCATTGTAATCTTTGATCTCTCCCATTCCGGTGGTTACACTGCTATGGCCCATCCTTGTTCCTCAATAAATATTTGGGCCAATGTTGCTGTTTGAATCAAAGGCCTTCCCTGGCAACTTCTTCTACAAATCTATTATCCCTTGTGTAAAAAAGGACTCACCTGCCTACGTCTGATTTTTATGCTGTGTCCTAATGTATTGAGCCCTTCACCACATTGGACTATTTGCCTGGATTATTTTTTCAGTTTCCTTCATAATCCAGACAACTTCACAAAACTCATTTTGAAGTCTCTAAATACTAAACTTGGGTTCCTGATACAAGGAAACACCTTTGTTGCTCACCCCATACCTTCTTGGCATCAATAATATTCTTGTGAATAGGTGACTAGAACTGCACACAGTAAGAAACAAAATAGCTTTATTTTATGTCTTATTACAATTTAAGGGTATGCAGAAGTGCTTTGCAAGCAACAAATTACTTTTAAAGCACGATTTCTGTTGTTATGTAGTCAAACGTGCAGTCAGTTTGCACACAGAAAGATCCCACAACAACAAATTCGAACAACAAACCAGTTATTCTGTTTTTGGTGCTGTTGGTTGAGTGAAATATTCCAGATGGTTCCATTAAATGCTTTAGAACAACAGTATTATATTGGTTTATCTGCTGAAATTATCAGTGATCTCCCCAACACAGACCTTTTTCTGTCACTGGAATGCTCTTGTATTTTCCTTATTAGTTCCTATGTACAGTTGCATTATCTTTTCTGTGTACAGTTGTGCCAGTACTATAATCACACAGATACTCAAATGGTAAAAACTAAATAAAATGTTCGAAAAACAAATAGCAACTATTTAATGGATAGTATTTGAATTGGATTAGATTAAACTCCAGAACATTTTCACTAAAGCTGCACTATAGGACCTTTTGTTGAAAATATATGTTGGTTAAATTGTAGGGCATTAGGTGACAGCTCCCGAAAGCATTGTTGTAATCATTATAATGGTACCCAAATGCTCGCTGAAAATGTCTGGAATGAGAAACATTTATTTATATTGATTGACGATGGCTGAAAATGTATTGTTGGTAATTTTAAATACATACAATAATGTAATCGCTACAAAATAAGTGTATAAATGATTATATTGAGATTTTTAATATTCTCCTTCATTCCAAAGCTTTTTGAGAAATGTAAGGACTAGAAAGCTGAAATATTGTACTTCTTCCATTTTGAGGCATTAACACCAGTGAGGATTAAAGGTGGATGCGGTGCTCTTAAGTTGTGTAAAAGATTGACTGTAAGGATTTAAGAGGAGAGAAAGTATTTTAACATGAGTGGAAGTTCGTTACTTTTTCCTCCAAATGCCTGAATGAATGGTTGGGATCACGAACGTATTATGTTGAGAATCATGGGGATGACCCCTTTAACTTAAAGATCTATGGTTCTACGCATAGATATTAAACTGTGCAGCGTCCCATTATCCCTGTATGTGAATTTATATGTGGATTGCTCTTGGTACCTTGACATGGCAGAGCACCCTCTACACGTGCCTTTATGTAAGTTTTTCAACACCCGTACTAATAGGGATATAAAAATCTAATTGTTGCTAGCAGCAGGTTTCCATTCATTTTTATTTTTATTCCATTCATTCCTATGTTCGGTAAAACACACTCTAATAATACCAGTGCCATTGCACAAGTGGACTTTCATATCCTGCAGATTCAGATTAAAAAAGCCAAGGAGCTGATTGCAAATTCCTCAGTAATCAGATGGATAAAACAAAAAGCAGCCAAGAAGACTTACATGATTCACAAATAAAATGTTATTTGAATAATCAGACTTGCCCGTCTGGTGCAGGCCACATAAGTTCAATCTACACAGTGTGTTATTGAAGTGGTGCAGGTGTATAGCTATCAATTATTATCTCTGAAAAGATTCACTGTGAAGCACTGACTGATGTTGATCAGATTTAACCCAAAGGATGTACTTTTCTCTGCAGTACCCTTTCCTTTCCCCTTGACTTTTTACTTCCAATTTTATCCAGATGAGTTGTTAACATGTGACTCTGTACAAATATCTTTCAACAGATTAAATAAATACTTTGAGTAAATTGAGTTCAGTCTAAGAGCTATGTGATATGAATGAAGTTATTGACAATGTCAATGCTTCAGTCATTTGCTTTATTTAGCTGGGAAGAGCTGTACATCATCTTTGCTGTACTGATGTCTAAGGCAAGACATATGATGACTGCTTTCATCACAAGACATGTTTGGATGGAATTTGTAACATCACATTGCAGGGTTTAACAAGCAAAAGATTTTCCAAATACTTTTCAATAAAGTCAGTGCCCATGATATTGGCATTTGCACTGAATCATGACCCTGAGCTATATCCTACTTCAAACCACAAAAATCTGTGCCTTGCTGCTTTGCGATGACCTGCGTGCATTGTTTCAATGCATAGTGCTGCTGTCGGTATCCCTAAATTCAGAGGGGGCTGGAGAATCTACAGCTTGCATCTAGTATTACTGATTCTGCAGCAGTGACATCTGAGCTGAAGCAAGGTTTTGCCTTCACAGTATACCAGTAGTGTAGTGTATACGAGTCTGGTATGGTAGTCTAGCATCTGTTGTGAGGCAGTTGTTGGAATCTATAATTATGGATTATAATTATAATTGTTGAGCACTTGGAGAAATTTGAGCTGATTAGAGAAAGATAACAAGGATTTGTAACAGCTAGGTTATGTTTAACAAAACTAATTGAATTTTTTGAGGAAGTAACTAAGGTATTGGACAGGGGCATCTTTATGGATGTTGTTTATATGGACTTCCAGAAGACTATAATAAGGTTCCACATGAGAGACTGTTAGCTAAGATTAAAGCTCATGGAATTAAAGGCACATTATTGACCTGGTTAGGAGACTGATTAGGCAGTAGAAGACTGAGAATTGGAATAATCGGTATGTACTGGCAGCTTAATGTGCCGGGGTACCAATACTTCCAGCGTGACAGAGGTGGAGGTAAGAGAGGAGGGGGAGTTGCACTATTGATTAGGGAGGACATCACGGCAATACTTAGAGAGGATATCCCGGGGGGAGCGTCCAGTGAGGCCATATGGGTAGAACTTAGAAATAAGAAAGGGGTGATCACTTTGATGGGATTATACGATAGGCCCTCCAATAGTCAGAGGGAATTGGAGGAGCATATATGTAGGAAATCACAGATAGGTGTAGGAATTAGAGGGTTGCAATAGTAGGTGATTTTTAACTTCCCTAATATTGACTGGGACTGCCTTAGTGCTAAGGGATCAGATGGGGAAGAATTTGTTAAGTGTGTCCAGGATAGTTTTCTGAAGCAGTATGTGGATGGCCCTACTAGAGAAGGGGCTACACTCGACCTCCTCTTGGGAAATGAGGCTGGGCAGGTGGTTGATGTGTCAGTGGGGGAGCACTTTGGGACTAGTGACCATAACTCTATTAGCTTCAAGATAGTTATGGAAAAGGATAGGACTGGTCCTCAAGTTGAAGTCCAACATTGGCGGAAGGCTAATTTCGATGGCATCAGACAGGAACTCTCAAAAGTTGAATGGCCGAGACTGTTTACAGGTAAAGGGACATCTGGCAAGTGGGAGGCTTTTAAAAGTGAGATAGGAAGAGTTCAGGGCCGGCATGTTCCTGTTAGATGGAAGGGCAAGGCTGGCAAGTTTAGGGACCCTTGGTTGAGGAGGGATATTGAGGGTCTGGTCAGGACAAAAAAGGAGGCATATGTCAGGTATAGGCAGCTGGGATCAAGTGAGTCCCTCGAGGAGTATAGGGGATGTAGGAGTACACTTAAGAAGGGAATTAGGAAGGTGAAAAGGGGCCATGAGATTTCCCTGGCAGATAAGATAAAGGAGAATCCTAAAAGATTCTATAAGTATATTCAGAGTAAAAGGGTAGCTAGGGAGAGAGTAAGTCCCCTTAAGATCAGTGTGGAGCCATGGGAAATGGGTGAGGTCTTAAATGTATATTTCTTGTCTGTATTTTCTGTGGAGAAGGTCATGGAAGCTAGTGAGTTCAAGGGAGGGAACAGCGATATCCTGGAGCATATCAACATTACAAAGGAGGAGGTGTTGGAGGTTTTGAAGCGCATTAAGGTCGATAAATCCCCAGGGCCTGACCAGGTGTATCCTAGTATGCTATGGGAAGCAAGCAAGGAAATTGCTGGGGCCCTGGCAGAGATTTTTGTATCATCGTTAGCCACGGGTGAGGTACTGGAAGACTGGAGGATAGCTAATGTTGTGCCTTTGTTTAAGGGCAGCAGGGATAATCCAGGGAACTACAGGCCAGTGAGCCTTACATCAGTGGTGCGAAAATTATTGGAAGGGATTCTGAGAGACAGGATTTATATGCATTTGGAAAGACAAGGTCCGATTAGGGATAGTCAGCATGGCTTTGTGCGTGGGAAATCATGTCTCACGAATTTGATTGAGTTTTTTGAGGAGGTAACCAAGAGGATTGACGAGGGCAGGGCAATGGACGTTGTCTACATGGACTTTAGCAAGGCCTTTGACAAGGTCCCGCATGGTAGGCTGGTCCAGAAGGTTCGAACACATGGGATCCAGAGTGAGCTAGCAAATTGGATGCAAAATTGGCTTGGTGATAGGAGGCAGAGGGTGGTAGTGGAGGGTTGTTTTTCAGATTGGAGGCCGGTGACCAGTGGTGTGCCACAGGGATCGGTGCTGGGCCTTCTGTTGTTTGTCATATATATTAATGACTTGGATGTGAATGTAGGGAGCATGATTAGTAAGTTTGCAGATGACACCAAAATTGGTGGTATGATGGACAGTGAAGAAGGTTGTCTAAGGTTACAACAGGATATAGATCAACTGGGAAAGTGGGCAAGGGATTGGCAAATGGAATTTAACGCAGACAAGTGCAAAGTGATGCATTTTGGGAAGCTAAACAAGGGCAGGACATATATAGTGAATGGCAGGGCCCTGGGGAGTGTTGTTGAGCAGAGAGACCTTGGGGTACAAGTACATAGTTCCCTGAAAGTGGCAACACAGGTAGACAGGGTGATGAAGAAGGCGTATGGCATGCTTGCCTTCATCGGCCGAGGCATTGAGTACAAGAGTTGGGACGTTATGTTATAGTTGCACATAATGTTGGTTAGGCCGCATTTGGAGTACTGTGTGCAGTTCTGTTCACCGCACTACAGGAAAGATGTGATTAAGCTAGAGAGGGCGCAGAAAAGATTCACCAAGATGTGGCCTGGTTTGGAGGGCTTGAGTTATAAAGAGAGATTGAATAGGCTGTGTCTGTTTTCCCTGGAGCGAAGGAGGTTGAGAGGGGACATGATAGAGGTATATAAAATTATGAGAGGTATAGATAGGGTAGATAGCCAGAGTCTGTTTCCCATGGTAGGGGTGACTAAAACTAGAGGGCATAGATTTAAGGTGAGAGGGAGGAGGTTTAAAGGGGATCAAGGGGATAAATTTTTCACACAAAGAATAGTGGGTATCTGGAATGAGCTGCCAGAGGAGGTGGTGGAGGCAGGAACAGTAGCAACATTTAAGAGGCATCTGGACAGGTACTTGAATGAGAAAGGCATAGAGGGATATGGAATTAATGCAGGCAGGTGGGATTAGTATAGACAGGCATTATGTTTAGCATGGACGCGGTGGGCCAAAGGGCCTGTTTCTATGCTGTACGACTCTATGACTCTACTCAAATTGGAATGAAGTGACCAGTGATGTCCAAATTTGCCAATGTCACAAAGATTGTTGGTATAGTAAGTAGTGTATGTGGGAGCATAAGATTACAAAGAAACATTGATAGATTAAATGAATTGACAAAAATGTGGCAGATAGATTTCAATGCAGGTAAGTGTGAGGTCATCCATTTTGGACCATGAAAGGATAGATCCGAGTTTGATTTAAATGGTGAAAAGTTAGAAACAGTGGAGGTCTAAAAGGATTTAGGAGTTCATGTGCACATATCATTAAAATGCAGTAGCTGGTACAAAAAAAAATCAAAAAGGCTAATAAAATATTTGCGTTTATAACTAGAGGGTTAGAATATAAAGGGAAGTTTTGATGCACCTATACAAAGCTCTGGTTAGACCACATCTGCATACTTTTCTGGGCAATGCACATTAGAAAGGATATATTGGCGTTGGTGGGAGTGCAGTGCAGCTTCATCAGAATGTTAGATTATGAGAGGAGATTACACAAACTAGTCTTCTATTTCCTGGAATACAAAAGGTTACAGTGTGATTTGATTGAAGCTTTTAGGATTTTGAAAGGAATTGATAGGGTAGATAGAGAGAATTGCTGGTAGGACATACTTCAAAATCAGAGCCAGGCCATTTAGGAGAGGAGTTAGGAAAGTTATTCATATCTGTGCTCTCATGGCACTATTTGAAGAAGATCAGGACAGTTTTCCTCCTGTCCAAGCCAATATTTATCCTTCAACCAATATCAGTATAACTAGGGTCCTACCAAATTCACTGTCAACTTTAACAAATTTCACAGGCGCAGCATTTTAAGAATTGTGAATTTCATGATTTCGTGTATTTAAATTGTAAATTTCATGCTGTCACAACTAACCACAAAAATGATCTATTTAAAAAATAAAGACAAAGGAGGTTTCTTGTTTCAAATGGCATTTATTGTATACTCAAAAACTATTGTAAAAAGCTGACTATAAACAGGTCACATTCTTTACTCACTGAAGTCAGTGGTTAAATGTGAGCAGGGACCAACCTGCAACTGTCTCTTTCTTCGTTCCCTGTCTCTGCACTGTGAACACCTGTCCATGTTTAGGCACAGCTCTCTCTGCATCCACAGAGTTTGTTGGAATTGTCAGCGAGTGCCGTGCTAGCCTTGCAAGGTGGGGGATTCTGCATTCCACAGAGTTCCAAAAGTGCAGAACAGGCAAAGTACAATCTGCTTCTTTTGCAATATTTTTATAAGCAGGAATCTGCAGCCGCAGTTCCTGTCAAAGCCAAGAATCACGTCAAAAAAGTTTAAATCCACCATCAACAGGTGCATTTGTGCAGGGTCAAAGATATGCACAGCTTTCAGGAATGTCGCAGAAGGTTGTTGAAATCTCTGGGCCACTTTTTCTTCACTGCTTGTCTTTTCCCTGTAACAGTAATGTTGTTTGAACTTCTTTGCCGTGCAAGAAAACACCTGTTGAGCACAGGCATTTAATTCAGCATCATCAGAATGTTGTTCATTTGAAAGTGCTTCAGCCCAGAACAGTACATCCATTATTTTATTGTAAACTTTGTGGATCGGGACGTGTCAAGATTCAAACCCCAAGTGACTAAATCCATCATTCGTGTAGCATTCTTGACAACAAACTGAACCTCCTCATTAAGCTGAGCATCATTTAGAAGGGTTACAATATCTGTTAAAATCTATACATTTTCATGTCAGTGTGAGATCTTCTGAGATAATGTCTGAGTAGTATTTCAGGTGAGCGTCATGATACCGTGCTGCCCGAAACCAAGAATTCCAACATGACATTACTGGCTCGGGGGAAGGATAATGTTTTGTTCCCCAATTTCATCCATTTCAGCCGCAGCTGCAATGTGTTGACTATATCAAAGGTTGCGGTTAGGACAATGTTTGAAGATCTTTTTAATGTAGCTGACTAGTTTGTCGAATTTACTAAACTCATTTTTCCACATCTCACTGATCAGAGAAATTGTAGGTTGGATTTTGCTCCCAGCGTGACATTGGGTTCAGTGCTTTGGAGGGGGGGCTGAAGCATCGGAGCGGCAGCGGCCGCCACAGAACCTGATACTGGGATTGCCAGGCCCAATCTTCTCGATGGCAGCGAAGCTCTGGCGGCCTCTCCGCCGCTCTGAATGGGACTCTGCTTGCCATATGCTAATTAGATGTTTGCATTAATTCAAATGTAACCTGCAGTGATCTTACATTCAGTTCTTGATCTTCAGCGTGACGTGCAGCACTCACGTGCCTTTACTTTCCTATCCAGGGACAGCTGGCGCCACCGAGGTGGGGAAGGGGTCAACTCTTCAGTGTTTGTATAGGGAAGTGGGGGAAGGGGTCAACTCTGCACTTTGTTGAACTATCTGCAAGGCTGGCAACCTTTTAAAAATGGTGCCAGTACCTGCTTCCACATCAGGTGATGTCATGAACGGCATCGCCAATGCCACCCTCACCACGTGATTGAGGGGGAGGGGAGGTCAATATGTAAGTGGCCACTCCCTCAGAATCATGGCAACGCAGGTCCCGTGGGGGATGGCTGCCATTTTCTGTGCCCACCGCTGCTCCTAGCAGCGGGAATACAAAATCAAGCCCAATATGTTCACTACATGTGATATGGACAGCATTAGGCATTACGCCTTGGAGTACAGATCTGAAAGATTTTGTCATGTAAGTTGCATTGTCACTAATGAAAGCAGGCACTTTGTTGAAGTCTGCACCATATTTTGAAGTGGTTTTGATTATTGCTCGCACAACTGTGGTGTAATTAATAGCTTCTAAGTAGACACAGTCTGTGAGCACTGTCATTAGTTTTCCTGACTGTATATTTTTGGCCTTACCAGACATAAAATTAACCAAAACATGCAACCTAGAGTTGTCTTGCTCATCGGTGGACTCATCACAAATAATTACAAAAGACTCACATGCGTTAATCTGAGACTTCATCTCCTCACAATGTGTAGCAAAAAACTTTGGTAGGTAGTCATCCTGTCATAGTTTATTTTGCAGATTATGTTTAATGAATACCCACAGCTTTGGGTGATCAGGTTTTTCCAATGGAATATAGGTGCAGCTTGTAGAAAACAGTATTCCACCATCGGCATGCAGAATTTATCTCCCAAATTCTTTCACTCGATGTGCTGCAGTAATGGTTGTGACTGTTTTTGATTTGCTCATTCTGCCATTCTCACTTGTCTACTAATACTTGAGACTGCTTCTCTCAAAACTGCACTGGAAGCCATCCCCCTTCTACCAATAGGCGAGGTGAACCTTGTGTCAATTAGTGCAGTTTTTGTTTCTGTTTTTATCTCAAAGAGCTTTACAGCCAATGAACAACTTTTGAAATGTCTGGTAAGGCCAAAAATATACAGTCAGGAAAACTAATAGCAGTGCTCACAGACTGTGTCCACTTAGAAGCTGTTAATTACACCACAGTTGTGCGACCTGAAACATTAACTCTGTTTCCCTCTCCACAGATACTGCCAGACCTGCTGAGTATTTCCAGCACTTTCGGTTTTTATTTCAGATTTCCAGCATCCGCAGTATTTTGCTTTTATTTTAGCTCTTCGCGATGTCCCGAGGGCATGAAAGGCACTGTATAAATGTAAGATTTTCTTTCTTCCTTCTTTCTTTCGTGCAAAGGATGCTAGGAGTATGGAACTCTCTCTCACAAAAGGAGCAGATGCTAACTCAATTAATAATTTTGGAACTGAGGTCAATAGTTTTTTCCTAGACAAGGGTATAAAAGAATATGGAGCCAAGGTAGGTGGATGGAGCAAAGGTATTGATCAGCCATGATCATATTAAATTTCAGAACAGACTTGAAGAGCTGAATGGCCTACTCCTATTCTTACATTCCTTTCTATATTACTAACACCCACAGGCATAATTTTATGAGGCCCTGTTCCTGCCATAGAGCCTTATTAGTTTGAAGTGCAGATCAGAAATCAGGAGGTTCACATTATAGCCTTGTCTCTGTTACAATGAACACCATTGGTAAGGTTCGGCAGCCAGAACAGAGCCTTGCAAAATTAGCACGATGTAAATTCATTCTTCATAGAGTAAATTCACTCTGTTAGAAACTAATATCTTGAAAATGATACCAGCTAAAGAATTTTACACTTTTGGGAGGTAGAAATCTGAGTGGTAAGGCAAAACGTACAGTATCAAATTGGTCTCCTGCTTTATGCCCCTCCCGATATTCAGTTCCATTAACTTCATTAGAACTAATTATCAATTGAAATGTCAACCTTAGTGTAGTGTTTGATTGATCAGTGTTCACTGTGTTTGATTGCTTAAGCTGAATTGAAACTGAAACTAAAAGACACAGGGCTAGAATGTTCTACTAAACAGTGACTGCTGTTATGAGACTGCTTCTATTTTTTTTTGTAAAATATGTTTTTCAGGACTTATAGTTGAATTATGGACATTGATTCATCTGGAAACTTGAAGAGATGCTGAACATTTTGGTTAAGAGGTCACCAGAAGGTTCCTGGACCTGGCTTGCAAACAAGCCCTTACTGGAAGGCAACTGTTTTCAGATAAAATACCAGCAGGGAGCTTGTTGTTTTGACTTGGGGAAATGTTTACAAAGAAGTGTCGGGTCAAGATTTATAGCAGTCAGGAGGCTTGACTTCTGTAATGTTTTGAATTGTTACAAAGGTCAGTTGGTTTTTGTCTGCCAAGAAAAACCCAGCTCATCTCTCTCTCATTTGGAAAGAAACCCTGCATATCCAGTGTGTCAGTCTCCTCTTTCCTCCTGTATTTGAAGAAACCCTGCGTATCGAATGTGTGGGAACTGAAACCCCTGTTGCCGCATTTCTGCTGTAAGCTATCTGAAACCTCTGTTGCTGCATTTCTGGGAAAGCCTATCCAAACTCATCTTCAATATCGCCTGGAAAGAACTGTGCTAGGAAGATCCCAGTGACAGCCGTCTATGCGCATTTGGAACACTAAATCAAAACAAAGTATGTCTTGCCATATCTTCACTTTTTTCTTCGAGAACAAGCAAGTATTCAGACTATGTGTTTTTTCAAAATCTGTTTTTATTTGTAACAGAGCTCTACACAACAATCCCTTTTCCTTTTCCAGTTAACCGGTATATGTGTGTGCGTGTGAGTGTGAGCGGCTAAGGTAAAAAGGGAACTTTAATATTTCAATCTGTGTGTTTATGCTTTACTTCATTACTGGTTAAGACTTGATTTATAATAAACTGATAATTTGTTGTTTATTAAAGAAACCTGGTTGATGTGTTTTATTCAGGGATAAAAATAGAGGCTATGATTGACCGTATCGGTAAGTGGAAAAAAATGTAAATATATATTGTGACCTGCGGAGAAGTGGAACTAGAATAAATAGTGCACTACTCCCATCCTGGTCATAACACTGTTCTCAGAAGGAATTATACTGAAATGTCCTAAGTGCTGAAATATTTTAAAGTACTGTAAATAAACCAGTTGGTGATTTAATACATATGTGATATCTGCATTTCTCTGAGATAAATCAGAAAAAATGAATATATCCAGCAACATGGCATAAATATAGCAAAAACACGGCTATGAGGATGATTTAGCAAAATGTAATTTTATCAGTTCCAGAACCATTTCTTTCAACGCTGGGAAATCCTCCCTTGTGCTGGGAGTGATGGATTTCGGAATTCAAGACCTACTTGCTTGCGACGGAGATAGGCAGCCAAAATGTAGCAATGAACCGTAAAAAAGCAATACTTGTATATTGTCTCAGAGCAGAAGACCAGTGGATATACGAGCAGATAAGTCTAAGTTTTATACGGCGGTAAGTGCTCTCGAAAAATACTTTGGGACAAAGAAAAGTGTGATGATAGACCGATACACATTCCACCAGACATCCCAAGGACATGGTGATTCCATGACACAATACGTGACTGCATTGCAGCAATTGGTGTTTACATGTAAATTTGGCACACTGACCAACGAACTAATTCGCAACCAATTAATTAAAAAAACTTCAATTGCACAAATTAGGGAACGTCTTCTCGTGGAGGATGATGATTTAACCTTGGATAAAAGCCATAACCTTGGTGGTCCAGATTGAATCTATCATGTTAGATTCAAAGCGGTTACACACACATGCACCCTTAGACTCAGGGTTGCAGACACAGCTTGCCTGTCCACCTTCAATGCAAGGGTTATGGACAAGAAGACCTCAGCAACTGCATCAAAACGAGCCCCATCATGGTCAGTTAACTTCAAAACTGTGCCTAGATTGTGGAAATGCTCATCAAGTCACTACACCATGTCCAGCTCAAAGAAAAAGTGTAACTAATGTTTAAAGTAGAACCATTTTGCAAAGATGTGCAGGTTGTCAAAGAAAAAGACTTCATCAGTTTGACATGTGGGGCAGTCTCTTCCTGTGAGTGAGGTACAACATGTACTTAACATCACAAAAAGTAAAGCACAGGTCATTTTAAGGAGTGCTCAGTTGTGATCGCAGCCATCTCAGTGTCACTTCTTACCGATGTTGGCGCCAAAGTATCTATTTTGAGCGACCAACTCTACCATCGGTATTTTTTGCAATTCTCTCTCACTCCTGCGACAGAAACTCTTCAAGCTTATGACAACACTGTCATTCCAGTTTTGGGGACGATCGCATTTCCATTACGCTACAAAAATGACAACCTAGACAAGTTCACATTCTATGTAGCTAAAGGCCGAAGACTTACTGGGGTAAACCTTTTCGATAGGCTTGGATTCAAACTTGAAGACCTCACCAGAGCACATATTAATGGGATTGATAAAGAAGATTATATACACCAGTATCCTTCCTTATTTACTGGATTTGGGGAGATTGAAGGGTACAGTCATTCTCCTTGCATTGACACATCAATTCGACCAGTTTCACAAAATTTGAGATGGTTGCCGTTTGCAATCCATGCCGAAGTGTAACAGGAGCTGAAACAACTAGAAGCAGATGGTATCATTGAGTGAATCGACTGATTACCATGGATATCAAATCTAGTCACATGTACGCCGATAAAATGGCCAGAAATCACTACAACTATTTCCATTACAATCACTTTGGTCATTGAAATTCTGGACAAGCTATTTACAAAATGGGGTTTACTGGAGAGTATCACTACAGACTATGGACCACAGTTTGTTTCCAGTCAGTTCACGGAGTTCCTGGCAAGTTACGGAATTCATCACCATCTGATGTCACGCAACCACGCGCAATCGAATGGTCGTGTTGAATGATTCAACAGGGTGATAAAGGAAAGTCTGAAAGCTTGTATGTGGGAGGGAAAAACATTTGAGCAATCCATTCACATCCTACCGTACACATATCAATCCACCCACAGTCTCTGACTGGAAAGATATCAGCGAGCAGTTTAAAAGTGTGAAGGCAGAGAGAGAGATAAAGAGAGAGATAAAGAGAGAGGGACCAGTGAGCTGTTTAAAAGTGCGGCTGCAGAGTGAGAGAGAGAGGGAGCCAGTCCAGGCCACCAGAGTGGACAGACTTCGTTCTGAGGAGAGAAAAAAAATCAAAGTGTGACGTCACAGGAAAACAGGTAGTTTGGTTGGTGAGTTTTTTTTATCATTTATCTTTCAAAACTTGGGTAAATTTACTAATTGTAAGGTTTTATTTACTAATACTAGTTAAGCTTAATAGATTAGTGAATATTTCCTATTAATTAATTTAGTAAATAATTAATTTGTTATTTAAAACACAATCAGGATGGCAGGGCAGCTGATATGTTGTAGCTGCAGTATGTGAGAGCTCGTGGACGCTAGTGTGATCCACTGCTAACATGCCTGCAGTAAGTGTTTGGGGCTCAAGGAGCTCTGACTCAGCGTCAGTGAGCTGGAACACAAGAACACAAGAAATAGGAGCAGAAGTAGACCATATGACCCATCGAGCCTGCTTCACCATTCAATACGATCATGGCTGATCTTGGGCTTCAATTGCACTTTCCTGCCACTCCCTATATACTTGATTCCCTGCGAGACCAAAAATCTAACTATCCCAGCCTTAAATGTATTCAATGATGCAGCATCCGCAGCCCTCTGGGGTAGAGAATTCCAAAGATTCACAACCTTTTTGAGTGTAGTAATTTCTCCTCAACTCAGTCCTGAATGATTGGTCCCTTATCCTGAGACTGTGGTCCTGTGTTCTAGAATCCCTGACCAGTGGAAACAATCGCTCAGTATTTACCCTATCAAGCCTTTTCAGAATCTTGTATGTCTCAATTAGATCACCTCTCATTCTTCTAAACTCCGGAGAATATAGGCCCAATTTAGTCAGCCTCTCATCATAGGACAACCCCCTCATCCCAGGGACCAATTTAGTAAATATTCACTGTACTGCCTCCAGTGCAAGTATATAATTTCTTAAATGTGGAGACCAAAACTGCACACAGTATTCCAGGTGCGGTCTCACCAAAGCCCTATACAATTTTAGTAAGACTTCTTTATTCTTGTACTCCAATCCCCTTGCAATAAAGGCCAACATACCATTTGCCTTCCTAATAGCATGCTGCATCTGCATGTTAACTCTGTTTGTTCCTTGTACGAGTAACTCCAAGTCTCTATGAACAATAACACTTACCAAAACAAAAAGTGCTGGAAATACACAGCAGGTTTGGCAACATCTGTGGAGAAAGAAGCAAAACACTTACCAATTTCACACCTTTTAAAAATATTCGGCTTTTCTATTTTTAAGACCAAAGTGAACAACTTCACACTTCCCTACATTATACTCCATTTGCCATGTTGGTGCCCACTCACTTTAATCTGTGTACATCTCTTTGTAGCCTCTCTACATCCTCACCGCAGCTTACCTTTCCACCGAGCTTTGTATCATCAGCAAACTTAGGCACATTATTCTCTGTCTCTTCATCCAAGTCATTAATATAGAGTGTAAATAGCTGAGGCCCCAGCACTGATCCTTGCAGCACCCTACTATTCACTGCCTGCCAACTTGAAAATGCCACATTTATGCCCACTCTCTGCTTCCTGTCTGTTCGACAATCCTTTATCCACACTAATGTATTACACCCAAAACCATGGTCCCTTATCTTGCCTATTAATCTTTTATGTGGCACCTTATTGAACGCCATTAGAAAATCCAGGTATACTACATCTACTAGTTCCCCTTTAACTGCCCTACTAGTTACATCCTCAAAAAACTCTAATAAATTTGTCAAACATGATCTCCCTTTAGTAAAACCAAGCTGACTTGTTCTAATCATACTATGCTTTTCCAAGTGCAATGTTAAGACTTCTTTAATAATAGTTTCCAGCATCTTCCCAACGACTGATGTTAGGCTAACTGGCTTGTAGTTCCCTGTTTTCTCTCTACCTCCTTTCTTGAAAGGCGGCATTACATTTACCAACTTCCAATCTGATGGGACCATTCCCGAATCTAAGGAATTCTGGAAAATCATAGCCAACGCATCCACTATCTCTGCAGCTATCTCTTTTAGGACCCTAGGATGTAGGCTATCTGATCCCAGGGACTTGTCAGATTTTAGTCCCTCAAGTTTCTCCAATAGTTTTTCTCGGCTAATAACAATATCCTTAATTTCCTCACTCCTTTTAGCCCCTCGGCTACTGCCTATTTCTGGTATGGAACTTGTGTCTTTTACTGTGAAGATAGACACAAAATATTTGTTCAATGCCTCTGTCATTTCCTCATTCCCCATGATGATTTCTCCTGTCTCAGCCTCTAAGGGACTAATGTCTACTTTAGCTACTCTCTTCATTTTTATGTACTTATAAAAAACTCTTACAATCTGTTTTTATATTGCTGGCTAGTTTACTCTCATTCTATTTTTTCCCTTTTATCAACTTTTTGGTGGCCCTTTGCTGGTTTCTAAAACACTCCCTATCCTTAGACTTGCTACTATTTTTTGCAACATTGTAAGCCTCTTCTTTTAGTCTAATACTCTCCTTAACTTCCTGAGTAAGCCACGGATGGGTCTTTCTTGGTTTTGGTTTTTGAACGGAAGGTACTTTTGTTGAACCCTTTGAATTGTTTCTTTAAATGTTTCCCACTGTTCATTTACCACCATAACCTCCAGTCTATTTACCAAATTAACCATAGCCAGTTCTCTCCTCATACCTTCGTAATTGGCTTTGTTTAAGTTTAAGATTCTTGTTTGTGATTGAAATGTATCACTTTCAAACTTAACATGAAATTCAATGGTATTATGACCACTATTTCCCAGTGGATCTTTTACTATGACATTGCTTATTAACTCTGCTTCATTACACAATATGAGGTCTAAGGTAGCTTTATCCCTAGTCGGTTCTACAATGTATTACTCCAAGAAACTGTCACGAAAGCATTCTACAAATTCATCTTCTAGACCACTGTTGCCAATTTGATTGTCCCAGTCTATATGCAGATTAAAGTCCCCACAATTAATACATTACCTGATGAGCTACAGACACTGCGATGCATCAGGGAAGCGGTAAGTTACCTGGACACAGGAGGCAGTCACACCCTATAGATAAGACCTACTGATTTGGCCAGTGGTCAGGGACAGGAGGATCTGACTGCGAGTAAGGCAGGTAAGGGGATTGTGAAGGCAGAAGTGGAGGAGACTCAGTCCTTGCAATTGTCTTACAGATTTGAGGTTTTTTCAGCTTATATGGATGAGAGCGAGGGCTGCAAGGTGGATGAGCAAACTGACTATAGCACCATGGTACAGGAAGCCATTCAAGCAGGTGAGTAAATAGGAATGTAGTGGTAGTCGGGGACAGTATGGTCAGAGGGATACACACTGTTCTCTGCAGCCAAGAGCGAGAGTCCATAAGGCTGTGTTGCCTGCTTGGTGCTAGAGTTCGGGCCATCTGCTCAGGGCTGGAGAGGAATTTGCAGTGGGAGGAGGAGTATCCAGTTGTTGTGGTCCACGTGGGTACCAATAACATAGATAGGACTAGGAAAGAGGTTCTGCATAGGGAGTATGCAGTACTGGCAGTGGCCACTGCTCCCGGTGGTGCTGCCAATACTACTGAGCTGCCAGCCCTGTGATTGGCTGGCAGCTCATGGAGGTAGCATCCCCATTTTTCAAGGGATGGTGATCCCGGTGCCAGGATGTTAATTGGCCCAGAGAATCGGTGCGGGATGGTGGGAGGGGGGCTCCACTTGGCTGAGGCGGGACTCCCCCCCTACCTTTTCGGCCCAGCACCGGGTGCCCACCGGGTAGTATATTTCGCTTGATGTTCCTGACAAGCTGATCATCTGACCAGCATCTGTAATTGCATACTATTTGGGCAAATAGGTGAAATAGTGAACGTGAAAACTTCTTTCTTTTTTCATTCTGTCTATGATGGTGACCTGCTGTTAAGGTTCTCCTGTTCATTTTCTGTAACATTGGCAGGCAAGCTGCGGAAACCCCAGAAAATCTGGATAAATGGTTACTGATTTATTTTTTTTATTTCTCTTTTGAAACTCAAACCATATAAGCAGCCAGGAATCACACACAATATGACATAAATCAAAAAAGGATTTTCTGAAAATAAAATAAAATATATATTACTATGAAGATTGCAAAAAAAATCCCCATTGAATTAACCGCTGTAGTTTGTTGTTCTGTACAGTTAACCAGGAATATGGTTGATTAAAACTAAATAACATTTCACTAGAGCGAGGGAAATATTATGAACTAATAATAAGAGAAATAATCTCAATTATAAAATAGAATAAAGATCTCATTCCAAGAGGCTGCAATCCTAGTAGCTCTTTGTCATTCCAACCTGTCCCTTGGATGTCCATGTAAGAGCCTGACTAGTCTGCCCTTTCAATATTTGATTGGTTTGAAAGCATGCTGCGATTTCGGAAGGAGCCAGCTATATTTTTCAAGCAGCGTGTTTAAACAATTTTATGCTTTTTTTATTATCCTTGAATATATTGACACTGAACACATAGAATGCAAGAGTAAATGATACTGCACAATGTAGCTATAGGTCATAGTGCCACAAAGTTCTGTTAACTGGAAAAATCTGCAATAGTTGGTATTTCTTTTCTGTTATATGGACCTCTGGGAGATACTCAATCTCCCAGAAAAGCACGGACAATAAACAGATTATTTGAAAGAATGGAAGCCATCCATCAATTTGACCCCCCCACCCCCCCATCCCCCATCTTTCAAGCTGGTCAGTACAAAAAGCAGAAGATCTTATCCTTTTCTCATAAGGTTGAAAGTTAGGGGACAATTACTTGATTGTTTTTCATTGGCTGGCTGCTGAAAAGTCTTATTCCTGTGTCCTAGCTCCAGTATTAGTTCATGACTACATTCCTTGCAATCCTTGTTCATCTGTAACACCATTGTCTTGTTGGCAGTTATGCTGCAATACAGCATTTATTGCATGTCAACATCAGCCAAAAGGGTACAAGAATGAATGGTGTAAAATTAATAAATCTGTTCAGATCTCAGAAAAACTCCCAAACACTTAACCATGATCTCCTCTAATGTTGAGAAGCAGTCCAACTACAAATGAAAAACAGTTTTTTAAGAGTGTGAATGAAGGCTTTCCAATTTTATTAGTAAGAACGTAATAAATCGGAGCAGGTGTAAGATGGTGAGGGTTTATGCCCCCTTCTAAGATAGGAACAGACTTGGCAGCAAAGCTTTGTTGTGAATCGACTTTATTGAGACAAGTAAGGGCAAGTTATTAAGTTTTCAGATAAACTATAGTCACAAACTCAGGCAGTAATTAACAGTCTAACATGGATTATAATACCCGTGTCAGGTACTGGATGGCTACAGCGCACGACTTGTTTCTGTTGCAGCTTTTGGTCTTCAAGCTTTTGGTCCCTAAGCTTCTTCCCTCTCTCTCTCTCTCTCTCTCTCTCTCTCTGTCTCTCTCGTCTCTTGTTTGTTCAAAAATTTTCTCAGCTGTACAGGGACAAAGACAAAGCATTTTTTTTTCTCCTGGCTGCTATCCAATTAACTCCTCCCTTTCCCCAATCATCTTTAGCCTTATGTGAAAGCATGATTTCCTTAGCCAACCAAGGATTTTTTTATGGCTGTTATTAACCTTTCAGATTTACCCTTTGTGTTGACTACTGGATCTCCATGCTTTTACATTCTATGGTTCCTTATTTGTTGGGAGATAAATCTATACTTTGTTCTCACACAAGCTGCTCTCACTGACTGCCTTCAAGGTCTCACCCCTTTTGCTGTAATCTTTTTAAAATTTGACATAAAATCCCAGAATCCCTCTACCTTGACATCTTGTCTATACTGTGCCTTATTTCCTAAGTTTTCCCACTTCACCATACTGCAAATAAGGGTTTTAGTAAAGTTAAATGTTAGTTTATAATACTAAGTTAGTTGTTAGTTTATAATAGCTCTCTTTTAACAATTAGTATTCTGGTTAATAACCTAATAATCTTACAAAGATTAGGCCATTCGTTCCTTTGAGCCTGCTCCACCATTCAATACGGTCATGGCTGATTTTCTACTTCAATTCTACCTTCCCACACTATTCCCATATCCCTTAATTTCCTTCATATACAAAAATCTATCAATCTCTGTCTTGAATATGTTCAAGGCCTGAGCATCCACAGCTCTCCAGAGCAGAGAATTCCAAAGATCCACAACTCTTTGAGTGAAGAAATTTCTCGTCATATCAGGTCTAAATGGCTGACCCCTGATTCTGAGTCTATAACCTCTAGTTCTAGACTCCCCAGCCAAGAGAAACAAAAGGGCTATAAAGCCCTTTACGAATTTTACACATTTCAATGAGATCATCTCTCATTCATCTAAATTTCAGGAAATATAGTCCAGGCCTACTCAATCTCTCCTCATAGGACAACCCCTCATCCCAGGAATCAGTCTAATGAACCTTTGTTGCACTCCCTCCAAGGTTAGTATATCCTTACTTAGATAAGGAGGCCAAAACTATACACAGTAGGTGTGGTCTCACCAAGGCCCTATACCATAGATCTACAGCCTGTGGCTCTGGATCTGCATGTGGCTAACATCACATTCGCAGCTCCCAACCTTTTCCAGTGGATTGCAATATGAAAAGAGCCTAAATAAATTTAAGTCAAGAAAAGTAAGAGCTGTGTTTTTATTGTGGGGCTAAAAAACTAATCATTATGCTACACTTTACGGTTTGAAATTATTATTTTAACGAAAAACATCATCATGCTCTAAATAAACCTGTTCGAATGGTATAGCTACACCATGGTTGGGAACAGGTTTTATGGTTGCGATCATTATTTTATCTAATATAGCTGAGACGATAAACTATACTGAATGTGTATTAGAAGCTTTTTTTTAATCACAAGAATCAATAGCTGAAAAAATTGTCTTAATTCTATGCATCTTAAGTCAAAGTTTCTTTTAAAGTTGACTTTACAGACAAAATTGTCATTAAAAAAGTCAAAAAATGCGATAATTCAGAGTTAGGTCTATTGATACATAAATTCAATACATGTCTTTTATTTATTATATATGGAAAATGGCTCACTGACACGGAACACAAAAGTCCGACTGTATCAAGCCTGTGTCTTCAGTACCTTGCTCTATGGCAGCGAGGCCTGGACAACGTATGTCAGCCAAGAGCAACGTCTCAATTCATTCCATCTTCGCTGCCTCCGGAGAATCCTTGGCATCAGGTGGCAGGACCGCATCTCCAACACAGTAGTCCTTGAGGCGGCCAACATCCCCAGCTTATACACACTACTGAGTCAGCGGCGCTTGAGATGGCTTGGCCATGTGAGCCGCATGGAAGATGGCAGGATCCCCAAGGACACATTGTACAGTGAGCTCGCCACAGGTATCAGACCGACCGGCCGTCCATGTCTCCGCTTTAAAGACGTCTGCAAACGTGAAATTAAATCCTGTAACATTGATCACAAGTCATGGGAGTCAGTTGCCAGCGATCGCAGGAGCTGGCGGGCAGCCATAAAGGCGGGGCTAAAGTGTGGCGAGTCGAAGAGACTTAGCAGTTGGCAGGAAAAAAGACAGAAGCGCAAGAGGAGAGCCAACTGTGTAACAGCCCCGACAACCAATTTTTTCTGCAGCACCTGTGGAAGAGCCTGTCACTCTAGTATTGGCCTTTATAGCCACTCCAGGCGCTGCTCCACAAACCACTGACCACCCCCCAGGCGCTTACCCATTGTCTCCCGAGACAAGGAGGCCAAAGAAGAAGAAGAAGAGAAGATGCAAATTATGCATTCTACCAGAGATATTTGGCAATTTTCCAAGTATTTGGTTTAGGAATGATGCATTTTTAGCCTGTGGCTCCCAATAGTTTATTTTTATTTTAGGCATTTTTTTTAAAGGCTCTTCAGGTAAAATAGGTTGCCGATCCCTGCCCTATACAATTGCAATATAGTTTAAAATAATAAGAGGGGCAAACATAAGATGCATACTACAAATGAATTTTGTTCTAAAACGTTAAAATGGATACAACATATGGGGGTAATTTTACCCTTTACAGCCTGGTGGGAAGGGGATGAGTTCAGGTCAGATGACCATTTTACAGCTCCTTCCACCCCCCGCCAATTTTGCTCCCTCGTCAAAGAGTCATAAAATTGGGCAGGATGTAAAATGGGCATCTGACCCAAACCCACCCTATTCCTGCCAGGTGGGTAGTTTAAAATTACTCTTATAATTTAAAAAAGATTTTTTAAAAAGGCTTCCTGATGGTTCAGTAACTGTTGCATCATATGCTATGATACATACCAGGGAGGTGTCTGGTTATATCACTGGTCTGTGCTCGGTTAGCTAACTTCAGCTAGAGTTTGTATTTTTGATTACTATCCAGTGATACCTCCTGATAATACATGGATGCCAAGGTTGGGTTCAGCTACAGGGACCTCATAACTGTGTAGTGTACTAATTTATTGTCCAGCTTCAAACATGAAGAATGGCAACTGTGGCAAAGTGCAGAGGGGACCAATATGATTTATTACCTTCAGGAGTAGGTGGATAAGTGAAACCATTGGAAGGGGAAAAATATCTTTAAAAAATCGAACTTGGCAATGTAAACATATTTCCGAATGACTTGTCAAAAATAAAAGTAGCAAACTGATACACAAAACAGTAAGCCATCTGTACGATAAATAACTACAAATAAATGTTAACAATTGAAGCTTGAGGACAGTAATGATGAAAAATAGTGGATATCATGGATATGATTCTATATATAAATCTGATACAATAAAAGCTTTCTGGGTTTTTCCACCTGCTCAGACTACTAAGCCTTTGTTTGTAAAGTCATTAATTTTGGTTTCCCAAAAATACGTTAACTTTTTTTATCCTGCTTGATGATTCCAAAGTAGACAAACTGGAGAATATTATTTATTTTCCTTTCGTTCTTATTTTATTCATTTTTATTTGACAGGCATCGGCCTGAAATCAGTGCTTTAATTTCCAGATATTCACCAATTGATTTTGAAAGTATCTCTGTGCACTAGGAGTCCTGGGAGAATCCATTTCATTCAATCATCACCTGGGAAATTTAGTACTGCATTCCAGGGAAAGACAGAGAGTGCAATCTGACTCTGCAATTAATTCAATACCTATTTCTGAAGTTGTGGGACCAGGAATTTTGTAGCTGATACTGTATCTATCTGGGAATAAATATCATAGCAGGGTTTTGAAAAGCATCATCTTTGTGCTTCAGCATGTCATTGCCCATGCACCAGCTAGGCTAAGGATACAAAAAAAAAACTAAATCTGAATCCAAACTAAAACTCCAGAGATTTTAGTTGGATCTCAGCTGCCAAAAAATCAACAAGCTTAGAACTTTCTATTTGCTTTAACACATCCTCAAAGTATTGGGGAAGAGCATGAATTGCAGCTTACAATGTAGCTCCATCATTGGGCTATATTCCATTATGTTTAAATAACTCCTTAGCAGATGGTGTTATTGAAATGCAGAATTTTTGTGGACATCACACTCATTTTTATTTTTTTAGGAAAGCACTCCAATTGACAGAAAAAACTCTCCATTTTCATGTCAACCAGAGACCAGGGGCAGAATTTTCATTATGGAGGTGGGAAACAGGAACCAGATCTGGTTTTGGGTTAGAAACCTGCCTCCTGTGGGAAGCTGATTCAGATTGTAATTTTCACATGGGTAATTGGTATGGAGATGGATTTCCTGTCCTCTTAGAGCCAGTGGAATTAGATGGCAGTGGGTCAGATCAAATGTGGGGCTCATGTAAGCATCCATAGCAGCCATCACTGAGCTGCTTGTTGTCCTGAGGGAGGGATCTGCCTTCCACAGCAGCAGAGGGAAGTGAAATATCACAGGGGAGCTGGAGGCCCAGCACTATGGGCAGGGCAGACCCTCACTTCATGGATGCTCACCTGGATCTAATGCCGTGGTCTTCCCAGAGGGTGGCAAAAGGAGGCCACCTCATCATGCAGTAAGGGCCTCACTCTTTTCCTCCTCCTCTCTTATCTCTTGCTCCTCCCCCAATGAACTGTCTCCTTCCAAGGCCTCACTGTCCTTGAGGTCCACACCCCTCTGGAGGGCCATGTTATGGAGAGTGCAGCAGACCTCCACAATGACCAAAACCCTGGCAGGAGGATATTGGAGGACACCACCCGATCAGTCCCGGCATCCGAATCGCATCTTCAGAAACCCGATAGCCTGCTCAATAGTTGGCCTGCTGAACAGATGGCATTGGTGGTTTCACCTCTGTTTGGAGCTCCCGTAGATGGGTCAGTAGCCATTTCTTCAAGGGATTTCCCTTGTCCTCTTGGATCCATCCATGCACTTTGGGGGATGGACTGAAGATCTGAGGCAGCCTAGACTGGCGGAGAATGAAGGAATCATGGCAGCTGCCAGAAAAGCGAGCACACACATACAGGAAGCTCTTGTGGTTGCAGACCAGTTGGACATTGAGAGAATGGAAACCCTTCCTGTTTATGGATCTCACCAGCTGGTTGTTGGGCGCATTGATGGCCACTTGGACGCAAGTGATGATGTCCTGCATCTGAGGGAATCCAACACTGGAGGCAGAACCCAATGCCCTCTGCAGCTGCGCAGACCCATGTGTGTCAAAGTGGGTGTACTCCCTGCCCTCCTGAAAATGGCACCCGGGACCTGCTAGATGGTCTCACCAGATGCCATCTAGGTCGACAGCTGATCCCTGGAACAACCCAGTTGCATAGAAATTTAGGACGATGGAGGCCTGCAGGTAGGGGACAGGATGTGGAAAGGATGTTTCCCCTTGTGGGAGAATCTAGAATTAGGGGTCACTGTTTAAAAATAAGGGGTCGCCCATTTAAGACAGAGATGAGGAGAAAACTTTTCTCTCAGCGGGTCATCAGTCTTTGGAACTCTCTTCCTCAAAAGGCGGTGGAAGCAGAGTCTTTGAATATTTTTCAGGCAGAGGTAGATAGATTCTTGATAAACAAGGGGGTGGAAGGTAATCGGGGGTAGGTGGAAATGTGGAGTGATCAGTTCTGCCATGAAATTATTGAATGGCGGAGCAGGATCGAAGGGCCGAGTGGCCTACTCCTGCTCCTAATGTTCGTATGACTGCCATGGGGGCTGCGAGGCCTCAGGTCATTGTCGATCAGAGTGTACAGGACCCAGACCATCTGCCTGGATATGTGCAGTCTCCTATGGCACTGGCACTTTGTCATTTGTACATAGCTGACTCTTGGCCTGTGCACCCATTATCTTGAGTAGTGCCTTCCTCCCCTTGCAGCCCCTCACTGTACTCTTCTGGCCTCCTGCTGTCCAGAGGGTTGCATCTCGCATTGCTCATCCTGGCTGCTCTGTCCAATGTCAGAATGACTTGTTCCCATCTGAACTCCCTCAGCTGGGCTTTGTGCATTCACCAGGCCTTCCCCTGCTAACTCCAGTTGCCCAAATGATGCCAGCAGCCTCACATCCCTCTTCAGTTTCCTGCCACACATCACTGAGAAAAGCAAGTCTTACAACTCCAGCAATGTACACCCTGTGGCACTTATGAAGCAGCAGAGCATTTTTTTTGGACCTCTGCAGTCTTTTAATCAGCCCTTCCTGTGGCCCTCATGGCACCTCGCTGCGTACACGTTTTGAACTTCCTGTCCTGTTCCCTCCTTGGCGTCCTCCGTGTTCTCAGCCTTTAAAAATGAAAAGCTGCTGCTGTCAAGCCCGTTTAGGAGCTCTGCAATGTGCTCAACAGGCAATTCATTGGAGGGGTGCACCCGACCCGCTCCCTTGCTGCCGGCATCCTTTTAGAAACGGCTTTTCATTCCGGAGGCGGTGGATCCAAGTGCCGACGTCCGTGAACGTAATATTCAATGCGTACTCGCCTCCATACCCGCACTCAGTGGGCTTTGAAAATCCAGCCCCAGAGCTTTTACTTTCTTTTGGGCCTTACTGTTCGTGAAGGCATCCTTACTATGAATGCCACCTGTGTTAGATTTACTTTACTATGATCTGATTCTCATATTTTTTACTTGTAGGTTATTTTCTCTTCTTAATTATCCCCAGGCGACATTAATTCCAGGACCAAGCAGATAAGCTGGCGAGCTGCTCCCAGATCCTGTCAATATTGCTCAATAGATAGCCAGTGGCAAGAGTGGATGACCCACTGATTATTCCTCACATCATGTGAGAAAGGATCTGGCCTCTTCTGAATTCAGTGTATGGAAAACTGATGGCACTAACAGATGGCTCACAGTGATGGTGTGCCAACGCATGACGCTGCAGTGTAGTTATGTGTATATGCTGATGACTGCACAATGTTCAGCACCATTTGCGACTCCTCAGATACTGAAGCAGTTCGTGTAGAAATGCAGCCAGACCTGGACAATATCGAGGCTTGGGCTGATAAGTGGCAAGTCACATTTGCGTCACACAAGTGCCAGGCAATGACCATCTTCAACAAGAGAGACTCTAACCATCTCCCCTTGACATTTAATGGCATTACCATCGCTGAATCCCCCACTATCAACATCCTAGGGGTTACCATTGACCAGAAACTGAACTGGAGTAACCATATAAATACCGTGGCTACAAGAGCAGGTCAGAGGCTAGGAATCCTGAGGCAAGTAACTCACCTCCTGACTCCACAAAGCCTGTCCATCATCTACAAGGCACAAGTCAGGAGTGTGATGGAATACTCTCCACTTGCCTGCATGGGTGCAGCTCCAACAACAGTCAAGGAGCTCGACACCATCCAGGACAAAGCAGCCCACTTGATAAGCACGCCGCCACAAACATTCACTCCCTCCACCACTGACACACAGTGGCAGCAGTGTGTACCATCTACAGATACACTGCAGCAATGCACCTAGGCTACTCAGGCAGCACCTTCCAAACCTGTGACCTCTACCACCTCGAAGGACAAGGGCAGCAGATGCGTGGGAACACCACCACCTGCAAGTTCCCCTCCAAGTCACACACCATCCTGACTTGGAATTGTATCACCATTCCTTTAGTGTCGCTGGGTCAAAGTTCTGGAACTCCCTTCCTAACAGCACTGTGGGTTTACCTATCCAACATGGACTGCAGCAGTTCTAGAAGGCAGCTCACCACCACCTTCTCAAGGGCAAATAGGGATGGGCAATAAATGCTGGCCTTGCCAGTGACGCCCACATCTCATGAAACAAATAATGCTTCTTGTCCTACCTTTTTGGGTCTTGAAGTTACACTTGGTTTAAGCTGGGTAAACGGGCTGATATTAAAAGTTAAAACAAAATTGCCATCTTCAGTGGTCCAGGCCGTTTCCCTGTCCTACCCCCTCCATGGACTCATTTGTGCCCTTTTGGAGCCTGGTGTGTTATCTATCACTTATTCAAGTATCCATGCAAGCTAGGGAAGCATAGGGAGTGCACACACCTGGATTTTATAGAGGCCTCAACGTCTGGACTGTGGTGAGGGTGGGGGCCATGATGATTGCCCCGGATCAGGCCCGCCATGGACCTCAATGCCAGCAGGGCCCTCCCAATATTGCCGGCGGCGGTGAAGCCTTGTGACGGCCTCCTGCCGCTCTGCAATGGGACCATATTTAAATATTCAAATAAATTTACTTACCTGCATTAATGCCTTTCCCGTCACCTCCTAAAGTGCCGCTGTGATCTTCATCCTAGTGTCTGGCACTACCGCACCTTCGGATTACCATCCGGGGAATGAGGTGCAACACTGGTGGGGAGGGGGGAGGAGGTAGGTTTATCACACCGGGGGGGAGGGGTGGGGTGGGGGATGGGGTAAAATGAACATCATGGGTGGGAAGATGGTGGGAAGGATTATAGTTGAAAGTTTGTACAGTTTGGGGGGAAGGTCAGATTGTGTAGGTAAGTGTTTTTGGAGGAGAAAGGCAAATAATCAATTTAATTGATATGGGGGGGGGAGAGGGATAAAAATGTTTTCTTTATTTTCTTTCATACAATGTTTCCTTAAATATTTAAATATGCCGCTAGGGCTAACAGCCCTTTAAAAATGGCGTCAGTACCTGCGCACAGGCAGCTGACTACATTGCCGGGGATGGACACCCGCCCCCTCCTCGTGATTGGAGGGGTGGGGGCGGCCTGTCCCAGCTAGTTAAATGAGCAACCATGCTTGGAATTGTGGTGGGGTGGGTGGCCCTCAGCGGCGGGCCGTCACTGTTTTCGCCTGCCGCTGATTTCCATGGTGGGCTTATAAAATTCTGCCTCTGGTCTCACTATTCTACAGCAGTGTTCTTGTAAGGAGCAGGTAAAAGTTCCCTCCCTTATAAGGCCAAGTGGGAAATCCAGTATCAGGTAGAGACCTGGAATATCTCATTCCTGGGCCTTTTCAGGAGCCATTGTATTTTACTCCCAGCATTAAAACAGGTTCCAGTCCAGGGTGGGGTGAGAGTGGGAGAGGTGGGGGTAGGGACGGAGTGGTGGGGGGGGGGGCGGGTGCATGGGTGTAATTATGACTTTGTGTGATAATGTAAAACATGTGCTATTGGATCAGCCACCCATTATACATCTTTTAACTTAAATGAAAATAAATTAGGAGAAATGTATAACGAGTGGTTGAATGGATATCATCCATTTTACACTATCACTCAAAGGACGATATAGATGGGCTGGTAAGATGGGCGGAGCAGTGGCAAATGTAATTTAATCCTGAGAAGTGTGAGGTGATGCATTTTGGGAGGACTAACAAGGCAAGGGAATATACAATGGATGGTAGGACCCTAGGAAGTACAGAGGGTCAGAGGAACCTTGGTGTACTTGTCTGTAGATCACTGAAGGCAGTAGCACAGGTAAATAAGGTGGTTAGGAAGGCATATGGGATAATTGCCTTTATTAGCCGAGGTATAGAATATAAGGGCAGGGAGGTTATGATGGAGCTGTGTAAAACGCTAATTAGGCCACAGCTGGAGTACTGTGTACAGTTCTGGTCACCATACTGTAGGAAGGATGTGTTTGCACTGGAGAGGGTGCAGAGGAGATTCACCAGGATGTTGCCTGGGCTGGAGGATTTCAGCTATGAAGAGAGACTGGATAGGCTAGGGTTGTTTTCCTTAGAGCAGAGAAGGCTGAGGGGGGACCTGATTGAGATATACAAAATTATGAGGGGCATTGATACGATAGATAGGAAGAAACATTTTCCCTCAGCAGAGGGGTCAATAACCAGGGGGCATAGATTTAAGTAAGGGGCAGGAGGTTTAGAGGGATTTGAGGAAAAATCTTTTCACCCAGTTGGTGGTTGGAATCTGGAACGCACTGCCTGAAGAGGTGGTAGATCCAGGAACCCTCACAATATTTAAGAAGTATTTAGATGAACACTTGAAATGCCATAGCATACAAGGCTAAGGACCAAGTGCTGGAAAATAGAATTAGAATAGTTAGGTGCTTAATGGCCAGCACGAGCACGATGGGCCGAAGCACCTGATACTGTACTGCATAACTCTATGACTCCATAAAGTCTAAATTACCCCCCAGCTGAATAAATTTGGTCCAAGTTTCTTTTTGTTGAATAATCCTGTGTCCATTCCTACATTTATTATTGCTGTGAATTCTAGGCTGCTTATATCTGGTCTTAAATACCAAACAGTCAGTTGGCCAGTAAAGCCTGTTGGAGGGTGGCGGGCAGTGGGAGAGAATAGCAGGGGAGGTGTGAAATGGGCTGCCAATAGGTCGGAAGATTTTTGTGGGCCCAAAGCATTTGGGCATTGACACAATTAAATATTTTCCTGAGAGTTTATTCAAGCAGACAAATGGGTGCACAAGACTTTCAACTGTCAATTGACCACTCTTCAGGCGAGAAAAGGGTGGCCAGTAGTTGACAGTCACCCCTATTCTTATATGAATGGATGTTCTTAGAAGGTAAAACATGTTGTTTTGTAGGAACTCAAAATGTTTTCTTATCCTTCTTTGCACTATATATTCTTTTGTTTAAAGTCTCTGAATCATGTATTTATATGTTTATAGCAGTAAAATCACAAGGGGTGGAATTTTATCAACTTAGTCCCTGCTGAATCATTTCTGGGTCAGGAACCCATTGGTCTCTAAAGCACGCTTCACTGAGGCACACCTGCACTTGGACATTTGAGCAAACACAGGAATGGAGAGGAGGCCTGAGAAGGCTGGGTCCTTCATGCTTACCTGGAGGTCTTGCTGTGTGATGTGAGCAGCTGCAGTGAGGTGAGCTCTCCCAAAGATGGGAGGAAGAGGACAACCTCTCCAACCAAGCAGGTGTGACCGAGGAAGTCAACAGCTGAAGTGCGGTCCCTCCAGCTTGGAGACGGTGCACTGAAAGGATGTAGGATCTCAGGAGGGCGGAAAAGGTGAGTGGCACAACAATTTCAGGTGCTAATCTCAACACTCTTTCACAACAATCTCCTGCACAGAACCTCTCAGGACAACAAACCTTGCACTACCACTCATTCCTCTTTCTGAAGGCACCTCACATCCCCTTCTGAACAACCAACACTCATTGTCATTTTATTGTCCCCTTGCACCCATGCCTGACAATCACCCTCCACAAATGTTATCCTTCCCTCCTCTCCACACAAGCCATTTTGAACACTCACAGCTCTCTACTTTCTCTCCTTTCAGGGGGAGAGCACACAACCTGGTGAGAGGCAGAGACATAGGAGCAATCTGGGGGAGGGGGATGGTGGGGCTTGGCCTTCCACTGACGGGCACCTTAACAACCACTTGCAATCCATTCCCACCTGCTCCACTGGTCAGATTCCAGGAGGCTATAGATGCCAGCAGTGATCTGCTGCGAGAGCCTGTGCCTCCTGAGGCACGGGTTGCTCAGACATATCAAGAGAGCTGATCCTCTGCCTGTAAACCCTGTTTTGTGGGTGTCGCCTCCTTCCAGCTGGATCTTGGTGTTCATCCCCTCTGCCCTGTGGAGAGGCATGTAGTTAAGGAGAAGGCAGCTGGAGAATGTGCTATTGCTGGTGTTGCTCCTGCTGCTGCTGGTGCTGTTGGCGATGGTGTGGTTTCTGCTCTTGTTCCTCATCAGAGATGCAAGGTAGAGCAGCATAAGCTGCTCCCATACCATAGTGAAAGCTGGCAGCAAAGAAGTACAGCTGAAGGTGAGTGTCTTCCAAGAAGTTGGCAATCACCTGTCAAGCAGTGAAAGCACTCTTTGAGAGAAGAAGTGCTTTAAATAGCAATATCTCAATGGCCGTGGCTAGAACTCTCAGTGAACTGATCAAAACCTTCACAGCTTGTCAATTTCACTAAAGAAGCTCTTCCCGCTGTGCACTCACCTCGGCGACCCTGGCGAGTTGCTAACAGGTTCGGAAACAGGTCCCCTGGCTAGGTTAAAACAGTTCTTAATTTGCTATTTAATTATTTTAATTACTTACCAACAAGTCCAAGGGCGTCCCCCACTCGCCTTCATTCCCTCCCTGGTGAAACCTGGAAGAGGGCGGGATGATGTTGATATCCGACCCGATGTCAGTTTCAGAGGGTTTAACTCCTTGTACGCACATAAACCTGCCTCCAATTCCCTGTAAACATTCTACCTTAGGTTTAAGAAAGCTATTGTATGTGTGAAAATATCTGAAATATCTTTACTCAAAGATAGTTATGAAATCATATTATTTGTAATGTCGTGTAAGCTGTCGAACTGGATACTACTGTCAAGGTAGACATCTGCAAATAGTTTTATCAGCCAAGCCAAAGTCCAGTAGGATTTGCAGCATGTGCAGCTTCCAGGAGAGGTGAAAGTAGCTTTTCCTGGTATTGGAAGATGCTGCTACATTATACAGGAATCAGACAGGGTAACTTCCAGGAAGGAATTTTGAAGTTGAGGAGTTATACAATAGTTTAACAAAATGGAGCACCAGGTGGTGGAATGAGCAAAGGGCTGTTTTACAAAGAAATTGTGAAAGAAATAACAGATATAGTTGTGTGTATGTATAGATTATGCTAAGGCACTCTAAGATATAACTTTTCATCTGTTTGATAATGTTAAAAAAATTGGCACAAGTATAAAAATGAAGTCCCTGCTTTACACTAATTCCGTTGTATTACTGAGGAAAATACACCCATTGGTGATTTAATCCATTAACCAAAACAGATATAAATCAGGGTTATTCAATATTAACACCTTGCTTGGGGTCATAACTTGGCATTAATAAATAACACAATGTTCAGGAAATAGAAGATGTACTGTCGCAGGGAACAGTGACCACAGAATAATCACAGTTAACATGATCTGGAACCCAATTATGCAAAGTCTATGACTTTAAAAGGGCTAAATTCAAAAAGATGATGGAAGAATTAAAACAAGTGGATTGGAGGAAGATGTTTGTCAATACTTCAGTGGAAGACAAATTCAATACCTTTAAAAGAATAATGCTGGATGACACAAGTACATGCCCAAGATCAGCAAGCTCAGGCTAAGCAGTATACCCCCCACATAGATTAACAAACAAATTATAAGTGAAATAAAAACAGAAAATACTGGAAGTACTCAGCCAATCAGGCAGCATCTGTGGGGAGAGAAACAGAGTTAATGTTTCAAGCCGATAACATTTCATCAGAACTGTTAAAGGTGAAATAAGGAAGAAAATTACCGCTACAAATCCTGCAGAGAGCAAAAAGAAAGTGTTCACTGGGGTGAATTTGGATTGCACAGAAAAAAGGTTAAAAACTAAGTTGAGGGTGAAAGAGAGACCTAGGAATAAGCATAATTTCAGAGGCAAAATACAGTATAAGAACCATGTGAGAAGAGGTGCGAACGTTAAAAGATTCAAATTAGATCAAAACTAATCATGAGCAAAAGGTAGCAAATCTTCTGAATGATTATTTTTTCATAGATTCACAAACCCTCCCAACAAAAAAAATACAGAAGCATAATTCGACTTGGTCATTCATGAGATGGAAGACCTAAACAAGTTGAAAGGGCTTTAGAGTAATAAATCCCCAAGGATAGATGGTATTGAAAGTATTGAGAAAGACTAGAGAAGAGATTTGTGAAGCATCCATAATCATTATGAGGGTTCCAGTTGGGCACTTTGAGAAATTAAAAGAGTGCTAGAGGAGCAGCCATTGACCTGCATGATTCTATGCAGATGGTCACATACCAGAGAATATTATCTGGTGCTGACAGCAGGAACAGAGCGCTGGGAGTTTGTACTTGCGCAACTTGTAAACATTTGACCCTTCTGGAGCTTCCAGGTCAAGCCTTCATTTAATATTCACCATGTGCTTCAAACCTGGATCGATCCTACTAAAGGGAGCTCATAAGAACATGAGAATAACAGAAATAGGAGCAAGAATAGACCATTCAGCCCCTGGAGCCTGCTCCATCATTCAATATCATCATGGCTGATCTTCTACCTCAACTCCACTTTCTTGACTGCTGCCCATATCCCTCGATTCCCTGAGAGATCAACAATCTATTAATCTTAGTCTTGAATATACTCAACAATGGAATATTCACAACCCTCTGGGGTAGATAATTCCAAAGATTCACAACATTCTGAATGAAGAAATTTCTCCTCATCTCAGACCTAAATGAACAACCCCCTTATGCTGAGGCTGTGCCCCGTGTTCTAGATTCCCCAACCAGGGGAAACAACTACTCAATGTCCACCCTGTCAAGTCCTTTCAGAATCTTGTATGTCTCAATTATATTCTTCTAGACTCCAGAGTATAGGCTCAATTTACTCAGCCTCTCAGCATGGGACAACCCTCTCACCCCTGGAACTAATCAAGTGAACCTTCGCTGTACTGCCTCCAAGGCAAGTATATCCTTCCCTAGATATGGAGATCAAAACTGCGCACAGTACTCCAGGTGTGGTCTCACCAAAGCCCAATACATGTGTACCAAGACTTGCTTATTCTTAAACTCCAACCCCCTTGCATTAAAGGCCAACATGCCATTTGCCTTCCTAATTGCTTGCTGTACCTGCATGCTAACTTTCTGTGTTCCTTGTACACCCAAGTCTATCTCAACATCAACATTAAAAGTTTCATGCCTTTGAAAAAATATTCTGCTTTACTATAGTTACCATGAAAGTGAATAACCTCACACTTCCCCACATTATACTCCATCTGCCACCTTGTTGCCCACTCACTTAACCTATCTATATGTTTTTGCAGTCTCTTTGTGTCCTCTTCACAGTTTTCATTCCCACCTAACTGTATTATCAGCAAACTTAAGTGCATTATTCTCTGTCTCTTCGTCTAAGTCATTAAAATAGATTGTAAATAGCTTAGGCCCCAGCACTGATCCTTACAGCACTCCACTAGTTACAGCCTGCCAAATTGAAAATGCCCTGTTTATCCCTATTTTCTGCTTCCTATCTGTTAACCAATCCTCCATCCATGCTAATATATTACCCCCAACTCTATTAGCCGTAATCTCACCTTTTGTGTGGCACCTTATCAAATGCCTTTTGGAAATCCAAGTATACCACATCTACTGGTTCCCATTTATCTACCCTACTAGTTACATCCTCAAAAAACTCTATTAAATTTGACAAACACGATTTCCCTATCAAAAACCATGTTGTCTTTGTCTGATCATACAATGATTTTCTAAGTGCATTGTTATGACTTCCTTAATAATAAATTCCAGCATTTTCCCAACGACTGATGTCAGGCAAACTGGCCTGTAGTTCCCTGCTTTCTCATAGCCATAGAGTTATACAGCACAGAAACAGGCCCTTCGGCCCATTGTGTATGTGCCGGCCATCAAGCACCTAACTATTCTAATCCCATTTTCCAGCACTTGACCCCGTAGCCTTGTATGCTATGGCATTTCAAGTGCTCATCTAAATACTTCTTAAATGTTGTGAGGGTTCCTGCCACTACCACCTCTTCAGGCAGTACATTCCAGATTCCAACCACCCTCTGGGTGAAAACATTTTTTCTCAAATCTCCTCTCAACCTCCTGCCCCTTACCTTAAATCTATGCCCTTTGGTTATTGACCCCTCCGCTAAAGGAAAAAGTTTATTTCTATCTATCCTATCAATGCCCCCCATAATTTTGTATACCTCAATCATGTCCCCACTCAGCCTTCTCTGCTCTGAGGAAAATCAACCCTAGCCTTTTCAGTCTCTCTTCACAGCTGAAATGCTCCAGCCCAGGCAACATCCTGGTGAATCTCCTCTGCACCCTCTCCTTCCTATAGTGTGGTGCCCAGAAATGTACACAGTACTCCAGCTGTGGCCTAACTAGCATTTTATACAGCTCCATCATAGCCTCCCTGCTCTTATATTCTATGCCTCGTCTAATAAAGGCAAGTATCCCATATGCCTTCCTAACCACCTTATCTACCTGTGCTACTGCCTTCAGTGATCTATGGACAAGTACACCAAGGTCCCTCTGACCCTCTGTACTTCCTAGGGTCCTACCATCCATTGTATATTCCCGTGCCATGTTAGTCCTCCCAAAATACATCACCTCACACTTCTCAGGATTCAATTCCATTTGCCACTGCTCCGCCCATCTTACCAGCCCATCTATATCGTCCTGTAATCTAAGGCTTTCCTCCTCACTATTTACGACACCACCAATTTTAGTGTCATCTGCAAACTTACTGACCGTACCTCCTATATTCACATCTAAATCATTAATGTACACTACAAACAGCACGGGTCCCAGCACTGATTCCTGGTCACAGGCTTCCACTTGCAAAAACAACCCTCGACCATCACCTTCTGCCTCCTGGAATGAAGCCAATTTTGGAACCGATTTGCCAAATTGCCCTGGATCCCATGGGCTCTTACCTTCTTAACCAATCTCGCATGCAGGACCTTATCAAAAGCTTTACTGAAGTCCATGTAGACTACATCAACTGCTTTACCCTCATCTACACATCTAGTCACCGCCTTGAAAAATTCAATCAAGTTAGTTCGACACGATCTCCCCCTGACAAAGCCATGCTGACTATCCCTGATTAATCTCTACCTCTCCAAGTGGAGATTAATCCTGTCCCTCAGAACTTTTCCAAAGGTTTCCCAACCACTGATATTAGACTCACTGGCCTGTAATTACTTGGTTTATCCCTGCTACCCTTCTTGAATAATGGTACCACATTCACTGTCCTCCAATCCTCTGGTACCTCTCCTGTGGCCAGAGAGGATTTGAAAATTTGTGTCAGAGCCCCTGCTATCTCCTCTCTTGCCTCACATAACAGCCTGGAATTCATCTCATCTGAACCTGGGGATTTATCCACTTTTAAGCCCAACTAAAACAGCTAATACTTCCTCCCTTTCAATGTTAATATGTTCAAGTATATCACAATCCCCCTCCCTGATCTCTAAACCTACATCGCCCTTCTCCATAGTGAACACAGATGAAAAGTAATCATTTAAAACCTCACCTATGTCCTCCGGCTCCACACACAGATATCCACTTTGGCCCCTAATGGGCCCTACTCTTTCCCTGGTTATCATCTTGCCCTTAATATACTTATAAAATGCCTTAGGATTTTCCTTTATCTTGCCCGCCAGTGTTTTTTCATGTTCCCCCTTCGCTCTCCGAATTACTTTTTTAAGTACCCCCCTACACTTTCTGTACTCCTCTAGTGCCTCCACTGTTTTCAGCGCTTTAAATCTGCCACAAGCTTCCTTTTTTTCCGATCTAATCC
This sequence comes from Heterodontus francisci, assembly GCF_036365525.1. NCBI lineage: Eukaryota > Metazoa > Chordata > Chondrichthyes > Heterodontiformes > Heterodontidae > Heterodontus > Heterodontus francisci. The sequence continues at coordinate 112,836,050 of NC_090374.1, forward strand.
TCTAAATCCCTTGACATCTAGCGTTCCCTGGACTTGTTGGTCCTACCCTTCACCTTAACGGTACACGTTGGCTCTGAACTCTCACTATTTCCTCTTTGAGTGACTCCCACTGGTCTGATGTAGACTTTCCTACAAGTAGCTGCTCCCAGTCCACTTTGGCCAGATCATGTTTTATCATACTGAAATCGGCCTTCCCCCAATTCAGTACCTTTATTTCTGGTCCATCTTTGTCCTTTTCCATAACTACCTTAAATCTTACAGAGTTATGGTCACTATCCCCGAAATGCTCCCCCACTGACACTTCTACCACTTGTCTGTCTTCATTCCCAAGGATTAGGTCCAGTACCGCCCCTTCTCTTGTAGGACTTTCTACGTACTGGCTCAAAAAGCTCTCCTGTATGCATTTTAAGAATTCCACCCCCTTTAAGCCTTTTGCACTAAGACTATCCCATTCCTGGCCAAGGTGGAAATTCACAGGTCCAGGCTGCGGGCCGTCGAGGGGTCCGTCCTCCCCGATTGCCTGCCCCTCTTCCGTGGTTACGTTCGTGCCCGGGTGTCCCTGGAGAGGGAGCATGCGGTGTCTGCCGGCACGCTTGAGGACTTCCGCGACCGGTGGGCACCGCAGGGACTGGAGTGCATCATCGATGCCGAGAATGGCATTTTAATTTGAGTTTTGGTTTATTTTTCTATTTTAATAAAGTTATTTTTTAATTAGTTATTTATAAAGGGGGCCTGAGGAATAAAGGCCCCCTCAACATGAAAAATATAAAAGGGGCCTGGGGTATAAAGGCCACCTTAAAGAAAAAAAAAGAAAAAAATAGACTATCCCAGTTGATATTGGGGAAGTTGAAATCCCCAACTATTATTACCCTATTATTTTTACACCTCTCTGAGATTTGCCTACATATCTGCTCCTCTATCACTCCCTGACTGTTTGGAGGCCTATAGTACACTCCCAGCCAAGTGATTGCCCCCTTTTTGTTTTTAAGTTCTAACCATATGGCCTCATTTGATATCTAAGATATCATCCTTTCTTACTGCAGTAATTGACTCCTTGATCAACAGTGCAATGCCACCTCCTCTTTTACCCCCTTCCCTGTCTCAACTGAAGATTCTATACCCTGGAATATTGAGCTACCAGTCCTGCCCTTCCCTGAGCCATGTCTCTGTGATAGCAATATCGTAATCCCATGTGTTAATCAATGCCCTCAATTCATCTGCCTTACTAGTAAGACTCCTTGCATTAAACTAGATGCAATCCAGCCTTGCATTTTTCATTTGTGCCTTAACAGGTCTATATTTGCTCTGCCTTCCAACCTGACTCAGTTTCTCTTCGATATTTGACTGTGCATCACCCCCTACTGTACCTCCACTCTGTATCCCATCCCCTTACCAAATTAGTTTAACCTCCCCCCCCCACCAACAGCACTAGCAAACCTCCCAGCAAGAACGTTGGTCCCGTTCTGGTTCAGGTGCAACCCATCCAACTTGCACAGGTCCCACCTTTGCCAGAAACAGGCCCAGTGATCCAGGAAACTAATGCCCTCCCTCCTGCACCATCTCTTCAGCCACGCATTCATCTGCTCTGTCCATCTATTCCTATACTCACTAGCACGTGGCACCGGGAGTAATCCAGAGATTACAACCTTTGAGGTCTTGCTTTTTAATCTGCTACCTAGCTCCCGAAATTCTTGTTGCAGGACCTCATCCCTCTTTCTACTTATGTTGTTGGTACCAATGTGTACCACGACCTCTGACTATTCACCCTCCCCCTTCAGAATGTTCTGCAGCCGCTCCGTGACATCCTTGACCCTAGCACCAGGGAGGCGACATACCATCCTGGAGTCACATTTGCGGCCACAGAAACGCCTATCTGTACCCCTTACAATAGAATCCCCTATCACTATAGCTTTCCCACTCCTTTTCCTCCCCTCCTGTGCAGCTGAGCCACCCATGGTGCCACAGACTTGGCTCTTGCTGCATTCCCCTGAGAAGCTATCTCCCCCAACAGTATCCAATGTGGAAAATCTGTTAGGTAGGGAGATGGACCCAGGGGACTCCTGAACTATCTGCCTAGTTCTTCTACTCTGTCTGGCAGTCACCCATTCCCTTTGTGCCTGAGCAGTCTTTACCTGCGGTGTGACCACCTCCCTGTATGTGCAATCCACGATGATCTCAGCCTCGCGGATGCTCCACGGTGTCTCCAGCCGCCGCTCCACGAATTTCGAGTAGCTGCCGCAGCAGACACTTCCTGCACACTTGTTTGCCGTGGACACTGGAAGTGTCCCTGACTTCCCACATTGCACAGGAAGAGTACTCCACGTTGCCGAGCTGCCCTGCCATGACTTACTCTTAACTTATCCCTTTGAATTCCCTAAAAATTTGATTATTTACACTAGGGACCTTGATTCCCTGAAAAAAACACTACCCACTATATTAAAAAAAACTGTAGACCTTTCCCTTTACTTTTTGTTACTTACCCAGCCATTTAGAGTTATTCCCTAACAGCAGTTACTCACCAACCAATCACCTTGCACCTTTCCTGTGACATCATTGCTCACTTTGTTTTCATACTTCGGCGCTTGTGGACTGCTCTCCGCTCCGCTCCCAGATGGTAAGTGAGTGGGCCGCGATCCTTGGGCTCAATTTATCGGCTCTGCTCTCGGCGTTCTCCCCACAGGTCCGCTTCGCTCCCGGAAGGCTCCGCTCTCTCTCTCTTGCCTTTCTTAAATATTCAAATTACATTTTCTGGCTTCCAATCTGCTGGGACCATTCTAGAATGTAGGGAATTTTGGAAAGCCATAATCAGTGCATTTACTATCTCTGTAGCTTCCTCTTTTAGAACCGCAGGATGTAGATCATCAGGTCCTGGGGGGTCTGTTGGCTTTTAATCCCTTAAGTTTCTTCAGTACTTTTTCTCGCTGATATTGATTACTTTAAGTTCCTCACTCTTATTAGCTGCTTGGTTACCCTTTATTTCTGGTATGTCATTTGTGTCTTCTATTGTGAAGACTGACACAAAATATTTGTTCACCCTCTTTGCCATTCCCCATGATAATTTCCCCTGTTTCTGCCTCTAAGAGGCCAATGTTTACTTTAGCTACTCTCCTTTTAATATACTCGGAAAAGCTCTTACAATCAATTTTTTATATTCCTGGCTAGCTTACTCTTATATTTTTTTTTTCTCCTTTTATCAAGTTTTCGGTCGCTCTTTACTGGTTTCTAAAACACTCCCGATCCTAGCTTAGTAGGGTGGAATCTGGTGCACATGAGTCCTTAAAAGGCTGCAAGCCACAGGTTTAAGAGGATGTAGCCACTTAAAGGTAAATTGTTCAATGCGACAATATATAAATATAGGCCAGAGTATTTCTTCAGAGCTGCTCCCAATCAGACACTGGGTGGGGGGGAGGGAGTGGTGCAATTTTAACTTAATTTACCAAGTGAAAAACCCACAGGATCAGGTGGAATGTTGATTTTACACCACACCTAATAATACTTATTGACTTCAATGAAGAGTAAAATTAGGCAGGGTTTAAAACCAACATTGCACCCAATACCAGCAGTTTTCCAACTGGCAGATTAAAATGAGATTAAAATTGCCCTCAATGGGTGGGGTTCAAAATCAGCATTCTATTGGATCCCTGGGTTTCCCACCTGTCGAGGTAGGTTATATTTTCTCCCTGTAACTTCACCGGAAGTGGAAACTCCATTTATGTGCATTAACTGTGTCCACTGCACTTTTGGTAAAGTTATAGTGGCAAAGCTGGAGAAATTCTGAAGAAATTCCCAGCCATAGCTTCCAGCATCGCCAAAGGGTTGAAGAGATTCCTTGCGAGGCTTCTCAATAGCGAGAAGGGATATAAGGTATTACTGACAAAATAATTGTGGATGTAGAAAATGAAACCTGAGATAAGTAATTCTGTAGGGCAGCACCTGAACCCTCTATTTGTCGGTTGCCAAAGGCTGCATTATGGGATAGAGTTGCTCCATTTGGCACTTCAGGATATTCTTCTCCCCAGAGGCTAGCAGTTGAGCATACCAGGCAAGTAGTGACAGCCAGGATCAACTCAATCAGTTTGACCTGAGAACAGTGGCAGAAGATGTTACAGCTTTAAGCTAAAGATATCCAATGAAACCATTTATCTGGTGCATAAACCTATTATACATGCTGTATAACATGTTGCCTGCTAATTAATTGCACATTCATTGCTGGTTGATACCAACATATTAGAGAACCTTTCTGTTCTTTCATAGTCAGATTTCAGAAGGGCACTTTTGAAGCTGCAACTTACAATTGAAAGGATTTTTAAAAATTCATTCAGGGATGTGGGCGTCGCTGGCTAGACCAGCATTTATTGCCCATCCCAAATTGCCCTTGAGAAGGTGGTGGTGAGCTGCCTTCTTGAACCGCTGCAGTCCATTTGGGCGAGGTATACCCACAGTGCTGTTAGGAAGGGAGTTCCAGGATTTTGACCCAGCAACAGTGAAGGAACAGCGATATAGTTCCAAGTCAGGATGGTGTGTGACTTGGAGGGGAACTTGCAGGTGGCGGTGTTCCCATGCATTTTCTGACCTTGTCCTTCAAGTCGGTAGAGGTCGCGGGTTTGGAAGGTGCTGTCTAAGGAGCCTTGGTGCATTGCTGAAGTGCATCTTGTAAATGGTACACGCTGCTGCCACTGTGCAACGGTGGTGGAGGGAGTGAATGTTTGTAGATGGGGTGCCAATCAAGTGGGCTGCTTTGTCCTGGATGATGTCAAGCTTCTTGAGTGTTGTTGGAGCTGCACCCATCCAGGCAAATGGAGAGTATTCCATCACACTCCTGACTTGTGCCTTGTAGATGGTGGACAGGCTTTGGAGAGTCAGGAGGTGAGTTACTCGCCTCAAGATTCCTAGCCTCTGACCTGCTCTTGTAGCCATGGTATTTATATGGCTACTCCAGTTCAGTTTCTGGTCAATGGTAGCCCCTAGGATGTTGTTAGTGGGGGATTCAGCGATGGTAATGCCGTTGAATGTCAAGGGGAGATGGTTAGATTCTCTCTTGTTGGAGATGGTCATTGCCTGGCACTTGTGTGGCGCGAATGTTACTTGCCACTTATCAGCCCAAGCCTGGATATTGTCCAGGTCTTGCTGCATTTCTACATGGACTGCTTCAGTATCTGAGAAGTCACGAATGGTGCTGAACATTGTGCAATCATCAGCGAACATCCCCACTTCTGACCTGATAATTGAAGGTAGGTCATTGATGAAGCAGCTGAAGATGGTTGGCCTCGGACACTGCCCTGAGGAACTCCTGCTGTGATGTCCTGGAGCTCAGATGATTGACCTCCAACAACCACAACCATCTTCCTTTGCACTAGGTATGACTCCAGCGAGCGGAGGGTTTTCCCCCTGATTCCCATTGACCTCAGTGTTGCTAGGGCTCCTTGATGCCATACTCGGTCAAATGCTGCCTTGATGTCAAGGGCAGTCACTCTCACCTCACGCCTTGAGTTCAGCTCTTTTGTCCATGTTTGAACCAAGGCTGTAATGAGGTCAGGAGCTGAGTGGCCCTGGCGGAACCCAAACTGAGCATCACTGAGCAGGTTATTGCTAAGCAAGTGCCGTTTGATGGCACTGTTGATGACACCTTCCATCACTTTACTGATGATTGAGAGTAGGCTGATGGGGCGGTAATTGGCCGGGTTGGACTTATCCTGCTTTTTGTGTACAGGACATACCTGGGAAATTTTCCACATTGCAGGGTAGGTGCCAGTGTTGTAGCTGTACTGGAACAGCTTGGCTAGGGGCGCGGCAAGTTCTGGAGCAAAGGTCTTCAATACTATTGCCGGAATATTGCCAGAGCCCATAGCTTTTGCAGTATCCAGTGCCTTCATTCGTTTCTTGATATCACGCGGAGTGAATCGAATTGGCTGAAGTCTGGCATCTGTAATGCTGGGGACTTCAGGAGGAGGCCGAGATGGATCATCAACTCAGCACTTCTGGCTGAAGATTGTTGCAAATGCTTCTGCCTTATCTTTCGCACTGATGTGCTGGGCTCCCCCATCATTGAGGATGGGAATATTTGTGGAGCCACCTCTTCCAGTTAGTTGTTTAATTGTCCACCACCATTCATGGCTGGATGTGGCAGGACTGCAGAGCTTAGATCTGATCCGTTGGTTATGGGATCGCTTAGCTCTGTCTATCACATGCTGCTTACGCAGTTTGGCACGCGGATAGTCCTGTGTTGTAGCTTCACTAGGTTGACACCTCATTTTGAGGTATGCCTGGTGCTGCTCCTGGCATGCCCTCTTGCACTTTTCATTGAACCAGGGTTAGTCTCCTGGCTTGATGGTAATGGTAGAGTGGGGGATATGCTGGGCCATGAGGTTACAGATTGTGCTTGAGTACAATTCTGCTGCTGCTGATGGCCCACAGCGCCTCATGGATGCCCAGTTTTGCATTGCTAGATCTGTTCGAAATCTATCCCATTTAGCATGGTGGCAGTGCCACACAACACGATGGACGGATTCCTCAATGTGAAGGCGGGACTTCGTCTCCACAAGGACTGTGCGGTGGTCACTCCTACCAAGACAGTCATGAACAGAAGCATCTGCGGCAGGCAGATTGGTGAGGACGAGGTCAAGTATGTTTTTCCCTCGTGTTGGTTCCCTCACCACCTGCCGCAGACCCAGTCTAGCAGCTATGTCCTTTAGGAGTCGGCCAGCTCAGTCAGTAGTGGTGCTACTGAGCCACTCTTGGTGATGGACATTGAAGTCCCCCACCCAGAGTACATTTTATGCCCTTGCCACCCTCAGTGCTTCCTCCAAGTGGTGTTGAACATGGAGGAGTACTGAGTCATCAGCTGAGGGAGGGCGGTAGGTGGTAGTCAGTAGGAGGTTACCTTGCCCATGTTTGACCTGATGCCATGAGACTTCATGGGTTCCGGAGTCGATGTTGAGGACTCTCAGGGCAACTCCCTCCCTACTGTATACCACTGTGCCACCACCTCTGGTGGGTCTGTCCTGCCAGTGGGACAGGACATACCCGGGGATGGTGATGGCAGTGTCTGGGACATTGTCTGTAAAGTATGATTCCATGAGTATGACTATGTCAGGCTGTTGCTTGACTAGTCTGTGGGACAGCTCTCCCAACTTTGGCACAAGCCCCCAGATGTTATTAAGGAGGACTTTGCAGGGTCGACAGGGCTGGGTTTGCCATTGTCGTTTCCGGTGCCTGGGTCAATGCCGGGTGGTCCGTCCGGTTTCATTCCTTTTTATTGACTTCGTAGCGGTTAGGTACAACTGAGTGGCTTGCTAGGCCATTTCAGACGGCATGTAAGAGTTAACCACATTGCTGTGGGTCTGGAGTCACAGGTGGGGCAGACCAGGTATGGACAGCAGATTTCCTTCCCTAAAGGACATTAGTGAACCAGATGGGTTTTTACAACAATCGACAATGGTTTCATGGCCATCATTAGGCTAGCGTTTAATTCCAGATTTATTAATTAAATTCAAATTCCACCTTTTGCTGTGGTGGGATTCGAACCCATGTCCCCAGAGAAATACCCTGGGTCTCTGGGTTACTATTCCAGTGATAATATCACTATGCCACTGCCTACCACTGACATATGGATATATTTAAAAGACTTTGCACATGAAACTATTAACACAATCTAGCTGCATGATGCATGTTCACTTATTGTTATATGAGATGAATTGCAGGTTAGGCACTTCGCTGTCAGTTTATGTGATCCTTCAACTTGTAACATGACAAAACTACTGCTTTGTTTCTAAAATAACAAACAAACCCAAACTGTCAGGAAGCTTAAGAAGCCCTGGTCTTCCTTGGAAGTGGCTGTCTTGGAAGTCCTTGTTTATAAAAACAGAGGGGGAACGAAAGGAAGTTTTAAAAAATCTTTCATGGGTTGTGAAAGTCACCAGAAAGGCAAAGACTCCTTGTCCATCTCTAATTGCCCTTGAGAAGGTGGTGGTGAGCCACCTTCTTGAACCTCCACATTCCACGTGGTGTAGGTACACCCCTAGTGCTTTTAGGGAGGGAGTTCCAGGACAATGAAGGAACGGCAATATATTTTCAAGTCAGGATCATGTGTGGAATAGAGCGGGACTTACAGATGGTGGTGTTTCCATGCTCCTGCTACCCTGTTCTTCCAGCCAGTAGAGGTTACGGGTTTGGAAGGTGATGTCACAGAAGCCTAGGTGACTTGCCGCAGTGCATTTATGTGCCAGTGGTGGAGGGATTGGATGTTTACGGTGGTGGATGGGATGCCAACAAGTGGGCTGCTTTGTTTTGGATGGTGAGCCTCTTGAGTGTTATTGGAGTTGTGCTCATCCAGGAAAGATGGTAAAGAAGCTTTGGCGAGTCAGGAGGTGAGTTACTTGCCAGAGAATATCCAGCCTCTGACCTGTTCTTGTAATTATGTGGCAGTCCAGTTAAGTTTCTGGTCAATGGTGACCACCAGGATGCCGATGCTAGGGGATTTAGTGATGGTAATGCTGTTGAATGTCAAGGGGAGGTGTTTAAACTCCCTTCTGTTGGAGATGGTTGGCACTTGTATGATGTGACAGTCACTTGCCATTTATCAACCTAAGCCTGAATGTTGTCCAGATCTTGCTGGATGCAGATGCATGGACTGCTTCATTATTATTGGTGAAGTTGCTGAAGATGGGTGGACTGAGGATGTTGTGCTAAGGAACTCCTGCAGCAAAGTCCTGGGGCTGAGATGATTCACCTCCAACAATCACAACCATCTTCCTTTGTGCTAGGTATGACCCTAGCTATTGGAGAGTTTTACCCTGATTCAAATTGACATCAATTTTACTAAGGCTCCATGGTGCCACACTTGCTCGAATGCTACATTGATATCAAAGGCAGTCAGTCTCACCTCACCTCTGGAATTCAGTTCTTTATCCATGTTTGGGCCAAGGCTGTAATGAGATTTGGCACTGCATGGTCCAGGCAGACCCCAAAATGGGCATCGGTGAGCAGGATATTTGTAAGTGCCATACTACTTTTGGCGACATCTTCGATCACTTTGCTGATGATTGAGAGTAGACTGCTGGGGTGGTAATTGTCCGGATTGAATTTGCCCCTCTTTTTGTGGACAGAACTTATCTGAGCAATTTTCCACTTTATCAGGTAGATGCCAGAGTTGTAGCTGTACTGGAACAGCTTGGCTAGAGGTGCGGCTTGTTCTGGAACACCACAGCTGGAATGTTGTTGGGGCCCATAGCTTTTACTGTATCCACTGCGCTCAGCCATTTCTACATATCATATGAACTGAATCAATTTGTCTGAAGACTGACATCTGTGATACTGGGAACCTCAGGAGGAGTCTAAAATCAATCATCCCCTCAGCACTTCTGGTTGAAGATGGTTGCAAATGCTTCAGCATTTTCTTTTGCACAGACATGCTGGGCTCCACCATCAATGAGGATGTGGATGTTCATGGACCCTCCTCCAATTAGTTTCTTAATTGTCCACCACCAATCAGGAATGAATGTGAAGGACTGTATTAGCTTTGATCTCATCCATTGGTTGTTCAATCACTTTGCTCTGTCTATAGGAAGCTGCTTCTGCTGTTTAGCATACATGGGGTCCTGCGTTAAAGCTTCACCAAATTGGCAGTTCATTTTTAGGTATTCCTGGTGCTGGGCCTGGTACACTCTTCTACACTCCTTATTGAACCACAGTTGACCCCTTGGCTGGATGGTAGTGGTAGAGTGAGAGAGATGTGCTGGACCATGCAGTTATAGATTGTGGTGGTATATAAATCAGCTGCTGTTGATAGCCCACAGTGCCTCATGGATGCCCAGTTTTGAGCTGCTAGATCTGTTTTGAATCCATACTAGATAGCATGGCGGTAGTGCCACACAACACGATAGATGGTGTCCTCAGTGTGAAGACTGGATGTTGTCTCCAAAAGGACTGTGTAGTGGTCAGTACTGTCATACACAGATGATCCATGACAGTTAGATTGGTGCGGATGAGGTCAAGTAGGCTTTCCCCTCTCTCATCAATTGCCGCAGGCCCAGTCTGGCAGCTATGTCCTTCAGGACTCATACAGTTTGCTCAGTCGTCGTGCTACTGAGTCACTCTTGGTGATGGTCATTGAAGTTCCACACCCACAGTATATTCTGTGCCCTTGCTATCCTCAGTGCTTTTTCCAAGTGGAGGAGTACTGATTCATCAGCTGAGAGGGTGGTAGGTGATGTTCGTAGGAGGTTTTATTGTTCACATTTGACCTAATGCCATGAAACTTCATGGGGTCTGGAGTCAGTGTTGAGGACTTCCAGGACCATTTTTTCTTGATTGTGATGAGTTTCTCCTGCCAATGGGACAGAACATATATTGGGATGGTGATGGAGGAGTCTGGGACATTGACTGAAAGGTACTCTTCTGAGAGTATGACGATGTCAGGCTGTTGCTTGGCTAATCTGTGGCACAGCTCTCATATTTTGGCCCAAATCATCAGATGTTAGTGAGGATGACTTTGGAGGGTCGACTGAGCTGGGTGTGCCTTTGCCATATCCCTTTATATATTCCTGAAGGATGAGCAGAATGCACCAAGAAATCCTGTTGTAAGTGATGGAAAATCATATTAAGGTCTACTTCCATATGTTTCAACATTAAGATTAAGATCATGCATACTTTATACATATTTTGGGGTATCATGATAATTTGAAAGATACGATAATATAAAGGTAATTTAAATACAATTTTTAACCTTATTTGCGTATCTCTTTTGACAGAAAGAGGGTTGCAGGAACAATATCCAGGTCTTTAAAATACTAAAAAAAGCAAAGTACTGCAGATGCTGGAAATCTGAAATAAAAACAAGAAATGCTAGAAATACTCAGCAGGTCTGGCAGCATCTGTGGAGAGAGAAACAGTTTACGTTTCAGGTCAGTGACCCTTCATCAGAACTGGCAAATATTAGAAATGTAATAGGTTTTAAGGAAGTAAAGTAGGGGTGGGGCAAGGGAAGGTGTTGATAGGACAAGATCACAGAGAATAACTGACCGGAAGGTCATGGAGCAAAGGCAATTGAAACGTTATGTCAATGGTGTGGTGAAAGACAAAGCGTTAGTGCAGAGAGGGTGTTAATTAACAGAAAAATGAACAGCCTGGCCCCAAGCACAAACATGAAAATAAACAGTAGGTAGGTACAGTAGAAACAAACTAAAATAAAATAAACAAATAAAAAAGAAAAAAGATAACTAAAAATAAAATGGTGGGCCTGTCATGCCCTGAAATTATTGAAGTCAATGTACAGTAGGCTGTAGTGTGCCTAATTGGTAAATGAGGTGCTGCTTCTCGAGCTTGCATTGATGTTCACTGGAACACTGAAGCAATCCCAGGACAGATATGTGGGCATGAGAGCAGGGGGGGGGGTGTTGAAGTGGCCAGCAATCAGAAGCTCGGGGTAATGCTTTCGGACTGAGCAGAGGTGTTCTGCAAAGCGGTCACCCAATCTGCGTTTGGTTTCCCCAATGTAGAGGAGACCAGATTGTGAGCAGCGAATACAGTATACTAAATTGAAAGAAGTACAAGTAAATCACTGCTTGACCTGAAAGGAGTGTTTGGGCCTTGGATAGTGAGGAGACAGGAGGTAAATGGGCAGGTATTGCACCTCCTGCGATTGCAGGGGAAGGTGCCGTGGGAAGGGGACGAGGTGGTGGGGGTAATGGAGGAGTGGAGCAGCGTGTCACAGAGGGAATGATACCTTCGGAATGCTGACAGGGGAGGGGAGGGATGATGTGTTTGGTAGTGGCATCACGCTGGACGTGGCAGAAATGGCGGAGGACGATCCTTTGGATGTGGAGGCTGGTGGGGTGGAAGGTGAGGACAGGGAGAACCCTGTCGCAGTTCTGGGAGGGAAGGGGTGAGGGTAGAGATGCGGGAAATGGGCCGGACACGGTTGAGGACCCTGTTAACCACAGTGGGGGGGAATCCTCGGTTGAGGAAAAAAGAATACATATCAGAAGCGCTGTCATGGAAGTTTGCATCATCAGAGCAAATGTGTCGGAGACGGAGAAACTGGGAAAGTGGAATGGAGTCCTTACAGGAAGCAGGGTGTGAAGAAGTGTAGTCGAGGTAGCTGTGGGAGTCGGTGGGCTTATAATGAATATTAGTAGACAGCCTATCCCCAGAGATGGAGACAGAGAAGTCGAGGAAGGGAAGGGAAGGGAAGTGTCGGAGATGGACCATGCAAAGGTGAGAGAAGGGTGTAAATTAGAAACAAAGTTGATAAAGTTTTCCCGTTCCGGGCAGGAGCAGGAAACGGAACCAATACAGTCATCAATGTACCAGAAAAAAAGTTGGGGGAGGGGGCCTAAGTTGGACTGGAACAAGGAATGTTCGACATATCCCACAAAAAGACAGGCATAACTAGGGCCCATGCGGGTACCCAGAGTAACACCTTTTACTTGAAGGAAGTGAGTGGAGTTGAAAGAGAAGTTGTTCAATGTGAGAAAAAGTTCAGCCAGGCGAAGGAGTGTGGTGGTGGATGGGGACTGGTTGGGCCTCTGTTCAAGGAAGAAGCGAAGAGCCCTCAAACCATCCTGGTGGAGGATGGCGGTGTAGAGAGATTGGACGTCCAGATTTATTTATTAATTATTTATTTAAAATACTAAGATGCACAGGTGGTACAAATGAAAACAATCACTATCATGAGAGAAAAAGTACTAGGAAAACTAATGGAACTAAAGGCTGACAAGTCCCCGGGACCTGATGGCCTGCATCCTTAGGGTCTTTAAAAAAGTGGCTGAAATCTTTGCATTGTAATCTTTCAAAATTCCCTTGAGTCTGGAAAGATCCCAGTGGATTGGAAAACTACAAATGTAACACCTGTATTCAGGAAACAAGGGAGACGGAAAGCAGGAAACTATAGGCCAGTTTGTCTAACCTGTATCATTAAGGAAATGCAAGAATCCATTATTAAGGAAGTAGGAGCAGGACATTTGGAAATCATAATACGATCAGGCAGAGTCAACTTGGTTTTAGGAAAGGGAAATCATGTTTGACAAATTTATTTAGAGTTCTTTGAGGATGTAACAAGCAGGGTGGATAATGGGGAACCAGTCAATGTTCTGTATTTGGATTTCCAAAAGGCATTCGATAAGGTGCCACATAAAATGGTTACTGCAAAAGATAAGAGCTCATCGTGTTGGGGGTAATATATCAGCATGGATAGAGGATTTTCTAATTAACAGGAAACAGAGAGTCTGGATAAATCGGTCATTTTCAGTTTGGTAATTAGTGGAGTGCTGGCCCTCAGCTACTTACGATCTATATTACTGACGTGGATGAAGGGACTGTGTGTATTGTAGCCAAATTTGCTGACAATACAAAGATAAGTAGGAAAGCAAATTGTGAGGATGGCACAAGGAGCTGAATTTTATGGAACTGGTGAGGATCCTGATGCCGGGCTTAAAAGGCAAAGGCAACCCTACCTCCACACCTTGGAGATACCCCTCACACTGGCTCTATTTAGCAGCCCTCAGAAAATTAAGTGCCTGGTGCCGTGATTCCCTTTAATGACGGGAATCCTGCCTCCCAGAGCTGCTGGGCAATCAGAGGGTTGGCAGCTCAATAGTATCGGCAGCGCCACTGGGAGCGGTGGCTACAACTGGTATTACAAAAGGCCCAGGACCAAGCTCATCACTGGAGCCTTGGATCCCAGGTAAGTGTGGCGGGGTCACCGAGTCCAGTCCGGCAGGCCCCTGGGAGAGGAGGGTGGGTGTTGAAGGCATGGATGGGGGATGGTGTTCGTGGTAGGGCAGGCTTTGCTGCCGGGGGCCCACTGTGGGCCACAGATTGCCCACGGAGGAGGTCGCCCACCCCCAAGCCCACAGGAAGGGGGCCTTGTTTTACTGGGCATGTTCACCATGTGGCGAAGGCCCACCCTCCCCCCCCCGCTGCTGGTAAAATGTCAGCAAAAGTGGGAAGAAGCCCTTTAGTGGCTGCTAATTGGTCACTTAAGGGCCTCAATTAGCCTCTGGGCAGGAAACATGTCTTGTGCCTTTCCTGCCCCTGTCAAAATCACATGGCGACAGGGATTCCACTTCCCACTCCCCGACCTTCCGTTGCTAATGTATGGGCTCCCCTGCCTCCCAATCTGTCTCTGGGGGGCCTATAAAATTCCGGTCAAGGTGTCTGCAAAGGGATATAGATAGGTTACGTGAGGAGGCAAAAATTTGGCAAATGCAGTATAATGTGGGAAAATGTGAGATTGTCCACTTTGGCGGGAGGAATAGAAAATCAGAATATTAAATAAATGGAGAGAAACTGCAGAATGCTGTGGTACAGAGGGATCTGGGTGTCCTTGTACATGAATCACAAAAAGTTAGCATGCAGATAATTAAGAAGGCAAATGGAATGTTGACCTTTATTGCAAGAGAGATGGAGTATAAAAGTAAGGAAGTCTTGCCACAACTGTACAGGGTATTGGGGAGACGACACCAAGAGTACTGTGTAAAGTTTTGGTCTCCTTATTTAAGGAGGGATATACTTTAATTGGAAACAGTTCCAAGAAGGTTCACTGGGCTGATTCCTGGGATGAAGGGGTTCACAGAACTCACAGAATTCTCAGAATTATTACAGCACAGATGGAGGCCATTCAGCCCATCATGTCTGCACAAGATTTCCAAATGTGCAATTCACCTACTGTCATTCTCCTGCCTTCTCCCTGTAACCCTGCACATTCTTCTTTTTCAGATATCGGTCTAATTCCCTTTTGAATGTCTCAGTTGAACCTGCCTCCAGCACACTCACAGGCAATGCATTCCAGACCTTACCTACTTGCTGCACTAAATTTTTTCCCTCATGTTGCTCTTACTTCTTTTTCCAATTACTTTAAATCTGTGCCCGCCCGTTCTTGATCCTTTCATGAGTGGGAACAGTGTCTCCCTATCTGTCCAGACCCCTCATGATTTTGAATACTTCTATCAAATCACCTCTCAGCCTTTCTTCTCTAAGGAAAACAGTCCTAACTTCTCCAATCTATCTTCATAATTGAGTTCCTCATCCCTGGAACCATTCTCATGAATCATTTCTGCACTCTCCCAATGCTTTCACATCTTTCCTAAAGTGCAGCACCCAGAATTGGATGCAATACTCCAGCTGAGGGCATCTAATGTCTTATACAAGTTCAACATAACCTCCTTGCTCCTGTACTCTATATGACGCTACTAATAAAGCCAAAGATACTGTTTGCATTATTAACTGCTCTCTCAACCTGTCCTGCCACTTTCAATGACTTATGCACATATACTCCCAGGTCCCTCTGCTTCTGCAACTCCTTTAGCATTGTACCCTTTATCTTATATTGTCTCTCCATGTTCTTCCTACCAAAATAAATCACTTTGCATTTCTTCGCATTGAACTTCATCTGCTACTTGTCTGCCCATTCCACCAACTTGCCTATGTCATTTTGAAATTCCACACTATCCTTCCCACAGTTCACAATGCTGCCAAGTTTCATATAAACTGCAAATTTTGCAAGTATTGTATACCAAGGTCTAGATCATTAATATATATAGGAAGAGCAAGGGTCCCAACACTGACCCTTGGTGAACTCCACCACAAACCTTCCTCCAGCCCAAAAAACATCCATTAATCACTACTCTGTTTCCTGTCGCATAGCCAATTTCATATCCATGTTGCTACTGTCCCTCTTATTCCATGAGCAATAACTCTGCTCACAAGTCTGTTGTGTGGCACTGTATCAAATGCCTTCTGGAAGTTCATATATATGACATCAATAGCATTGGCTCCATCAACCCTCTCTGTACCTCTTCAAAAAATTCCTGCAGGCTAGTTAAACATGATTTTTCCTTGACAAATCTGTGTTGGCTTTCCTTAATTAACCCACATTTGTCCATGTGACTATTAATTTTGTCCCGAATTATTGTTTCTAGAAGTTCCCCAACCACCCAAGTTAAACTGACTGGCTTGTAGTTGCTGGACTTATCTTTACACCCTTTTTAAACAAGGGTGTAGCGTTGTCTTAGGAGAAAAGGTTGAGCAAGTTGGGCCCATCTTCATTGGAGTTTAGAAGAATGAGAGGTGATCTTTTTGAAACAAAGAAGATTTTCAGGAGGCTTGACAGGGTAGATGCTGAGAGGATGTTTCTCCTTGTGGGGGAATCTAGAACTAGGGGGCACAGTTTCAAAATCAGAAGTCTCCCATTTAAGATGGAGATGAGGAGGAATTTCTTCTGTCAGCGGGTCATTAAGTTTTGGAATTCTCTTCGCCAGAGAGTAATGGAGGCTGGGTCATTGAATATATTCCAGGCTGATTTAGACAGATTTTTGATCTACAAGGGAGTCCAGGGTTATGGGGAGCAGGTAAGAAAGTGCAGTTAAGGCTATGATCTTATTGAATGGCAGAGAAGGCTTGTGGGGCCAAATGGCCTACTCCTGCTCCTATTTCTTATGATCTTATGACACTCCCAGCAAAAATAATGGTTCTGTCAAATTTTAGAAGCATACAGCACAGAAGGAAAAGATTCAGCCTCTTGTATTTGTGCTGGTCCCTTGAAAAATATACCTGTTACGATCAGGTGAGGAAGGTCACAAGGCTCCCCTCTTGTCCTCTTTCTGGTTTGACCACAACAGGGTTTATTCTCTTTTAAAAGAGTGGTTGTGCTCACCACTTCAGTGAGTGTTTTACATTTTACCTTTGTTGTGATCGTAAAGAACCAATTGTACAGGTTTCCTTGATTTTAAACTAGAGGTTTGTTTATTGTACTTAAAAAACTAAACCCGATCTAGTTAAAATAGTAAAATTACACTACACTTTCACTCATGCATGCACACAAGAATCATATACACAAATAGAGTACGGAGTGATAAGAAATAGTTTGGTTCAGATTAGAGTCCAGAACAAGTACAAATTAATACAGTCTGTGGGGTTGGATGATTCCGTTCTCTTCCAGCTGAAGTTGTGATCCTGAAGTTCTGGATTGATAGTTGTTCTTAGAGACAGTTGAGCAGAGGGTGTTGTTCCCGGAGTCTTTGTCTTGGATCTAACAGCCAGCAGCTAGGCTTCGTATGCCCCGCGTGAGGTCTCTGGAGAGACTGAGAGAGAGTGAGACAGTCCTCCTGGATTCTGCACAGATTGAGTCTCTGGCTTGTCTGCTGTGTGTAACAAAACTCCCTGTTTTGCACAGCCTGGTGGGAGACAGTCACATGGTTCTCTCAATCCCCTTTGTTTTTAATGAGGTCCAAAGTCTAAAACCCAAAACCTCTTTCAGTGGTATTGTCATTGTTTATCCACTGGAAGGACGTTTCCACTCATGAATGCCTCAAGATGGCTTTGAATGTCTTGCTAATGAAATCAATCTCAGGTAATTCAATCAATAAGCCAAGCCATTTTTTTGGTTGAAGGCTGATCAGACATATGTCTCCCTTTGATGCCTTGGAATGTGAAAGATATTCAAATGCAAATAGTGGCGCCCATTTTTAGCTGTGGCAAAGTCTTTGTAAAAGTTGAATGTAATATTCCAGCTTTCCTTTTTTTAAGTTTAATGTAGGTTTCCAATCGATGAATTAAAAAATCCTCCTTTGGCATAGCAGATTTTCTTGGCAGTACCCAATTAATATTGAATAATTTCTTTAAAAAGGGACTGGATAATTGTCTCATTGGGAATCAGATTAGGCATTATAGGGAGAGGTATAGTCTGAGATGATCAAGAAATTCATAGGATATAATGGTTCCTACACTACTGACCCATTGAACACTGTCTGTGGAGGGCAGCATGCCAGTGTTGAATAGTTGAGATAATGTGGCAATGGGCCAATAATCTCCTGTTTTACTTTATTTGCTTTGGGGATCAGGGGGTATTTGTGTAGCACCTTTCAAAGATTAGGTGATGAGGTAAAGTCTGTGATTGGTCTGCAAAAGGTGAAACTTGATGGGTTGAAGGGTCTTTTCTTGTCCCATGTTCTTTAGATATAGTTCCCTCAAACAACAATGTGTAACAAAATTGTGAAAAGCCTTTAATGCATCTATTTCTACATAAAAACATTAAGATGAAAGTGTTACTTCTTTCAAAATGGAGACTGTGTAGCAAGGTGTTACTGTAAATTTGTAATGCTGGTAATCATGTTAGCATCAGTGCACATAGACTACTACTGTGCAAGCTAGCAGCTGTCTAATTGCAATTTTGTAATTAATAATTACACAGTAGAAAATGATTTGCAATTAGCTCCTCCTAAATCATAATTTAAACAGTCAAAATTACACTACAAACAGCACTGTAATTAAAACACTTCTGTAGAGTGCTTATTTAAGCCTCATTCAGTTACAGAGAATTTCTCAATCACATTCTTCAGCTGAATCATACACTTAATTAGTCTTTAGTACTCAAAGGAAATTGGCTTTATTCAATAAGTGTCAATAATGCCAAACAAATGTAAATGTTACATTGACAGGTTGCTGCAATCTTTATCATACATTTTTTTTAAATGGTAATTGAAATCCAGTCAGCATTTTAATGAGATAAGCTGAGTTTTTCTTGGCATGCATATACTGAATTGAAAATCTATTAAAATGGAAGGGAAAACAGTTCTTTGCTCCCTATAGCATTGTTCCTATGAAGATTTTAATAATATAAAAAGGAATAATATTCATTGTCAAGCAATTTGTCTTTTTAACAATAATAATTAACAGTGCTAGCAAAGTGTCCTCTAAAATAATCTGGGTCCAGGTCTGTCGAATCAGAGACAACTACACATGTATATTTTGATGGATCTTTTTGACAGACTTCAAGTACCAACAAAGCAGCAACCTGATCATAGCAGTAAGAGGACTCTATATTACATTTCTGCTATGGGGCAACTTCACCATTGGGACACAGTGATTAGATCCATCATAAAGAAAGAACTAGCATTGATATAAAACCTTTCATGACCTTTGGACATCCCAAAATGCTTTATAGCCAATAAAATACTTTGAAATGCGGTCATTGTAATAATATAGGAAATGTGGGAGTTAATTTAGAAACAGCAATAAGATAAATGAATAGATAATCTTTTTTTAGTGATGTTGGTTCAGGGACAAATATTGACAGAACTTCCCTGCTCTTCTTGAAAATTGTGCTATGGCATCTTTAACATCCATCTGCAAAAGCAGACCTTGCCTCAATTAAACTTATCCAAAGGATACATCTCCCAGAGTGCAATAGCGTACCTATTACGTGCTCATGTATTTAGAATAGGACTTGAACCCACAACCTTCTGAGTCAGAGGTGAGAATACTAGCACCCACTCAAAGCTGACACCCCATATCTCCTAGTCAATCTGTAGACGTTCTCCCTTTATACCTTTGTCACTGCTATGTGACAGCTCGGATGTAACTCCTTCTTGTTTCTCTGCTTCCATGAACTTTATTGCACTTGTCTGAACAGATGGCTATTAACGTCCTTGCAATCTGCACTGGTAAACATCAACTACATTTAACCCAGCATATTCTTTCCCTTTCTGAAGGCTTTTGAATGCTAGGAGCCATTCCGCTTACATGGCTACAGGCCTCAACATTTTCCAAGAGTATTTCTACACTATCCTATTTGTTTCTACCTTCTTGCATGATACCATTTGTTCAGATATTCCAAAACGTTAATGAGCTATTTCAAAATATTAAAGCCGAAAGCATTTGTACATTATCTTGTAGTGTTCTCTCATACAGCTACAGTATGTATAGTGATAACACAAGGTACTACCATAGCAAAACTCCATTATATTCTGCTCTTACCACTACTAATGCTTCCCATTCTGGTTTCTTATATTCACCAAAGTTATTATCTAACAACATTGGCTGTTAATTTTGAAAGTTCTCTTTTAGTTAATCTGCTAAACTTGGTTTATATAGCTTTACAGGTATGACATTAACTTGGGTGTAAAGCATTGCATGGATGGAGTTTACATAGGAAAATATGGTAGGGGAGATGATATGCTTGTAAGGCACTGCACTTGACTTTCTGTTTAAATTAATGGGAGGAAAATCAGGTGGACTGCACTACTGGTGTGTGATTGTTCTCATCTGTTTTTCCTGTATGTGCTCCACCCGTGCAATACTTTATATCCAACTACTAAAGAGATAACATTGCCCTGGCATCTTGAGATGTCGAACTTTTTAAGAGCACTTAAAAGGGTACATTTTATAAATTTGCACACCTGACAGACATGGCTGTGTTCTTGAAGCAATAATCTGTAAAGACTTCCCTATGATTCCCATATATCCATGCTGCAGCCCATCACCTGTGTTAATTCATGAAAATGCATTATACAGCTTTGCTGTGTCAAAATAAACCCTTTTATGATTTCAGTTTGGGAAGTGTTTCAGTTGTAAGTTACACCTTGAATTTGTGCCATGTGACAATACAACCAATTCTGATAAGCGTTCAGAGAGTTGTCTGGATAATTCATTTTTTAAATTATTCTTTCATGCGATGTGAGCATTGTTGACAGGGCCAGCATTTGTTGCCCATCTCTAAATGCCCTTTAGAAGGTGAGACGTCTTGTTGAACCACTGCAATCCATGTGGTGCAGGAACACCCACAGTGTTGTTAGGAAAGGCGTTCAACAATGAAAGAATGGTGATATAGTTCCAAGTCAGGATGGTGTGTGGCTTGGAGGGGAACTTGCAGGTGGTGGTGTTCTCACGCGTCTGTTGCCCTTGTCCTTCCAGATGGCAAAGGTTATGAGTTTGGGAGGTGCTGCCAGCATCTGCATTAAGGTGTGGAACAGGGTTGTCCAACCTTTTCATGTGGGGGACACATTACAATTTTTGTCTTACATAGGGGACCGGTGAGACAATTTCAGAAAGATAAAAGCATTAAAATTTAACTTACTATTAATCAAAACAACGACAAAGCTGCATTTTTGTGAAGAAGTTTTAAATGAGAAGACTAATTTTTGACTACTTTCTGGTCACTATGTTGGACACTGCTTTAGTGAGATATCTGGCATTTTTTTACTTGCACAAGTAGTCAATGTTTGCCCGCACTGATGCGGAGTATTCTGATAGACGTCATTCTGTCAGGAGTGATCTTGATCACTCTCTCTCCATCTCACTCTGCCCCCTCCCCCAATCTCTGTCCCCTCGCTCTCTGTTCCCCCTCTCTCTCTCTCTGTTCCCCTCTCACTGCCCCCTCTTTCTCTTTGTCCCTCTTTCCCTCTATCTCTCTTCCCCCTCTCTCTCTGTCCCTCTCTCTCCCTTTGTCCCCCTTTCCCTCTCTCCCTCTGCCCCTCTCTCTCTGTCTGCCTTTCTCTCTCTCTCTGTCCCGTCTCTCTCTCTCTGTCCCGTCTCTCTCTCTCTCTGTCCCGTCTCTCTCTCTCTCTGTCCCATCTCTCTCTCTCTCTGTGCCCCCCTCTCTCTCTCTCTCTGTGCCCCCCTCTCTCTCTCTCTGCCTCTCTCTCTCTCTGCCCTCTCTCTCTCTCTCTGCCCCCTCTCTCTCTCTCTGCCCCCTCTCTCTCTCTCTGCCCCCTCTCTCTCTCTCTGCCCCCTCTCTCTCTCTCTCTGCCCCCTCTCTCTCTCTCTCTCTCTCTGCCCCCTCTCTTTGTCTGCTTTTCTCTTTCTCTGCCCCCCTCTCTTTGTCCCCTTTCCCTCTCTCTTCCACTGCCCCTCTTTCTCTGTCCCCCTTTCCCTCCCTCTCTCTCTCTCTCTCTGCCCCCTCTCTCTATCCCTCTTTCCCTCTCTCTCTCTGCCTCTCTCTGTCTCCCTTTCTCTCTGACAGTTGCAGAGAGTGGGATGCTCAGCTGATAGTTGATGAGTTTTTTTAAACATTTCGAGTCAGTTTCACAGCTGACAGATCCTGACATCGGGAACAGCAGTTTCTGAACTTCAGACAGATGCGAGCTTTTTTAAAAGGCCGCTGGAAAACCCCAAATCTGTCTGATTTTTTTTTTAAAGCCTATCTGACAATGCAGAATTTCTCATCTCCAGTCATGGAGCCCTATGGAGGATGAGGAACTGCCCCAGGTATAGATTACACCCACGGGCCGGTTGGAAACCTTTGGTGGGCCAGATCCTGGCCCGCGGGCCGTATTTTGGACAACCCTAGTGTGGACGGATGGTATTGCTGAATGCAACCATGTAAAAAACAATTTGGCTAAACCTGCACATCCTGCAGAACTCATATCATCACCTTTATCATTTTCCCCATTGCAGCCAACAATTTTAAGTATTGTAGATAACATCTACCCTGTTCCCTATCCCCTTCTGGGGATTTTATGTGATTCTTTAATAGCAGCAGTGCCCTGAACTTTTTCACTTTGTGAGGTATGACCACAAGTGCTTCTACAACTCTAGTCTTGCATATTGACAGAGAATCTCGATCACTTCTATTTCTTTTATACACTAATGTCAGCTTTGATTCCATTATAGATTTTTTTTAGCTTCACCAATGTTTATAGACTATGATTATAGCTTTAGAACCACAAAAACTGTATTAACATTACCAGACTACTTACAGCTCTATTTCTGTTATGGACTATTATCAACTATACTTCTGTTATGAACCATCATCAGTACTAAATAGTAACTCTACTGCTGTCAACCTGCTACCAAGTCTGTTTCTGTTATTGATTGCAATCATTCCTTTCTCTATTATAAGCTCTGACTAACTTTAATTGGAGTATGGCCAACTATGAACTCTACTTAGGTTGCACAATGCCTTTAAGTAATTTCTGTAATGATCATTATCAACTCCATCAATTGATTGGCAACATCAAACTTACTTTTATTCCAGATTGCAATAAACTTTACACTTGGTGTGGATTTCTATTAGCTTGTTCTCATTACAGATTGCAATCAACTTTACTTCCATTTTAGACTAAGCTGTAATCAATATAATCTTCCTTGAAAATGTATATGGCAGCACTTGCAAAACTACCTGAAGTTAAACAAAAAAATTCCAGTCTTGAATGAAACATTTTAAGTCCAAGAATGCGAGATGATCTCATTGAAACTTACATAATTCTTACAGGGCGTGACAGGGTGGATGTAGATAGGATGTTTCCCCTGGCTGGTCAGTCTAGAACCAGGGGATATAGTCTCAGAATAAGATCATTTAAGGCTGAGATGAGGAGGAATTTTTTCACTCAGAGGGTGGTGAATCTTTGAAATTCTCTACCCCAGAAGGCTCTGGAAGCTCAATCGTTGAGCTTTTCAAGAGAGAAATTGATAGATATCTGGATACTAATAGCATCAAGGGATATGGGAATAGCTCAGGAAAATGGCATTGAGGTAGATGATCAGTCATTTGAATGGCAGAACAGGCTCGAAGCGCTGAATGACCTACTGCTCCACCTATGTTCCTAAGTCAAAGGGGACATTTACATTCAATAACAGATTTACTTGTATTAACTTGTATTGCAAGTCTCTTCCCACACATTACAGCCATTTTAATTAATTAATTTATTTAGAGATACAGCACTGAAACAGGCCCTTCGGCCCACCAAGTCTGTGCCGACCAAGAACCTCCCATTTATACTAACCCTACAGTAATCCCATATTCCCTACCACCTACCTACACTAGGGGAAATTTACAATGGCCAATTTACCTATCACCTGCAAGTCTTTGGCGGTGGGAGGAAACCGGAGCACCCGGCGAAAACCCACGCAGTCACAGGGAGAACTTGCAAACTCCACACAGACAGTACCCAGAATTGAACCTGGGTCCCTGGAGCCGTGAGGCTGCGGTGCTAACCACGGCGCCACTGTGCCGCCCCTGTTGGTGCAATCAAAAATCTGTCTCATAATATTTCAGTCATACATTTATAAGGAAATACATTTATTTTTGAACAATACAGTTGATGTAATGGAGCCAAATATGGGTAAAATTGGCCTTTAAACAGAACTTGTATCTTGGGTTCCAGTCCACTACTGATTGACATAAAGCAAACCTGGTACGATAGACAACACAACATGTATGTGATTTGAATTAATTATTGTCATTAGGCTAGATATTAGATGAGTAGATTGGAAAAAAGTGTAAAAAGAGGAAAAATAATGTACTATTATGCACTGATTTATATTTTGAATTGTATCAAAGTAAAACAAGACAGAAAAAACTCAAGTTGCAAATGCATTCCAGTGGTGGTCTACTAGAAAAAGACGATCGGGTAAATTTTCCAATTGATTAAACCTGATGGATAGGCATAAGGGGAGATGGTGGTGTAGTGGTAATGTCACTGAGCTAGTAATCCAGAGGCCCAGGCTCACTGCCCTGGGGACACACGTTTAAATCCCACCACAACAGCTGGTGGAATTTAAATTCAATTAATTAATAAAAATACATCTGGAATTGAAAGCCCGTCTCAGTAATAGTACCATGAAACTATCTTCAATTGTCGTAAAAACCCATCTGGTTCATTAACATCCTTTAGGGAAGGAAATCTGCTGTCCTTACCTGGTCTGGCCTACATATGACTCCAGACCCATAGCAATGTGGTTGACTCTTAACTGTCCACTGAAATAGCCCAGCAAGCCACTCAGTTCAAGGACAATTAGGGATGGGCAACAAATTCTGGCCTAGCCAACAACCCCCACATCCCATGAAAGAATTTTTAAAAAATCTGAGGAAAAATTGATTACTTCAGATCTTTGACCATTTATTGCTCCACTTCATTTCCAGTAAGGTAACCAAGTGAGTTCCACAGTACCCACCAGTTTCCCAGTTGCAAAGTTTTAAATGAGTCCTGGTGAAGAAAAATTGATATGGCACTTTCATGGTAATAGGCCATCCAAAGCACTTCATAGGTAATTAATAACTTTCTGAAGTATGGACATTGTCTTGTAAGTAAATGTGACAGCCAATTTGTGTACTGTAAGACCCAATAATCAACAGGAATGACCAATTGATTGTTTTTTCTTATGTTTCAGGGATAAATGTTGGACAGGACAACAAAAGAACAAGTGTTCAAATAATGTCACGGGATCTTTTAATTACACCTGCACATGCAGATGGTGCCTCTGCTTCACATCTCATATGAAAACAGCATTCCTGACAATGCAGTACTCAATACTTAAGTGTCAGCCAAGATTATATGCACAAGTGTCTGTGCTGTAAATGACACTATGACTCTAAATCCTGGAGTGGGCCTTGAACCATCTGAATCAGAGGTATGAATGCTGCCACTGAGCCAAGGCTGCTCAGCATTTGCATCAGAATAGTACTGAGATGTAAACTTACCCATATAAAATTGCCATCCATAGTTGCTAGAGACTGTATTAGGAAGTGGATTGTAAGAGGCGAATAAAAAAAAATCTACGTTTTGATGCTGTTTTTCCAACTTTTTAAAACCTTTTCTATAAAAAAGAGGATTTCAGCCACACTTCCCGAAGTTAAAGCAGTGAAGTGAGAGCAGTTCCAGCTCCAGTTTCCTGCTATGGGTTTCCCCAACATTTTTGTTATCAAAACAGTATTTGCTGAGCCTGAAATCTACATTAAAATATCAGAAGCTTTTATAAAGACGACCAATGTTTCCCCCTCATCTGCAGTCTCTCTTTGTTTACATGGCTCTTTCATTTTACCCTTTGTTCATTAAAGTGGTATTTACACACAATTTCTCATTTCACTTTTCCAAGTGCCCAATGCCAGGCCTAACAAGGCTGGGAGATCACCCACATTATGAAAATGAAGCAGACCCTGCATAATCAGGTCTGTTAGCTGATAATACACTGCCTGACTAACACAAATCTGAGGCTTGATTGGGACATCTATGTTACTGTGTAGCCGAGGTAAAAAGAGCAGAAGAGCCCACTCTATATGTTATAGATCTCCGCTTGAGATGACAGTCAAGGTATTACAGCTGCAAAGCTGCGCTAAGGAAGAAAAAAATCTGTCAGGGCTTCTGGTCCTGATTGCTACCTAATAATCCTTTGTGTAAACTGCATGCATGTGGATTTGACAGAAAATAGGATAATTTTACATGTGAAAATGGCCACTTTTGCAAGGTATTAGAATGTGCAGACAGCCTGTGGAACAGTGTCCAACATGAGTCAATGCTTCAAGCAAGAAGGAGAGGATAAAGTAACTTCTACATAAACAACTTGCAGTTATATAAATCTTTAATATAAAGAAAGAGCAATGCACTTTACAAGTAGGTATGAGGAAATGGACATTGATCCAGGAAGGGAGAAATTAGGAGAGGGTAACTGGAAGCTTGATCAAAGTGTTGGGTCTTCAGGAGGCTTTTAAAAGTGGAGAGTGAGAGATGAAGAATCAGAAATATGTACAAAGGGAATTTCAAAGCATAGGACTGAGGTGACTGAAAGATCTTCCACAAATGGTGGGGCAAAGGCCAAATGTCCAGCCTGTCTTCTCAAGTGGACATAAAACTACTTTGAAGAAGAGCAGGAGAGTTCTCCATGGTGTCCTGGCCAATATTTATCCTTCAACCAAGAACACTGAAAAATCAGATTATCTGGTCATTATCCCATTGCCGTTTGTGTGACCTTGCTGTTACTTAATTGGCTCTTAAGTGCTTTGGGACATCCTATGGTTGTGAAAGACCTTAAGTAAAGGTTTTTCCTTCTTCTTTCCCTCCCTCCCTTCCTTCCTTTCCCCCTTCCAATTCTGTTTCATATCTATGAAATCTATATTCAACCTTCATTTACTGGGAATCTGGAATAGTGAAGGTAAATTTACTATAACCTACATGAAAGACATTAGAGAAGAGTATTATGCTATAAGGTGTTTCATATGATAACAGTTGTTTGTAAGCTACCTTTTATAGGTAAGAAATAGCAGTCAGCTCTTTCAACAATTGGAGAACATGCTGATGTTAAGTTGGATTTGATGTAACAGTAAACAGTTTGGATAATCTATCCTGCTGAAAAACCTTCTCTTACAAACTATTGATTTTCTTCTCCCAGCTGGAGGTATTTGGAATGCACTTACCAGTCTGTTAACTGTTTCGTGCAGTTTAAATGTTTGGTTTCATGTTGTCTAATGGAATTAGCTAACCTTGTAAGCATTTAACTGGGAAAACTGAGTACAGACCTCATTTCATTCACAAGCAAAGTATAAAGAATGCAATATGTCATCACCAAGTACAGGGCTACATTTTATCATACCAATTTCTGATATTATAGGGAAAGAGGGAATTATATTTTATTTCAAGCCATTAAAGATAACAGGGTATAGTTTTGGAAATCCCACCTCATTGTCTTTTTATGTTCATTAAGGTAAGGTATGTTAGCACTGGGAATTGGAACATTTTCATGTTTTCAGCAGCTAGAGTTAGCAGCAAACAGTGCCAGCTTCAGCACAGTTAGATGCAGAGTAAAGTTCCCACTGCTTGGTTCCAATAATGTGCCTTCATCCTCTGTGATGAGATTACCAAGTTGGTACTGAACTAGGTGCAGTTTTGTGCTGTGGGGCATTCCCACTACCTGCCCTTCCCAGCCCCTCCACAACCCTCCACCACCCCAGCAATTAGGTTTGAGATTCCTCAAATAAAAACAGAAAATTCTGGAAATACTCAGCAGGTCTGGCAGCATCTGTGAAGAGAGAAGCAGAGTTAACGTTTCAGGTCTGTGACCTTTCATCAGAAATGTTTTTGGACGATGTCGCCAAGGGGTAGCTTGCAGTTGAGAAATAAGGGGGAACCAAGGATAGATTCCTGGGGGACTCAAGAGGTAACACTGTGGGAGTGGGAAGAGAAGCTATTGCTGACTGGTGATTCTGTGCCCATGATTTGATAGATAAGAACAGAACCAAGTAAGGGCAGTCGCACCCAGCGGAACAGCAGAGTAGAAGCATTGGAGGAGGATGGAGTTGTCAACTGTGTTGAAGGCAGCAGGTAGCAACGATTTGTACTGAACTATAGGTACAAAAGACAGGTTGAGAAGGATGAGCAGGGATAGTTTATCATGGTCACAGATACAAAGAACATCATTTGTGCCTTTGATAAAGGCTGTTTCAGTATTGTCACCTGGCTGGAAACTTGATTGGAGTGATTCAAACATGAAATTGCAGGGGAGATGGCATGGATCTGGGAGACCACGACATGCTCAAGGACTCTGTAGAGGAAAGGGAGGTTGGAGATGCAATGGCAGTTTGTAAGGACAGAGTGGTGAATGGTGAGTTTTTTCAGAAGAAATGGTGATGATGGCAGATTTGAAGGGGTAGGACAGTACCTGAGGAGAGGCAACTGTTAACATGGGGCCCAGGAAGGAAATTTGGGAAGGTCAACAGTTGGATTAGAAAAGTTTGAGAGAGAAGGAGGTGGATCTCATGGATAAGAGGAGCTTGGAGAAAGCAAAGCAGAAGATTTGGTAAAAGTTAGAGAGTGAGTTCAGGACTAGGGCAGTGGTAAACAGTACGGTAAGTTTGGTCCAGAGAGCTAGGGGAAGGGAGGGAAGCAGCAGAGGCAGCTGAACAGATAGTCCCAATCTTATTGGTAAAAAAAGTCCATGAGCTTCTCGCACTTACTGTTGGAGCTTACAGCAACTGTTTCCTTCTCAATCATTTTAGTAAAGTTATACACTGGAGGCCTAGAGTCCATGGGACAGATTTTCATCAATAATCCCTAGGGTTGAGTCTATGGAGGAATATCAGGTAGGGAAGATCGCATGAACATAATGGAGCTCACCTGACTTTATATGCTTCAGCTAGCTGATAATTTTTGCTCAATTGTAAAAGAGAAAAATATGCCCCATTTGTTTAACTTCTGCATTTCTTGTAATGTTACAACTCTATTCTGTATTTTATAGATAAAATAATGTTATAACTCATGTTCGAGATAACTTGCACTGTGTTTTTCAGCTAGTTCTGTCTTCTGGGTGTCCTGTGGAAAACCCTCTGTGTCGCAATCATGTCCACTCTGTTGATGTGGCACGGAGTCTCTGAAGGTGTGTAGCATCAAGAAGATATTACAGTGTTCAATCTTTGCAGTTGCCCTCTCTAACGGTATAGCAAATGGTCAGTTATAACCAGGTCAGACCTTGTAGGAAGAAGAATACTGTAAAAGTGTGCTTACCTACTTTGGCACTTCTCAAGCCGTAGGTTTTTTCCCTCATTTATTTGCCTGATCTAGGAGACAGGACTGACTCTTTGGATGATCTCTTCCCAGGCAAGTTGAGCCTCTGGTTTCATGGAAAAAAAGGGAGGGGGTGACCTTTTGCCCTGAAAAGGAAGACCCTCAATTTGTCAGACCTCCCTTGTCAGCACCCCCATGGCCATCATCTCAGAAATGCTAACAGTGCCCTGCAGCTTCAAAGTCTTGCCAAGAGGTGTCTCCCTTTAAAAGCTGCTGGCTGGTTTGATTTTCCAAATTGGCAGCTAATCAGCATTTAAGCCTTAACACCTGCATACATTTTACAGTCCAAACATAAATAGGTTAAAAGTATGACCAGACATGACACCCAGGCTTGTCATATATAGATAGCAGCATAGAAAATAAGGAAGTGGATACTCCATGCAGAATTTTTAATGTACTTTAGACAGAAATAGACAAATAATTAATGTTCTTGATGGTCACTGAACAAAAATTTAATTTGGGTAGGGTGGGACAAACTCCTTTCCTTACTGATGTCTGTTGAGACCACAGGAAAGAAAATATTGCCTTTGATTATTCGCAGCATTTGCAATCTATATTGATATAATGTTCAGCTTTACTGTACCAAGAAGACGTGTCTGAGCTTACAGGGAGGTGGTTGGGGCAGGAGGGGAAATCACAACACAGGCCCCAACAGGAGAATTGAGGGAAATCTAACGCCATGAATTCTCACATTTTAAGTATGAAGTTGGAGGTTGCAGCATAAGAAAGTCTGAGGAGGTGCGTTTTGGTGGATAAGTGAGGTTTGAAATCAACCCTGAAATAATAAACAGTTTTGGCCATTGAGAGGGAACCATGATATAGTTTGGGATGTTCAACGTGACGATTTGCCTTGCTGTCCAATCACCAAGCTTATAGCCTACTGGAAAAGGTTTTGGGCAAAGCACCTCTTGTTATGGTTCTAGCTCTCTCTGTGTCCTTCTCTCGCATCAGATTTATTGCTTTAACTACACACTTTTTCAAATCTTCTAAAACAATCTTCTGTAATTTATAGGTCACGTCATACATGTTAAGACCACTTCATCACAAACAATGTTGTGGCTTTAATTAATGCAACAGAATTATTTTATATTAACTTTAAACTACAGCCCCAGAAATCCATCTGGAGTATATGTGTCTGTCTATGACCTTCACCTTTGTCCTTACTAAAATTTGTGGGTATAGGAGGCCTACAATTGAGAGAGCTTAACTCGGGCATTGGGAAATTTGTACAATGCCATTTTATTTATCTGGCGATTTACTTGTGTATATACAGGTAATTTAGCTGCCTTCCAAAAGTAGGAATACAAATGGGGTGTCACCCAGCAAAGGTAGAGGGAGAGTGCCAGTTGCCCCCTCAGATGAGGTCTTTGGCTGCCCCACAGTTTTCTTGCCAAAGAGACCACTTTAAAAATGAAAACAAAATGTGTGTCAGACTTCAGAATTCCTAGGTCTCAATCCCAGGGTAGAATCTAAGCAGGGCCTGACCACTGACTGTGGTTTTGACAGTGTCGGTTTGACTGGTTGGGCATGATTTATTTGTGCTGACTAAACACCAAGTCCCAAAGAAGGCCTGTGGTACAGTAACACTGACATTCAGCCTTCCTGCTTCAATCCCCATGCCCCTTATGTTGATAACCTTGTCTCTATCCCCACAAGGCCATTTCCGAAACATATGTTGAAATAGTCATTGATTTTCAGAGAAGTATTCTGTATTTTAAGTATACATGTGTGTGTTTGTATGTATATGTTGAAATGATTATGAAACTCCAAAATCAATATCTGTGTTTTATTTTCCATTACCCACACAGAGATAAGTTTTTAAACCAGTTCTTTTTTTAATACGCAAGCTATTTGAAACTGCTTGAGGCAAAAATGTACAGAAAGACAGACAGGGATTCTTAGTTGAGCCTTTTCAGACCTCACTGGAAATTAACACTGCCATGTTGCTGGGAAGCTGATAAATATGCTAGGAAACGATAAAGCACATCTTTGTTATCAGGATCTATCACTTCCTCTATATAAAGGTTCAGCAAACCCATTGATTGCTGTTGCATCGACATCTGACATTAGAATCAACTACTTTTATAAGCAGGAAGGGTTTTTTTTTAATGGATATAATTAATTTAAGCCCTTGATCAGGAAATAGTAGTAGCTGAAAAAGCTAACCCTTTCACTTATTTGTGCATTGGAGTGCTGAATGGGTAACTGATTAGTATGTCTAATCCGATTAATGCCCCATGTGGATTTTATTGTACGTGGCACAGTGCAGTGAGAACAGAGTTTTACTGACAACATGAGACTTGGAGATTCAATTCAGAAACTCTCATTAGTTCTGTATCTGCTAGCTACTCAGCAATCCCTTTCCTTGAAGCAACTGGTTCATTTTCTCCAATTTTAAAATGCTTCTTCTGTTGCTTTTTTTAAACAATGTTTTTTTTTCCTTGACAACCTGCCAAGCCTGTAATTTAAAAATGTGAACCATCAGATCTGCTTAGGATACATTAAAAAAAATTCTGCCCTCCCACGTTTTTCAGCTGTGTTTATCCTGTCATCTTCACTGCCAAAAGACGTAATGCACACATTACTATCTCACTGTGTCTTCACCCAAGAAAATTAGATAGATCCAAAAAAATCTATTTGTAAATGTATGTAGCAGCATTGGCATTTCATCTTTCATCACTGAAAGATCAGCCAAGTTCTCTGAATCCACATGAGTTTTCTCTTGTAGTCTGATTGGCTTTTTTCCTTAGCAATCCTGAACTCATGGAAGAAATGCTAAAGCTTGTGATTAAGGTTTCATGCAAAAATTCCTTATACAGCTATCAGCTTCCTCTATTCATGCTGAGCCCTCCTCAACCTCCTGATTATCTGCTTTTTTCTGATATTAGTGTGCTAGCTCCCAGTAAAAGTTTGATATTACTATTTTCCATTAAAACATGACAAGACAGGGTAAATTTTGTCTTAAAATATTGGAAGAAACTGTATTCATCTATTACTTCCCTTACATGATCTTGAATATTTGATGGAAGTCATTGACCTGAAACATTGGTCCCAATATTTATTAGGGAGGCAGGAAGGGTGCGGAGGAGGCTGAAAATGGCTGAAGAATCTGGCAAGGCTGGGATGCGGAGGTCCTGGCAAACGTAATGGCTGGACGTCATTAACATTTTTTGTCCATTTCCTGCTTGGCAGCTGGACAAATTAACAACCTGACCAGTGGCCTTGAGTAAAGATGGTGGCAGGAGGCTATAGCCAGGGACCCTTGGGAAGATCCCTGGGAATTGGAGGGGAGAAGGTCAGTGATCAGGACTGAAAGGTGACCGGGATGGTGGGGGAGAGAGAGGCCGTGACACGAGGGGAAAGGCCTGTGTCGATACCTCTTTAAATAGTAGATCGATTTATTTAAGCATATACAATACTTACAGTATTTTCATGAGCTGCAAGTATTTGCTGCTTATTGGATCACACAGAGAGGGGGGAAAACAAAGGAATCATCTGATTCCACCTGATGAGTCACATGACGAATCACGCAATGATGATGATTCATACACTATGGACAGGATTTTTGGGCTGTGCTGAGGTCGGGAATGGAGGCAGCAGAGCTGGAAAATCCTGGCACTGGATGGCGTGTCAGTTTTCCGACCCCATTGGGCAGCCTTCTGGTGAAGGGTCACTGACCTGAAACGTTAACTCTGCTTCTCTCTCTACAGATACTGCCAGACCTGATGAGTATTTCCAGCATTTCTTGTTTTTATTTCAGATTTCCAGCATCTGCAGTATTTTGCTTTTATTATATTATTACAGACTCATTAAGAATCCTGTTAAAGTTAAGTTAAGGAGGCTGACGGATTTTCCTGCCAGTCTCTAGTTTTCCAAAATGATGGGGGGGCAGATCAACTGCCTGGAGGAAGGCACCAGCAGCCAGCCAGAGTGTCGACAGTTCAGGAAGGCCTACATGCTTCCCTACCTGCCTGGGTGTGAGTGCAGCCAAAGGCTACCCTGTAGATGGATTTCGTCCCTCCCAGCCTGTCCCACAGTGGTGGCCTGGCTGCTTTCGCTATTTTTAATACAATTTTTTAAAAAGTGGTTGAGTGGGCACCTTCATGTTGAAGTGCCTACAGACGGGTGCTTCTCTGAAGCTGGAAGGCCTCTGCTTGACCCTCCAGCTTTGAGAGCCTGCCCGACGCCCTTAACTGGACAAAGAATCTGTCTCCATACCAATTAAGAGGACGCCCCAGTCAAAATCTCAATGAGTGACTGTTACCCCCGGGGGTGGGTTCGGGACCTGGAAACAGAGCCAGCTCTTGTTTCCTGCCCCAAAACAAAAATTCAACCCTTTGTACTTACAGCCAACATGCCTTACATTACATCTTGCCCCTCAAGTGTCAGCTGTGGCTCAATTAGTCGCTCTCTTGCCTCTGAGTCACCGGTTCTAGGTTCAAGTGCCACTTTAGAACTTGACCACAAAAATCAAGGCTTACTGTTGGAGGTGGTATCTTTTCGATGAGACGTTAAACTGAGACCCCATCTGCTTGCTCAGGTGGATGTACAAGCTTCCATGGCACTCTTTTGAAGAAGAGCAGGGGAGTTACCCCTAGTCCTTTACATGGTCCGTCTCCGACACTTCCCTTCCCTTCCTCGACTTCTCTGTCTCCATCACTGGGGATAGGCTGTCTACTAATATTCATTATAAGCCCACCGACTCCCACAGCTGCACGACTACACTTCTTCACACCCTGCTTCCTGTAAGGACTCCATTCCATTCTCCCAGTTTCTCCGTCTCCGACACACCTGCTCTGATGATGCAACCTTCCACAACAGCACTTCTGATATGTCTTCCTTTTTCCTTGACCGAGGATTCCCCCCCACTGTGGTTGACAGGGCCCTCAACTGTGCCTGGCCCATTTCCCGCAACTCTACCCTCACCCCTTCCCCTCCCTCCCAGAACCGCGACAGGGTTCCCCTTTTCCTCACTTTCCACTTCACCTGTCTCCACATCCAAGGGATCATCCTCCACCATTTTCGCAATGTCCAGTGTGATGCCACTACCAAACACATCTTCCCCTCCCCTCCCCTGTCAGCATTCCGAAGGGATCGTTCCCTCCGAGACACCCTGGTCCACTCCTTCATTACGCCCAACAACTCGTCCCCTTCCCACGGCACCTTCCCCTGCAATCGCAGGAGATGTAATACCTGCCCATTTACCTCCTCTCTCCTCACTATCCAAGGGCCCAAACACTCCTTTCAGGTCAAGCAGTGATTTTCTTGTACTTCTTTCAATTTAGTATACTGTATTCA
Source organism: Heterodontus francisci (assembly GCF_036365525.1). NCBI lineage: Eukaryota > Metazoa > Chordata > Chondrichthyes > Heterodontiformes > Heterodontidae > Heterodontus > Heterodontus francisci. The sequence goes on from NC_090374.1 coordinate 112,870,396, forward strand.
TTGCTCACAATGTAGTCTCCTCTACAGTGGGGAGACCAAACGCAGATTGGGTGACTGCTTTGCAGAACCTCTCCGTTAAGTCCGAAAGCATGACCCTGAGCTGGCCATTTCAACACACGCCCCTGCTCTCATACCCACATATCTGTCCTGAGATTGCTGCAGTGTTCCAGTGAACATCAACACAAGCTCGAGGATTAGCATCTCATTTACTGATTAGGCATGCCGGACTGAACATTGAGTTGAATAATCTCAGAGCATGATGGGCCCCCAGTTTTGTTTTTAGTTATTTTATATTTTTTATTTTTCTTTGTTTATTTTATTTTATTTTGTCTCATCATTCATTTTTTTTTCAAAGTAATTCATGACAACGCTACTTCATCGGACAACGTCATCAGGATGCGCCGCGGTGCGCACATGCGCAGACGGTCTCATGCCCCCTGCGCATGCGCTGCGGTCTGGCTTACCAGGACCGCTTTGCGCATGCGCAGACGACACGGTACGCGCATGCGCACACAGTCTCCTCATCTCTGCGCGTGCGCTGCGGTCCGACCTGACAGGACCGTTGTGCGCATGCGCAGATGACGTCATCGCGTTATTTCGTCTTCCTCGCCGACGCGCCAGTTTGGCCTCTGCGCATGCGTCAAAGCTTCGCCGCGACTTTTTGAAAGTGGAAGGAGGGGAGGTTTCGTCGGGCATTTTCTCTGAATTATTTATTCGTTTTGGAGACTTGCTTCATTTTTATTTGACACAGGAGATTGTTCCAAGGTAAGTTGCTCTGCCTTTGTAAGTTGCTCTGAAAACATTTCCATTGTCTGGGCCACCGCATGTTCTCCAGTCCCTGTTGTGAGTTGCTTTGAAAACATTTCCATTGTCTGGGCCACCGCATGTTCTCCAGTCCCTGTTGTAAGTTGCTTTGAAAACATTTCCATTGTCTGGGCCACCGCATGTTCTCCAGTCCCTGTTGTAAGTTGCTCTGAAAACATTTCCATTGTCTGGGCCACCGCATGTTCTCCAGTCCCTGTTGTAAGTTGCTTTGAAAACATTTCCATTGTCTGGGCCACCGCATGTTCTCCAGTCCCTGTTGTGAGTTGCTTTGAAAACATTTCCATTGTCTGGGCCACCGCATGTTCTCCAGTCCCTGTTGTAAGTTGCTCTGAAAACATTTCCATTGTCTGGGCCACCGCATGTTCTCCAGTCCCTGTTGTAAGTTGCTCTGAAAACATTTCCATTGTCTGGGCCACCGCATGTTCTCCAGTCCCTGTTGTGAGTTGCTCTGAAAACATTTCCATTGTCTGGGCCACCGCATGTTCTCCAGTCCCTGTTGTGAGTTGCTCTGAAAACATTTCCATTGTCTGGGCCACCGCATGTTCTCCAGTCCCTGTTGTAAGTTGCTCTGAAAACATTTCCATTGTCTGGGCCACCGCATGTTCTCCAGTCCCTGTTGTGAGTTGCTCTGAAAACATTTCCATTGTCTGGGCCACCGCATGTTCTCCAGTCCCTGTTGTGAGTTGCTCTGAAAACATTTCCATTGTCTGGGCCACCGCATGTAGCAGGATGAAGGCACAGTGACTGTGATTTCTGGCGCCAAAAAGTACACACTGCAGATACATGATGGCCAGGCTACCTGCAGCTGCATCTTCTCCATTCAGACTTTGTTGCCCTGCAAACATGCTGTTGTTGTGCAGAGGCATCTGGGTCTGCCTTTGGACAGGCTCGCCCCCAATTGTCGCTGGCGTGCATCTCAGACACCAACGACGACAGGCATGGCTGCTGCCATTGTGATTACAGAGGAACAGCCAAGGCCCCTCAGCCACAATGAAAAATACCGCTTGCTTTCAGATCAATTGTACCAGCTACAACAGGCCGTTCTGCAGAGTGGAACGGCAGCATTCATGAGGAGACTGGACTGGCTGTGGCAACAGACTCTCCGCTGGCAGCAAGGACTGGCTGATGAGATGGAGCCATTTACTATGCCCAACAATTGCCTGGAAGCACCTTCGGATGGAGGTGGCCGCTCGCTGGACATCAGTCACGTGTCACAAACCCTGGATCCTGAGCGTCTCACCCCCTGGCCTAATGATCTGATGGACCATACATATGCCTGCCTGTTCAAATCTCCACTTCCCCTACCTGCGGTACCCTCTCCTTGCTACTCAGTTACACAGTCACCTGCTCCTACACCCATCAGGGCAGTGCACATGGACACACAGTTACCTGCTCCTACACCCATCAGGGCAGTGCTCATGGGCACACAGTCACCTGCTCCTACACCCATCAGGGCAGTGCACATGGACACACAGCCACCTGTTTCCCCATCCGACGTTGAAACAACCATGCAGAGCCTTGTGAGACTCCGCAATTGCCAGTTGCTGCCTGTCAAGCAGAGAGGGCGTCCAAAGGGGTCAAGCACTTGGGGAACATTCAGCAAGAAGAGGCTGAGCACTAAAAGAAACAAGCATGCCGTGTCCAGTGGTAGCACAAATGTGAATGCTCTTGCTGTGAACACAACTGGTGATAGCAGTAGGCAGGATTAAATGGGAATGGATGGAAAGACGCACGAGTAACATAACCACTGGCAGGGAACTGCTGGGCTAAATGGCCAGCTTTATGTTCATAGCCCAAAACAAATGTGCTTCTTTTCCAGCACCCTCACATCATTCATGTTTTCCCTGAGAGCAGTATTGAACCATCACGAGATAGGGGCAATAACATCATCCTGCCTCCTACAGCTGAGGTGGGTACTAAGTGATTCATTGGCGGTGTTATCAGTACATGCCTTTACCGCAGAACACAAAGCATGCTCAACAGTAATTTCATTGGAGGGAGGGAAGCTCTGACACTGATGTTCTTTCCTTATTTTCTTTCATGTAAAACGTGCCCTTGAGAAAACCATCCTTGACACTTAAGGACGGCATTCAAGCAAAGGAGGCAGTGCAGGAGAGGACGCAAGGATGTGCTGATTCCTGCATCTGAGGTGGGTAATAAGTGCTTCATTGGCGACGTTATCAATTGGTGCCTTCACTGCAGAACTTAAAAAGGTGTGCACAACAGTAATTTCAGTGGATGGAGGGAGGCAAGCTCTGACTCTGATTTGCTTTATTTCTTTTCATGTAAAACATGCCGTCGAGAAAACAATCCTTGAGACTTAACATCAGCATTCAAGCAACGAAGGCAACTAGATCATGCTGCGGAGCTCATCACGATGTGGAAAGGAACATTGCATTTATGGATGAATTGGAAATGCACATTGGGATGCGCTTGGGGAACATTCACCAAGAATAGACTGAGCTCAGACTCTTGTGACTTTGCCTTCTTCACATGGACAATACAGTAGTGGAATAGAGAGCCAAGCGTTCATTCACCACAAGGCTCTCCAGGAACAATCTCTTTAGCTGTGCATAGCAGAGACTCGGCCTGTCTGTCTAACGGGAATGCTGGACACAACACTCATGTATCCATGCACAGCAGTTCCTCGGATACTTAATGAACTTAATAAAACTTTTCAATAATTAAACCCAGAATTGTTGAGGTTTTGTTTTGCATGCTATTTCCCCGACTTTGCAACTGCACTTCAGATATTCAACTATGGTGGAGGTAGGGGGGTAGAGGGGGGGGGTGGGTGAAGAGGGGGAGGGGTGGGGAGAGGGAGCATGCAAAATGCAGGGACCAAACAGTTGCAATGCCTGAAGTACTGAGGAGAAGTAGAGAAAGCAACTGGGTAGGGGATGATGCAACTGGATTGGGCATCCGCAGCTGGAGGGAACGGCTGAATGGAGAGGGCCGGAAGCGAGAGGCCGTAGAGAGCCGCGGGGAGCGAGCGTGCGAAGACCTTGGTGTCACCGGGTCCAGGGACTGGCCGGTAAGTCTTTTGCTGTTGTGTTTATGGCGCATGCACAGAAAAAGGCACTCCTCTTCCGTTCCGCTGCTCCCCCCCCACTCTCTCCCCTTCCTCCCTCTCCCCCCAGCTCTCCCCCTCCCCCCTTCCTTACCCCTCCCTCTCCCTCTTTCACCCCCCTCCCCCTTTCTCTCCCTCTTTCTCCCCCTCTCCCTCTTTCTCCCCTCTCCCTCTTTCTCCCCCCCTCCCTCTCTCTCCCCCCTCCCTCTCCCTCTTTCTCCCCCCCTCCCTCTCCCTCTTTCTCCCCCTCCCCCTTCCTTACCTCTCCCTCTTTCTCCCCCTCTCCCCTCCCTCTTTCTCCCCCTCTCCCCTCCCTCTTTCTCCTCCCCTCCCTCTTTCTCCCCCCCTCCCTCTCCCTCCCCCCCCTCCCCGGCACCGCTACCGCTGGTCTCCCCGCGCTGGTCTCCCCGCGCTGGTCTCCCCGGCCCCCGCGCTGCTGTCCCTGGCCCCCGCGCTGATCTCCCCGGCCCCCACGCTGCTCTCCCCGGCCCGCTCCACTCTCTCACTCCGGCGTTGTTTTCTGCCACGTGTTTGTTAGGTTTCATCTCTGTGATTTTTTGAGCAGCGCCATCTTTAGTCCTGGCAGCTGCAACAGTCGCAGGCTGTGACGTTATCGTGGCACATGCTGTATCTGCGCATGTGCCAAAACAGCGCCACCTACCGATCGCATTGTCAACAATTGCGGTCATGAGCCTACCAACTGCTTGTCTTTCATGTTTGTGCTTTGGGCCAGGGCTATTCTATTTCTCTGTCAATTAACACCCTCTCTGCTTTGTCTTTCACCACACCATTAGCACAACGTCTCCCTTTGCTCCATGACCTTCTGGTCAGTTATTCTCTGTAACCCTGTCCTATCAACACCTCTTGGTTATCTCTTGCGCCGCCCCCGCTTTATTTGCTTAAAACCTATTACGTTTCTAGCCTTTTCCAGTCCTGATGAAGGGCCACTGACCTGAAATGTTAACTCTACTTCTCGCTCCACAGATGCTGCCAGACCTGCTGAGTATTTCCAGCATTTCCTGTTTTTATTTCCGATTTCCATCATCTGCAGTATTTTGCTTTAGTTTATCCCTAATCTCCTGGCTAATATTTATCCCTCAATTTACATTGCAAAAACAGATTATCTGGTCATTATCACATTGCTGTTTCTGGGAGTTTGTCGTGTACATACTGGCTGTTGCATTATAACAGTGAATACACTTCAAAAAGTACTGCATCGGCTGCAAAGTGCTTTGAGATGTCTGGTGGTTGTGACAGGTGCTATATAAATGCAAGTCTTTCTTTTGTTTTCAAAAGAAAATGATGTACTATCAAACAATTTTAGAGTTCAAAAACACACATAGAGGAATTCTGAAATTTAAGCAAAGTAAAACACACAATCACAAGCAGGCAGTACAAATTCAAACAGTCTATCAGAGGAGATGGAGGCTGATGCTGTCTCCCAGAACTGTGATCAGCGACTGGTGTTTGACTACCTGGTTTTTCTGCTGGTGCAGCTGTTATTTCTTTCTTTAGAGACAGTGTACAGTTCAGAGGATAGCTGCGGATCTGTGTGAAAGACCTCAATCTCAGGAGTGTTCTTTACAGGTGGCTGAAATTAACTGACAGTGATTCCTACAATATGATGAGTCTCTGACTTGCACACCCTAACGTCTAGGACCCACCACACATGCACATGTTCCAGCACTCCAAGTACTCTGGTCAAGGAAGTATATCTGCACTTCTGCACTGTATCACCAGGGAGTATTGCTTGAAGTTGTTTAGCATTCCTGTCATACTACTGTCTTTGCTTCATGCCTACAAGTACACAAGTGTCTTTTTCAGTCAAACATCGAGATTGCAGGAGTGTTCCAGCTATAGGAAGCAGTGTCTTGCACCTGTGACCAATAAGTCTTTGTGCAGAGCTTATACCTACACCTTCACTTGACATGTTGAACCAATCTAATAGAGCTAGAAACTCCAATGGACTGGACGCTTTGCATTTCGTGAAGCATTGTCTGATGGCATGGATGGCATTCTCGGTTTTGCCACTGGATTGCGGGTAGTAAAGTGATGATGTCACGTACCAAAATCCCCATCTCTTGTCAATATGATCAACGAGTCTAATATATTTTAAAAACATGGTGGTCTTGAATTACTGATGAAAGTTCATTGGCATGAAAGTTCATTGACATGAAACATTGGTCCCAATATTCACAGGGAGGCAGAAAGGGTGCATAGGAGGCCCAAAATGGCCAAAGAATACTGCAAGGCCTGGATGCAGAAGTTATGTCGGACTTAATAGCACGACCTCATTAACATTTTTCATAATTTCCAGCCTGGCAGCTGGACAAATTAACAGCCTGGTCAGCGGGTGGGCAAAATGACAAGTGGCAGGTGACTATAGCCAAATACCTGGGAATTGGAGGGGAGAACGTCGGTGATCAGGACTGGGAGGTGATTGGGACTGGGGGGAGAGAAAGGCCGTGATCAGAAGGGACAGGCCTGTGTCAATACCTCCTTATATAGTAGGTGTAGCTGTGAGTTGTTATAAAGAGTAGCAACGATTTATGTAAATATATATCGTCACAAGTTAACTTACAGCAGTTTCAGGAGCTGCACGTGTTGCTGTTATTCAATCACTCACAAAGGAGAAAGAGAGAAAACAAAGGAATCGCCTAACTCATCACCTGGCGAGCCACAAGATGAATCCCATGATGATGATTCCGAGGCTACATACTTACAGCCAACATGTGCTTTGCGTCACAAAGCTAAAGGCTTCCTTGAGGAGCTGGGAGGGAGCCCAAATGGAGTGAATGGAGCTAACAGCTCCTGCTTCTCTTTCACTGCCAGGTTTTCTGACTCCTGTGAAATCTGCAAAGCAATTTTAAATTGGGCTCCCAATTGCACTAAATATGATAAAGAAGACCCGATTCCTCCATGGCAGACCCTTGAATGTCCTGATATCTGTTGCCATAAAAAGGCAGGGGTGTGTACGCAACATGTTCGAGATGCTTTTCCTACATTTAAGTCTTTCACCCCTCCCTGATCCTCATCTGTCCATTATGGGTGGTTAATATCAAGGTCTCTCTCCATAGATGCTGCCAGAGCTGCTGAGTATTCTCCAGCATTTTCTGTTTTTATTCAGATTTCCAGGATTCACAGTATTTTGTTTTTGCTGCTGTGGGCTTATTTTAATTGTTTTTGCTGAGTTTGAGGCTTAATGTAGTGGTCTGGAAATTGTTGGGGAGCAGCAGAGCAGAATCCCCACCTGCCTTCAATCAAGGTTACAAGTTCAATCCCAATTTCGGAGGATAGGTCATTTGCTTATTTGGGGCAGGCTGCCAGTGCCTGCAAGGGCACATCACCAGTGGGTGCCCTGACTTGAGCTAATCCACTCATCGAAGAAAATGGCTGAAGGAAAACATATTTTGAAACTCAATGGTTCCTACTGGAGCCACTTCAACCAGAGAAGGTAATTGATCCCCTCCTTACTCGACTCAAGATTTGGACCTGCAGAAGTTTTCACTGGCAGGAGTTCCACTGAAGTCCTTCAAAGATATGAAGGTAGGAACCTCCCAGGGAAGGTTAGAAACTCCCCTCAACACATCCTCTTGAAGTACGGAGGATGGGGAGAAGAATCACAAATGCACCCCTCCCAAAAATATCTAAAGGCCTTGTCAAAATATGGCAGCTTTCTAATGGAGCTGACTTATATTCACCAGGCATAACTGTAGCTGGTAGAGATACTGAACATAAGAAATAGGAGCAGGAGTAGGCGATACAGACCCTTGAGCCTGCTCTGCTATTCAATAGGGTCATGGATGATCTTTGACCTGTACTTCACTTTCCTGCCTGATCCCATTTCACTTGATTCCCTCAGAGTCCAAAAGATTATCAATCAGAGCCTTGAATGCACTCAACATCCTCAGCCCTCTTAAGTAGATAATTTCAAAGATTCACAACCCTCTGAGTGAAGAAATTTCTCCTCATCTCTGTCCTAAATGGCCAACCCCTTATCCTGAGACTGGAACCCCTAGTTTTAGATTTTCCAGCCAGGGGAAACAGCCTATTTGCATCTACACGATAAGCCTTCTCAGAACCTTATATGTTTAAATGAGATCAACTCTCATTCTTCTAAACTCCAGAAAGTATAGGCCCATTCTGCTCAATCTTTCCTCATAGGACAAGCCTCTCATCCCAGAAATCAATCTAGTTGTTATGTTTTATTGTTGTCTTCTGGTTCCCATAAGTTAGAAATAATCACACTTTAGATTGAAAAGGCAGGAGCTCTTTATTTATTTCATTCATCTTCCATGCTGCCTGGTAAGGGACTACCTCAGAGCAGTATAGTGTTACACATCACAGGACTGTAGTACATCAGTGTATGTAGCCTCCCCGGAACACACTTACCCAAAACAATTAGTTCCTAGCTAATTAGTTCTTAGCTCTGTACAAATAATATAACAATACATAACATCCCTCTTTCTTTAAAAACATAATGCCTCTATATCAATATAACTGTCATTAACTTTTTTCTAAACTGAAGAGGATTAACAATTGACTTTTGGAAATAAACTGAACTCTTTTTAGAATATTTTATAGCTTATTTTCTTTACTTTCGTTTAGGTGGAAATATGCTGCGCCTCCATCTTGTAGATTTGGCATTTGTTGTTCTCAGTGGTGAGTTGGCATGCTGCACATGTGATGTTGTGTGTGTTGCTCCTGTTGTTGTAGAAGTCGTGCTTGTTATTGCTGATGTTGCGTCACTTGCTGGTGATTTTGTTGATATTGTCTTGCTGCAGAGTGATATTTCCAGTGTTGTTGATTGTTTTTTCTGTTTTTCCAGCTCAGCTGTAGGTCGAATATGGACTCTGTTCTTTCTCATTTGCTTACTGGTTTCGGTCTCAATGATGTATGACCTTGGAGAGTTAGCTTCACAAACAACTTTTGCTGGGCTCCAGGTTTTCGTGATTGGATCTTGTACATGTACAATTTGTCCTTGCAGTTTGCTGAAAGGACATTAGCATGCTTGTTGAAGTGTTGATCCCCTCTTACCTGTACTTCAGTGAGTTGTTGTCTCACTTCCTCCTGGTCACTTGGAGGACGTTGTTATGAAAACCCCACATGCCAATTGAGAAATATTAATTTCATCGATTGGAACTTTGCCTGAAACTTTTACTGGAAATTGTTACAAATAGCCTTTTAAAAAGAAAAGCTAGCAGCCAAGATGGCCATGGCAATCAACAGAGCAGATTGGAGACAAACATGATTGACTTAACCTAGCCAGAACAAAGGGGTGCTTTTTGATTCAATTACCTGAGATGGCCTTATCAATGCAGTCGGCAAGAGCCATCGACACCCATTGGCTCTGAAAGAGCCAACATCCCCACCAAATGTGACTGGAGAGCCCGAGGGAAGAGACTCAGAGAACATTCCAGAAGAACCTCATTAAAACACAAAGAGGTGGTCATGTCATGTGACAGGTGTGCAGCTCTGGTGAGACTGTGAGCTTTTGTTAGTCAGAAGGTAGAACAGTAACAGAGAAGCCATCGACAGAACAGCTCTCTCTCTCTCTCTCTCTCTCTCCCTCTCCCCAGTAAAGATCCAGAGAAGCTTTAGCTGCAGCTTGTAAAGCCAAGTCTGCAGACAACTACAACCAACAACTAGTATACAAGGGTCAAAAGCCCTTCTTCTGCCTTCTGGAGCCTGAGAAGAAAGCCTGAACTGTGCATGTGGCCCAGAAAGGACTTCAGGAGTGCAATTTCAACTAATAACTCTGGGACTGCTCAACTGTATTTAAATTCCATTTATTTCAGACTCTACTGCAACCACCCAACTCTGTTTTCCCTCTGTAATCTATGTGCGTGTGTATGTGTGTCTCATGTGAATGTGAGCATGGTTGCGCAGCGTATTTTAATAATATTAACCAGTTTAGACTGTTAAGGATAATAAACTTATATCTTTCTAGTTTAAACTGAAGAAAACCTATCTGATTGGTTCTTAGGCAATTATATTAGAGGCACAAGAGGAAGTGCTCACTAAGGTGGTGAACTCAATCACTGTGCTAAAAAACGATAAACCCTGTTGCAATCAAACCAGAGAAGGAGCAAAAGGGGAGCTTGAAACCCCCTCCTCACCTGACCGTAACAATGTATTTTGCTTGGCAGAGTTGTCTTATACTTTCTCCCATTCAACAGCTCTGCAGGTGATTTCATGTTCGCCTTGAGAGGTATGGATCGGAGTGACAATTGTTCAATTCCAGAAAGCTTGTTGTGGAAGGATGATGCTGGAGCCTATCTTTACTCAGTTACACATTTATTGTACAGAATAGAAAGGATTACAAACATGTAGCTCCTCACTCAAAACCTCCACCAGTCTTAGTGTTTCCTTATAAATACTCAAGTAAGACCCCAATTAACACCCTCCACCTGCATATAATTAAACAAATGATACACAAATAACAACATTAAGGCAAGGTTTGAGTCTTCCTTCATCTCTCGGCATTTTGCAAGAGTTCTTTTGACCGTCTGGACGTGACTTTCTATAAACCTGTGTCCCCATGGGTAGTGTGGTGATGAGGTGATGATGTTGAACCCATACTGTTCAGCGAATTCCTTAAATTCTCTTGGAGGTGAATTGGATGCCATTGTCACATATTAATCTTTCAGGAATCCCTTGCTCAGTTAATAGAACTTGTATTGCTGAGAGGATTGTTTTGGCTCTCAAGTCTTTCACCTTCTAGATAAAGGGAACTTTGAGTAGTAGTCTGCCACTATGAGATACCATTCTTGATTGTGTGTGAATAAATCAGTTGCTACAGTATGCCATGGTCTGGGTGGTACTTCAGTAGCTATCATCTGCTGTGTATTTCTGTACTTCTGGCATACATTGCATTTTTAAATAAGGTTTATTTTTAAATAAGTTTTATCACTATTGGTTATTGTTAGAATGTTAGTATTGGCAGGGTGTATTAATAGGGGTAAGGTGGATTAATATTGATAAAGTTTAGTATTAGCAGTAGTAAGGTTATTATTAATATTGGTTGGGTTATTAGTAGTAGCAGGGTTTATTTGTGGTTATCCAATAGATAGAGCAATGGCAGGGCTGCTCCAACCTCAGAGGTGCACATCCTGTGCTATGTGGGAACTCCAGGACACTTCTTGGGTCCTGGGTAACCATATGTGCAGGAAGTGTCATTAGTTGCAGCAGCTTGAGCTCCAGGTTTCAGAACTTGAGCAGCATCTGGTGTCACCGAGGCGCATCTGTTAGAATGAGAGCTTCATGGATAGCACATTTATAGATGTGGTCACCCCACAGCTTAAGAATATCCAGGAAGAGAGGGAATGGGTGACCCCTAGACAATCAAGAAGAAACAGGCAGGTAATGCAAGAGACCCCTCAGTGCATCTCACTCTCCAACAGGTATTCAGTTCAGAATACTGAGGAAAGTGATGGTTCATCTGGGGAGTGCAGCCAGAACCAAGGCCATGGCACCACGGATGGCTCAGCTGTACAGGGGGGGCACAAGGAAGACTGGAAGAGAGATAGTGTTAGACGATTTGACAGTCAGGGGAACAGACAGATGTTTCTGTGGCCTTAGACGTGAATCCAGGATGGTGTGTTGTCTCCCTGGTGACAGGGTCAAGGATGTCACTGAACAGTTGCAGGGCACTCTGAGGGGGGAGGGTGAACAGCCAGCAGTCGTGGACCACATTGGTACCAATGACATAGGTAGGAAGAGGGATGTGTCCTGCAGAAAGAGTTTAGTGAGCTAAGTAAGAAATTAGCAAGCAGGACCTCAAAAGTAGTGATCTGCAGATTACTCCCAGTATCACATGCAAGTGAGTATAGAAATAGGAGGATAGTGCAGATGAATGTGTGGCTGGAAAGATATTCGACACTGGGACCAGTTCTGGAAAAGGTGAGACCTGTACGGCCAGACTGGTTGCACCTAAACAGAGCTGGGACAAATTTCCTTGTGGGGCGATTTGCTAGTGCTATTGGGGAAGGTTTAAACTAACTTGGCAGGGGTGTGGGAACCAGGAGGAAATATCAGAGAGGAATACCAAGATGCACAGAATACTGGGAGAGGTAGATAACACTAGAGTTAAGAATAGTAAGTTATTAGGTAGGGTCAGAGTAAGGGAGAAATTAATAAAGTCAAAATCAGGGTTAATATGAATGCACGAGTGTTGTTAATAAAATTGGTGAATTACAGGTGCAGATTGATCTGTGGAAATACAATGTTGTGGCTATAACAGAGACCTGGCTCAAAGAACTGCAAGACTGGGGGCTGCATTTTATATGTCCACTGCATAAACTGTAGCGGATCGCCTGGATGGACCGTTTGTCGCAGAGCCACTGAGATATTAACAGCGGTAGCTCATTTAAATGGCCAGGGCGGACGGCACCCACCCCCACACCCCCACACCCCGATGATGTGGAGGGGCCGAACGGTCCATCCCCTGCAATGGCGTCAGCAGCCTATACGCAGGCGCTGATGCCATTCTTAAAGGGCTTCGAGCCCTTCCATTTGATTGTAATATTTAAAGATATAGTGATTTGAAATTGTTGTCAAAAAATTAAATAAATGTTTCCACCCCCAATTACCACAGACTTAATTCCTTGCCCTCTCCCCCAAAATACTTAGCTTGTGCATTTCACCTACTCCCCACCAAAGTTCATGATCAGTGCACTTTACTTCTTCCCACCATTCCCTAAACCATTTGGAGGAGTTTGACCCCGCTCCCCCATCTCCCGCACTGAGATACTTACCTGCACCCCCCCCACCCCACCAGTGTCCCGCATCGGATCGCGGATGGGTATCTGAAGGTGGAGGAATGCCAGCCACCGGCACCAATATGGCACCAGAATGGACGGTGGGAGCGGGTAATTATTTAATTAATTGATTTCAATAAATTTAACTATGCAAATTTGGCTCCTGGCACCAAGCGGCGGGGGAGCCGCCACGAGGCCTTGCCACCGCCGGCAATATCAGGCCGGGACTTCCCGGCGTCGAGGCCCATGGTGGGCCTCTGCCAGAAGCATTTTCTGGCGCCCTCCCCCCACCCCCCCACCCCCCACCACCATGACCCCCGACGTTGGGGGGGTCTTTTAAAATCCAATCCTTCGCATTAAATATTCCTGGATGCAAGGTGTTCAGGAAAGATAGGAAAGGATAATAAAAGAGGAGGGGTGGTGGTATTGATTAAGGACAGCATTACAGTGCTGGAAAAAAAGGATGTCCCAGACGCGTCGAGGACAGAATCCATTTGGCTAGAGTTAAGGAACAAAAAATGGTGCATACATGGGTAAATAAGATTAGAGAGGTAAATGTGTGGCTCAAAGATTAGTGTGGAAGAAATGGGTTCTGATTCATGGGACACTGGCACCAGTACTGGAGAAAGAGAGAGCTGTTCCCTTGGGATGGGCTGTACTTGAACCATGCTGGGACCAGTGTCCTGGCGAATCATATAACGAGGGTTGTAGATAAGGCTTTAAACTAAATAGTGGGGGGGGGGGGGAGGGGGAGGGTTCAATTGAAGGGAAGTTTAAAAAGTCGAAAAGTAACGAGAGAGCAGAGGTGCAGGGTAATGAAGGGGCATACATTAATCAGAGTGTGACAGGAAGGGACCGAAAATACGAGCATAACAGTACAGCTGAAATTAGAACCAGAGTAGGTAAAAATGGTAAAAAGTCAAAGATTAAGGCTCTTTATCTGAATGCACGTAGCATTTGTAACAAGATAAATGAGCTGACGGCACAGATAGAAATAAATGAATATGATTTGATAGCTATCACTGAGATGTGGTTGCAGGATGACCAGGACTGGAATCTCAATGTTCAAGGATATTCGACATTCTGGAAGAATAGGCAGAAAGGAAAAGGAGGTGGGGTAGCTTTGTTATTAAAGGAAGGGATCAGTGCAGTTGTGAGTAATGATATAGGTGTAATAGATCATAATGTAGAATCAGTTTGGGTGGAAATGAGGAATAGCAAGGGAAAGAAATCATGGGTAGGAGTGGTCTATAGGCCCCTGAGGAGTTGCCTCTCTGTAGGACAAAATATTAATCAGGAAATAATGGAGACGTGTAAGAAGGGCACTGCAATTATCATGGGTGATTTTATTCTGCATATAGACTGGACAAATCAAAGTGGCAAGGGTAGCATGGAAGACGAATTTGTTGAGTGCATCAGGGATTGTTTCTTAGAACAATACATTGCAGAACCTACCCGGGAACAGGCTATTTTAGATTTGGTATTGTGTAATGAGGTAGGATTAATAAGAGATCTCGTAGTTCAGGATCCTCTAGGGGGAAGTGATCATAACATGGTAGAATTTCAAATTCAGTTTGAGGGTGAGCAACTCGGGTCTCAAACCAGTGTCTTCAACTTAAACAAGGGCAATTACAGAGGTATGAAGAAAGAGTTGTCTAAAGCGGGCTGGGAAAACTACAGGGGAAGTCCGTAGATCAGCAGTGGCAGACTTTAAAGCAGACATTTCATAACACTCAAACATTTATTCCGGTCAGAAGGAAGGACTCGAAGAGAAAGATGAACCGCCCGTGGATAACAAAGGAAGTTGAGGAGAGTATCAAATCAAATACAAAGAAGTACAAAGTGGCGAAAGCTAGTGGTAGGCCTGAGGATTGGGAATTTTTTAGAAACCAGCAGCGGATGACTAAAAAACTAATAAAGAGGGAGAAAATTGATTATGAGATTAAATTGACAAGAAATATAAAAACAAACAGTACCAGTGTCTAGGAGTATATAAAAAGGAAGAGAGTAGCTAAAGTAAGTGTGGGACCCTTAGAGGATGAGACTGGGGAATGAATAACAGGGAACAGGGAAATGGCAGATAATTTAAACCAATATTTTGCATCGGTCTTCACAGTGGAGGACACTATAAACATCCCAACAGTAATAGATGAGCAAGGTGTAAATGGGAGGGAGGAACTTGTAACAATCTCTATCATGAAGGAAAAGGTGCTGGACAAACTGATGGGACTAAAGGCAGACAAGTCGCCAGGACCTGATGGCCTGCATCCAAGGGTTTTAAAAGAAGTGGCTACAGAGATAATGGAGGTATTGGTCATAATATACCAAAACTCACTGAATTCCAGTCGGGTACCAGCGGATTGGAAAACCGCTAATCTGACACCCCTATTCCAGAAAGGAGGGAGACAGAAAGTAGGAAACTATAGACCAGCTTAACATCAGGTATTGGGAAAATACTAGAGTCCGTTATTAAGGAAGAAATAGCAGGACATTTAGAAAAACATAATGCAATCAAACAGAGTCAACATGGTTTTATGAAAGGGAAATCATGTTTGACAAATTTGTTAGAGTTCTTTGAAGATATGACAAGCAGAGTGGATATGGGGGAACCGGTAGATGTGTATTGGATTTTCAGAAGGCGTTCAATAAGGTGCCACATAAAGGGTTATTGCACAAAATAGGAGCTCAGGGTATTGGCGGTAATGCATTGGCATGGATTGAGGATTGTCTAACACACAGAACGCAGAGAGTCGGGATCAATGAGTCTTTTCAGGTTGAAAAGCCGTAACTAGTGGAGTGCTACAAGGATCGGTCCTAGGGCCTCAACTATTTACTATCTATATTAATGACTTGGAGGAAGGGACAGAGTGTCGAGTATCCAAATTTGCTCTCGATACAAAAATAGGTGGGAAGGCATCTTGTGATGAGGACACAAAGAATCTGCAAAGGGATATAGATAGGTTAAGTGAGTGGGCAAAATCTTGGCAGATAGTGCTCAATGTGGGAAAGTGTGTGGTAATCCACTTTGATAGGAAGAATAAAAAGACAGATTATTATTTAGATGGAGAAAGACTACAAAATACTGCAGTACAGAGGGATCTGGGTGTTCTTGTACATGAAACACAAAAAGTTAGCTTGCAGGTGCAGCAAGTAATTTGGAAGGCAAATGGAATTTTGCTAGGGGGTTAGAGTTTAAAAATAGGGAAGTCTTGTTACAACCGTACAGGGTGTTGGTGAGGCCACACCTGGAGTACTGTGTACAGTTTTGGTCCCCGTATTTAAGGAAGGACATACTAGCATTGGCGGCTGTTCAGAAAAGGTTCACTCGGCTGTTTCCTGGGATGAAGGGGTTGTCTTATCAAGAACAGCTAAACAGGTTCGGACTTTATTCATTGGAGTTTAGAAGAATGAGAGGTGATCTTATTGAAACATAAAAGATTCTAACGGGGCTGGACAGGGTAGATGTTGAGAATATGTTTCCACTGGTGGGGGAATCTCGAACTAGGGGACATAGTTACAGAATAATGGGGCACACATTTAAAACTGAGATGCGAAGGAACTTCTTCTCTCAGAGGGTGGTGAATCTCTGGAATTCTCTACCTCAGAGAGTTATGGAGGCTAGGTCACTAAATGTATTTAAGGAGGAGGTAGATAGATTTTTGAAATCTCGGGGAGTCGAGGGTTATGCGGAGCAGGCCTGGGACAGATCAGCCATGATCTTATTGAATGACGGGGCAGGCTTGAGGGGCTGAATGGCCTACTCCAGCTCCTATTTCTTATGTTCTTATTGCTCAGTGTCGTTTATAGGCCACCAACTAGTGGGAAGGGCGTGAAGGAACAAATTTGCAATGAAATTACAGAGAGATGCAAAAATTATAGGGCAGTTATAATGGGGGACTTTAATTATCGAAACATAGACTGGGATAATAGTAGTAGTGTAAAGGGCAGTGAGGAGCAAGACTTCCTAGAGTGTGTTCAGAAATATTTTCTACAACAGTATGTTTCTAGTCCAATGAGGAAGGAGGCACTGCTGGTCCTGGTTCTCGGGAATGAGGTGAGCCAAGTGGATCAAGTTTCAGTAGGCGATCATTTTGGGGACAGTGATCATTATATCGTAGGGTTTAGGCTGACTATGGAAAAGGACAAAGAACAATCCAGAGTAAGAATAATTAACTGGGGGAAAGCCAACTTCAGTGGGGTAAGAATGGAGCTGAGGTGAATAAATTGGAGTCAAAAGTTGGCAGGAAAAATGTTAGCTGAACACTAGGCTACCTTCAAAGAAGAGATAGTTTGGGCACAATCAAGGTATGTTCCCTCGAAGGGGAAAGGTAGGGTAAACAAATCCAGAGCTCCCTGAATGACAAAAGAGATAGAGATTAAGATAAAGAAGAAAAACTATGCTTAAGACAGATGCCAGGCAGAAAATACTATCGAGAACCAGGCTGAATATAGAAGATCGAGAGGGGATGTGAAAAGCAAATAAAAGAAGCAAAGAGAGAGCACGAAAAGAGACTGGCAGCTAGCATTAAAGGGAATCCCAAAGTTTTCTCTTGACATATAAATAGTAAAAGGATGGTAAAAGGAGGAGGCGGTCGATTAGGGACCATAAAGGGGATTTTTGCATGGAGGCAGAGGGCATAGCTGAGGTTAAATGGATACTTTGCATCTGTCTTTACCAAGGAACAAGATGCAATCCAAGCAATTGTGAAGGAGGAGGTAATTCAGACACTAGAAGGGTTTAAAATTGATCAGGAAGATGTATTAGATAGGTTGTCTGTACTTAAAGTGAATAAAGCACCAAGGATCCAAGGATATTGAGGGAAGTGAGGGTGGAAATCACACAGGCACTAGCCATACTTTTTCAGTCTTCCTCAGGCTCGAGGGTGCTGTCAGAGGATTGGAGAATTGCAAACATTATACTCTTGTTAAAAAAGTGTGTAAAGATAAGCCCAGCTACTACAGGCCAGTCAGTTTAACTTCGGTGGTGGGGAAACTTCTAGAAAGAATAATTCAGGACAAAATAAAGAGTCATATAGACAAAGGTGGGTGAACTAAAGAAAGCCAGCATGGATTTCTTCAGGGAAAATCATGTTTAACTAACTTGCTGGAGTTTTTTGAGGAGGTAACAGAGAGGGTTGATGAGGGCAATGCAGTTCATGTGGTGTACACAGACTTTCAAAAGGCGTTTGATACAGTGCCACTTGTGAGCAAAGTTATATCTGATGGAATAAAAGGGCAGAAGCAACATGGATATGGAATTGGCTGAGTGACAGGAAACAGAGAGTAGTGGTTGATGGATGTTTTTCGGGCTGGAGGGAGATTTGTAGTGGAGTTCCTCAGGGGTCAGTGTTGGGACCCTTGCTTTAATTGATATATATTAATGACCTAGACCTTAGAGTACGGGGCACAGTTTCAAAGTTTACAGATGATATTAAACTTGGAAGCATTGTGAACTGTGAGGAGGATGGTGTGTAGAACTTCAAAAGAACATATACATGTTGGTGGAATGGGCGTTCAATGCTGAGAAATGTGAAGTGATTCATCTTGGTAGGAAGAACATGGAGAGACAATACAAAATAAAGGGTACAATTCTAAAGGGGGTGCAGGAGCAGAGCGACCTGGGTGTATATGTGCATAAGCGATTGAAGGTGGCAGGACAGGTTGAGAGAGTGGTTAATAAAGCATACAATATCCTGGACTTTATTAATAGGGGCATAGAGTACAAGAGCAAGGAAGTTATGTTGAGCTCATATAAGACATTGGTTAGGCCTCAGCTGGAGTATTGCGTCCAACTCTGGGCGCCGCACTTTAGGAAAGATGTGAAGAGAGTACAGAAAAGATTCATGAGAATGGTTCCAGGGATGAGGAATTTCAGTTATGAAGACAGATTGAAGAAGTTAGGTAAAAGCAAAATATTTCAGATGCTGGGAATCTGAAATAAAAACAGAAAGTGCTGGAAATACTCAATCGGTCAGGCAGCATCTGTGGAGAGAGAAGCAGAGTTAACGTTTCAGATTTGTGACCTTTCATCAGAAGTCAGTTAGATGATAAGGAGAAGTATGTGTTTGGAGTTGTTGTTAAGAGACTGCATGCATTTATGTATCTAATGAAGAATGAAGAGCGATTCCTTCAGTGTCATGTAAATCATTTACTTGAACAAAGGAATCTGATGAAAGGAGAGCATGCTAACCCTCCTATAGTCCGAATTCCTCCTACAGTCCCAATGGAAGTCAGGAAGGAAGGGAAAGTCACAAAGAAACTGCAAGTTTGCTGGTATCACAGAATCTATCATTGGAGCAAAGTGAGCCAGCAGCAGATGGGCGCTTTGTCACCTGATGCAGCTGCCCAGTCATACTTACCTTCCAGGAGAGCAGCGGAGAGGAACGGACCTGCGAGGAGAACACGGAGCTAGGAGCGGATAAATAGAGCCTGAGGATCGCGGCCTAGAGCGCTTACCTTCCAGGAGAGCAGCAGAGAGGAGTCCAGGTGTACCGGAGTTTGAAAACAAAGTGAGCAGTGACGTCACAGGAAAGCTGCAAGGTGATTGGTTGGTGAGTAACTGCTGTTAGGAAATAACTGTAAATAGCTGAGTTAGTACACCAGTGTTAGGGTGCGTGTGTAAATAGCTTAATAATAAGGAACAAGTGAGTAACTTTTTTGAGTAAGGTTTATTTTAACTAATGAACTGTATTGATTTTTAGTAGGATTTATCAGTAGCTTCAAAAGTAAAGGTAAGGACTTTAGATTGCAGTGGGTAGTATCTGGAGCAGAAAAAGGCTCCTCGCGTAATTAGTATTTTTTAATTAAAGGGAGTAACTAAATAATCTAAAGGTAAGTCATGGCAGGAGAGCTTGCACCATGATATGCTCCTCCTGCACAGTGTGGGAAATCAGGGATGCTTCAAGTGTCCCTGACGACCATGAGTGCAGGATGTATATCTATCTGCAGCTACTTGCTACCCGCATTACGGAGCTGGAGCTGCGGGTGGATTCACTGTGGAGCATCTGCGATGCTGAGATCGTCGTAGATACCATGTTTAGCGAGGTGATCACACTGCAGGCAAATGCTACAAAGGCAGAAAGGGAATGGGTGATGACCAGGCAGAGTAGAGGAAGGCATGTAGTGCAGGAATCCCCTGTGGCCATCCCCCTCTCTAACAGATATACTGCTTTTGGATATTGTTGGGGGAGATGGCTCAGGGGAAAGCAGAAAGAGCCAAGTTCATGGCACCATGGGTGGCTCTGTTGCACAGAAGGGCCGGTAGAAGAGTGGCAGGGCTATATTGATAGGGGATTCAATCATAAGGGAACAGACTGGCATTTCTGTGGCCGCAATAGAGACTCCAGGATAGTATATTGCCTCCCTGGTGCTAGGGTCAAGGATGCCTCTGAGTGACTGCAGGGTATTCTGAGCAGGGAGGGCACGCAGCCAGTTGTTGTGGTACATATCGTTACCAACGACATAGGTAAAAAAAAAGGATGACATCCTACAAGCTGAATATAGGGAGTTAGGACATAAATTAAAAAGTAGGACCTCAAAGGTAGCAATCTCAGGATTACTACCAGTGCCACGTGCAAGCGAAAGCAGAAATAGCAGGATATATCAGATGAATACGTGGCTGGAGAAATGGTGTAGGCGGGAAGGGATTCAGATTCCTGGGACAGTGGGATTGGTTCTGGGGAAGGTGGGACCAGTCCAACCTGGAGGGGTTACATTTGGGCAGGACTGGGACTAACATCCTCAGTGGGATGTTTGCTAGTGCTGTCGAGGAGAGTTTAAACTCGAATGGCAGGGGATGGGAATCTGAGCAGGGAGACAGAGGAGGGATAAACAAGGATAGAAATGAAAGACAGAAAGGTAAGAAGAAAAAGTGGAAGGCAGAGAAAACAAGGGTGAGAAACAAATGGGGCCATAGTGCAAAATAAAGCTAAGATGACTAACAATGTTAAAAAGACAAGTCTAAAGGCATTGTGTCTTAATGTGTGGAGCATTCGCAATAGGGTAGATGAATTAACACCGCAGATATAAATGGTTATGATATAGTTGCGATTATGGAGGCATGGATGCAGAGTGACCAAGGATAGGAACTGAACATCCAGGGGTATTCAATATTTAGGAAGGACAGACAAAAAGGGAAAGGAGGTGGGGTAGCATTGTTAGTAAAGGAGGAAATCAGTGCAATAGTGAGGAAGGATATTGGCTTGGAAAATCATGATGTGGAATCTATATGGGTGGAGCTAAGAAACACCAAGGGGCAGAAAACATTGGTGGGGTATGTCTATAGGCTCCCAACCAGTAGTGGAGATGTAAGGGATGGCATTAAACAGGAAATTAGAGATGCATGCAATAAAAGTACAACTGTAACCATGGGTGATTTTAATCTACATATAGATTGGTCAAACCAAATTAGCAATAATAATGTGGAGGATGATTTCCTGGAGTGTGTACATGATGGTTTTTTAGACCAATACATTGAGGAACCAACGAGAGAACAGGCTATCCTAGACTGGGTATTGTGCAATGAGAAAGGATGAATTAACAATCTTGTTGTGTGGGGTCCCTTGGGGAGGAATGACCATAACATGATAGAATTCTTCATTAAGATGGAGAGTGAAGTAGTTGAATCCGAAACTAGGATCCTGAATATAAATAAAGGAAACTATGAAGGTATGAGGCGCAAGTTGGCTATGGTAGATTGGGGAACTTTATTAAAAGGGTTGACGGTGGATAGGCAATGGATAATATTTAAAGAATGTGTGCATGAATTACAACAATTATTCATTCCTGTCTGGCGCAAAAATAAAACTGCAAAGGTGGCTCAATCGTGGCTTACAAAAGAAATTAGGGATAGTTTTAGATCCAAAGAGGAGGCATATAAAAATACCAGAAAAAGCAGCAAGTCTGAGGATTGGGACAGTTTAGAATTCAGCAAAGGAGGACAAAGAGGTTGATTAAGCAGGGGAAAATAGAGTATGAGAGTAAACTTGTGGGGAACATAAAAACTGACTGTAAAAGCTTCTATAAATATGTGAAGAGAAAAAGATTAGTGAAGACAAATGTAGGTCCCTTACAGTCAGAAACGGGGGAAATTATAATGGGGAACAAAGAAATGGCAGAACAATTAAACACATACTTTGGTTCTGTCTTCACAAAGGAGGACACAAATAACCTCCTAGAAATGTTAGGGAACCAAGCATCTAATGAGAGGGAGGAACTGAAGGAAATCAGTATTAGTAAGAATATAGTGCTAGGGAAATTAATGGGGTTAAAGGCTGACAAATCCCCAGGGCCTGATAATCTACATCCCAGAGTACTAAAGGAAGTGGCCCTGGAAATAATGGATGCATTGGTGGTCATCTTCCAAAATTCTATAGACTCTGGAGCAGTTCCTACAGATTGGAGGGTGGCAAATGTAATCCCACTATTTAAAAAAGGAGCGAGAGAAAAAACAGGGAATTACAGACCAGTTAACCTTACATCAGTAGTGGGGAAAATGCTAGCTTATTGTAAAAGATGTGATAACAGAACACCTGGAAAGCATAAACGGGATTGGACAAAGACTGCATGGATTTACAAAAGGGAAATCATGCTAAACAAATCTACTGGAGTTTTTTGAGGATGTATCTAGTAGAATAGATAAGGGAGAACCAGTGGATGTGGTGTATTTGGATTTTCAGAAGGCTTTTGAGAAGGTCCCACATAAGAGGTTAGTGTGTAAAATTAAAGCACACGGGATTGGGGGTAATATACTGACATGGATTGAGAATTGGTTGACAGACGGGAAACAGAGAGTAGGAATAAACGGGTCTTTTTCCGGGTGGCAGGCAGTAACTAGTCAGGTACCACAGGAATCACAATATATATTAATGACTTACGTGAGGGAACTAAATGTAACATTTCCAAGTTTGCAGACAACGCAAAGCTGGGGGGGAATGTGAGCTGTGAGGAGGATGCAAAGAGGCTCCAATGTGATTGGGTGAGTGGGAAAATGCATGGCAGATGCAGTATAATGTGGATAAATGTGAGGCAGATTATTATCTGAATGGTGATAGATTGGGAAAGGGGGAGGCGAAACGAGACCTGGGTGTCCTTGTACACCAGTCGCTGAAAGCAAACATTCAGGTGCAGCAAGCAGTTGGGAAGCCTTCATTGCAAGAGTATTTGAGTACAGCAGCAAGGATGTCTTACTGCAGTTATACAGGACCTTGGTGAGACCACATCTGGAGTATTGTGTGCATTTTTGGTCTCCTTATCTGACGAAGGATGTTCTTACCATGGAGGGAATGCAAAGATGATTTACTAGGCTGATTCCTGAGATGGCAGGATTGACGTATGAGGAGAGATTGGGTCGACTAGGCCTATATTCACTAGAGTTTAGAAGAATGAGAGGGGATCTCATAGAAACCTATAAAATTCTAACAGGACTAGACAGGCTAGATGAAGGGAGGATGTTCCCGATGGCTGGCGGGTCTAGAACCAGGGGTCACAGTCTCAGGTTACGAGATATGTCATTTAGAACCGAGATGAAGAGAAATTTCTTCAATCAGAGGGTGGTGAACTTGTGGAATTCTCTACTGCAGAAGGCAGTGGAGGCTAAGTTATTAAATATATTCAAGAAGGAGATAGATATATTTCTTAATGTCAAAGGGATCAAGGGATATGGGGAGAAAGTGGAAACAGGGTACTGAATTGGACAATCAGCCATGATCTTTTTTGAATGGTGGAGCAGGCCCGAAGGGCCGAATGGCCTGCCCCTGCTCCTATTTTCTATGTTTCTATGTCTATGTTTTTATACCTGGCAGCCTCCTTGCGGTCTGGGGGCAAGAGTCCTCCTGATCTGGCACTCTAAGGAATGCCCCTCCAGAAGCAAGAGCCACCCTGCTAAACTACCCTGGCTGCCCGGCTTTCCAACCCCCACCCTTGCCAGGGCCGATTGTCCCCAGCAAGGCCTAAAGCCCAGTTACCTCTTTGAAGTGCGACACCTATCGTTCTTCTTCTTGCTGGGTGCAGTCCCAGCAGTGGCCACCACTCCCGGTGATGCTGCTGGGACTGAAGAGCTGCTAGCCCTTTGAATGGCCAGCAGCACTTGAAGGTAGGACTTCCTGCCTCATCGGGGCAGAAGTTCCGACCAAGGCCAATTAAGGGCCTGAGCCACACAAAATAGCAGCGTGGCTTCCAGGCCCGGTGGAGGTGGGCTCGCCCCTGGCTTTCCAGCCAGTAGGTGGAGCCACCAGCTTAATCTTAAATTCCAGCCTCTGTGTAAATTATTTCCACTCCAAACACAGCAAGAACGGCACTGCACAGGAAGCCATACCTATAGAATTTGGAATGCCTCGCTCTTCTGAGCTTTGCTGGGACTAAATTCATTTCTCACATTTTCGGGCTCAATCAAATCTCTAAGCCTGTGAGTTCTGTTACAACCTGACCTCCAAACATAATCTCAAACACAAAAGCACAGACTTACTTCAGAACATTGATTTCATATCACAGGATAATTTTACTCTGCACATGTTTCTTACAGCTAGTGCTTCTTCATGGGGATCTGGGCATCGCTGGCATGGCCAGTATTTGTTACCCGTCCCTAATTGCCCTTGAACTGAGTGACTTGCTAGGCTATTTCAGAGGGCAGTTAAGAGTCAACCACATTGCTGTGGGTCTGGATTCACATGTAGGCCAGACCAGGTAAGGACAGCAGATTTCCTTCCCTAAAGGACATTAGTGAACCAGATAAATTTTTACGACAATTGATGATGGTTCCATGGCACCATTACTGGGATTAACTTTCAATTCCAGACTTTTTTTTCCAAATTAACTAATTGAATTTAAATTCCACTTGCCATGGTAGGATTTGAACCTGTGTCCCCAGGGCATTAGCCTGGGCCTCTGAATTACTAATACAGTGACATTACCACTACACCACCATCTCCCCATTATCATAGCTTTGCTGTGTTATTCGTAAAACTATCATGATGGTGCAGAAGGCCATACCTGAGGGCCAGAGAAGCCAGTGTTGGTTGGCTGCACTGTGCTATTATGAACTTCTCAGGACTGAGGCTATTCTTGTCCCAGGGATTCTGAGTCCTAGGAGCACGCTCTGGTAAAGTGCCTCAACATTGCAATTGCATGGGCACCTTGGTCCTGTATATTGACACCTACGTGAGCAGGCATCCAGTGGGGCAGGCTAGAAAAGTCACATGAAGTGTTATTCTGAGAAAGAACAGCACCAGCCATGCCACTTCCTCAGGATCCTGAATATGAGTGCTTAATGATCAGCAGTAAAGCAGCCCAGATGATATCAGCTAGATTCTGCAGATGCTGAGAGTTGTCGCCCAAAGTTCTCAGAAGCCATTGTTTTCGCCAAATGGTTTCTAACGGCTTGAAGGGCAGTGGTCAGAGAATTCATGTTGAATGCACTGGCTGCACTGGAGGCCTTTCTGTTGGGGGGAATGGATGCAGATGTTCATGGTGCCACCATGCTGCAGGTAGAAGTACATTGGGCTTGATTTTCAATCTGAGATTGAGAACCTAACACCTGGATAAATTCCGGGTTCTCACCTCGCACCTTCACTGCATCGTTCACGTGTTGCTATTTTTAAATGTTAATGGCCTGATTGGGCAGGAGGTGGGCTTGGCACCCAATTAGTGGCACTGAGCACCTCCAGGAGGCGGGAACTGCCTACCTGGCACCAGAGGCAAAGGTAAGCAGCTGCCATGATGGGACCTGCTGCTGCCTTGCAGAGGAGAGCAGGCAGATCCTCAGAGGGACAGCATCAAATATTAAATGGAACAGAGGCGAAACAGCCGAAACAAAGGTACTGTGCATGTCCCTGCATAGAATATCGGGGCTCCAGATAATGCTCAGCATTTAAGAAAACACTTTCCCTTTACCGTGTAGCAAACCTGACAGCTGTGCATTAACATGCCTCAAACCATTTGGGTTTGCTGGAATCTCCTTCCATAATTGCGGTGATAACCTCCTCGACCTGTCAACAAGCCCCTAAACTAGCTTAAGGGTCCTCAATTGGAGTAGGCTTCCCCATTCCCTCCCATCCTACCCTCTACTTAATAGGCCCATTCTACTTAATCTCTCCTCATGGGACAGGCCTCTCATCCCAGGAATCAATCTAGTGAATCTTTGTTGCATCGTCTCTAAGGCAAAAATATCCATCCTTAGATACGGAGACCAAAATTGTACATAGTACTCCAGGTGTCATCTCACCAAAGCCTTGCACTATTGCAGCAAGACTACCTTACTCTTATACTCCAACCTCCCTTGCAATAAAGACTAACATACGATATACCTTCCTAATAGCTTGCTGTATCGACAGGTTAACTTTCAGTGTTCCATGTATAAGGACACCCACATCCCTATGAACAACAATGTTTAAAAGTTTCTCACCTTTTAAAAATATTCTGTTTTCCTGTTCTTCTTAACTGTTACAGCTAGAATCGAGAGAGAACTGAACCACAGTTGTTTTCCCTTTCCTGTTGGTAATCAATGTATTTTTGAAAGGAGGATGTGTATGTTTCTGAACCCCTGCGTGTATGGCCAATCTGAATAACCAGCCGTACATTTTTCATGGGTTTAAATAAAAAGAATTATTTTTATTCACACGTTCACCCTGAAAATCTAAAGTTACATCACTCACTCACCACTCACACACACACACTCGAGAAAGAAAGCCATTAGAAGGATAGTGCACCTTAACAAATTACAAGCAAAGGAATCATGTGATTTGGCTCTTCTTAGGGAAAAGGCACGCGTTGTGGGCATGATGAAGAAAGCATTTTCACTCCTGAAGTTTAGTTAGGTGGAGTCAATAACCAGAGTTGTATATCGAAGTCGGCGCAGGATTCTCTTGAAGAGGTGATTTTCAGCAGGTCATGAAGTTAGTTGCTTGTAGACTTATCACTAGGAGGTTGGTTTTCTGTACCAGTGGACCTGAAAAGGAACAGGTTCGGAGACTCTAAGATGTTACAGTCTGGAGTTCTTTTAAGGCACGATGGCACAGCCTGGTCTGCCTTCTTTTTTCTCTGCAGGCTGTATTTTAAAGAATTTTAAAAGGAGACCCACATGGCTGCCTCACCATGTGACTTCTCACAGTTCCTCTTCCAAATATGGTGGGGGTCTAGCATTATTAGCCCCATCCTGATTTATTGTTCTAAGACATTCATCCTGAAGAGGGTTAAAACTACCACCTTCTTTGTTTCAGGAGAAAACCATTCAATTCAGGAATGTCTCCCCATGGTTTCAGGATGGGCATTGATGACCCCTCTTAGTCTGGAAGGTATTCTTTGGAACTTTGAGACAGTAAACCAGTTCTTAAATACACAAGTCAAGTCAGCTGACCTTTGGTGGTCATCTTTGCAGCCCATGTCCACTTTTAATGCACATTGTGGTTCATTTAGAACAAAAGGAAAATTCAGTTCCAGAAGATGCTATGCTGAATATAGTCCATGTTTAAAGTTATGAATTGGACATGCCTGTACTGGGCGTGACACGAGCAAAGTGAATAACCTCATACTTCCCACATTATAATCCATCTGCCACTTTCTTGCCCACTCATTTAACCTGTCTGTATTTCTTAGCAGACACCTTCCATCCTCCTCAAGGCTCATTGTTCCACCTAGCTTTGTATTGTCAGCAAACTTGGATGTATTACACGCAGTCCCCTCATCTAGGCCATTAATATAGATTATAAAGCTGAGGCCAAAGTACTGATCCTTATGGCACCCCAGTAGTAACAGCCTTCCAACTTGAAAATGACCTGTCCATTCCTTCTCTGTTTTCTGTTGGTTAACAAATCCTCTATCCTTGCTAATATATTATCCACAACCCCATGAGCCTTTATCTTCTATATCAATGTTTCATGTGGAACCTTATCAATGTCTTTTGAAAATCCAAACATACTACATCCAGTAGTTCCCCTTTATCTACTCTGCTAGTTACATTCTCAAAAAACTCTAAATGATTTGTCAAACACTCTTTCCTTTCATAAAACTATGTTGATTCTGTTTAATCATATTATGATTTTCTAAGTCCCCTGTTAATACTTCTTTAATAATGGATTTCACTATCTTCCTGGCCTGTAGTTCCCTGTTTTCTCTCTCCCTCCTTTCTTGAATAGCTTTGTTACATTTGCTACCTTCCAATCTGCTGGGACCATTCTAGAATCGAGGGAATCTGTCTGCAGCCATATCTTTTTGGTACTCTAGGATATGGACCATCAGGTCCAGGGATTTGTCGGCTTTCAGTCCCATTAATTTCTCCAGTACTTTTTCTTTACTAATACTAATTACTTTAAGTTTCTCGCTCTCATTAGACCTTTGCTTCCCCTCCATTTCTGGTATTTTTTTGTGTCTTCTATGGAGAAAACAGATACAAAATATTTGTTTAACATTTGCCATTTCCTTATTGCCCATTATAATTTCTCCTGTCTCGGCCGTTAAGGGACTCATGTTTACTTTTGATACTCTCTTCCTTTTTGTACACTTGTAGATGCCCTTACAATTTTGTTTTATATATCTTGCTACTTTACTCTCATATTTTCTCCCTCTTTATCAATTTTTGACCAGCCTTTGCTGGTTTCTAAAACTCTCCCAATCCTCAGGCTTACTACTCTTCTTGGCAACATTAATAATGGCTATGTTACTGCAGTAGTAATCCAGAGACCTCGACTAATGATCCAAAGACTTGAGTTCAAATCCCACCTTAGCAGCTGGGGAATTTAAATTCAGTTAATTAAATAAACATCTAGGGCAAAAAGGTAGTATCACCAATGGTGACCAGGAAACTACCAGATTGTTGTAAAAATCCATCTGGTTGGCTCGTCCTTTAAGGAAGGATCTCTGCTGTCCTAACTTGGTCTGGCCTATATATGACTCCAGACCCACAGCAATGTGGATGACTCTTAATTGCCCTCTGAAATGGCCTAGCAATCCAATTGTATAAGGATAGGTCATAAATGTTGGCCTTTCCACTTTATTGAGGAGGTTGTTTAGATTTTAAATCCTCTTCTTCCCACTATAGCATCGCTGGACACCAGAGACATGCTTATAATTTCTATGGTAGTAATGATGGCAAATGTGGCTATGCCCATTTCTTCATTTCTGTGTGGCTTAAATATGCCCACCCATACTTGGATGGATATATTCAACTGCTGTTCTCATTTTTGGTGCAAAATCCCAGAAGTAATGTAAATTAGTGGAGATCCAACGGAATAGCTCCCTGGCCAATTTTTCCCATGGCCTGAGGCAACAAGTCCTGTTCAGTCACAGATGTCACAACTGGACCCAACCTTCTCCTCACCTGACTACTACAAACAAGCACTTCCTAGCACTGAATAGTAACCAGGGGCAAGAACTCTAGTTAAAGCTTTCCTCTCATTAGTCTAGCCATATTGAGGATATTATAGTCATAGACTCATAGAGTTATACAGCACAGAAACCTGCCCTTCAGCCTATCGTGTCTGTACCAGCCATCAAGCACCTAACTATTCTATATTGTATAATTGTGGAATCCATTGTACTATCACTGTAGAGATCAACTAATTCAGCATAGACTGGGATCAGGTTATGAAAATCAAATTTCGTACTTAGGCCAATTGGTGATTCTTGACAAAGAGGGTAAACAACAGTTGGGATGGATTACTAAGAAAAGTGATTGAAGCCAGGACACAGGACTCATTTTAAAAAAACAAGGAGATGTTATAATGAAGAGACAGTGGGATTGATATTCACATTTAGCAGAGACAGATTTTTGGTCTCTTAGGGAATCAAGGGGTATGGCGAGTGGGCCATTGCATATACATAACACAAAAACTCCAAGTTTTCTTTTTCCTTGATCAGAATCCTGCTGCAAAATTTGAGTGTAAATATAAGGGCCTGGAGCATCCTCTTCCACCTACCCCTTTGAATCCACCCCATCATTGACCTATTTCCCTGGATTGGGGCTCAAAATTATGCAAATAGGCTCCCAGTGGGATTCTCACCACCAAGAAGAAAACTGCCAGTGTAAAGAGGATAAATTGATACTGCTGCAGCAATAGAAGTGCTAAAAAAGGATATAAAGGAGGCAGATTATCCTGAAGACAGAATCGGCTGTCCCACTGAAAGCCTCAGCCAAGATCGGCATATAGCAGGTATGTGTTGTGGGCCAGAAGGGACAGAGAAGAGGCAATAAGGTCCTCTTCATTCATACTTCAAGGTCAATACCATCGCTTCTCAGAGCGGAGGTCCCAGAAAAGGCAGTAAGTATGGAGGACAGGAGGAAAATCTGCCAACGACCAGGAGCTCATTCACCACAGTGATCCGCATGCAGCAGGCTGGTAAGGAGCAGCCAGGAGGAATCCCAACGAGGTTCTAACAGGGAAGTCCAGGTCGATGCAACGAGCTAGTGATAGGTCTCATCTGCCAAATATTTCATCATTCTCCACCATGATTAAGTCTGTGAAGGAAAATCCCAGCACATTTCTTGCTCTGAAGATCCCAATTAGGATTTTCTGCAGAGGATGGTGTAGCATATAAGGTAGTGCCGCAGTGGTTAGCTTCACAGCTCCAGCGACCTGGGTTCGGTTCTGGGTACTGTCTGTGTGGAGTTTGCAAGTTCTCCCTGTGAGTGTCTGGGTTTCGTCCAGGTGCTCCAGTTTCCTCCTACATGCCAAAGACTTGTGGTTTGATAGGTAAATTGGCCATTGTAAAAAAATTCCCCCTAGTGTGGGTAGGTGGCAGGAGAATTGAGGGAAGGTGCAAATGTGAGAGGAAAAATGAGATTAATGTAGGATTAGTATAAATGGGTGGTTAATGGTCAGTGTGGACTTGGCGGGCCAAAGGGCCTGTTTCAGTGCTGTATCTCTCTATGACATAACACTTGCTTTGAGCCAGTGCTCCCAACTGAATCAGACCAAGACTTGCTCTGGGGGTGCACAGCGATAAGTGTAAGATGGACTTGCCTATGCCTCACCTCCCTCAACAGAACTTACCAACTGACCACAAACATACCTTTTTATTCTTTTTATGGCTTTCCAGGACAGGAAGTTTGACAGTTTGACCCCTGAACACTTCCCTGGGGAAATGTGGCATTTTTTAAAATTATTTTTCTTCTTTACAAGGAAGGAGTGAAGTTAAGTGGAAGTAAAGTGTAATTTACTACAACTGTTGCTCTATAGATTCACGTATCGAGAGTAAAATATAGCAGCTTCATGATTTGTGTCTGCTTTCTAAAGATGAATCAGCCTGCCTTTTGGAAGATTGAAAATGCACACGAGAGCACATTCAATGATCAGGATATTCAGTTGATGTAACAAGGAGAGCTCATTCTTACATCTCCCAGGTCACACTATCATACGCCTAGATATTGGGGAATAAATGTAAACTCCTGAATGTGATAGATGCACTGTCAGTAGAAACTGGTGACTCTAACCTGAGAGAATATCTAAAGCAGACCCGAAATTTGTAACAGACATTTAAATGTGACATAGTGTTCGATAAAAATAAATATTATTTGTTATTATTGATGAAAAGTAATGTGGCTGCAGAAATACCAGGTTAAACAACGAGTAGTGGTGATGAAAGAGACCACGAGATAAGACTGATGACTGACAAGCAAGTGAAAGATGTATCGCTGGTATGTTACATAGCGCTTAGGAGTTTCATCAGATTCTGGACTTGCTTCTGTGGAATCATAGAATCTTGGAATGGTTACAGCATAGAAGGAGGCCATTCAGCCCATCATGGTCATGTTGGCTTTCTGCAAAAGCAGCTCAGCTAGTCCCACTCCCTGGCCCATTCCCCGTAGCCCTGCAAATCTTTTCTCTTCAAGTACTTATCCAATTCCATTTTGAAAGCCACTACACTCTCAGGCAGCACATTTCAGATCCTAACCACTTGCTCAGTAAAAACGTTTTTGCTCAGGTCATGGTTGCTTCTTTTGCGAACTCCTAAATCCGTGTCCTCTGGTTCTCAACCCTTCCACCAATAGGAACAGTTCCTCACTAACTACTCTGTCTAGACCCCTCAAGATTTTGAACACCTCTATCAAATCCTTTCTCAACTTTCCTTTCTCTAACGAGAACAACCCCAGCTTCTCCAATCTTTCCACCTAACTGAAGTCCCTCATCCCTGCAGCCATTCTCCATGAGACAGTAGGGTCGATTTAAACCTGCCTGCCTGGCAAAAACCGGGTGAGCAGTTAAACTATTCAGGGGACCTACCTCCACTGATCCACCATCGATTCCAATCATAACCTGCTCTTCTGAGCAGGTCAGAGAGATTGCTGCCAGAAACTTTCTTTAAATATACAGATCAGTCTCCGATGACATCGCAGAGCTCAACTGTAATTTTGACCTGAGGACTAATTGGGGATTTCAGAGAGGCTTGCCCAACTTACCAGGAATAGGAGGTGGGGCGGGAAGAGACCCAAAATTGTGCTTTTTCTTTTCATTTCTACTCCTCCTGGCCCCATGGGGAAAATTTAAGTCTCCTCAACCCTGGGATTTCCAGGGTTGGTCCCTGGATGGTCCCCCAACTCCCCAAACATGAGGCCCTTCTGAACTCTCTTCCTTCACATTCCTGGCAGCCTTCTGAAGCTCAATATCCTGCTCACCACCTGCTGGACGTGGGCAAGAGTTGAAATCTGCCAGGCCTCATGTTATGGAGTTTTACTGTCCACCATGACTCTGAGTTAAAACTGGGGCTAATGTTACAACATATTGAGTGTTGTGCAGTAACTTACCTCTATATAATTCATAGTCATTGTAATGGAACCTGACATGGATAGGTTGCCACCAGCATTCATCACTTGATAAATGCAAACAACCAAAAAGGAGTAATTCAGAGAACTCATAGTTACCAATTCTGAGGAAGAGTTCAATACCCAAAACGTCAACTCGTGCTCTCTCGACAAATGCTGTCTGACCTGATGAGAGTTTTCTGTGTTTGCTGTTTTTATTTTTAACTTGTAGCTGCCTACTACTAGGTGATACCTTTCAGTACCATCATCTTTTTGGTTTTAAAATAAGTCCATGGTGAAGTCTTTGTCCATGGCAATGTTATGTAACATGGAATAGACTGCTATAACTTTTTTAACCTTCTCTGGGACAAATTATTAAGGGCTGCTTCAGTAGCTCAAGCATTTATAGAATTACTTTAGCACCCAAATAGCTGTAAATGAGGATGTCACTGTATCTATTCTTGCCTGGGATTGTGCAAACCTGTTATCAGTGATGGCTGCACAATGTAACCTATAATCTGTGAGGCGTCTTTTCTCCATTCTATTTCACATTTGAATTCTTCAGACTGAAGGCATCATGCAAGAGGTGAGCATTGTACACATTCTATTTGCACATTGATGGAATAAGAGTCCTTCCTATTGAAGTATACTATTGAACTTTTGGTTGACAGGGGGATAGACCAGGAGGCAGGAAGGCTGGCAAGATGGTACGGGAAGACAGCGGGTGGACTGCCAATCATCTTCCCACTGCTATGCCACCTTGCCAGTGGTGGGAAAGGTGGTCGACAGCCCGCCCACTTAACTGGCCAATTAAGGGCCTCTTTCCGTTTCTGCTGGCATTTTACCAGCAGTGGGGATGGGGTGAGGGTGGTTCCCTTTGCTGCTTGAGAAGACTTCCAGGTAAATCTTGGCAGCCTCCCAATGGGCTCTGGGCAGGGTGGAACCATCCTTTTAGAGCACTTCTTGTCCCACAGAAGGGACCCCAATGGCAACGGCCACCCCCACAGCAATGGTACTGCCTTCCCTCACTAACCCCACCCCCATCCTTCTCCAAGGCCTGCCTGACTGGCCTGGTGCCCCCAGACCCCACTTACCTGGTTGTGAAGGCGCACAACCATCGATGTGTTATCCTCCTTCAGGTGCAGCCCCAGCAGTGGCTACCGCTCCTTGAGGCGCTGATGAGCTGCTGGCCCTCTGATTGGCTGGAAGCTCTTGGGGGCAGTCGGCTGTCCTTAATGAACAAGATGTGGCCTCGGATCCTGCGGGCTGTTGAAGTAAGTTTTCCTCCACTTTCGGGCCCAGTGGCCGGACCCCTGTCAACAACACTAAATTCAGCCCTTGGATGGCTACATGCATACCGTGTACCTGTGGGAAGTAACCAACATTTAAAAAAAAACTCTTGCTTTCCTTTACTCCAGCTGCTGATGATCCCTGTTGACATTTATGTAGATGGGTGCACAGCAAAACTCTTCTTCTTCTTCTTCTTCTTCTTCTCTTCTTCTTCTTCTTTGGCCTCCTTGTCTCGAGAGACAATGGGTAAGTGCCTGGAGGTGGTCAGTGGATTGTGAAGCAGTGCCTAGAGTGGCTATAAAGGCCAATTCTAGAGTGACAGACTCTTTCACAGGTGCTACAGATAAAATTGGTTGTCGGGGCTGTTACACAGTTGGCTCTCCCCTTGCGCTTCTGTCTTTTTTTCTGCCAACTGCGAAGTCACTTTGACTCGCCATGCTTTAGCCCCGCCTTTATGGCTGCCCGCCAGCTCTGGCGTTCGCTGGCAACTGACTCCCATGACTTGTGATCAATGTCACAGGACTTCATGTCGCATTTGCAGCCGTCTTTAATGTGGAGACATGGACGGCCGGTGGGTCTGATACCAGTGACGAGCTCGGTGTACAATGTGTCCTTGGGGATCCTGCCATCTTCCATGCGGCTCACATGGCCAAGCCATCTCAAGCGCCACTGGCTCAGTAGAGTGTATATGCTGGGGATGTTGGCCGCCTCGAGGACTTCTGTGTTGGAGATACGGTCCTGCCACCTGATGCCAAGGATTCTCTGGAGGCAGCGAAGATGGAATGAATTGAGACGTCGCTCTTGGCTGACATACGTTGTCCAGGCCTCGCTGCCGTAGAGCAAGGTACTGAGGACACAGGCTTGATACACTCGGAATTTTGTGTTCAGTGTCTTGCGCTATTTTCCCACACTCTCTTGACCAGTCTGGACATAGCAGTGGAAGCCTTACCCATGCGCTTGTTGATTTCTGCATCAAGAGACAGGTTACTGGTGATAGTTGAGCCTAGGGAGGTGAACTCTTGAACCACTTCCAGAGCGTGGTCGCTGATATTGATGGATGGAGCATTTCTGATGTCCTGTCCCATGATGTTCGTTTTCTTGAGGCTGATGGTTAGGCCACATTCGTTGCAGGCAGCCGCAATCCTGTCGATGAGTCTCTGCAGACACTCTTCAGTGTGAGATGTTAATGCAGCATCGTTAGCAAAGAGGAGTTCCCGGATGAGGACTTTCCGTACTTTGGTCTTCGCTCTTAGACGGGCAAGGTTGAACAACCTGCCACCTGATCTTGTGTGGAGGAAAATTCCTTCTTCTGAAGACTTGAATGCATGTGAGAGCAGCAGGGAGAAGAAGATTCCAAACAGTGTAGGTGCGAGAACACAGCCCTGTTTCACGCCACTCAGGAACTGGATGTCTGTTAACCATCTAATGGAGCACTGAAATCCATAGTCTCCTCGACATTGGGGAGTCCAAATGCAAACTGGGTGACCACTTTGCGGAACACCTCCATTCAATCCGCAAGCGTAAACCCGAGCTTCCTGTCGCTAGTTATTTAAATTCACTCCTACCAATAACTGTCATGGACAGATGCATATAGGACAGGCAGATTGGTGAGGACAAGGTCAAGTATGTTTTTCCCTTTTGTTGGTTCCCTCACCACACGCCACAGACCCAGTCTAGCAGCTATGTCTTTTAGGACTGGGCCAACATTTTCAGTAATGGTGCTATCGAGCCACTCTTGGTGATGGATATTAAAGTCCCCCACCCAGAGTACATTCTGCGCCTTTGCCACCCTCATTGCTTTCTCTAAGTGATGTTCAACATGGAGGAGTACTGATTCATCAGCTGAGGGGGGTGACGTAGGTAGTAATCAGCAGGAGGTTTGCTTGCCCATGTTTGACCTGAAGCCATGAGACATCATGGGTCAGGAGTTGATGATGAGGAATCCCAGGGCAACTCCCTCCTGAATGTATGCCACTGTGCCGCCACCTCTGCTGGGTCTGTCCTGCCGGTGGGACAGGAAATACCCGGGAATGGTGATGGCTGTGTCTGGGACATTGTCTGTAATATATGATTCTGCGTATGACTATGACAGGCTGCTGCTTGACTAGTCTATGGGACAGCTCTCCCAACTTTGGCATAAGCCCCCAGATGTTAGTAAGGAGGACTGTGCAGGGTCGACAGGGCTGGGTTTGCCGTTGTTGTTTCCGGTGCCTAGGTCGATGCCAGGTGGTCTGTCCAGTTTCATTCCTTATTGATTTTCTAGTGGTTTGATACAACTGAGTGGCTTGCTGGGCCATCTCAGAGGGCATTAAGAGTCAACCACATTGCTGTGGGTCTGGAGTCACATGTAGGCCAGACCAGGTAAGGACAGCAGATTTCCTTCTCTAAAGGACGTTAGGGAACCAGATGGATTTTTACGACAATCGACAATGGTATCATCACCATCATTAGACGAGCTTTTAATTCCAGATTTATTAATTAAATTCAAATTCCACCTTCTGCCATGGTGGGATTCGAGCCCATGTCTGCAGAGCAATGTCCTGGGTCTCTGGGTTACTCATCCAGTGACAATACCGCTACGCCATCGCTTCCCCTTCCAGGATTTTGACCTGGCGACAGCGAAGGAATGGCGATATAGTTCCAAGTCAGCATGGTGTGTGGCTTGGAGGGGAACTTGCAGGTGGTGGTGTTCCCATGCATCTGCTGCCCTTGTCCTTCCAGGTAGTAGAGGTTGTGGGTTTGGAAGGTGCTGTCGAAGAAGCCTTGGTGAGTTGCTGCAGTGTATCTTGTAGATGGTACACTCTGCTTCCTTGTGCATCAGTGGTGGAGGGAGTGAATGTTGAAGTGGTGGATGGGATGCCATTGAAGCCGGCTGCTTTGTCCTGGATGGTGTCGAGCTTCTTGAGTGTTGTTGGAGCTGCACCCATCCAGGCAAGTGGAGAGTATTCCATAACAGACCTGACTTGTGCCTTGTAGACGGTGGACAGGATTTGGGGAGTCAGGAGCTGAGTTACTTGCCACAGAATTCCCAGCCTCTGACCTGCTCTTATAACCCACAGTATTTATGTGGTTGGTCCAGTTCAGTTTCTGATCAATGGTAACCCCCAGGATGTTGATGGTGGGGCATTCAGTGATGGTAATGCCATTGAATATCAACGGGAGATGGTTGGATTCTTTCTTGTTGGAGATGGTCATTGTCTGGCACATGTGTGGCATGAATGTTACTTGCCAATTATCAGCCCAAGCCTGAATATTGTACAGGTCTTGCTGCACATGGACTGCTTCAGTATCTGAGGAGTCGTGAATGGTGCTGAATTGCAAAACAAAGAACAAAGAAAATTACAGCACAGGAACAGGCCCTTCGGCCCTCCAGGCCTGCGCCGATCCAGATCCTCTATCTAAACATGTCGCCTATTTTCTAAGGGTCTGTATCTCTTTGCTTCCAGCCCATTCATGTATCTGTCTAGGTACATCTTAAAAGACGCTATCGTGCCCGCGTCTACCACCTCCACTGGCAACGCGTTCCAGGCACCCACCACCCTCTGCGTAAAGAACTTTCCACGCATATCCCCCCTAAACTTTTCCCCTCTCACTTTGAACTCGTGACCCCTAGTAATTGAATCCCCCACTCTGGGAAAAAGCTTCTTGCTATCCACCCTGTCTATACCTCTCATGATTTTGTACACCTCAATCAGGTCCCCCCTCAACCTCCGTCTTTCGAATGAAAATAATCCTAATCTACTCAACCTCTCTTCATAGCTAGCGCCCTCCATACCAGGCAACATCCTGGTGAACCTCCTCTGCACCCTCTCCAAAGCATCTACATCCTTTTGGTAATGTGGCGACCAGAACTGCACGCAGTATTCCAAATGTGGCCGAACCAAAGTCTTATACAACTGTAACATGACCTGCCAACCCTTGTAGTCAATACCCCGTCCAATGAAGGAAAGCATGCCGTATGCCTTCTTGACCACTCTATTGACCTGCGTTGCCACCTTCAGGGAATAATGGACCTGAACACCCAAATCTCTCTGTACATCAGTTTTCCCCAGGACTTTTCCATTTACTGTATAGTTCACTCTTGAATTGGATCTTCCAAAATGCATCACCTCGCATTTGCCCTGATTGAACTCCATCTGCCATTTCTCTGCCCAACTCTCCAATCTATCTATATTCTGCTGTATTCTCTGACAGTCCCCTTCACTATCTGCTACTCCACCAATCTTAGTGTCATCTGCAAACTTACTAATCAGACCACCTATACTTTCCTCCAAATCATTTATGTATATCACAAACAACAGTGGTCCCAGCACGGATCCCCGTGGAACACCACTGGTCACACGTCTCCATTTTGAGAAACTCCCTTCCACTGCTACTCTCTGTCTCCTGTTGCCCAGCCAGTTCTTTATCCATCTAGCTAGTACACCCTGGACCCCATGCGACTTCACTTTCTCCATCAGCCTACCATGGGGAACCTTATCAAACGCCTTACTGAAGTCCATGTATATGACATCTACAGCCCTTCCCTCATCAATCAACTTTGTCACTTCCTCAAAGAATTCTATTAAGTTGGTAAGACATGACCTTCCCTGCACAAAACCATGTTGCCTATCACTGATAAGCCCATTTTCTTCCAAATGGGAATAGATCCTATCCCTCAGTATCTTCTCCAGAGCTTCCCTACCACTGACGTCAGGCTCACCGGTCTGTAATTACCTGGATTTTCCCTGCTACCCTTCTTAAACAAGGGGACAACATTAGCAATTCTCCAGTCCTCCGGGACCTCACCCGTGTTTAAGGATGTTGCAAAGATATCAGTTAAGGCCCCAGCTATTTCCTCTCTCGTTTCCCTCAGTAACCTGGGATAGATCCCATCCGGACCTGGGGACTTGTCCACCTTAATGCCTTTTAGAATACCCATCACTTCCTCCCTCCTTATGCCGACTTGACCTAGAGTAATCAAACATCTGTCCCTAACCGCAACATCCGTCATGTCCCTCTCCTCGGTGAATACCGATGCAAAGTACTCATTTAGAATCTCACCCATTTTCCCTGACTCCACGCATAACTTTCCTCCTTTGTCCTTGAGTGGGCCAATCCTTTCTCTAGTTACCCTCTTGCTCCTTATATATGAATAAAAGGCTTTGGGATTTTCCTTAACCCTGTTTGCTAAAGATATTTCATGACCCCTTTTAGCCCTCTTAATTCCTCGTTTCAGATTGGTCCTACATTCCCGATATTCTTTCAAAGCTTCATCTTTCTTCAGCCTCCTAGACCTTATGTATGCTTCCTTTTTCCTCTTAGCTAGTCTCACAATTTCCCCTGTCATCCATGGTTCCCTAATCTTGCCATTTCTATCCCTCATTTTCACAGGAACATGTCTCTCCTGCACGCTAATCAACCTCTCTTTAAAAGTCTCCCACATATCAAATGTGGATTTACCTTCAAACAGCTGCTCCCAATCTACATTCTCCAGCTCCTGCCGAATTTTGGTATAGTTGGCCTTCCCCCAATTTAGCACTCTTCCTTTAGGACCACTCTCGTCTTTGTCCATGAGTATTCTAAAACTTACGGAATTGTGATCACTATTCCCAAAGTAGTCCCCTACTGAAACTTCAACCACCTGGCCGGGCTCATTCCCCAACACCAGGTCCAGTATGGCCCCTTCCCGAGTTGGACTATTTACATACTGCTCCAGAAAACCCTCCTGGATGTTCCTTACAAATTCTGCTCCATCTAGACCTCTAACACTAAGTGAATCCCAGTCAATGTTGGGAAAATTAAAATCTCCTATCACCACCACCCTGTTGCTCCTACATCTTTCCATAATCTGTTTACATATTTGTACCTCTATCTCACGCTTGCTGTTGGGAGGCCTGTAGTACAGCCCCAACATTGTTACCGCACCCTTCCTATTTCTGAGTTCTGCCCATATTGCCTCACTGCTCGAGTCCTCCATAGTGCCCTCCTTCAGCACAGCTGTGATATCCTCTTTGACCAGTAATGCAACTCCTCCACCCCTTTTACCCCAAAAATCTGAACCCCTCCCTCCTGCACCATCTCGCAAGCCACGCATTCATCCTGAATATTCTTTCATTTCTACTCTATCACGTGGCACTGGTAGCAATCCTGAGATTACTACCTCTGAGGTCCTACTTTTTAACTTGGCTCCTAACTCCCTAAATTCTGCTTGTAGGACCTCATCCCGTTTTTTACCTATATCATTGGTGCCTATGTGCACAACGACAACTGGCTGCTCACCCTCCCCCTTCAGAATGTTCTGCAGCCGATCTGAGACATCCCTGACCCGTGCACCTGGGAGGCAACATACCATTTGGGAGTCTCATTTTCGACCACAGAACCGCCTATCTACTCCCCTTACAATCGAATCTCCTATGACTATAGCCCTTCCACTCTTTTTCCCGCCCTTCCGAACAGCAGACCCAGCCATGGTGCCATGAACCTGGCTACTGCTGCCTTCCCCTGGTGAGCCATCTCCCCCAACAGTATCCAAAACGGTATACCTGTTTTGGAGGGAGATGACCATAGGGGACACCTGCGCTGCCTTCCTGCTCTTTCTCTGCCTTTTGGTCACCCATTCCCTTTCTCCCTCAGCAATCCTAATTTGCGGCGTGACCAATTCGCTAAACGTGCTATCCACGACCTTCTCAGCATCGCGGATGCTCCAAAGTGAGTCCACCCGCAGCTCCAGAGCCATCATGCGGTCTAACAAGAGCTGCAGCTGGACACACTTCCTGCACGTGAAGGAGTCAGGGACATCAGCCGTGTCCCTGAGCTCCCACATTGAGCAAGAGGAGCATAACACGGTTCTGAGATCTCCTGCCATTTTTAATCTTAAATTATTGTACAATCGGCAGTGAACATCCCCAACACCACCTTCTGATGGAAGGAAGGTCATTGATGAAGCAGCTGAAGATAGTTGGGCCTAGGACACGACCCTGAGGACCTCCTGCAGTGATATCCTGGAAATGAGATGATTGACTTCCAACAACCACAACCATCTACCTTTGTGCTACGTATGACTCCAACCAGTGGAGAGTTTTCCCCTTGATTCCTATTGACTCCAGTTTTGATGGGCTCCTTGATACCACACTCGGTCAAATGCTGCCTTGATGTCGAGGGCACTCAATCTCACCTTACCTCTTGATTTCAGCTCTTTTGTCCATGTTTGGACAAAGGCTGTAATGAGAGCAGGAGCTGAGTGGCCCTGGCGGAACCCAAACTGAGCATCAGTGAGCAGGTTACTGCTGTGTAAGTGCCGCTTGATAGCACTGTCGACCACACCTTCCATCACTTTGCTGGTGACCGAGCATAGACTGATGGGGAGGTAATTGGCTGAGTTGGACTTGTCCTGCTCTTTGTAGACAAATAATCACTGTGGTGTAAAAGAAGAAGGCTGTGGTGACTTTCTGTGCTATTCACAGTACATTGTAGGTGTTGACTGTCTTTGTAGATCTTTCTGAACCAAACACTTTATTCACAACCACCTTGCTTAGCCGAAGAGTCATCATTCACTGGTACTGCATTATGCCCAGGTAAATGGCTCTTTTGCCATAGACTTACTTCCTAGGATCATGCTCGGTGTGATTTATGTGCCTCCTATGCCTTCTGTATTCCCAAGTCGCCCTATCTTCCAGCTTCTGCTGTGGTATGAAATATCTGAAAATTTCTGTTAAAACTTGTGTGTGGCTGAAGATTGCTTTATAAAATTGTCTGCAATAATGCTATGCTTGTGCACCTAAATTTGCCCTTCCTTCATATTGGTAATCAACACTTGTTCGCTTATTGCTTATCGCACTCCCTGTGTGATTTTTTTCTGAATAAGTATTTGTTCACCCATTTCAGGCTGCAAATAAGACACAGTAACATGAATCATGAAATAAAAAAGTTCCCATATTTTGCCAGTGTTGCTCACCAGTTTCCTCACATCTACTTTTTCCAGTCAAATTACCAACCATTGGGGAAGACTATTTGCTCTTTATAGCAAAACTGTAAATGGTTACATAAAGAACACGTTTCTAATGCTTCCAACCTCACAGTCCCGCAACCCGGACAGCCCGCTTCTACTTCCTTCCTAAAATCCACAAACGGGACTGTCCCGGCAGACCCATTGTGTCAGCCTGCTCCTGCCCCACTGAACTCATTTCTTCCTATCTTGACTCTATCTTTTCTCCGCTGGTCCACTCTCTTCCCACCTACATCCGTGACTCTTCTGACGCCCTATGTCATTTTGACAATTTCCAGTTTCCTGGTCCCAACCGCCTCCTCTTCATTATGGATGTCCAATCGCTCTACACCGCCATCCCCCACCAGGATGGTTTGAAGGCTCTCCGCTTCTTCCTTGAACAGAGGCCCAACTAGTCCCCATCCACCACCACCCTCCTCCGCCTGGCTGAACTTGTTCTCACATTGAACAACTTCACCTTCAACTCCACTCACTTCCTTCAAGTAAAAGGTGCTGCTATGGGTACCCGCATGGGTCCTAGTTATGCTTGTCTTTTTGTGGGATATGTCGAGCATTCTTTGTTCCAGTCCTACTCAGGCCCCCTCTCCCAACTCTTTTTCCGGTACATTGATGACTGTATCGGTGCCGTTTCTTGCTCCCGCCCCGAACTGGAAAACTTTATCAACTTTGCTTCCAATTTCCACCCTTCTCTCACCTTTACGTGGTCCATCTCTGACACTTCCCTTCCCTTCCTCGACTTCTCTGTCTCCATCTCTGGGGATAGGTTGTCTACTAATATCCATTATAAGCCCACCGACTCCCACAGCTACCTCAACTACACTTCTTCACACCCTACCTCCTGTAAGGACTCCATTCCATTCTCCCAGTTTCTCCATCTCCGACGCATCTGCTCTGATGATGCTACATTCCATGACAGTGCTTCTGATATGACCTCCTTTTTCCTCAGCCGAGGACTCCCCCCCACTGTTGTTGACAGGGCCCTCAACCGTATCCGGCCCATTTCCCTTCCCTCCCAGAACCGTGACAGGGTTCCCCTTGTCCTCACTTTCCACCCCACAGCCTCCATATCCAAAGGATCATCCTCCGCCATTTCCGTCACCTCCAGCGTGATGCCACTACCAAACGCATCTTCCCCTCCCTTCCCCTGTCAGCATTCCGAAGGGATCGTTCCCACCGTGCCACCCTGGTCCACTCCTCCATTACCCCCACCACCTCGTCCCGGTCCCACGGCACCTTCCCCTGCAATCGCAGGACGTGTAATACCTGCCCATTTACCTCCTCTCTCCCTACTATCCCAGGCCCCAAACACTCCCTTCAGGTGAAGCAGCGATTTACTTGTACTTCTTTCAATGTAGAATACTGTATTTGCTGCTCGCAATGTGCTCTCCTCTACATTGGGGAGACCAAACGCAGACTGGGTTACCGCTTTGCGGAACACCTCCGCTCAGTCCGCAAGCAGGACCCTGAGTTTCCTGTTGCTTGCCATTTCAACACTCCCCCCTGCTCTCATGCTCACATCTCTGTCCTGGGATTGCTGCAATGTTCCAGTGAACATCAACGCAAGCTCGAGGAACAGCATCTCATTTACCGATTCGGCACACTACAGCCTGCCGGACTGAACATTGAGTTCAATCATTTCAGAGCATGACGGGCCCCCCATTTTACTTTTATTTTTAGTTCTATTTTCTTTTTTACATTTTTTACAACTTTTTTTTGCATGTTTTTTTCATTTCATCTTAGTTTGTTCAGTTTGCTTACCCACTGCTTTTTTTTTCATGTTTGGACTTGCTGCTGTTCAACCTTCAGTCCATTAACACCCGATTTGTACTAATGCTTTGTCTTTCAACACACCATTAACATATTGTTTACCTTTGCTCCATGACCTTTTGGTCAGCTATGTGGCCTTGTCCAATCTACACCTTCTCCTTTGTTATCTCTTGCCCCACCCCCCCCTCACTTGCTTATAACCTTTGACTATTCTAATATTTGCTAGTTCCGAAGAAGGGTCACTGACCCGAAACGTTAACTCTGCTTCTCTTTCCACAGATGCTGCCAGACCTGCTGAGTGGTTCCAGCATTTCTTGTT
The DNA here is from genome assembly GCF_036365525.1 of Heterodontus francisci. NCBI lineage: Eukaryota > Metazoa > Chordata > Chondrichthyes > Heterodontiformes > Heterodontidae > Heterodontus > Heterodontus francisci. The sequence goes on from NC_090374.1 coordinate 112,914,142, forward strand.
TTTATTTCAGATTTCCAGCATCCGCAGAATTTTACTTTTATTTTAATGTTTCTAATCTTGCTATAAATATTGAGCAGAGGCAGTTTTCTCACTTGGTTGGTAAAGTAAAAAGAAAACTGCAAGAAAGGAAAACATTGGCATATTCAGCTCTACCAGAAAGATGGATTTCTGAAGACTTAGAGCAGTTTTAATTTCTTGCCCATCATGTTAAATTATCCTGTTTACCCTGAACATTATATTCAGGTGCCATTATAGCATTAAATTGCATTATTGTTCGAAAAAGGAAAATTATTTAGAGTTAATGCCCTTCTATGGTTCTATGCCTTCATTTTATACTTCTGGAAAACAGGAGGACAAAAGCTTGGTAAGTGGTTTTGACAGCAATAGCCACTATTCAGCTCAGGGAAAATGCATTGAAAGAGCTTCTGCTATTAACTGGTAGCCAACAATAAATGCAAGGGAAAGTTTAATTGGCTGCATCCAGCTGCACCTTGTAATTTTGTCAGCTCTGATTTAAAAACGTATTTAAAGTGAACTTTAATAGGAAAAGTTTCTTTGAAGGTGAGACATACATTTAGAAATGCAGGTTTTAACATTTTTGAAAACAGAACGGTGTTGAGGAAGCATTATGTAGAGCAACAATTTTATATGATCTTGTAATGCATCAAGAAATGTGGGAGCTTTCAGATATAATTATGTCTGAGATTGAGAAAAGGTTTTGTGGAGAGAGAGCTTCATTCTGTTACTGTTTTATATAGTACACATCCTTTTCTTACAATGTTATCTTTTAGACTTTTTAGCAGTTTAATATTCTCCAGGGCCCATTTTTGTGTGTTGTCTATCAGATTATGAACAGAGCTAAGGCTGAATTCCAATATTAAACTGATAAAATACTGCAAAATGCCAACCAGAAAGGAATTGCACAAAAGAGTAGCAAAGAAATCCACTAAATTACACAAAAATAAGTTAATGTTCTCATTTCAATCAGATGTTGACTTTTATGTATTGATAGGGTACATCAGATATTGGTTGATACCCATCACAATGTATCAAAAATAAACAGTAAATTGCAAAAGTGGCTGGAACCATTATGATTATCATTTTAGGCCTCTTAAAAGGGTACATGTTTTACAAGAACAGGGGAAAATTGGTATATAATGTAACATTTACTTGTCTAATCTAAAAATGATTAACTTGTCATAAACGTGCATAAAGATTGCAAAGGCTGGAGTTGCGCGTGTTATGAATTGGCTTCATGTAAAGTTATTAATAACCGACTTAGAGAAATGTATCCTATATAAGAATTCCTTAGTAGGAAAAGAGAGTGCAGGATAGAGTCATTGAGTCATTCACAGCACAGAAAGAAGACATTCGGCCCATCGAGTCTATGCCAGCTCTCCACAGAGCAATCTAGTCAGTCCCACTCCCCTGCATGATCCCTGTAGCCCTGTTAGTTTATTCCTTTCCAGTGTCCACCCAATTTCCTTTTGAAATCATTGATTGTCTCCATTTCCACTGCCCTTGTGAGCAGGGAGTTCCAGGTCATTGCCACCCGCTGCTTAAAAAGGTTCTTCCTCATATTTCCCCTGTATTTCTTGCCCAAAACCTTCAATTTGTGTCCCCTAGAACCTGTACCATTAGTTAATGGGAACAGATTTTCCTTGTATAACTTATCTATCCCTGTCATAATCTTGTACACTTCTGTTAAATCTCCCCTCAATCTCCTTTGCTGTAAGGAAAACAACCCCAGCTTTTCCAGCCTAACTTTGTAACTAAAATTCCCCCATCTCTGGAACCATTCTGGTAAATCTCCTCTGCACCCTCTCAAGGACCCTCACATCCTTGCTAAAGTGTGGTGACCATAACTAAACACAATACTCAAGTTGGGGCCTAACCAGAGCTTTATAAAGGTTCAACATAACTTCCCTACTTTTGTACTCAATGCCTCTGTTTATGAAGCCCAGGATCCCAAATGTTTTACTAACCACTCTCTTAATATGTCCTGCCACCTTCAAAGAATGATGCACATGCACCCCCAGGTCCCTCTGTTCCTGCACACTCTTTAGAACTGTGCCACTAAGTATATATTGTCTCTCCCTGTTCCTTCTGCCAAAATGCAGTATTAAATTCCATCTGCCACCTGTTTGCCCATGCTGCTAGCCTATCTATGTCCTGTTGCAGGCGGTTCATATCATCCTCACTCTTTGCCACACCTCCAAATTTGGTGTCATCAGCAAGTTTTGAAATTCTATTCTGTATTCCAAGATCCATATCATTTACATACAGCAAAAAAAGCGGTGGTCGCAGCACAGATCCTTTGGAGACACCATGGTCTACCATCATCCAGTCTGAAAAACAGCCATTTACTACGACTCGTTGCTTTCTGTCCTTAAGCCAATTTTTTATCCAATTGTGCACTGACCTTCCTATTCCATGAGCTTCAATTTTGTTAACCAGTTTTTTATGTGGTACTTTATTAAACGCTTTCTTAAAATCCATATAAACAACGTCCACTGCATTCCCTTCATTAACCTTCTCTGTTACTTCATCAAAACATTCAAATATATTAGTCAAGTATGAACTTCTTTTTACAGATCCATTCTGTCTATCCTTAACTAACTCAAAGCTCTCCACTGATGTTAAACTAATTGGCATGTGGTTGCACGGACTATCCTTAAGGGTATAACATTTGCCACACTCCAATCCTCTGGCACGTCCCCCGTATCCAGGGAAGATTAGAAAATTATGGGCAAACCCTTCTACTATCTCCACCTCAACTTCCTTTAGCAACCTAGATGCAAGTCATCTAGACCAGGTAACTAACTTACTCTAAGCATAACCAAACTTTTTGGTACCTCCCCCCTCTCAATTTTTACTCTCTCCACTTTTACTGATATTTTGTCAGATTCCACTTCTCTAGTGAACACTGAGAGCAGAGAATCACAGAATTGTTACAGTACAGAAGGAGGCCATTCATCCCATCATGTCCACACCGGCTCTCCGAAAGAGCAATTCACTCAGTTCCATTCCCCCGCCTTCTCCCCGTAACCCTGCACATTCTTCCTTTTCCTTTAACAGTCTAATTCCCTTTTGAATGCTTCAATTGAACCTGCCTCGACCAGACTATCAGGCAGCGCATTCCAGAACTTAACCACTCTTTGTGAAAAAATTTTCCTCATGTCACTTTTGCTTCCCTTACCAAATACTTTAAATCTGTGCCCTCTCGTTCTTGTTCCTTTCACGAGTGGGAACAGTTTCTCTCTATCTACTCTGTCCAGATCCCTCATGATTTTGAATACCTCTATCTAATCACCTCTCAGCCTTCTTTTCTCCAAGGAAAACAGTCCTAACTTCTCCAATCTATCTTCATAATTGAAGTTCTTCATCCCCGGAACCATTCCCGTGAATCTTTTCTGTACTCTTTCCAATGTCTTCATGTCTTTCCTAAAGTGCAGTTCCCAGAGCTGGACGTAATACTCCAGCTGAGGCCAAACTAGTGTCTTAAACAAGTTCAACATAACTTCCTGGCTCTGTACCCTATGCCCCTATTAATAAAACCCAGGATACTGTATGCTTTATTAACCACTCTCTCAACATGTTCAGCCACCTTCAATAACTTTTGCACATATAGACCCAGGTCCCTCTGGTCCTGTATCATCTTTAGAATTCTACCCTTTATTTTATATTGTCTCTCCATGTTCTTTCTACCAAGATGAATCACTTCAAATTTCTCTGCATTGAACTTCATCTGCCACCTGTCTGCCCATTCCACCAACTTGTCTATGTCCTTTTGGAGTTCTACACTATCCTCCTCACAGTTCACAATGCTTCAAAGTTTTATATCATCAGCAACCTTTGAAATTGTGCCCTGTACACCAAGGTCTAGGTCATTCGTATATATCAGGAAAAGCAAGGGTCTCCACACAATGCCCTGGGGAACTCCACTACAAACCTTCCTCCAGCCTGAAAAACATCCATTAACCACTACTCTCTGTCTCCTGTCATTCAGCCAATTCCATATCCATGTTGCTCTTGTCCCTTTTATTCCATGAACTATAAGTTTGCTCACAAGTCTGTTGTGCAGCATTGTATAAAACACCTTTTGAAAGTCCATGTACACCGCATCAACAGCATTGCCCTCAACAACCCTTTCTGTTACCTCCTCAGAAAAATCCAGCAAGTTAGTTAAACATGATTGTCCCTTAAAAAATCCTTTCCTTAACTGCATTTGTCCATGTGACTATTAATTTTGTCCCGAATTATTTTTCTAGAAGTTTCCCCACCAGCGAAGTTAAACTGACTGGCCTGTAGTTGCTGGGCTTTTTTGAACAAGGGTGTAACATTTGCAACTCTCCAGTCCTCTGGCACCACCCCCGAGTCTAAGGAAGACTGAAAAATTGTGGCCAGTGCCTCTATGATTTCCACCCTCACTTCCCTTACTATTCTTGGATGCATCTCATCCAGTCCTGGTGCTTTATCCACTTTAAGTACTGACAGCATATCTAATACGTCCTCCTTATCAATTTTTAACCCTTCTAGTGTCTGAATTACCTCTTCTTTCAACATTGCCTGGGTTGCATCTTCTTCCTTGGTAAAGACAGATGAAAAGTATTCATTTAATACCTCAGCTATGCCCACTGCCTCCATGCATAAATCTACTTTATGGTCCCTGATTGGCCCCACTCTTCTTTTACCACCCTTTTACTAATTATATGTCTAGAGAAAACTTTGGGATTTCCTTTAATGCTAGCTGCCAGTCTCTTTTCATGCTCTCTCGTTGCTTCTCTTATTTGTTTTTTCACTTCCCCTCTGGACCTTATAAGTTCAGCCTGGTTTTCAATAGTATTTTCTCCCTGGCATCTGTCATAAGCACACTCTTTCTTCTTTATCTTAATCTCTACCTCTTTTGTCATCCAGGGAGCTCTGGATTTGTTTGCTTTACTTTTTCCCTTTGAGGGAACATACCGTGACTGTGCCAAAACCATCTCTTCTTTGAAGGTAGCCCATCGATCAGCTATCGGTTTTCCTGCCAACTTTTGACTCCAATTTATTCATCCCAGCTCCATTCTTATCCCATTGAAGTTGGCTTTCTACCAGTTAATTATTCTTACTCTGGATTGTTCTTTGTCCTTTTCCATAGTCAGGCCTAAACCTTATGATACATGATCACTATCCCCTAAATGCTCTCTTACAGATACTTGATCCACTTGGCCCACCTCATTCCCAAAAACCAGGTTTAGTACTGCCTCCTTTCTCATTGGACTAGCAACATACTGCTGTAGAAAATTTTCCTGAACACACTCTAGGAACTCTTGCACCTCACTGCCCTTTACACTACTACTATCCCAGTCTATGTTTGGATAAAGTCCCCCATTATAACTATCCTATAATTTTTGCACCTCTCTGTAATTTCCTTGTAAATTTGTTCCTCCATGTCCTTCCCACTAGCTGGTGGCCTATAGACAGCACCGAGCAATGTAACTTCACCTTTTTTGTTCCTTGGCTCTAGCCAAATTGATTCTGTCCTCGACCCATCTGGGACATCCTTTTTCTCCAGCACTGCAATGCTCTCCTTAATCAACTGCCACCCCTCCCCGCTTTTCCCCTTTCCTATATTTCCTGAACACCTTGTATCCAGGAATATTTAACCCCCAGTCCTGCCCTTCTTTGAGCCAGGTCTCTGTTATAGCCACAACATCATATTTCCACATGGCAATCAGCGCCTGTACCTCACCAATCTTATTAACCACACACCGTGCATTCACATACATGTACATTAACCCTGATTCAGACTTTATTACTTTCTCACTTACTCTGACCCCACTTAATAACTTACTATTCCCTACTCTAGTACTATCTATATCCCCCAGTATTCTGTGCACATTGGTATTCCTCTCTGATATTTGCTCCTGGTTCCCACACCCCTGACAAGTTACCAGTTTTGCTTCCATCTGATCTGAGCTCCCTCCCAGGTGCCCATCCCCTTGACAAGCTAGTTTAAATCCTCCACAACAGCACCAGCAAATCTCCCTGCAAGGATATTAGTCCCAGTCCTGTTAAGATGCAACCTATCCATCTTGTACAGGTTCCACCTGCCCCAGAACTGGTCCAATGCCTCCAAAATCTGATGCCTTCCCTCCTACAGCTACGTGTTCAATTGCTCAGTTCTCCTATTCCTCCGCTCACTTGCACGTGGGACTGGGAGTAATCCCGAGATTACTGCTTTTGAGGTCCTGCTTTTTAATCTCCTTCCTAGTTCCCTAAAATCTGCTTTCAGGACCTCATTCTCCTTCTTCCCTATGTCACTGGTGCCAACGTGGACCACGACCTCCTCCAGAAGCATGTCCTGTAGCTGTTCCATGACATCCTTGACCCTGGCACCAGGGAGGCAACACACCATCCTGGAGTCCCGTATATGGCCACAGAAACGCCTGTCTGTTCCCCTAACTAATGCATCCCCTATCACTACTACTCTTCCACTCTTCTTCCTCCCCTCCTGTGCATCTGAGCCACCTGTGGTGCCACAAACTTGGCTCTGACTGCACTCCTCTGAGGAACCATCACCCTCACCAGTATCCAAAATGGAAAACTGATTAGCAAGGGAGATCATCTCAGGGGACTCCTGCACAACCGTCCTGGTTCTCTTAGACTGCCAGGTGGTCACCCATTCCCTATCACCTGCATGCTTCTAACCTGTGGGGTGACCACCTCCCTAAATGTGCTCATCACATAGTACTCTGCCTCACTTATGCACCACAGTGACTCCAACCGCCGCTCAAGTTATGAAACCCGGAGCTCAAGCTTCTGCAGCCGGTGACACTTCCTGCAGATATGTTTGTCTAGGACACATGGTGCGTCCATGACTTCCCGCATGCCACAGGCTGTACATTCTACTCAGCCAAGCTGCCCTGCCATACCTTAACTTTACAAACTATTTATTATAAATAGAATAGCTTACCCAGGTACTACCAAACAGCACCTTCCACTGCACAGAAGCAAGAACCAAATACTGGAAGGTGAAAAAAGTAGAAAAAAGGAGCACCTCCTCCCCCTTTCACCGAACTCGCCACTCACCAAACTCGTATTTCCATACTCAGCTTGCAATCTGCACTCCATTAGCAGGCTGCATCCAGACCTCTGTACTGATACCTTTTGCAGCTGAAACTGCAGCAACCAGATTGGACTGGTCAACGACTTAACTAATCAACTACTCTGCAGTGGAGCCTGTTCATCCCTGCCTGAGACTGGAAGAAACTTACCTTACTTTCTTAACCCTACTTTACTTTCTTAACACTACTTTATCTAGAGGGTAAATCCCAGTTAACTGCTAACTGCAGAGAAAATTTTTAGAAAGATAACGACAATTAAAATCCCCACTCACCAAACTTGTATCTCCACGCTCAGCTTGCAATCTGCACTCCGTTTGCAGGCTGCACCCAGACCTCTGTATTTACACTTTTTGAAGCATAAACTGTGGCAACCAAATTGGACTGGATCTAAAGTACTCATTAAATATATTAGCCTATGTCGCTAAGCCTATATTATCCACTTTGTCCTGAATAGGCCCCACTCCACCACTTATTACTCATTTACTATTTAGATGCAGGTAGAAGATTTTTGGGTTCTCTTTTATGTTGACTGCCATTCTATTCTCTTGTTCTCTCTTTGCCAATCTTATCTTCACCTCCCTTCTCAACTTGTTGTCTATGGCCTGGTCCTCACTTGAAGAATTCACCTGACACGCATCATACACCCTCTTTTTTTGTTCCATCATAATCTCTATCTCCTTCATCATCCAAGGAGCCTTGTTATTGGTTCCCCTACCTTTTGCCCTTGTTGGAATATACCTAGCCTGTGCCTGAAGAATCTCGCCCTTAAAGATAACGCATTGTTCTGATACAACTTTCCCCGTCAGTCTTTGGTTCCATTTCACCCATCTCATCGCATTGAAATTAGCCCTCTTCCAAACTAGACATTCGAACTTATTTTGTTAGTTGCTTTTCTACATTACTAAGCAAAACCTTATGATATGATGTGTGAGAGAATCTTTTTGATGGTATATCATATGAGAAAACTTATGAGATTTAAATATGTTCTTAAATGTCTAAGAGAAACTGTAAAGAGAAACTATACAATCCATTAGCATTTTTCAAAATTTCAGTAAGTGTTGAACAATGACTTATTGAAGAATAATAATACCTCATTATCTCAATGTTGCTGTCTGGCGTCTCTGTTTAAATGATAAGTAGCTTGGCTCCACTCAGATGTGGATTGTTTCATCTAGAACACAGTTACATTGTGATCACACCCACTAGTAACCTCTGTCGCTTATCCCGATGGAGTATGCGGGCTCAGGAGTGAGTAACCAATTTAAATATGCACATGACTAGGAGCATGTCTCAGTGGATCACCTGCCAGAAAAGATCGGAAAATGTGATCTTGGTGCCCTAGCTGAGGTTGAGGGGTGTTCAGGGGGAGGGGGGTGCGTTGATGTCAGGTCTCCCATTCCACAGAAGAACTCAAACATATTTCCAGCAATCCCTTTGTAGGAAGCCACATGTGCCAATTTTTAAAAGAAGGTACTAGTCTTCTTGGGTCCAGGACATGGTCCTCAGCCTGGTGCTCCATGTTGGGCCCCAGAATAGCCATAGATGACGCCAGTACATATCTTTCTTCTCAGAGTAATGGCCTCTGAAGAGGAACTAGGGTTCAGAGACTGTGGAAATGGGAATTCCCAACATAGTAGTTTCTCACCCTCTACATGTCAGCGATCGTACTGTGGCAGGCAGATTGCTGCACCCTAAAGAAAGGGCACAGAAATTTCTGCAAAACCAGGACTCTGCCTATGAATCCTAGTAAAGTTTGCACTCCTATGCCACTGGAAAGGCTGCGGATTTTCAGTCCCTTAAAGCTCTGAGTAAAAGACTATGGCCAACTTTTCAATGGGATGTGGGGCGGACTTGAGGCAGGCAAGCCCACATTTTCCCATTACTAACCAGCGTGCGGTCTGCTGTCATGGTCCTACCTCCAGCAATTTTTATTGAGGCTGAATTGGAGGCAGGCTGTGATGGCTACCTGCCCACCAGCAGCAGGTAGCCAATTAGGCCAATTAAATTGCCCATTGAGGGTGTTTGTCAGAAGCTGCCTGTAATTTTCTAGATGGCAGGTGGGTCGCCCGCCGAGGCTGAAGCCCAGCCGATGAACTGAAGCGGCCTCCCAGTGGCAGACCCGTGGGCCAATCATGCCTCATTGAATTTAACTCTCCCCTGCCACCATGATTACCAGAGGGCCATAGCTCCGGCCGAGGCTCCCTCTCCACATTGTCAGTCTAGCAGCTGTGGCCACTTTTTATTTTCAATCTTTGAAAAATTCTTCAGAGGGCACCTCCATCTTGAGGCACCCTCTTGTTGCCCAAACGACATCGACAGCACTCACCTCTGACAGTGGGGCTGCTGATCTTTCAGTGCTGGAGGGCCTCCTATTGGCTCTCCAGCTTCAAGAGCCCACCCTCCATCCTTAATTGGATGGAACACCTGGAGGCTGCCACTTTATTGGCTGCTTCATCAAAAATCACTCTCTCGTTCCCAGCAATGGCTTTTGTGGGTTTCCAATCCAAATTTCCTCCTGATGGCAGGATTGGGACCGGGGAACGAAAATTCAGCAGCATAGCTTATTTATTCAGACATTTACGTGCCAAAAACAATATGATTGCTTAGGTTCCCCAGCTGTCTGCTAATTTCACTATTAAAGCATTTAATAGGAGGCAAGAAAAATATTAAAAGGTATGGGGAGCATGCGGAGCAATAGGAACATAGGGACAGGAATGGATTCTTTAATCCTTCGAGGCTGTTCCACCATTCAATAAGCTCATGGCTGATCTGTGACCTAACTCCATTTACCCACTTTTGCCTCATATTCCTTAATACCTTTTGCTAACAAAAATCTATCAATCTCACTTGCAAAATTAACAATTGAACAAACATCAATTGTCTTTTGCGGAAGAGAGTTCCAAACTTCAACCAACCTTTGTGTGTAGAAGAGTTTCCTAATTTCACTCCTGAAAGGTCTGGCCCTAATATTTAAACTATGACCCCTAGTCCTGGATTAGATTAGTTTAAAATAGAGTAGATTAAAATCCTCAACATGGAACTCGGACAACACAGGCACAATGGGCAACATTTCTCAAAGATTCTATAAAATCATTAACTGTGTCTTTGAGGAAAATATGGGCCAAATTTTCAACTTGATGACTGGGCATAAAACCACCATCAAGAGCAATGGAAATGAACATTGCACAGTTTTTATAAAAGGTGGCTGATACCCAACACCATTTTTATCCCTGGAAAGCAAATTGCCCCCATCACATCAATTTCCGAGGCAGAAAACCAGGCACATGATTCATTAAAAGGCAATTCTCAGGAAATTCTATTGCAGCACATGTAATATGCTGATACTTCACTCAGTCTGCTGTACTCAAATTCCTCTACGTTTAATGGAGGCCCTGCCAATTTGGATGATGAATCCCATGACTATTTGTTTACCTTTTGCTACCAATACAAATGTTGTCACAATGATACTGTCAGATAATGCTAAAGACTTTCTTCTTTAATAATTGCAGTCATAGTAATTTTAGTATGTGAGATCCCATTTTTGAAAGAATCCTTTTTCAATATATTGTTAGCAAGACATGACAAATGACAACTGTATAGCTGTTAGCAACAGTGCACTGTAATTATTTTAACCCACTCAACAGTCATCTTCTAAAAGGTTTGCAACATGCTAACATTGTAACACAACTGTATAACTTATTTATTTGGAATTTTCTTTTTTCCCATACAAGCATTCAAATTCCTCCAGCTGATATAATTTTAAAAGATGGATCAAAAGATTGTGCAGGCAGATTTTGTCTGTTTATCAGGAAACAATGCCTGCCAATTTCTGATATAATGACCGACATGAAATACAAAATAATTATCAGAGGAAAATGTTTTGTGGGAAACTACCTATCCAGTATTCTCACACACCACTATGACAGTAAAATAAGACAGAACATCAGAACTCATGTAATCATTTGAAGTCATGATGGATTCTCCCATTGCTTCGACAGACGAGTGTTCAGCAGGGAGACTGGCTGTCCACCGTCTAGGCCGCTGCCATCCTACACATGACGCCAAGCCAAATCCCAACTCACAGATCCGAATGCAAACACCACACATGAAGTCACTGTTGGAGGGGTGGGTGAAGGCTTTGCAGCAGGTTCACTTGTCCTGTAAGGACTTGACTCTGCTTTTCTCAAATGCCGAGACTGCTTGATAACAGAGACCCCTCCATCTTGAATAGTCCATGGCAGTTTCCTCCCATGTAGTGGGATCCAACCCACATGCTCTGAGATTAGCTCTCAGAATGTCTTTGTATCTAAGTTTTATGGCGTGGATTCCCTTGCTCAGGTGGCTGTAGAATATTGCTTTTCGCATGTGGGAATCCTCCATGGCAACCACATTGCTGACCCAGTGAAGCTGAGCTCTCATGATGAAGTTCCATCTTCACGCTGAGGGTACCCACCATCATGTTGTTTGGCACTACCACCGTGCTAAATGGGATAGATTTCGAACAAATCTAGCAAGTAAAAACTGGGTATCCATGAGGAGCTGTGGGCCATCAGCAGCAGCAGAATCAACCACAATCTGTAACCTCATATCCCCTACTCTGTCATTACCATCAAGTCGGGAGACCCACCTTGGTTCAATGAAGAGTGCAGGAGGGCGTGCCAGGAGCAGCACCTGGCATACCTAAAAATGAGGTGGTCAGACTGGTGAAGCTACACCATGCAAGGACTACCTGCATGCCAAACAGCAGAAGCAGCATGCAATAGACAGGGCTAAGTATTTCCCACAGCCAACGGACCAGATCAAAGCTCTGCAGTCCTGCCACATCCAGTCGTGAATGATGGTGGACAATTAAACAACTGACAGGAGGAGGAGGCTCCACAAACATCCCCATCATCAACGATGAAGGAGCCCAGCACATCAGTGCAAAAGACAAGGCTGAAGCATTTGCATCCATCTTCAGCCAGAAATGCCGAGTGGATGATCCATCTCAGCCTCCTCCTGAGGTCCCCAACATCACAGATGCTAGTCTTTAGCCAATCCAATTAAATCCACGTGATATCAGGAAAAGGCTAAAGGCACTGGAAACTGCAAAAGCTATGGGCACTGACAACATTCCGGCAAGAGTACTGAAGACTTGTGCTCCAGAACCTGCCATGCCCATAGCCAAACTGTTCTAGTCCAGCTACAGCACTGGCATCTAGCTGACAATGTGGAAAATTGCCCAGGTATGTCCTGTGCACAAAAAGCAGGACAAATCCAACCTGGCCTATTGCCACCCTATCAGTGTACTCTTGATCATCAGCAAAGTGATGGAAGGCGTCATCAACAGTGCTATCTAGCAGCACTTGCTCAGCAATAACCTGCTCACTGATGCTCAGTTTAGGTTCTGCCAGATCCACTCAGCTCCTGACCTCATTACAACCTTGGTCCAAACATGGAAAAAAGAGCTGAACTCAAGAGGTGAGGTGACAGTGACTGCCCTCGACATCAAGGCAGCATTTGACCAAGTATGACATCAAGGAGCCCTAACAAAACTGGAGTCAATGGGAATCAGGGGAAAACTCTCCACTGGATGAACTCATAAGTGCATAAAGGAAGATGGTTGTGGTTGTTGGAGGTCAATCATCTCAGTCCAAGGTCATCACTGCAGGAGTTCCTCAGGGTAATGTCCTAGGCCCAACTGTCTTCAGCTGCTTCATCTATGTCCTTCCCTCTATCATAAGGTCAGAAGTGGGGATGTTCACTGATGACTGCACAATGCTCAGCATCATTCGCGACTCCTCAGATACTGAAGCAGCCCGTGTTCAGACGCAGCAAGACCTGGGCAACATCCAGGCTTGGGCTGATCAGTGGCAAGTAACATTCACGCCACGCAAGGGCCAGGCAATGACTATCTCAAACAAGAGAGAGTCTAACCATCTCCCCTTGACATTCAATGACATTACGATCGCTGAATCCCCACTATCAACATCCTGGGGGGTACCATTGATTAGAAACTGAACTGGAGTAGCCATATAAATATCATGGCTACAAGAGCAGGTCAGAGGCTAGGAATCCTGCAGCGACTAACTCACCTCCTGACTCCACCATCTACAAGGCAAAAGTCAGGAGTGTGATGGAATACTCTCCACTTGCCTGGATGGGTGCAGCTCCAACAACACCCAAGAAGCTCGACGCCATCCAGGACAAAGCAGCCCGCTTGATTAGCACCCCATCCACCACTTCAACATTTACTCCCTCCACCACCGACACACAGTGGCAGCAGTGTGCACCATCTACAAGATGTACTGTAGCAACGCACCAAGGCTCCTTAAACAGCACCTTCCAAACCCACATCCTCTACCACCTAGAAGGACAAGGACAGCAGATGCATGGGAACACCACCACCTGCAGGTTCTCCTCCAAACCACTCACCATCCTGACTTGGAACTATATCGCCATTCCTTCACTGTCACTAGGTCAAGATCCTGGAACTCCCTTCCTAACAGCACTGTTGGTATACCTACACCCCAAGGACTACAGCAGTTCAAGAAGGCACCTCACTACCACCTTCTCTATGGTAATTAGGGATGGACAATAAATGCTGTCCTAGTCAGTGATGACCGCATTCCATGAACAAATAAAAAAAAAGAGGTCCTTGTTCTACATATGAACATACGAATTAGGAACAGGAGTAGGCCAATCAGCCCCTCGAGCCTTCTCTGCCATTCAGTAAGATCATGGCTGATCTGATTGTAACCTCGACTGTTCGTGGGAGTTTTCCTGAAATTGACGCACTGCAAAGATCACGTCGACCGTTCCTCATCCAGCACGGAAGCTACAATGTGATCTGGATGCACTGAGTCTGTAAGATGAGTGACAATCATGTTGAGAATAATCCTTGCAAGAATTTTTCCCACTGTGGAGAGAAGTGAAATACTGCAATGATTGTCATGGATGGCATAGTTTCCCTTCTGTTTGTATAGCTGAGTAGGTGTGTTATGGAAGCATCCTTGTAATTTTGGGCACAATGCCCTGGTTCCAGATTGAGCAGAAGAGGCTAGTGAGCTTCCTAACCATGTGAGCTCCTCCGTACTTGAATACTTCAGGTGGAATGCCATCGGTTTGCAGAGACTTACCCACAGAGAGTTGCTTTATGGCCTTGGTAATTTCGGCTTGAGATGGATCAAAGGCAAGCTCATCCAGAATGCGTTGGTGTGGAAGTGATTCAATATCGTCATCACACATTGGATTCTTGTTTCAGGAGATTGTTAAAATGTTCTGCCCAATGAGGGAATCTCATGCCTGTTCGTTAGGAGCATCTGCTAAGAGGATGGATATCGTACCATTGCTTTTGGGGGCATAGACAGATAAACTGCAAGCATATAAAACCAAATACTCACGACTGAAAGCTGCTGAAGAAGTCAATACCTTATGAGCAAAAAAGTCAACTAAACTTCTAAGGCTGCAAATATCGATAGAGCTGTATAATTTTATTTTTCTCTTAAAGCATATCTATGGCAAACAGAGAATGGACAGTGTTATGACCAGATGAAAAAGGGGTCTAAGGGTCCCTCTCAACCTTCACCTGGTCTTACTGTAACAGGGTTTAATTTTTTAAAACACTGTGTTTTCAGCTACCCCTTGGTGAATCCTTGTTCACCACTTTCCAATTATAAGGCAAAGAAACCAGCACAAACAGGTTTTCTTATGTTTAAAGAAGAAAAGTTGAAATTTATTAAACTTAAACTCTAATTCGGTTAACGCCTACAGTACACGACGTGCCCACGCTAGCATGCATATGCAATACACACATGCAGATAGAGACAGAGCAGAGCAGAAGAAATAAAGTGGAAATGTTTGAGGCAATCTCTGAAGAGGGTTTTTGTTACCCATCTTCGAGCTCACTGTAGGGTCCTTGATTGTAGGTAGATCTTTCTTGTCGTTGGGGCCCAGTATTCTTCTTAAACCTTGTTCGCTGTAGGAGACTTTTCTCTCATGGGGTTCATGTGTCTTTGGATTTGGAGTTCCATGAGAAAGAGATGGGAGCAGACAGGAGAGGCTATGGTGAGCCAGCCAGGAGAGGTCTTTTCAGTCTGGGAGCAAACAGGCACTCTCAGTTCAAACTGTTTGTACAATTCAGAAAAACCCAGGCTGCCAAGTAGGTTAGTCATTTGACTAACTGGTCTGACCATGTCTTGGCTCTGTGGATTGTATCATCATAGCAGGGCCTGGAATGCACTTCCCTGCCTTCAATGGCTGATGCTCAAAGTCCATTGTGGGTTAAATGGATAAGGGAAGTAAACTCTTCTGTCCCTATTGGTATGCAAATATCCTCCATCCAAGTCTGGCAGCCCTTTTAACAGGCCTTCTCTTCTTCCCAGCAACAATTTGAAATTTAATGCCATATGGCAAAATTAATATGCCTTATTCATGGCAGGTGTATAATTTTATTTTTCTCTTGAAGCATATCTATGGCAAACAGAGAATAGACAGTGTTACAACCAGGTGAGAAAGGGACCAGCATGACAACAGACAACCGACTGGCTTCAATGGAGAATGAACCTTTATATCCAGGAGGTAGGAATGACATGGGTGGAACTGAAAATGGCCCAAAATTTCCATCTTGTGGAACAAAGACATGGCTATTGTTTAATTCCACTTTGATTTATCCATCTCTGTCACATTCAATTAGGCCAATTTTGATGCATTCCTTTTCATCAGGTGAGAGGCGGGTGGAGTGAGCCTTCCACTCATCTAAGGAAAGTGGTCAGAGGCCTGAAGTATTTATGTGGTTGGATCTATTATCTTATTCATGATGAGCAGCCCATGCATTCAGAGCAGATTGCCAATAGGAGAGACAAGAAATCCAGCAGCTCCTCCGCAGAACTGAACCAGGCGACTTAGGTTAATGTGTGGAGGTGAGAGGCTATCCACAGCATGAAGGGTCAGGAATCAAATGGGCTGATTTTTGAGGGACCACAAGGAGCACTAGTGCTTGTCATGGCCTCACAAAAGTTGCTTAAAAGAACGATGCCCTTTTAAGCAATTTTGGTTAGGTTGCTCTATATCCAGTACTACTGGGCACACTCTGCCCCTTGATACTTTAAGATTGCATTGCCATTTCAATGAACCTGATTTACATTGTCAAATAAGACTCCCATCTGTTTCTAGCAGGTGCCTTGGCTGCCTATCTGAAGGACCCATTAAAAATGGCGACAGAAGGATGGAATGACCATGCAAATAGGACTTACATTTTGCATTCCAATTTTGAGGACATTACCACTTGGTTCCAACCCAAATATGGTGATGAAAATCAGTCCCAACATTGCAATATTAGCTGTTACTATTATTTATTTAACAAAAATGATAAGATGCAATCTTTAAACATCACACTAAGTATTGCTAGTTCAAACAGAAGTGCTTTAAGTAAATTCAAGCCTGTTCTCATAGAATAACACAGCAAAAAAGGAGGCCATTCAACCCATCATGCCTGTGCAGTCTCTTTGAAACAGATATCAGTCCCACTCCCCTGCTCTTTCACCAAGCCCTGCAATTCTTTCTCCTTCAGGTATTTATCTCATGCCCTTTTGAAAACAACTGTTGCATCTGCTTCTACCAACCTTTCAAGCAGTGCACTCCAGATCATAACAACGCACTATGTAAAAAGAAACTCATCTCCCCTCTGGTTGTTTTGGTCATTATCTTAAATCGGTGTCCTCTAGTTATTGATAATCCTGCCAGTGGAAACAGTTGCTCCCTATTTCCAACAACAACAACTTGTATTTATCTAGCACCTTTAACGTAATAAAACATTCCAAGGCACATCACTGGAGTATTATAAAACCAAATATGACAGCCAGCCACAAAAGGAGTTATTAGGTCAGGTGATCAAAGCTTGCTCAAAGAGGTAGTTTTTAAGGAGTGTCTTAAAAGAGGAAAGTGAGGATGGGAGGTGGAGAGGTATAGGAAGGGTATTACAGAGCTTGGGGCCTAGGCAACTGAAGGCATGGTCACCAATGATGGAGTGATTAAAATTGGGGATGCTCAAGAGGCCAGAGTTAGAACAGCGTAGATATCTTGGAAGGTAGTAGAGCTGGAGGAGATTACAGTGATAGGAATGGGGCGAGACATTGGAGGGATTTGAAAATAAGGATGAGAATTTTAAAATCAAGACATTGCTTGACTGGGAGCCTATGTAGGTCAGGGAGCACAGGGATGATAGGTGAATGAGACTTGGTACGAGTTAAGACATGGGCAGCAGAGTTTTAGATGACCTCAAGTCTACGGAGGTAGAATGTGGGAAATCATCCAGGAATGCTTTGTAGTAGTCAAGCCTAGAGGTAATGAAGGCATGAATGAGGGTTTCAGCAACAGATAAGCTGAGGTAGGGGTGAAGTCGGGTGTTATTACGGAGGTGGAAATAGACGGTCTTAGTGATGGCACAAATATGGGGTCGGAAACTTATCTTGGGATCAATTGTGAACAGACTGGTTCAATCTCAGACTGTTGCCAAGGAGAAGAATGGAGTCTGTATCTAAGGAACAGAGTTTGGAGCAGGGACAGAAAACAGTGGCTTCAGTCTTCCCAATATATAATTGAAGGAAATTTCTGCTCATCCAGTACTGGATGTCGGTAAGCAGTCTGATAATTTAGCAACAGTGGAGGAGTCGAGAGAAATGGTGGTGAGGTAGAGCTGAGTGTTGTCATTGTACATGTGAAAACATGTTGTGCTTTCAGATGATGTTCCTGAGGGGCAGCATATAGATGAGAAATAGGAGGGGGCCAAAAATAGATCCTGGGGGAACTCTAAAGGTAATGGTGTGGGAGTAGGAAGAAAAGCCATTGCAAGTGAAAGGCTGGCTAGGATTAGATAGATAAGAATGGAACCAGGTGAGAGCAGTCCCACCCAGCTGGATGACAGTGGAGAGGGGTTGGAGGAGGATGGTGTGGTCAACTGTGTCAAAGGCTGCAGACAGGTCAGGAAGGACGAAGAGGGCAAGTTTCCCTTTGTCACAGTCACATAGGATGTCATAAGAGCTGTTTCGGTACTGTGGCGGGGCGGAAACCTAATTGGAGGGATTCAAACATGGAGTTCCGGGAAAGATGGGAACAGATTTGGGAGACAACAACACGTTGAAGGACTTTGGAGGGGAAAGGAAAGTTGGTGATGGGATGGCAGTTTGCAAGGGTGGTGGGGTCAAGGGATTTATCAAAACCCCTAATAATATTGGCTCTTCTATTGAATGTCCCCTTAGTGTTCTCTGCTCAAAGGGGAACAATCCCAGCTTCTCTAGACACTCCACATAACTGAAGCCCCTCCTCCCTGGTACCATTCGAGTAAATTGCCTCTGCAACCATTCCAAGGCTTGACATCCTTCCTGAAGTGTTGTGGCCAGAATTGAACACAATGCTCGAGCTGAGGTCTAGCAAGTGATTTATAAAAGTTTAACATAATGTCCTTCGTTTTGTATTCTATGACTCTATTTATAAAGCCAAGGATCCTGTATGCTTTTACAATAGCCTGCTCAACTTGTCCTGCCACCTTCATAGATTTGTGTACATCAATCCCTAGGCTTCTCTGTTCCTGCCTCCACTGTAAAATTGTACCAATTATCATTCTTTGATATTGTTACACCAATGTGTTTTATTGAATGATAATTTTCTTTGGTCCAATGGCTGGAAATCTGAATTTATATTTTTTTAAAAGACGTTTTTAAAAAGACAAGCTGCCAGCAAAATCATCCTTTCAGTTTAAGATGATCACCTAATTTGCAACACTGTATCCTACACTGCAATGCTTGTGATGAGAGAGACAAAATGTCTGCTAATTTCCCAGCAAGAACCAAGACCCAGGAAGTTTAAAGGAATGACCTGTTCTCTCAGCAAGCAGAGACAAACGGGAAATTGGAAGCAGGAAACCAAATTGATCCATAGCAATAATTTAAAAACTTCAATACAGGTTTTTTTTGATGTTTTCAGTGCGAGAGTACTAAACTGACCACATTCAAGGCCAGTACCTTCCTAGAACCACCAGTTAAGAGCCTCTTCCCGCCTCAGCCGTAATTACCTGTGTGGCAGGTGGCCCTGTCGCTGCATAAGAAGCATGGTGTGGAAAACTGTGTGGGCTGCTTCCTGGCTCTGTTGGGGGGGTGGGGTTAGGGTTAGGGTCATTAAAAGGCACATAGTGCCTGAACAAGGAACCCGGCATCAGGAAGGGGGGCCCTCTGAGGGTCAACCACAGCGTTGCTGCTGACACCTCCTCCCCCGCCATCACCACCCGCGAGCCTCCTCCCACCCTGACCCCTGAGGCCTGGTTCCAGTGACACTCCTCGGCTTCTGGTGGGTGGCACTGCACGGTGGCACTGCAGCTGCTGGCCTCTGATTGGCCGGCAACTCTGCAAGGGCGGGACTTCCGGAGAGGGGTCCTTGATTCCATGGACGTCCTGCTGCTGTCCACTTAAATGCCTGATTGGCACTAAATTCGAAGGGCCTTCTGCAGAAGAGGTGAGGCGGCGACCTCGGCATCAGTTTCTCCGAACGTCAAGACCCCCTCCCCTCCCCCCCCCCCGCCACCAGGATAAAATTTCCCTCATGGTTTCTCTGTGAATTTGGGAAATGGGAAGGAGAGAGGCAGGAATGTCTCTGGAGATATATGCTGGTTACAGAAACTGGCAACAGCTCTTGATAGTTTAGTAGATCTTAATGTCTTGGTAATAAACCATTTTAACTAAAGAACAACATTCTGGCTGAATCTCCATATACTTCCGTTGATATGTGTGGGATATTGAAAATAGAAATTTTGGCCCTGATATTTACTCATAGGCATGCTGGGAGCAGTGAGTGTCTGAGATCATGTGAGAAACCCAGAAGAGGTTCAAAATGTCTGTCTATGGCTTTTTAACGCAGCTACCATATTCTCACTTTATTTGGGTTTGGTATCCAATCCATGGCAGCGGCCGTGATGAGGACCCACATGGTACACTCTCAACTCTAGTATTTAAAAGGCCAATTAAAAAATGGATTCTGAAGGAGCTTGGATTTGTAAGTAACAGAGGAAAAACTCTCAGAATGGACTCCGGACACTCACAGACTGTGCCCTGTTTTAATGATGTGCTGCTGGGGGCAGTGAGGAGTCAGCAAGAGATACTATTCTCCAGCAATGGGAGGAAAAAGAATGCTGCTGACATCAAGAATGTCTGAGAATGGCACAGAAGGTCACCAGCAGGAACACTCAGGAGGATCCAGAGCCGGAAGTACATGAATGATCTAACCAGGCTAGGAAGGGTGAGTACTATGGCACAATCACCTACATCCTCCTGTGCTGGTTGGAAAGAAGTTTAGCATGTCTGTCTATGGCTTTTTAATGCAGCTACCACATTATCATTTTATTGCAGGTTTTCATGCAATGATCTGCCCTGACCTTTGCCAAGATGCTCTCCACCACATTGGTTGCAGTGAAATGCAGCTAGACCATGAAAGGGAACATGGAAGTGAGGACTCCACTCAAAGCATTCCCACTTTTCTCCCGTTGCTCCCAACTACATGCCATGCCCTCCAGTCATCATCCAGTCAGTACCCCACATGCTGCCTTGTCTCCTGATAGCCAAGTCAGCCCCGGCATTGGTGCAGGTGGAACAGTCTTTGGTTCAGTCTTCAAGGGCTCCAAAATCTTGAGGATATTGGCCAGGAGCATCTCAGCAGTCAGAGCAGGGATTTAAGTAGCATGCCTCTACCTCTGCTGATGTCACACGGGTTGCAGCACATAGGCATAACAGAAAATGAAGAGTAGAGATTTGCAATAAAAACAGAAAGTGCTGGAAATACTCAGCAGGTCTGGCAGCATCTGTGGAGAGAGAAGTAGAGTTAACGTTTCAGGTCTGTGACCTTTCATCAGAACTGGCAAAGGTTAGAAAAGAATTAAATTTTAAGCAAGTGTGGGGGGGGGGGGTGGGGTTGGTGGCGGTGGTAGTGAGGAAGAGAACAAAAGGGATGGTGTATGATAGGGCAGAGGGCAGGAGAGATTAAATCACAAAGATGTCACGGGGGAAAGGCAAAGCGAGTGCTAATGGTTATGGTGAAAGACAAAGCATTAGTCCAGAGAGAGTGTTAAGGGCAGAATGATGAGCAGCTCTGCCAAAAGCATGTGAAAAGCAGGCACATGATTAAAAAATACAATAAAATAAGATAATAAAAAAAAATGAATGAACAAATATAAAAAAAGGCCAATCATGCTCTGAAATTGTTGAACTCAATGTTGAGTCTGCAAGGCTGTAGCGTGCTTAATTGAAAGATGAGGTGCTGCTCCTCGAGCTTGTGTTGGTGTTCACTGGAACACTGCAGAAGGCCAAGGACAGAAATGTGGGTATGGCAGCGGGGTGGTATGTTGAAATGGCAAGCAACCGGAAGCTCGGGGTCACGCTTTCGGACTGAGCAGAGGTGTTCCGCAAAGCGGTCACCCAGTCTATGTTTGCTCTCCCCAATGTAGAGGTGACTGCATTGTGAGCAGTGAATTCAGTAAACTAATTTGAAGGTAGTACAAGTAAATTGCTGCTTTTCCTGGAAGGAGGAGTGCTTGGGGCCTTGGATGGTGACAAGAGAGGAGATAAAAGGGCAGGTATTACCCCTCCTGTAATTGCATGGGAAGGTGCCATGGGAAGGGGACGAGATGTTGAAGGTGATGGAGGAGTGGACCAGGGTGTCGTGGAGGTAACAATCCTTTTGGAATACTGACAGGGGAGGGGAAGGGAAGATGTATTTGGTGGTGGCATCACACTGGAGGTGGCAGAAATGGCGGAGGGTGATTCTTTGGATGTGGAGATTGCTGGGATGGAAAGTGAGGACAAGGGGAACCCTGTCATGGTTCTAGCTGAGGGGAGGGGGGTGACGAAGGGGTGAGGGCTGAAATGTGGGAAATGGTTTTTTTATTCATTCATGGGATGTGGGCGTTGCTGGCTAGGCCAACATTTATTGCCCATCCCTAATTGCCATTGAGAAGGTGGTGGTGAGCTGCCTTCTTGAACCACTGCAGTCCTTGTGTGGTAGGTACACCCACTGTGCTGTTAGGAAGAGAATTCCAGGATTTTGACCCAGCGACAGTGAAGGAACGGCGATATAGTTCCAAGTCAGAATGGTATGTGACATGGAGGGGAACTTGCAGATAGTGATGCTCCCATGCATTTGCTGCCCTTGTCCTTCTGGCTGGTGTAGGTCATGGGTTTGGAAGGTGCTGTTGAAGGAGCCTTGGTGCGCTGCTGCAGTGCATCTTATAGATGGTACACACTGCTGCCACTGTGCATCAGTGGTGGAGGGAGTGTATGTTTGTGGATGGGGTGCCAATCAAGCTTTATCCTGGATGCTGTCGAGCTTCTTGAGTGTTGTTGGAGCTGCACCCATCCAGGCAAGTGGAGAGTATTCCATCACACTCCTGACTTGTGCCTTGTAGATGGTGGACAGGCTTTGGGGAATCAGGAGGTGAGTTACTCACCACAGGATTCCTAGCCTCTGACCTGCTCTTGTAGCCATGGTATTTATATGGCTACTTCAGTTCAGTTTCTGGTCAATGCTAACCCCTAGAATGTTGATAGTGGGGGATTCAGCAATTGTAATGCCATTGAATGTCAAGGGGAGATGGTTAGATTCTCTCTTGTTTGAGATGGTCATTGCTATTTGCCATTGTCAATTGCCAATAGGGCCCTGTCAAACACAGTGGGGGGGGGGGGGGTGGAAATCCTCAGTTGAGGAAAAAGGAAGACATTACAGAGGCGCTGTTGTGGAAGGTTGCATCATCAGAACAGATGCGTCGAAGACAGAGAAACTGGGAGAATGGAATGGAGTCCTTACAGGAAACGGAGTGAGTCAGTGTAGTCAAGGTAGACGTGGGTGTCGGTGGGTTTATAATGAATATTAGTGGACAGTCTATTCCCAGAGATGGAGACAGAGAAGTTGAGGAAGGGAAGGGAGATGTCGGAAATAGACCATGTAAAGGTGAGAGAAGGGTGGAAATTGGAAGCAAAGTTGATGATGTTTTCCAGTTCGGGGCGAGAGCAGGAAATGGCACAGATACAGTTATCAATATACTGGAAAAAGAGGTGAGGGAGGGGCCTGAGTAGGACTGGATTACGGAATATTTGACATATCCCACAAAAAGACAGGCATAACTTGGACTCATAACAACACCTTTTATTTGAAAGAAGTGAGTGGAGTTGAAGGAGAAGTTGTTCAATGTAAGAACAAGTTCAACCAGACGAAGGAGGGTGGTGGTGGATGGGAACTGGTTGGATCTCTGTTTAAGGAAGAAGCGGACAGCCCTTAGAATGTCCTTGTGGTGGATGGAGCTGTGGAGAGATTGGACGTCCATAGTGAAGAGGAGGCAGTTAGGGCCAGAAAACTGGAAATTGTCGAACTGATGTAGGGCGTCAGAAGAGTCACGGATATAGGTGGGAAGAGACTGGACCAGGGGAGAAATATAGAGTCATAATAGGAAGAAATGATTTCAGTGGGGCAGGAACAGACTGAAATGATGGGTCTACCAGGACAGTCCTGTTTGTGGATTTTGGGAAGGAGGTAGAAGCATGCTATCTGGGGTTGCAGGACTATGAGGTTGGAAGCTGTAGAGGGAAGATCTCTGGAGGAGATGAGGTCAGTGACAGTCCTGGAGACAGTGGCTTGATGTTCGGTGGTGCGGTCCTGGTCCAGGGGGTGGTAGGAAGAAGTGTCTGAGAGTTGGCGCTCAGCCTCTGCAAGGTAGAGGTTGATATGCCAGATAACAACAGCACAACCCTTGTTAGCAGGCTTGAGCACAATGTTGGGGTTATACTTGAGAAAACAGAATGAAACAAGTTCGGAGGGAGACAAGCTAGAGTGAGCGAGGGGAGAGGAGAAATTGAGATGGCCAATGTTACACCGACAGTGCTCAATGAAAAGATCAAGAGTGGGTAACAGGCCAGAGGGAGGGAGACTACTGGAGGTGGGTGAATAGATCTGCTGGTTGGGGGCAGGATACCTGGTCAAAGAAGTGAGCCCGGAGGCGAAGGCGACAGAAGAAGAGCTCAACGCCATGCCAAGTGCGAAATTCATTGAGGTCGGGGCATAAGGGAATAAAACTGAGTCCTTTGTTAAGTACAGATCATTCAGCGTCAGGGGAAGGCAAGAGGGTATTGTGAATACATGGCAAGGGGTCAGATTAGGAGAAGGGATGGGGTCAGAGGGAAGTGAAGGGGAAGAAGGTGCTGGAGGGGCATTGGTACCCATGAGCTGCTGGAGTTTGCATTCCTTAACACCTGAAAGGAAGCAAAAAAGTTTTTTGTTAATGCGTCGGATAAGACAAAGGATGAAATGAAGCTGCAGAGCAGAACAGCTTTGAGGTGAGTCGGTGCTTCTGGAGAAAGAGGTCAAGTGTGTACATGTGGCAGCACATGGCAGTGAGAACAGCAGTCCCAGGAACGTTGTATATCTCGGCGAGACCTTTAATCCTGGGTGGATTGAAAACATGAAGGATGGAACTTCAGTTGGAATCGCGTGGAATAAGTCGGAGCCGGAGACTGTTGCTGAGGAAGGAGATGTGGCTGTGAAAATGAGTTTTGGTAGACACCTTATCAAACACCAGGAGGGAAATAGAAAGCAATGAAGGTGAACAAGGTAAAAGAGACTAAAGAAAATCCATTCAGCGAGAAGAGCAGAACTTCTTCAAGGTAGGCATTCCTGGAAGAGAAGTGGCAGTGAATTAAACACTGAAATAAAAGCAAAATACTGCAGATGCTGGAAATACTCAGCAGGCTAGGCAGCATTTGAGGAGAGAGAAGCAGAGCTAACATTTCAGGTCTGTGACCTTTCATCAGGCTGGCAAAGGTTAGAAAAGTATTAGGTTTTAAGCAAGTGAAGGGGGGGGGAGGGGTGTTGGTGGGGAAGAGAACAAAAGGGAAGGTGTGTGATAGGGCAGAGGGCAGGAGAGATTAAATCACAAAGATGTCATAGGATAAAGGCAAAGAGAGGGTTAATGGTTGTGGTGAAAGACAAGTAAAGATTTATGGTTGCACTAGTGTATACACTTGGGTGCATGAGAAAATGTTATGTTGTTAAATTTCTGTTGTTTAATTTGGTCACATAAATATTATCTTGCACCACCCCATTCTTGGTTGTTGGGTGGCAAGTCACCTTTAACTTGTTTGATGATGAATGTGGAGATATGAATTGATGGGATCAACAAAGAACAACAAAGAACAACAAAGAACAGTACAGCACAGGAACAGGCCATTCGGCCCTCCAAGCCTGCGCCGATCTTGATGCCTGCCGAAACTAACACCTTCTGCACTTCCGGGGCCCATATCCCTCTATTCCCTTCCTATTCATATATTTGTCAAGATATCTCTTAAATATCGCTATCGTATCGGATCAATGAGGGGATGTTCATGGCGTTGGTTGTTTTCAGGACTGCTTTGTGTCAGTGGCATTGGCACTGGTGAGGAGGGAAGCAGGAATAGTGGTTGTTGCACGTGCTTGTGACATGGGTCCGTGAAGTGAACCTTGCATTTATAAAAGCATCTCTGGCAGCAATGTGAGCAACTATGGGGTGCTTTTCTTCATCACCTTCCTCCCCTTTGTCTTCCTCCTCCTTCTGCTCCCTTTCCGAATTGTCCAAGGAGGATCTGAGTTCCCCGTTTTATTCCTCCCCTAGGTCCAAACCTCGCTGTTGCACAATGCTGTGCAGAGAGTCGCAAACCATGACCATTCTGGCCACCCTGGCTGGTACGTACTGAAAGGCACTTGAACGCATCTTCAGTATGCCGATGGCTTGTTTGATCACGCAGCTGGTGGTCATACAGCATTCATTTGCAGCGCTGTTGACCTTCATTGTTCAAGTTTCTGACTGGTATCATCAGCCAAATGAGTCTCCCTTGTCTCCTAGCAGTTACTTCTTAAGTCTTCTTGCAGGTCCAAAGAGGTCAGGGAGCTTGAAAAGCCGCTGGATGAAAACATCATGGCAGCTCCTGAGGAATCATGTGCACATCAGCAGAAATAGCTTTTTGTGGTTGCACAACAGCTGCACATTGATGGAATGGCAGACCTTGCGGTTGGTGAACACTCCTGCTTGATCTGTGGGTGCCCAGATTGCTACGTGTGTGCAGTTAATGATGCTTTTCACCTGCGGGAAGCCAGCCAGTACTGCAAACCTGAACGCCTGTTCATTCTGATTGGTGTAATCATAGGCGAAGTTGACATAATTGGAGGCCTTGGCAAACAATCTATCAATCACATGTCTTATGCATTTGTACACTGCCGACTGAGAGACCCTGGTAATGTCTCCAGCAGAGCACTGGTAGAATGCAAAGGCAAAAAGGTTAAGGGTGGTGGTGACTTTGACAGCCATTGGCAACATGTGGCCATCAGGTCCAGCAGGAGCAGAACTTCTTCTAGGAGGCTGCAGATGACTGACACACTTGACATAACAGCCTGAGCCTCCTGAAACACTGCTGTTCAGCCTTTGCCTGTAGATCCTGTTTTGAGTGTCATGCCTCCAGGGAGGTTTTCCCCTTTCTACTTGTCAACTTCAGGTCTCTGAGCAGCAGGCTGGTGCTGCTGCTGGTGTTGTTGCTTCTGGTGCTGCTGCTGGTCATATTGGTCCCTGTCTGAGGTCCAATCGAAAGAAGCCATCGTGCCATCCATCTTGATTTGATTGAAGAAACCTCCAAGTAACCTCTCAGGAAAAGTACTGTGAACCAACACTTTCCAACCAGCAGGTAAGAAAGCAGCTGTGAGTATTGAGTATTTATTGCAGTATTTCCTTGAGTTAGAGTCACCCCACTCAATTGCCACTGTGCTCTGGCCTGTCTTCACTGGCG
This sequence comes from Heterodontus francisci, assembly GCF_036365525.1. Classification (NCBI taxonomy): domain Eukaryota; kingdom Metazoa; phylum Chordata; class Chondrichthyes; order Heterodontiformes; family Heterodontidae; genus Heterodontus; species Heterodontus francisci. Next base: position 112,941,071 of record NC_090374.1, read on the forward strand.
ACTTTCAAGAAATCCGGGAAGTGCATGGATGCAATGTTAAATTTGAAAGTGAGTTGAAATATCGTTCTAATTCAGTGATTAACATATATTAATAGGCAACTCGCCTCTTCCAAGGGCCTTGTGGTCAAGCAGCCTAATGCGCTCGGTTTAAACCCTGAAGTGGGACGATTGGAGCCAGCTTCCTGATGCACTGATATTTTTTGCTAGTTTTAACATCCCACCCACCCACACTCAAACCTATGCGCTCCTCCAGATTAAAAATCCCCTCATGTAAACTAAAAGGTTATATTTAGCTCCAGGGACCCGGGTTCAATTCTGGGTACTGCCTGTGTGGAGTTTGCAAGTTCTCCCTGTGACCGCGTGGGTTTTCGCCGGATGCTCCAGTTTCCTCCCACCGCCAAAGACTTGTAGGTGATAGGTAAATTGGCCATTGTAAATTGCTCCTAGTGTAGGTAGGTGGTAGAGAATATGGGATTACTGTAGGGTTAGTATAAATGGGTGGTTCTTGGTCAGCACAAACTCGGTGGGCCGAAGGGCCTGTTTCAGTGCTGTATCTCTAAATAAATAAATATACATATTGAAATAGGAATCTAATTATTTTAAATTTTCTAGTTCTTTATATGGCCAATCAGGTCTAACTAGAACAAGTTACAAGACTTCTTAATCGTAGGTAACTTTTATCAGATCCCGAGAAATTCCAGTCTCATTGGGCTTGTCAGCTGCTTAAACTTTTCCATTCATCCCCTATTGATCACAGTTCAGCCAAGCTATGTATGTCTCAATTTCCCCACCCTCCCCATGAGGACAATTTCTTTTTAAAGGAACAGACATTAAACTTACTAAAGCTATTGTTTTTATTTCAGATCGCAGGGTTAGAACATAGGAAATAAGAGCAGGAATAGGCCACAATACTCCAGATGCTGTCTCACCAAGGCTCTATATAATTGCAGCAAGACTTCTTTACTTCTGCATTCCAATCCTCTTGCAATAAAGGCCAACATACCACTTGCCTTCCTAATTGCTTGCTGCACCTGTATGTTAGCTGTCAGTGACTTATAAACAAGGACAACCAAGTTCCTTTGGACGTCAACACCTCCCAATCTCTCACCATTTAAGAAATACTCTGTATTTGTTTTTCCTACCAAACTGGATAACTTCAGATTTTTCCTCATTATAGGTTGTGCTAATACTGTAATATTAAAATTAAATTAGATTCCAAACATTCAATTTTACATAAAAATCAAGATTTTCAAATTTCCCTTTTTCACCCATTGCCTCTTATCTTTCCCCTTTATTTGTATTAAAGAGTTTTACCTTTCCTCTTTTCTTTTGTTCATCTAACCTTTATATTCTCATCTCCTATTTTTTTTAAAAAATGAATTCATCTTCACTTTATTTCTTCTCTGTCTGACTCCCACTGTCCATTTTGGAAATTAAAGCAAAGTGCAAAAACCTGTATTTTGATTGGCTAGAAACTAGTTCAAAAACTATTTCAGACCCAGTAGAATACCAGCGAACTGAAAATTTCACCTGATCATATAATAGATGTGAATGGTCAATTTTTCCATCATATTGATGTCATAAGACTATATCCTAGCATTTATGCAGAAGTTCAAGGCTTCATCTCCTGTCACAACCAAAAGGTTTAAAATTGGAAATTGGCAGGAATGGTGCAAGAAATGGAGCTGCTCCATTTTAACTGCTTGCCTACTCCATTCACAGCCAGCAGAGTTAAAATTCCATCCCCCCTGCATTCCCTCCATCTTCAATTTTTTAAGTATCTACAGATGTACATGTTGACACTATTGATAACAGTTTAAACTATTTCTAAGGTGTAAACAAAATTATTCATAACCCCACACCGCCCCCCCCCACCAGAAGGACAATTCCTTTATAAAGCAAAGAAACACATGGAAAAGGCAAATTGAAAAGTGATATGCACAGAATCCTTCCCATTAATTATTCCAATACTTTATAAAGAGAAAGTTTGAATGAAATTCTGTTTCTTTTTACAGAACCAAAGCTCATTAATGTGAAAACTGAGACAAAACAGAAAGACTACTTGTCTAGCGCTTGAAAAGACTTGAAACCTCAAATATTATTGTGAGCATAGAAAAAGGAGAAACAATAATAGAAGCAACTGAAATTATTAGTGCATTCAAATGCATAATGCAATTTTATAGAACTCAGAATGCTGAATGGAAGAAGATTATTTGAAGCACTCAATCAAAAGGAATTTGGCTGAATATAAAAAGGGACAAGCTGGACTAGTTTCAGTTCTAGAAATTAAAAAAAGCAATTCAAGTTCTTTCCTCTGGGGGAAAATACAAGGGGGCGATGGCCTGCCAGCAGAATTTTACAAAGCTTTAAGCTTCCAATTTCTGACTCAAAGGCTTACAAAGAATCTTAGCGACAGTAGTGAACCAGTCAATTACCTTGGTCCTGGTAAAGATGAGAAAAGACCGAACAGACATTGGAGCAGCTTTTATGATAGTAAGGAACCGAACCAAAGAAGTGAGAAAAATCCAAACATGCTCAGTTCAACCATATTGCCTCTAAGAACTTGCTTCTGGTCCATGAGGTAAATTATTTCTGGTGAGACAGTTATAATCTATAAGATTGTTTGTTTTTGCTTCCACTGTAACCAAGTCTGAGAATCAAATGTTGGAGAGAATACATACAATTCTTTTGGTTGTGGCCCTGAAAGACTGTTCAAGAACAAAAACCAGACCATTTGCGTGATACAGGGTATAAATGAAACTGTTGTGCAGTAATCAGTATTTAAAGGATGGAACTGTCTAAGTTTATAGGTTTGTGGGGCACAAGATATACTCTTGATGAAGTTATAGGTTGAAATTGCCTAAGATTCTAACCCTATGAATGTGCCTTCAAATACCGCCAATCCCACCTCCCTACTCCCCATCTCCTCCAACCCCCTCATGGATTTTTTCCTTGGTGTCCATCTGTACCCTTGCCAAATTAATGCACCATGCTGCAGAGAGTCAAGACATGGGTTCATGTCCTCCAATTCATCAGCTGGACCAACAGAAGATGATGATATGTGGGTGCAGATGTTCCCATGGACGGGTAGAGACAATTAAAGATAGATTCAAACTTCTCTTGAGCACCTGTTAGTGGTCAGTTATAAACTAGCACTGGATTGGAGCAATAACCATGACAATGATAACAACAACATACATTTACATACTGTTTCCCATGTGGATAAATGCCTCTGAGTACTTTACAAAGGAGCAGATGGACACCAAGCAAGAAGTAGGGGTGTTGTGTTATCTGTAGCTATATTCATAGAGTTAGGTCCTTTGCAGGCTTTTAAAGCAGGGTGAGAGGTAATAAGGAGCATTGGTTTTGTGGCTAAAAGAGGATTGAGTGAGTGTGAAAGAAGAAGAATGAGAGGAACAGGTAGACACAAACTGGGATGCAGAACTGAAGAAGATTTCCAGATAAAATGCACTGAGGTTGGGAGGGATTTTAAGATAAGGATGAAGGTTTTGAAATGTATTTGTTGGAGCAAGGGGAATCAAGCATAAGGTTACATACCTGACTTCTCAATCAGAGAATGCCCTGTAGATGTGAAGACACAATTAGATGCTATTTATAATAGAGTTGGTATTTAAACTTGAAGGATTGGATTAAAGGCTGAAAAGTCTTCTTTATCTAAACCTATCTTGTGACCTTGTCATTTTGCGACAATGAAATTGTTGCAACATATGGTGGATTTTATAAATAATACTAATATAGGGAAAATCCTATGGGACATGCTGACCTCTGACCCTGATGTTCAAAGCTCCATGTTGGGAGCACAAGTTCATCGAATGTATCTTATGTGTTCATTATTTTTTCATACTTAACTGGTGATTGTGTCACTATTTACACCCCTGCCACAGCTCATGTGCTGCTGAAACTCTTATCTATGCCATTGTTACTTCTAGACTCGACTATTCCAATGCTTCCTTGCCTTCCTGCCACCTTGGTCCCTCTGTAAACTTGCACTCATCCAAAACTCTGCATCTTAACTCACACGAAGTCCCATTCATGCATCAACCTTGTGCTCGCTGACCTGCATTGGCATCTGGTCCAGCAGCACCTTGCTTTAAAAGTCTTACCTTTGTTTTCAGATCTCTCAATGGCCTTGCCCCTCCCTATCTCTGTGATCTCTTGCAATAACCCTCCTCCAATTCTGGCCTCTTGAGCATTACTGATTTTAATTGCTCCACAATTGGCTTTCAGCTGCCAAGGCCCTTATCTCTGGAATTCCCTCCCTAAACCTCTCCACTTCACTACTTCTCTCACCTGCTTTAAGACATTCCTTAAAACCTATCTCTTTCACTAAGCTTTTGGTCACCTTTACCTTGTGTGACTCGCTGTCAAATTTTGTTGATAATGCTCCTGTGAAGATAAGGATGAGGATTTTGAAATTGATTTGTTGGGGCATCTTGGGATGATTTACTATGTTAAAGACACTATATAAATGCAAGTTTCCATTGTTATTGTTGTTTAGTCCTTTGATGAGAATATCACCATACATCAACTGTGTGAACCACACCAATTATAGATACTCAACACCAACTCTTTATTTTAAACATAGTTATGTAGGGTTTAGAGTATTTTGTATGCCTTACTTTTATGAATAGCTTTGTAATACTCTTTCTGCAAGAAACTGTAGTGTCAAGACTTTACTGCAAAGCATGATGGTCAGTTTCGCTGAAAAATGTCAATGTTAGGATACATATGTGCATGGAGTGGTACACAGCTCACACTGGAAAGGGGAAGTTATGTGGATGGAAAGGGCCCCACACACCAACTCAATACAGTTTATTGCAGGGGCTACAGGCTTTCCACATAAGGCAAACCCTTCATCCCAGGAATCAACCTAGTGAACCTTCTCTGAACTGCCTCCAATGCAAGTATATCCCTCCTTAAATAAAGAGACCAAAAGTGTACGTAGTACTCTAGGTGAAGTCTCACCAACACCCTGTACAGTTGAGGCAAGACTTCCCTACTTTTATGCTCCATTCCCTTTGCAATAAAGACCAACATTCCATTTGCCTTCCTAATTACTTGCTGTACCTGCATGCTAACTTTTTGTGTTTCATGTATGATAATACCCAGATCCCTCTGTACCGCAGCATTCTACAGTTTCTCTCCATTTAAATAATATTTTGTTTTTCTATTCTTCCTCCAAAGTAGATAAATTCACATTTTCCCACATTGTACTCCATCTGCCAATCTTTTGCCGACTCATTTACCCTTTCTATATCCCTTTGCAGACTCTCTATGTCCTCCTCACAACTTGCTTTCCCACCTATCTTTGTATCATCAGCAAATTTCATTAGTATACACTGTGTCCCTTTATCCAAGTCATTTATATAAATTGTAAATAGTTGAGGCCCCACCACTGATCCCTCTGGTACTCCACTAGTTACAGTTTGACAACCTGAAAAATGACCCATTTATCCCTACTCTCTTATTTCCTGTTAGCTAATCCTCTATCCATGCTACTATATTACCCCCAACACCATGAGCTCTTCTCTTGTGTAGTAACCTTATCGAATGCTTGTTGGAAATCCAAATACTACATCTGCTGGTTCCACTTTATCCACCCTGCATGGTAGATCCTCAAAGAACTCTAATAAATTAGTCAAACATGATTTCTCTTTCATAAAACCATGTTGACTCTGCCCGATTGTATATGGTTTTCTAAATGTTCTGCTACTACTTCCTTCATAAAGGATTCCACCATTTTGCCAATGAAAGATGTTAGGATAACTGGCATATAATTTCCTGCTTTCTCTCTCCCTCCTTTCTTGAATAGGGGCATTAAATTTGTGGTTTTCCAATCCACTAGGGCCTTTCCAGAATCTAGGGAATTTTGGAAGATGACAACCAATGCATCCAATATCTCTATGCCACTTCTTTTAAGACCCTAGGGTGCAGGCCATCTAGTCCAGGGGAATTGTCAGCCTTTAGTCCTATTAGTTTCCTCAGTACTTTTTCTCTAGTGATAGTGATTGTTTTATATGCCTCCCACCCTGATTTTCTACTATTATTGGGATGCTTTTAATGTCTTCTACTGTGAAGACAGATACAAATATTTGTTCAAAGTCTCTGCCATTTCCTTGTTTCCCATTATTATTAAAGTGGGTGTTGTTGTACATAATATTTCAATACACTAAAATATAATTATATCTTATGCATGAAGTGATTTTTATTTGTTTTACGGGATGTGGAAATCTCTGGCAAGGCCAGCATTTGTTGCCCATCCCTAATTGCCTTGAGAAGGTGGTGGTGAGCTGCCTTCTTGAACCGTTGCAGTCCATCTGGTTTTGGTATAGCCACCGTGCAGTTAGGAAGGGAGTTCCAAGATTTTGATCCAGCGACAGTGAAAGAATGGCGATATATTTCCAAGTCAGGATGGTGTGTGGCTTGGAGGAGAACTTGCAGATGGTGATGTTTCCATGCAGCTGCTGCCCTTGTCCCTCTAGATGGTAGAGCTTGTGGGTTTGGAAGGTGCTGTTGAAGGAGGTGTGGTGAGTTGCTACAGTGCATCTTGTAGATGGTACACACTGCTGCTAATGTGTGTTGGTGGTTGGGAGAGCAAATGATTAACATGGTGGATGGGGTGCCGATCAAGCTGGCTGCTTTGTGCTTTGTCCTGGATGGTGTTGTGCTTCCTGAGTGTTGTTGGAGCTGCACTAATTCAAGCAAATGGAAAGTATTCCTTCACACTCCTGACTTGTGTCCTATAGATGGTGGACAGGCTTTGAGGAGTCAGGAGGTGGGTCACTCACTGCAGAATTCCTAGCCTCTGACCTGCTCTTGTAGCCACTGTACTTATGTAGTTACTCAATCTCAGCTTCTGGTCATTAGTAACCCCCAGAATGTTGATAGTGGGGGATTCAGCGATGGTAATGCCATTGAATGTCAAGGGAAGATGGTTAGATACTTTCTTGTTGGACATGGTCATTGCCTGGCACTTGTGTGACGTGAATGTTGCTTGCCACTTATCAGCCCAAGCCTGGATATTGTCCATGTCTTGCTGCATTTCTACGTGGACTGCTTCAGTATCTGAGGAGTTGCGAATGGTACTGAACTTCGTACAATCATCAGCGAACATTCCCACTTCTGACCTTATGATTGAGGGAAGGTCATTGATGAAGCAGCTGAAGATGGTTGGGCCTAGGACGCTACCCTGAGAACCTCCTGCAGTAATGTCCTGGAGCTGAGATGATTGGCGTCTGACAACCACAACCATCTTCCTTTGTGGTAGATAACAATGGAGAGTTTTCTCCCGATTCCCATTGACTTCAATTTGGCTAGGACTCCTTGATGCCACACTCGGTCAAATGCTGCCTTGATATCAAGGGCAATCACTCTAACCTCACTTGAATGTCATTATGGCCTAGAAATTCGAAAATGCTTCACACATTTTACAGGTGCAAAATGGGCACAAAAGTGACCAATATGGCAGGTGGCATGAGCATGCAAATTCTGTGTTGGAAGCATGCCGCAGCCAAATTGAGAAAAGCATCAAAAGAGACATCCATGGCCTATCTCGGAAACAATAAGTGTTTGATTGTGTTTGGGACAAAATGTGTTAAGTACATTTTTGTATAAAAGCTTAAGATACAAAGGCATTCAAATCTGATTGTTAACTTTGTTTCATTTAAAAAAAAAATTCTACTCTTTCGTGTCTTTTCCAGTATAGTAACGCTGAAGACTTTGGATTTTCTGATTCCAATCTTATCATTAATTCTGTTATTCCTTCCTTTGGGTACACCTGACACTCAAGCTGTGGTGAATGAACAATCATTTTCACATTGCAGTAAACATACTGAAGTGAAATAATTTTCTTGCCACAAATGTTATCTTACATAATTTATGAAAATTTTGCAGAATGTCAATAACAACAATGATCGTATCATGTCACTTAGGTATTCAACAAAGCACAAGAGATAAGCTTTCAGAAGAACATTGCAGTAAATGATAAGGAAAAGATAAGTTTAAGCTTCAAGAAGTAAAAAAAAAAGAATTTATATAGTGCCTTATCACATCATCAAAACATTTCAAAGTGCTTCATCTTTTTGGGGTGATGTGGTTGTTGTCATGTAGGTAACTATAAAAGGAAAGCAATGTGACAGCAAAAACAAAAAATATAATTAGACCATTACATTCAACAGTATGTCTTTAAGATGCTGTTCTAAGCAACATGGCTCTTGAATCAAATGACTTACCAACATTCCTCTTCAGTGAGCCTGACAGATGCTTCTGCTCACTTTAGGATTCCTTTCCTTCTTACTTATATTTTATTGTGAAGTGAGTTAACTTTGCTTCCTTCTTGAAAGAAAGCCAAATGTCAGGTATTTTCATAGTTATGCCCTTGATTGACACAGTAAAGAAAAGAGAAAGCATAAGTTACAATGGAAGTATAATAGGTATACACAAAATCCTTATAAATTGAAGCTCCCGCAACATTAGAAGGTCGTTAGACTAGGTTTCTCTGTAGAGAAGTAAAGAAAACTGAAGTATGAATCAAATGGTGCATCTCTTAATGGTTATTATACAATGAAAGTGTCCTGGGACACCAAGAATAACTTACATTTATGTAGGGTTTCTCACATCAATGAACATGTTTGAACACTTTACAAGGGGGCAGGTGGATATTGAACGGGATGTGAATACTTTCTCAGTACACATCCTCACAATAGCCGTAGCAAAAAAGTCTTCAGACAAAGGAATTTTCCTCCACACAAGATCGGATGGCAGGTTGTTCAACCTTACCCGTCTTAGAGCGAAGACCAAAGTACGGAAAGTCCTCATCAGGGAACTCCTCTTTGCTGATGATGCTGCATTAACATCCCACGTGGATGAGTGTCTGCAGAGACTCATCGACAGGATTGCGGCTGCCTGCAACGAATTTGGCCTAATCATCAGTTTCAAGAAAACGAACATCATGGGACAGGATGTCAGAAATGCTCCATCCATCAAGATCTGCAACCACACTCTGGAAGTGGTTCAAGAGTTCACCTACCTAGGCTCAACTATCACCAGTAACCTGTTTCTCGATGCAGAAATCAACAAGCGCATGGGAAAGGCTTCCACTGCCAAGTCCAGACTGGCCAAGAGGGTGTGGGAAAATGGTGCACTGACACAGAACACAAAAGTCCGAGTGTTTCAAGCCTGTGTCCTCAGTACCTTGCTCTACGGCAGCGAGGCCTGGACAATATAAGTCAGCCAAGAGCGACGTTGCAACGCATTCCATCTTAGCTGTCTCCAGAGAATCCTTGGCATCAGGTGGCAGGACCATATCTCCAACGCAGAAATCCTTGAGACAGCCAACATCCCCAGCATGTACGCCCTACTGAGCCAGTGGCACTTGAAATGGCTTGGCCAGGTGAGCTGCATGGAAGATGGCAGGATCCACAAGGACGTATTGTACAGCAAGCTCGTCACTGGTATCAGACCCACCGGCCGTCCATGTCTCTGCTTTAAAGACATTTGTAAACATTACATGAAGTCTTGTGACATTGACCACAAGTCGTGGGAGCCAGTTGCCAGCGATCGCCAGAGCTGGCGGACAGCTATAAAGGTGGGGCTGAATACAGGCAAGTTGAAGAGACTCAGCAGTTGGCAGGAAAAAAGACAGAGTGTAAGGAGAGAGCCAACTGTGTAACAGCCCAGACAACCAACTTTACCTGCAGCACCTGTGGAAGAGTCTGTCACTCTAGAATTGGCCTTTATAGCCACTTCAGGCGCTGCTCCCCAAAGCACTGACCACCGCTAGGGGCTTACCCATTGTCTTTCGAGTCAAGGAGGCCAAAACGAAACATGTCCTCAAATGCATCCCAATGACACTTGTGATGCATCTACCTGTTGGTCACCCTCATTGAATGCACTGCATCCATCTAATGCACACATGCCTTACAGACACTCATAGGTCTTCCCTGCCACTTTGCAGGAAAGGAGAGCCAAAATACAAGGAAGAAGGAGAGAAGCAGAGCATTTCCACCACAGGTTATGCAGTTCATGTCTGCAGAGGATGAGGCCATAGAGATAAGCGGCATATCAGCATCCCTGACCATTGGAGATGGCAAAACTCAGACTTCACTGTTGCATGGTGACAACGTTAAATACCTCTGACCCACATCACATGCAAGACTCAGTCAGGTTGACCTGATTTCAGCACCGAATGAAATATCACCACCCTAATCATGCTGAAGTACAATGTTTTAACATTCCCAAGGCTAAAGCACATCTGTCTTTTCTCTCCTCCAGAGCCATCAGAACAGCAGCAGATGCCTGTTCAGGCTGATATTTCCTCAGAGGAGCTGATTGCTTCTGTGGGTGCACCATCACAGGACACCTGCTTACCAGGCATCAGCACAGATGTAAGCACTTCAGTGGGTTCCATTAGAGAGTTAGGTAGAATCTCACCTGGTGAATTATAGTTGACACGTGAACATGAGCAGAGTGTGGTGGTAAGGGCAGCTGTGTCCAGTCCACATCAGAGGGCACAGCCCACACAAGGTCTGCTCAGCTGGACAGAGATGCTGAACTCTGGGAGTCATCAATTACAGATGATCAGCATGAAACGTAAAAACAAAATGTGTGAGGTCCTGGCAGTCGTGTCAGGTATACAGTCCACAATTGCAAAGAGAATGGTAGAGTTCAACTCAAGCATTTGAGGATTGATGTTGCAGGCCATTGTGAAGATCTCTGGATAGAGTGGCCTCCACTGTAGAACTTAAATGCAATGCTCTAATCAGTCCTTGCAGGCCCTGACCACTGTCTTGCAGCTATGGATATCAACATATCTGCCACCTTAAAAAGGATGACAGATAGCTTAACCTTGGTCTTACAAGGTGCATGGGAAATGGATCGATGGTTGGCATGGAGTGGTCAGCACAGATTGGGTGTACAACAGAGCGCAGTGCAGAGTGAAAGTGGGACTCTCTGGTAAGCTGAAGGATGTGTGTATTGTCCAACTGAAATTTAGTTTAACTTTTTAGTTTTTAGTTTGACTTTTAGAACTTGACTTAGAACTTTAAAAACTGTACAATAAATTGCAAGGACATCAACACTTCACAGAAAATGCCTGCTAGTTGGAAATAACTGGCAATCAGCTGTAAGTGAATGAAACATAGAAACATAGAAAATAGGAGCAGGAGTAGGCCATTCGGCCCTTCGAGCCTGCTCCACCATTCATTATGATCATGGCTGATCATCCAACTCAGTAACTGTTCCCGCTTTCCCCCCATATCCTTTGATCCCTTTCGCCCCAAGAGCTATATCTAACTCCTTCTTGAAAACATACAATGTTTTGGCCTCAACTGCTTTCTGTGGTAGCGAATTCCACAGACTCACCACTCTCTGGGTGAAGTAATTTCTCCTCATCTCAGTCCTGAAAGGTTTACCCCGTATTCTTAGACTATGACCCCTGGTTCTGGACTCCCCCACCATCGGGAACATCCTTCCTGCATCTACCCTGTCAAGTCCTGTTAGAATTTGATAGGTTTCTATGAGATCCCCCATCACTCTTCTGAACTCCAGCGAATATAATCCTAACCGACTCAATCTCTCCTCATAGGTCAGTCCCGCCATCCCAACAATCAGCCTGGTAAACCTTCGCTGCACTCCCTCTATAGCAAGAACATCCTTCCTCAGATAAGGAGACCAAAACTGCACACAATATTCCAGATGTGGCCTCACCAAAGCCCTGTATAATTGCAGCATCCCTGCTCCTGTACTCTAATCCTTTTGCTATGAAGGCCAACATACCATTTGCCTTTTATACCGCCTGTTCCACCTGCATGCTTACCTTCAACAACTTGTGTACGAGAACACCCAGGACTCATTGCATATTCCCCTCTCTCAGTTTATCGCCATTCAGATAATAATCTGCCTTCCTGTTTTTGTTACCAAAGTGGATAACCTCACATTTATCCACAGTATACTGCATCTGCCATGCATTAGCCAACTCACTCAACTTGTCCAAATCACCCTGAAGCTTCTCTGCATCCTCCTCACAACTTACCCTCCCACACAGTTTTGTGTCATTTGCAAATTTAGAGATATTACATTTAGTTCCCTCATCTAAATCATTAATGTATATTGTGAATAGCTGGGGTCCTAGCACCGATCCCTGTGGTACCCCACTAGTCACTGCCTGCCATTCGGAAAAAGACCTGTTTATTCCTACCCTTTGTTTCCTGTCTGCCAACCAATTTTCTATCCGTCACAATACACTACCCCCAATCCCAAGTGCTTTAATTTTACACGCTAATCTCTTACATGGGACTTTGTCGAAAGCCTTCTGAAAGTCCAAATAAACCACATCCTCTGGCTTCCCCTCATCAACTCTACTAGTTACACCCTCGAAGAATTCTGGTAGATTTGTCAAGCATGATTTCCCTTTAGTAAATCCATGCTGACTCTGTCTGATTCTACCACTGCTCATCAAGTCCTTTGCTATAAAATCTTTGATAATTGACTCTAGAATTTTCTCCACTACCAACGTCGGGCTGACTGGTCTGTAATTCCCTGTTTTCTCCCTACCTCCCTTTTTAAATAGTGGGGTTACATTAGCTACCCTCCAATCTGTAGGAACTGTTCCAGAGTCTATAGAATCTTGGAAGATAACCACCAATGTATCCACTATTTCTAGGGCGACTTCCTTAAGTACTGTGGGATGCATACCATCAGGCCCTGGTGATTTATCGGCCTTCAATTCCATCAATTTCTCCAACACCATTTCTCTACTGATACTGATTTCCTTCAGTTCCTCCCTCTCACTAAGCCCTGTGTTCCCCAACATTTCTGGTATGATATTTGTGTCCTCCTTTGTGAAGACAGAACCAAAGTATGCATTTAGTTGGTCAGCCATTTCTTTGTTCCCCATAATAAATTCCCTTGTTTCTTACTGTTTTTGCCTGAATAAGTGCTAATTACTGTGAGCAGGAAACTGAGTCAGCAGTTGTAACTTGGGTGTGGCACAAAAAGGTGTACAAAAGTAAATAATATCTGCTGATGAACAAAGTGGTTACAGAAAAGGGTGCAGAAGGTGAGAATTTGGTGCAGAAGGGGAAGGAGCTTTTGCTTCCAAAACTTGTGGTTTTGTTCCAGGTTAATTTAATTTACTGATGACTTAAACTAGATCAAGTAGTTAGTTAAAAGACTAAAAGGTGTAAGTTAAGCATAAATAGGGGGAGAGAGAAAGCTTAGACCTGAATGGAGGCAAAGTATAAATTCAGTAAATCCAAAATCAACAAAAAAAATCAAGGAGTGCCGTCATAGGACAGCATGTAGGTGATTGGTTGGGAATTACTGTTGTTTTTTTTCTCTCTCTCTAAGTAGCACAGTGGGTTAAACTAAAAAAAAAATAGTTAGTAGTATAATAAATAAGGCTTGGCAGGGCACCCAGTCCCATTAAATAAACATCTTGTGCCATGTGACAATTCTGGGATGCTACTTGTGTCCTGGACAACTACAGTTGCCTGAAGTACCATCAAGTGGAGGAGCTTGAGCTTGGGTTTGGGAGCTTGAGCAGAAGTTGGAATCACTGTAGTGCAATCATGAGACATAGAGTCATAATGGCACAGAAGGAGGCCATTTGGCCCATTGAGTCCTTGCCAGCTTTCTGTAGAGCAATCCAGTCAGTCCCGTTTGCCTACTCCATCCCTGTAGCCCTGCAAGTTTATTTCCCACAAATGCTGATTCAGATTCCTTTTGAAATCATTGATTGTCCCCGTTTCCACCACCCTTACAGGCAGCAAGTTCAAGGTCATTACCACTCATTGCGTAAAAAGGTTCTTCCTCACATCCCCCCACATCTCTTGCTCTAAACCTTAAATCTGTGTCCCCTTATCCTTGTTACATCAGCTAATGGGAACAACTGTTCTTTATCTATATTACCTGTCAGAATCTCTAACAAATCTCCTCTCAATCTCCTTTGCTCCAAGGAGAACAACCCCAGCTTCTCCAACCTAACTTTGTAGCTACAATCCCTCATCCCTGGAGCTATTCTGGCAAATCTCCTCTGCACCCTCTCAAGGACCCTCACATCCTTCTGAAAGTGTGGTGATCAGAACTGGATGCAATACTCCAGTTGTGGCCTAACTCAAGCTTTATAAAGGTTCAGCATAACTTCCCTGCTTTTGTATTCAATAGCTCTATTTCTGAATCCCTAAGCCCCATATGATTTGCTCACTATTCTCTCAGCTACATGGATAGCATGTTCCAGGAGGTGGTCACCCTATAGCTTAAGAGAGTGCAGGCAGAGAGGGAATGAGTGATTGCCAGACAGACAAGGGGGACCAGGCAGATAGTGCAGGAGTCCCCTGAGTGCATCTTGCTCTTTAACCAATATTCAGCTCTGAATACTGGTGAAGGTGATGAGGTGTACAGCCAGACAAGACCGTAGGATCATGGGAGGCTCAGCTATATAGAAGGGGAAAAGGGAGGCCAAGAAAGCAATAGTGATAGTAGATTCAATAGTTACAGGAACAGACAGGCCTTTCTGCGGTCGCAGATGTGAATCCAGGATGGTATGTTGCCTCCCTGGTGCCAGTGTCAAGGATGCCATACGACCATATGAATTAGGAGCAGAAATAGACCATTCAGCCTGTAAAGCCTGCTCCGCCATTTAACAAGATCATGGCTGATCTGTTTCTGTCTTGAGTTCCACACTCCCATCTACCCCCGATAATCTTTGATTCCCTTGCCTAACAAGAATCTATCTACCTCCGCCTTAAAAATATTCAATGACCTCGCCTCCACCATCTTCTGAGGCAGAGAATTCCAAAGTCGCACAACCCTCAGAGAAATAATGTCTCCTCGTCTCTGTCCTAAAAGGGCGGCCCCTAATTTTCAAACAGTGCCCCCTAGTTCTAGACTCACCCACAAGAGAAAACACCCTTTCCACATTCACCTTGTCAAGACCCTTCAGGATCTTATATACTTCAGTCACGTCACCCCTCACTCTTCTAAACTCCAGTGAAAACAAGCTCAGTCTGTCCAACCTTTCCTCATTAGACAACCCACTCATTCCAGGTATCAATCTAGCATGGCATTGAGTGGCTCGAGAACATTCAGAGGGGGGAGGATAAATAGCCAGAGGTCATGGTCCATATCGGTACCAAGGACATAGGTAGAAAGAGGGATGAGGTCCTGCAGGCAGATTTTAGGGAGCTAGGAGAGAAATTAAAAACAGGACCCAAAGTAGTAATCTCTGGATTACTCCCAGTGCCACATGCTTGTGAGTACAGCAATAGGATAGTGCAGATGAAAGCATGGCTGGAGAAATGGTGCAGGAGAGTGTCATGTGTGTACACCTTTAAGAAGTGTGGCTACAAGATCATGTTAGTCATGTAAGAGCTATGATGTAACACAACATGTGATTCTGAGTGTTAAGCAGTATTGGAGATATACCTGTACAGTCAACACCTCCACCTTTAGCTGTTCTCTCGGTATTCAATAAAGAACCCACAATATTGTGCTACTGATCCCATCTGGAGTGGTCAGTCTTTGTGTACAATCCATAGTAGCACAGAGGTTCAAGGTACACGCAACTGAGAGCTTTAGATTCCTGAGGCATTGGAACTAGTTCTGGGGGAGGTAGGACCTATACAAGCCAGATGAGTTGCACCTCAACAATGCTGGGACCAATATTGTGGCAGACAAGTTTTCTAGTGCTCTTGGGGAGGGTTTAAATCAGCTTGGCAGGGGGATGAGAACCTGAATGTAGATTCAGAAGGGAGAAAAGCAAATGGAAGGCAGAAAATTAGTAAGCGTGTATGGAAACCAAAGGAAACAAAGGCTAGAAAATAGGTGACGAAGGATTTGTTCAGTGATTAATGGTATATATTTAAATACAAGGAGTCTGGTGAATAAGGCAGATGAGCTGAGAGTACAAGGAGACACTTGGAAGTATGATATCATAGCTAAAACTGAAATATGGCTTAAAGATGGGCAGGAATAGAAGTTCAATATTCCTGATTACAGGGTTTAGAGGTGGGATAAAGAGGGGAATAAAAATGGAGAGGGGGTCACGATATTGGTTAAAGAAACAATCACAGCTGTGAGGAGGGTTGATATTCTAGAAAGATCATCAAATGACACCATATGGATCGAACTGAGGAACAAAAATGGGGCAACCATACTGCTGGGAATATACTATAGACCCCCAACAGTCAGAGGGCAATAGAAGAGCAAATATGATGACATTGTTGAGGAGTGCAGAAACAGTAGGGCAGTAATAGAGGGATTTCAATTGCCCTAATATTAACTAGGATAAAATCAGTATAAACGGTATAAAGAATGCAGAATTATTAAAACACGTTCAGAGGAACTTTATTAGCCAGTACACAGCAAGCCCAACAAGATAAGGGCAGTTCTGGACTTAGTTTTGGGCAATGAACTGGGCAGGTGATAGGGGTATCAGTGGGAGATCAATTTGGTGGCAGTGATCATAATTCAGTTAGATTTAGCATAGTTATGGAAAAGCACAAAGATAGACCAAGAGTAAAAGTTTTAAATTGGGGAAAGACTAATTTTACGAAGCTGAGATGTGATTTTGCGAAAGTCGACTGGGAACAGCTACTTGAAGGTAAATCAATGTCAGAGCAGTGAGAGACTTTCAAAGTAGAGATAGAGAGGGTTCAGAACAAATAGGTTTCTACAAAGAAACAGGGTGGGACTCCCAAATCCAGACCTACCTTGATGTCAAAGAGCATACAGGGTAGGATAAAGCAAAAAAGGGAAGCTTATGCCAAATTTTAAGAGCTTAAAACTGCAGAAAGTCTAGAGGAGTACAGAAAGTACAGGGGTGAAATTAAAAAGAAAATTAGGAAAGCAAAGAGAGGGCATGAAAAATTATTGACAAGTAAAATCAAGGAAAACTCAAAGATGTTTTATAAATATGTAAAGAGCAAGAAGATAACTAAAGAGTGGGGTCTATTAGAGATTAAAAAGGGAACTTGTGCGAGGAGGCAGAAGACATGGGTGTGGTTCGTAATGAATACCTTGGAATTTTATGAGTGCGGCAGCATACTCTGATCTTGCCGGTCTTCCCGTGTGGATGCGCCGTCGCTGAACCCCCGCGATATTTTGCACGGGGGCTCATTTAAATTGAGGGGCCAGAGCGGCCGCCCCCGATAACATAGAGGGGGCGGCTGCTCTGTACCCAGCAACGGCGTCCGACGCCACCACGCAGGCAATGGCGCCATTTTTAAAGGGTTTCAAGCCCTTCAACTAGATTTAAATTTTTAAAGGTGCCACTACCCTGAAATGGGAAATAAAATTGTACTGATATTTTCAATCCCATTTCCAACCACTGCCCCCGCCCCCACTGAGTTATCAATAAATAAAATAACCCATCACCCCAGAAAACCAATTTTTTAAATGAGGACCTTTCAACCCCTCAGCTTCAGCAACTTTGACCCTCAACCTCTTCCCACCTTCCCCACACCCAATCGGGGCAGTTTTCCCCACTATTTCACACCACCCCATCCCGTTCGTCCCACCCCCGGCTTGAAATTTTCACTTCTCTCTCATCCCTATCAGTGTCAGGCCTTGGAATTCCAAATGTAGGAGTTCCGGCCAGTGGCTGGAATATTTGTGTGGGACAGCCTTAGCTACCAAGTATGTAATTATCCTTTAATTTAATAGCATTTGCATATTAAAATGAAGGCCCCGCCGTTGAGCGGCGGGAGGCCCGCACTAAGGCTGCGCCGCCGCTGGTAAAATGCGGCGGGGCCTTCTCAGCGTCGAGGGTCGTGGCAGGCCTCTCCTGGAAGAATTTCTTGGGCCCCCCGTCACAACCCCCGACATCGGGAGGCGAGTAAAATTCAGCCGCTTGTGTCTGTCTCCACAAAACAGGGGAACTATGCAGACAATGTAGTTAACAAGGAGGGGTGTGAAATACTGGATGGGATAAACAATCTTATACTGTTTGAAAAATTTTAGGCATCAGGACCATTTCTCGGCCCCAACCGGGCATGGTGCACCAACAGGTGGAATCTTCTGGGAGGCGACCAATTAACATGCTGCCTTTGCATTCACCATCCAATTAATGCTGAGGCAGAGGCCTGCAGCACTGGATGGACGGCACTGCTGATGAAGGTGAGGGAGCGCAAGGGCGCCTCAAGATGGAGGCACCCTTGGAGGTCTGCTGAAGATTTAAACATAAGAAAGGCCCACAGCTCTTAGGGCCATCAATATGGAGGGTAAACCTCTGCACAGGAATGGTCATGGCCCAGGCCTTTGGATTCATGCAGCTCAATAATGGGACCAGTGAGTTGAGGACAGCTGGCCCTCCTGCCTGCTGCCAGGCGTCACCTCCCAGCTTTGCTAGCTGCCCAACTCAGTGGGGGCTGATCCGATGCCTGGCAAATCCCAGCAGTGTCTGCACCTTGTCCCTAAGTGGGTTCTAATTGACCCTAATTGGCTACCTGCCATTGTCGGGCGGGTAGCTACTGCCACTTAGAGTGCACCTCTGGCAAAAGCACACAGAGGCAGGAACCCGTCAGGGCGCTGACCTGATGCGCAACTTTCAAAATTTGCTCCCGGCCTCACCTCCAAAGCTGCCTCCGTGGGGCTGGGAAGATTCCACCCAGTGAGAGAGGAAATGTTAAGGCGTTTAGCACCTTAGAGAGTAGATAAATCACCAGGCCCAGAAGAAATGTATCCCAGGCTGCTAAAGTAGCAAGACAGGAAATAATGGAAGCTCTGGCCATCATTTTCCAATCTTCTCTGTCTACAGGCGTGGTGCTGGATGACTGGAGTATTGCTAAAACTGTATCGTTGTTTAAAAAGGGAAGAAAGGATAAACCGTGTAATTACAAGCCAGCCAGCCTAACCTCACTGGTGGGCAAATTATTGGAAAGAGTTCTGATGGAGAGTCTCAATCAACATTTGAAAAGGCACAAATTAATCAAGGGCAGTCAGCATGGATTTATTGAGGGAAGAACTAACTTGATTGAACCTCTTTGTTACCTCCTCAAAAAATTCAATGAAGATAGTCCACATGGATTTTAGCAAGGCATTGAACAAGTGTCCCACATAGCAGAATGGTCATAAAATTAAAAGTTCATGGGATCCATGGGAAAGTGGCAAGTTGGATCCAAAATTGTGTCAGTGGCAGAAAGCAGAACGTAATGGTCAACAGGTGTTTCTGTGACTGGACGGCTGTTTACAGTGGGGTTCTGCTGGGTTCAGTACGAAGTCCCTTGTTTTTTGCAGTATATATCGATGATTTAAACTTAAATGTAGGGGACATGATTAAGACATTTACAGACAATACACAAATTAACTATATGGTTTATACTGAGGAAGAATGCTATACACTGCGGAAGATATCAAGGACTGGTTAGAACAAAGAACAAAGAACAGTACAGCAGAGGAACAGGCCATTCGGCCCTCCAAGCCTGCGCCGATCTTGATGCCTGCCGAAACTAACACCTTCTGCACTTCCGGCGCCCATATCCCTCTATTCCCTTCCTATTCATATATTTGTCAAGATGTCTCTTAAACGTCGCTATCGTATCTGCTTCCACCACCTCCCCTGGCAGCAAGTTCCAGGCACTCACCACCCTCTGTGTAAAAAACTTGCCTCATACATCCCCTCTAAACTTTGCCCCTCGCACCTTAAACCTATGTCCCCTAGTAACTGACTCTTCCACCCTGGCAAAAAGCTTCTGACTATCCACTCTGTCCATGCCACTCATAACTTTGTAAACCTCTATCATGTCGCCCCTCCACCTCCGTCATTCCAGTGAAAACAATCCGAGTTTTTCCAACCTCTCCTCATAGCTAATGCCCTCCATACCAGGCAACATCCTGGTAAACCTCCTTTGTACCCTCTCCAAAGCCTCCACGTCCTTCTGGTAGTGTGGCGACCAGAATTGCACGCAATATTCTAAGTGTGGCCTAACTAAGGTTCTGTACAGCTGCAACATGACTTGCCAATTTTTATACTCTATGCCCCGACCGATGAAGGCAAGCATGCCGTGTGCCTTCTTGACTACCTTATCCACCTGCGTTGCCACTTTCAGTGACCTGTGGACCTGTACGCCCAGATCTCTCTGCCTGTCAATACTCCTAAGGGTTCTGCCATTTACTGTATACCTCCCACTGCATTAGACCTTCCAAAATGCATTACCTCACATTTGTCCGGATTAAACTCCATCTGCCATTTCTCCGCCCAAGTCTCCAACCGATCGATATCCTGCTGTATCCTCTGACAATCCTCATCATTATCCGCAACTCCACCAATCTTTGTGTTGTCCGCAGACTTACTAATCAGACCAGCTACATTTTCCTCCAAATCATTTATATATACTACAAACAGCAAAGGTCCCAGCACTGATCCCTGCGGAACACCACTAGTCACATCCCTCCATTCAGAAAAACACCCATCCACTGTTACCCTCTGTCTTCTGTGACCGAGCCAGTTCTGTATCCATCTTGCCAGCTCACCTCTGATCCCATGTGACTTCACCTTTTGCACCAGTCTGCCATGCAGGACCTTGTCAAAGGCTTTACTAAATTCCATATAGACAACATCCACTGCCCTTCCCTCATCAATCATCTTCGCCACTTCCTCAAAAATCTCAATCAAATTAGTAAGACACGACCTCCCCTTCACAAAACCATGCTGTCTCTCGCTAATAAGTTCATTTGTTTCCAAATGGGAGTAAATCCTGTCCTGAAGAATCCTCTCTAATAGTTTCCCTACCACTGATGTAAGGCTCACCGGCCTATAATTTCCTGGATTATCCTTACCACCCTTCTTAAACAAAGGAACAACATTGGCTATTCTCCAGTCCTCTGGGACCTCACCTGTAGCTAATGAGAATGCAAAGATTTCTGTCAAGGCCCCAGCAATTTCCTCCCTTGCCTCCCTCAGTATTCTAGGGTAGATCCCATCAGGCCCTGGGGACTTATCTACCTTAATGCTTTGCAAGATACCCAACACCTCCTCCTTTTTGATAATGAGATGACTGAGACTATCTGCACTCCCTTCCCTAGGCTCATCATCCACCAAGTCCTTCTCCTTGGTGAATACTGATGCAAAGTACTCATTTAGCACCTCACCCATTTCCTCTGGCTCCACGCATAGATTCCCATCTCTGTCCTTGAGTGGACCAACCCTTTCCCTGGTTACCCTCTTGCTCTTTGTATATGTATAAAAAGCCTTGGGATTTTCCTTAATCCTGTTTGCCAATGACTTTTCATGACCCCTTTTAGCCCTCCTAACTCCTTGCTTAAGTTCCTCCCTACTGTCTTTATATTCCTCAAGTGCTTCATCTGTTCCTAGCCTTCCAGCCCTTACAAATGCTTCCTTTTTCTTTTTGACTAGGCTCACAATATCCCGTGTTATCCAAGCTTCCCGAAACTTGCCAAACTTGTCTTTCTTCCTCACAGGAACATGCTGGTCCTGGATTCTAATCAGCTGACGTTTGAAAGACTCCCACATGTCAGATGTTGATTTACCCTCAAACAGCCGCCCCCAATCGAAATTCTTCAGTTCCTGCCTAATATTGTTATAATTAGCCTTCCCCCAATTTAGCACCTTCACCCAAGGACTACTCTTTTCCTTATCCACAAGTACCTTAAAACTTATGGAATTATGGTCACTGCTCCCGAAATGCTCCCCCACTGAAACTTCGACCACCTGGCCGGGCTCATTCCCCAATACCAGGTCCAGAATGGCCCCATCCCTAGTTGGACTATCTACATACTGTTTCAAGAAGCCCTCCTGGATGCTCCTCACAAATTCTGCCCCATCCAAGCCCCTAGCACTAACTGAGTCCCAGTCAATATTGGGGAAGTTAAAATCACCCACCACTACAACCCTGTTACCTTTACATCTTTCCAAAATCTGACTACATATCTGCTCCTCTACCTCCCACTGGCTGTTGGGAGGCCTGTAGTAAACCCCCAACATCGTGACTGCACCCTTCCTATTCCTGAGCTCCACCCATATTGCCTCACTGCATGACATCTCTGAGGTGTCCTCCCGCAGTACAGCTGTGATATTCTCCTTAACCAGTAATGCAACTCCCCCACCCCTTTTACATCCCCCTCTATCCCGCCTGAAGCTTCTAAAGCCTGGAACATTTAGCTCAATCCTATCCTTCCCTCAACCAAGTCTCTGTAATAGCAACAACATCATATTTCCAAGTACTAATCCAAGCTCTAAGTTCATCTGTCTTACCTGTTATACTTCTCGCATTGAAACAAATGCACTTCAGACCACCAGGTGAGCAGAAAAGTGACAAATGGAATTCAATCTGGAAAATTATGAGGCAATGCATTTGGGGAGGCCAAACAAGACAAGGGAATGCACTATAAATGGTAGGGTACTGAGACATATAGAGTAAAAGGGGGATCTTGGAGTGCATGTCCACAGATCCTTGAAGGTAGCAGGATAGATAGATAAGGTGGTTAAGAAGGTATCCAGGATACTTTCGTGTATTAGCCAAGATATGGAATATAAGAGCAGGGAGGCTATACTAGTACAGTATAAAACACTAGTTAGACCACAGCTACAATACTGTTTACATTTCTGGTCACTGCATTACAGAAAGGATGTGATCATGTTTGAGATGGTACAGAGAAGATTTATGAGGATGTTGCCAGGAGTGGAGAATTTTAGCTCTGAAGAAAGATTGGATAGGCTGGAGTTGATTACTTTGGAACAGAGGAGGCTGAGGGGAGATATAATTGAGGTGTATAAAATTATGAGGGGCTTAGATAGAGTGGTTAGGAAGGACCTAGTTCCATTAGCAGGGAGATCAATAACCAGGGCATAGATTTAAAATAATTGGCAGAAGGATTAGAGGGGAGTTGAGCAGAAACACCAGAGGGTGATGGGGATCTGGAATTCATTGTCTGAAAGGGTGGTAGAGACAGAAAACCTCGCCACATTTAAAAAATACTTGGATATGCACTTGAAGTGCTGTAACCTACAGGGCTATGGATCAGGATCTGGAAAGTGAGATTAGGCTGGATAGCTCTTTTTTAGCTGGGACAGACACGATGGACTGAATATCATTCTTCTCTGCTGTAAATTTTCTATGTTTCTAGTGGGGCCGTGGAGCGGTGGGGGGGTGGGGGTGGTGGGAGGGGAGGGTGGGAATATGATAGTTAATTCGTTCCAATGTGAGTCACTAACTGAACCTTCGAACCTTATGCCATCCCTGGCATCCTCAGCAGCAATATGATTGGTTGGTATAGTGTTGGTGGTCCCATTTTTATCTTTCTCCTGCTCATACTCCTCTTCTTCTCTCCTGCAATCTTCATCAGATGAAAAGTGTTGAATGGCTTGTTCGTCCTCCACCTCTCGTCCTTGCTGCTGCTGCCTTATGTTGTGCAGAACCACCCTTAAGGGTGGTTCCTGGTACTATCAAGTCTGGAATGTTGGACTGCCGCAGTATGAAAGCATCATGGCAGCTCTCAGGGAACCTGGTGCCAATCTGCATGAACCTTTTCTTGAACTCCAGCTGATCATTCATGGAATTAAATCCTTTGTAGTTGACAAATGCTCCTGGTTGATCTGGGGTGCACAGATTGCCACTTTTGTGTGCAGTTAATGGCACCCTGCACCTGTGGGAACCCAGAGACATGAATCTGAGTACTCACCCGTTCAGGCTATTGTCATGTCAGAGGAAGTTTACATACCTCCCAGCCCTGGCCAACAATCCATTCATCACCGGCTTTATGCATTTGAGTGCAGCAGACTGCGAGACCCTTGATATGTCTTCAGTAGCATCTTGGAAAGCCTACAAATTACAATTAGATCTTCCTTCCAGGTTGAATGTATTGTTTTCATCCATGTTTTGTAAATCCTGTTTCAGATTTAATCATCTCTTTTTTTAAATGAGATAAATATCATTCTCTTTCACCCGTTTCACTGTGTTAATAAATTGTGTTGTACTTATCAAGGTCGAGGGGGTCTCTCCAGTTCCCTAGAAATATTCTCTAGATTTCTTATTTTCTCAGACAAAATCCATCATCTGCCAATGTTGGAATAATGAAATAAAAACAAAAAATGCTTATCGATTATTCCAGGGTCTATGCCCAAATTGTTAGTTTTTCTTTTTTCTTTCCATATGCTAATGAATCTGCATTGCTCCCCCAACATTATTTTTTGTTTACTTCCTCATGTATTTTGCAACCACTACGCTAGGCAGGGACAAGGTACTTATATGCATTCAAAGAGATGATTTGGGAATTATTACTTTAATCGCAACTACTCCACAACATAAGGAAGTGGAAAGTGGCCAAAACTCATTCCAATTGTTCCCAACACTGTGCCATAATTATTTTGTGAGATGGTGTTTCAATAGCAGTGGAGCTAAATCCCTCAATATTTCGTAGACATCTGCTTCCATTTAACAGGTGTCTCCTGTAAGATGTACATTATCTGTTGAGAGGCCTGGCCTCTGATTGTTTCAATGGATTGAAGAATTAGCCTAGATATTCTATGAGAATAAAATTTTAGAAATCCCATTTTGCAGTGTCCCAGTTTTTATTTTTTTCACCAATTTCTTCCTTTCCCCTTCCCTTCTCTAAGATTCTTTTGCTGGCTTTTGATTCTATAGGCATTGATCACCCTCTGACACCTGGCCCATTCTTCATGCAGGCTATCTTACTATGAAGGGCATTGCAGCTGAACCTGATGGAAGTTTTCAAAAATGGGATCGTGCATGCCTGGGGTAGGGAAGGAAAACATTAGCCAGCATTCTTATTCCTGATCTTTATCCAGAGCCAGAAAGTGTGTGTTTATGTGGAAACAACTTGGGCTATATGTTACGAGCTTGCCGCCAATTGCAGCAGCGAGCTTTGAAGATGGCGGTCCACCCGTGCGGATTTGCCGTAACTGAGCTCCGGTTATATTAAGCACAGGGGCTCATTAGCATCACAGCGACGTGCCCCCTCCACCACCAATATTATGTGGCGGGAGGCGAGACAGCCAGTGCCGTGATGGACGCTGGCTCAGCTGTGTAGCAGGTGCTGGGGCCTTATTTAAAGCGCCCCGGCACCTACTTCCTGACAGCTGCCAAATAAATACTTACCTCACTATTGAAGAGTGTGGATGTTGGCAATCTGGCAGTAAAGCAGAAAGTGCTGGAGAAACTCAGCAGGTCTGGCAGCATCTGTGTAGAGAGAAGCAGATTTAACGCACACAAACAAACAACGCACAGCGGTCTCCCTTTACGGAGGGAGGGCACATAGTACCTCCTTTCATGCCTGCAGAGCTGTGCCCCCAGTAATCCCATCCACCCTCCCACCTCCCTTCAAGTTTGCAGAGTGGAGAGCCCAGTATACAGAGACGTAGCTACAGTGTCTCTGATTGCTCCCTCTTCTGCTGTCCCGCCAGCTTCTTTCATTTGTGAATGGGATGGCATGTGACAGCTGCCCATTCAGTGAAAAATATGGAACTGAGGAGCGACGAGCAGCAGGATACATAATCAGGCAAGGTAAGTTGCGCTTAACATATTTAAATTGGGGTGCCGCCACCGAGTGGTGGGAGGGCCTCATCAAGGTCCCGCTGCTGCCGGTAAAATGGGGCAGGACATACCCGGCGTCGGGGGTCGTGGTTGGCCTCTCCCGCCAGAATATTCTGGGTCCCCCCCCCGCCACAACACCTGACATCGGAGGGCTAGCTAAATTCAGCTCAAGGACTGAAATGGTCTTGATTGTGATACCCCATAGTAAAATAGCATTGTAATACTCCTCACTATTATCATGCCTGAAGAATGATGTGAAATCAGAGTCCATCAGCAGTCATCAGGAAAAGAGGAATGGGAGAAAATACTTGTTTCAAGGGACTTAGATTAGCTTATATTACTGTTGTGCTTTCATTTACTTGAAATTTCTTCAATTCTATAAAAGTTTGACATACAAAAATGTTTGAAATAATATTTAACACTTTCTTTAATTCCATCCTGTGGCGTTTAGAGGATGGGATCATAAAGGATATTAGGGTGCATTAAAAGAAATGATAGGTATATTATATTTTTGACAATTTTAAAACACAGATTGTGAAAGTGAAAAAAAGGAATGCTTTTCCCATAAAAATCAATTTATAAATGTGCATTGCAGTAAAGCTAAAGCACTACAGGGATACAGTTCACATTTCTCCCTTGATGGCACTGTCAGCAACATCATATTGACCTATCGTATATGACAATTTATAGTGTCTGAAAAAGAGCATTTTTTTGCATCTCAGTTTTTTTATAGGTATATAATTTCAAAAAAGCAATTTCTCAGGTAGAATGTCACATGTTAGATGTACATTGTCCCCTATATTTTGTTTCCATGGTGACAGACTCTGTTAGATGACTGCTTTCCTCAGCTCCTTCAAAATGATTGCATCCTATTTTTCCATCACATTACGAGAGGCTGTTTTCATTCTCACTTCCTGACCGTATTAAATGTAAAAAAAAGGATTGAATTACTCTGCTGTACAGTCTATATCTGATAAGGATTTAAGAGGTGATATTGATGTACTGGAGACAGTTTTTGTTTCTTCTTTTTCTCAGGAAAACCTACAAATTTATAATGAATTTGACTTTTATATTGACCATTCAAGTAGTCAAGTAGTATTTTTACACCCGGGGGTAAATATGGCATTTCTCCCACTCCATTGATAAAGCAATATTATTGCTTTGTTTGGTCTCTGCCATTCAACAGTGGAAATACTCCTCATATGATGTGTTACACCAGATATTTCAGTCATGAAATAGTTGCTTTGCTGCAGAATGAGACCTGCACACTTTCAGGATAAGGAGCATGTTCACTGGTTCACTTTGTATATGAATAGAACTTCAGTTAGTATGATGATAACAATATTGTAATGAACTATTTATGTTGTCTGATGCAACATAAATGAGATGCATGGAATCCAGTTGGTTGAAGATCTCTAACAGGTTTATTGACAGCTAAACTATTATATATACAGAGCAAACTATTTACAGAACCTTTATCTGGATGTTACAGTTGCAGAGTGACTCTAGCTTCAGGGCACATGACTACATCCTGGTACTTAGCTCATTAGCATATTGAGATCTTAAAGGGACATCATTCTCAAAGAGATCATACAACAAACATGTTGCATTTCTGCAGTTAACAATGCTGTCCATAGTAACTGAAAGAAAAGAAAATCTTATTTTTATCATATGATAATTTGACTTAAGACTGTAGCAGCACTTATAGTCTAAAATTCTAATGATAAAACAGATGCAGTGCAGTTTTGATAGTTCTTTTTCTAAAATAATTTCATGAATTGCAGTTGCTTTTACGTGGATCTGAAGATGATGCTTAATATGGGCTTGTATCTTTCTCTGATTATGTGCATGTGATAATTTGGATAATGTCAACAAAATCTGAGAATTGCAGAGGGAATACACAGTAGTCAAAAGGTTGATTCTTAAAGGGGCATTGTTGCCCTCAGTAATTTTGATTTTGGGATGTTATATTTTATGAACATTTATGTATCTTTTTACATTATGAAAAAATAAGAGATCCCCTTCAACCTTAAACTATTCCAATCTCTGAATTTTCAGAAATGGAAACAAATTACACTACAACCATCTGTCATTCATGTTATTGTTTAAGGGATTTCTGTAGTATTCCACTGTAATATTGGTTACAAACAGGAACAACATAACTTTACTAAGGGTATTAGCTCAGAAAAATAAAAGATGCTGTAAGTTAAAAATTCAGCTCAATTTTTTAAAGGGATATGTTTTTCAGAAGATTGCAGTCTGTATATAAAGACATCTAAAATATTGTTCAGTTATCTCTGCCACTCCAAATTTGCCTTTCTAGCTGAATGTTTGTACACAGGCATTCCAGAATATGTATGACTTCTGAATTACGAATGTCAAAATGTAATTAAGTAGGCTAATAATAACCAGGCTTTGCTACAAAATAATTATTAGCCATCATAAAGTATAATTTTCTCAATACGCTAATTTGAGCAACAAAACAAAATGTGAGTATAAAGTGGGAAAAACCCATGCAACATTTCTAATATTCCACTCCAAAATCCCTTTATCAAGTATGAATTGCTTAGTGAAGTGTAAAATTAAGAATGAGATTCCAGTGTTGCAAGGACTTACTTTATTGTCTGTCACATAACACCAATTACCGTTTCAATGAACTTATACATGGATCAAAACATCCTGTTGCCCAAACCCACCCAAAATTAAAAGGTAATTGATTACTCACAGTGACTAAAATGTGTCTATCATTCTATTTAATATACAGGGTGTGAGGGCCACAATGAAAAGTAATGCCTTTAAGAAATGAACCTAATCAGAGCGAGGCACATGGGCACTTTTGAGTTATGTTGCCTGATGCCACAAGTGGTTTATTTTTCATTACCAATGATTCTGTGTCATGCATTCTATTTATACAGTGGCCCATGTTTAATATTGTCTTGCAGCTAGTGTTATTCTGCTCTTTGCATCTGCCGAATGTTCATTGGTGCATAAGGACGTAATTTAATATTCATTTGTGCAGTGGCATGGAGTAGTGCCTGCAGGGTATACAAATTATATTATAATGTGGATTCTGGGTGTAAACAGATGCCTGAGCTATCATCTTCTATTCTGTGCTGGGAAGAAGTGCCCAGGAATGCACTAGAAAGTTAAAGGGCCATTTCCCTTTTTTCACATCATTGTTTTGCAGTATAAATATTTATAGGGAGGAATGTAGCTTTATCAAATCACTCATGTTTAATTCATGATGCGTGTCCATTTTAGAAAGGGCTTTTTGGTAAAAAAGCAACATTTGGAACCATAGTAATTGCATTTTTGCTCTTGCTTCTTAGTGCAGATATATTGGGCATAAATTCCCATTTATGCCAGGCTAATTCTTGATAAAGGCATAACAGCTTTGTCAAGTAATGCTATGCTTGGATCAAGAATATGTTTGAATCAGCATTTCTATAAATTATAACTTATAAATATTCAGTTGAAAAATCTTTGCATCATGGCTCATTTAATCGCTTATTCAGTCCAAATTCAATGAAAATAAACAGAAGAACACTGAAAAAAAACATGAATTTTACACACAAGTGATTACATTTCTGGCATGTACAGCCTTTAAGTTAAGTTTGTCAGAAGGTTATGATACTTATTGGAATGAGCACTCATAATAACCCAATGCTTGGACTTGGTATTTCATTCTCATGCTTGTGTTACGAGGAATTTGTTTTTGTGTTCAAACTTAGGGTTCTGTGTTTTTAAAAACTGAAAAAGGATTTCAGTAGACATTAAGACACTGGCAAATAATTGAACTTTATGGATGTTTTGGAAGGAAGCTGAACTGGTAAACAAGGACTGGAATGCAAGTAATTTCAAGGAAACCAGCAGGGGGTTGACCTCAGAGCTACCCTATGTTATGACAAGAGACAATTTATGCCTGGACATGTGACTTGCTTCAGGAAGGTTGGTTTTAGTTTGGAACTTTAAAAAGCCAATGAGTTTTAACAAAGAAAGCAGGTATTTGAAATTTGATTTTGACCTGCCTGGAGATCAGAAGACGGCCCAGAAAAAGTATTACCTCTCTGTAAAGCAAACCTGCATCTCTTGAGAAGAAATCCTGTATTTCGAATGTGGCAGATTCCTATTGCCTCCTATCTCTGAAGAATCTTTGCATCAAGCTGTGCTGTTTCCTGCTGGGTTTAAGAAATCCAGAATATTGGAAGAAACTTTTTACTGCTATGCTGCTGCTGTAAGACCTTTGAAGATCCTTTAAGATGCACCCCTGATGGACGACCTTATATAAAGCTTTCTATTGTTGAAGTTCTTTGAACGCCTACCCATCACAGATTATTCATCAACCTTGACTGGAAAGATTTCGAGTGGTATCCAATTATTTGACTTTGGGGCAGCTCGCTAAACTGAAGAACTTCCTTCCTGATTGTGACAGCCTGAGTTTTTTATTATTCCTTTCATTCATATGAATCAGTTGTAAACAAAAATCCTTTCTTTCCTGGTTAACCTTTTTTTGGATGTATATGCATGTGCATGAGGGCTAGAGAAAGTAAGGAGCTTTAATATCTCAATTCGTATATAGAATTACTTCAATGTCGGTTAAGACTTGGTTTTACAATAAACTGTTAACTTTGTTGTTGATTAAAGAAACCTAGTTGGTGTGCTTTATTCAGGGACAAATAGAGTATCTAATTGGCTGTTTCAGTAAGTGGGAAAATTTATTTATATGCTGTGACCTCTGGAGAAATGGGACTGAATTAACAGTGCGCTCCTCCTGCCTCGGTCGTAACACTTGGATCAGAAATTCTATACAATGAGAATATATAAGTTTTGTACACTGTACTTGGATCAAGTATGTACATATTTAGAGTCAAATATGCTACTTTTTAAGACCGTACCAAAGAGATGCTGTTCACTCCTCAATGAATTATAAATATTATACTGGATTCAGCAGATAATCATAGCCTAGAAATTATACTGTGCAATATTAACCAGTTCAAATCAAATTCCTCTGTTGTTGTTGTTTTTAACAGGGGCATTAACTCATTTGCTTTAGATTGATGTCTCTATTTAAATAGCAAACTTATTGCACAGAATAATATCTGGAAGGAGTGTAGGAGACCAGAGAGTACCCTTTCCAATCAAACCATTGAAATTCTCCTGGAGGAAAGGAGGCCAAGTGGGGGAGGGTGGTGGTGTTGGGGGGGGGGCTTTTATTAAGTGTAACCTAGGGTGAATGTGAAAAGTTATTATCAGTGTCAATGTTCTGAATAAAATCCTGCATACTTCTATTACATGTAACCAGAGTTAGAAGGTGTTGTGGGATGTTCCAGTTCTGTTGTATGCAGAGACATCATTATCGCCATGACCATCCCCTGGTGCCAGACACTCTTACCAGTATCACTGATCAGCATGACAGCTATCATAATGGATAGCTGTCCTCTCTAACCCATCCGTAAAACTAAAGAGACAGGAAGAGATCACCCATTCCACTGAAGAAGCACAGGCCTCAATGGGAGCCCAACAAAATCTGGTAATAAAAAGCTGATACCAGTAAGAGTGATTGTGAAGCTGGCAGATTGCTGTAAAATCCCAACTGATACACTAATGTCCTTTAGGGAAGGCACATATGAATTGCTAGATTAAAGAAGACTACAGTCCATTTAGTTTATCTTCTACCATCATGTTAGGTGCATGATATAATGTACTTAGAGTAATCATAGCAATCAATCTTTATCAATTAGTCTACAACAGACCCTGACATGAGAAAAATCCCAGTGGTGGAGAACTTCAAGAACCCTTGGTCCAGAATTACCTTTTTCCTCTCCAGCATGCTGTACTTACACACACCAGAACTCAAATTAGTCATATACTGTATCCCAAAATGTTATTTTCTAAAAGAAATCCATCTAATTTGTACTTGATCGCGTGACCCTCTTCTGAGTGTCAAAACAACTTTGTGTCCTGAAAAATATTGCCTTCTGGCACTAACAGGATTGCGGATAGCAAGACTGGCACAAAAATAATGCCAACACAGATAAAAAGAGTAAAGGACTGCGAGGAAGAATTCACTACCTGCTGGAGTGAGACTCATGAGCCCCTTTGATCCCTTTATGGATCTCCAGGTTGATTATCATGTCAGGAGCACAAATTACATCATTGGCCAGAATCTTATGCCCCCCCACAAAGAGCAGGCTGGTGGTGGGGGAGCGTAAAATGGAGTGGGAGGCTCGGGGGGGTCCTTCCCGACCTGCTTCCACCTCCACCGCTATTTAACCCTTGGGTGGTGCAGGCCTGAGAAAAGCCACCTGACAAAAGCAGCTGGCTTTCTGATGGCATGGTGGGGGGGGTTCCCTCCTGATTGGGCAGGCATATGCCGGAAGGAAGGTTGTCCCCAATGCCCCAACCACCCCATGACCAGCACGCCCCTCACCCCCCCCAGTCAACCCCTCTTGCCTCGCTGGGGCCTGACCAGTCACCCCCCCCCCCCCACCCCCACCCCCGCGAGGCCCCAAAAACTCACCTTCTATTGAGGGCCAACCTTCTTCTTCCTGCTGAAACTGTGTTGCTGTCCCAGCAGTGGCCACTGCTCCCAGTGGAGCTGCTGGGACTAAGAGCTGCCGGACCGCTGAATGGCTAGCAGCTGCATTAGGCGAGGCTTCCTACTTCAATTAGATGGAAGTCCTGCCTCAGACCAATTAAGGGGCCGGGGACTGTGAAATATGGTCAGGATCCCCAGGCCAGGCGGAAGCGGGATCGCCACCGACTTTTTGGTCGGTGGATGGTTCCCGTCTGCCAAGGGAAAAATTCCTGCCATTAACAAGGTCCTGTACAATTTTAATTTCCAGCCCTAAGTAGCTTTGTCAGGAATAAATCCAATAATTTCATTGGGGAGCCTCATGGGGACAACTAACATTTATGGGTTTTGGTGAGGCTAACAATGGCGAAAACCATCCAATAATTTGTGGAGGAGCAGAACTCATAGCATATCTCTTTTACTCTGCAAATCTTGGATTTTTAAAAATTAATAATGGTGAATGCTGTTAATGCATCAATCTAATGTGGCAATTTTTCCTGCAATTTCTAGCCCATTAAAATTATGTTTCTGTGCTCATCTGTTTTTGCACTATGATGATTAATGGACTAATATAAATTCCTATATATATAAAATATATATTATATATATTTCATGCGTGAGTTCTCTTACTCTCTTTGATAACATTTCTTCCTCAACTAACAGCACTAAAAACAGATTAACTGGTCATTCATCTCCATGTTGTTTGTAAGATCTATCTGTCTGCAAAATGGTGGCTGTGATGTGTCCTGAGACTTGAGTCAGGTTTAGCCAAGTTTAGTATAAGGTATGAGGCAGAAACAGAGAGACAGAGACTGTTGAATATAATGGAGACTTCTTTTATTCTGTTTGACTTTCACTATGTCTTTGCTAGCATGTATGTTCTACAGCAGCCCAAGTGTACACAATGCAATTGCAATTTCAAAACACTACCTGTTTGTTCATAAATCAACAACAACTAGTCCAAAGTAATTCATCATATGTAAAGTGTTTTGAGATGTTCTGAGAAGTGATAAGGTCTACACTTTTTTTCCTGACGGATCGCTTATGATCTCACGATGAGTCAAAGGATACACTGTTTACCGGGCATAACACTTTTTTTATTCGTTCATGGGATGTGGCGTCGTTGGCTAGGCTAACATTTATTGCCCATCCCTAATTACCATTGAGAAGGTGGTGGTAAGACACCTTCTTGAACCGCTGCAGTTAGGTAGGTAGGTACACCCACAGTGCTGTTAGGAAAGGAGTTCCAGGAGTTCCGTGACCCAACGACAGTGAAGGAACGGCAATATAGTTCCAAGTCAGGATGGTGCTTGACTTGGAGGGGAACTTGCAGGTGGTGGTCGTCCCATGCGTCTGCTGCCCCTGTCCTTCCAGGTGGTAGAGGTCGTGGGTTTGGAAGGTGTTGTCGAAGGAGCCTTGCATCTTGTTGATGGTACACACTGCTGCCACTGTGTGTCAGTGGTGAAGGGAGTGAATGTTTGTTGAGGGGTGCCATTCAAGCAGGCTGCTTTGTCCTGGATGGTGTCAAGCTTCTTGAGTGTTGTTGGAGCTGCACCTATCCAGGCAAGTGGAGAGTATTCCATCACACTCCTGACTTGTAGATAGTAGACTGGCTTTGGGGAGTTACTCACTGCAGGATTCCTAGCCTCTGACCTACTCTTGTAGCCATGGTATTTGCATGGCTACTCTAGTTCAGTTTCTGGTCAATGGTAACCCCCCGCAGAATGTTGATAGTGGGGGAATTCAGTGATCTTAATGCCATTGAATGTCAATGGGAGATGGTTAGATTCTCTCTTGTTTGAGATGGTCATTGCCTGGCACTTGTGTGGAACGAATGTACTTGCCACTTATCAGCCCAAGCCTGGATATTGTCCAGGTCATAGAGTCATAGTCATAGAGAGATACAGCACTGAAACAGGCCCTTCAGCCCACCAAGTCTGTGCTGACCATCAACCACCCATTTATACGAATCCTACATTAATCCCATATTCCCTACCACCTACCTCCACTAGGGGCAATTTACAATGGCCAATTTACCTATCAACCTGCAAGTCTTTGGCTGTGGGAGGAAACCGGAGCACCCGGCGAAAACCCACGCAGTCACAGGGAGAACTTGCAAACTCCGCACAGGCAGTACCCAGAACCGAACCCGGGTCGCTGGAGCTCTGAGGCTGCGGTGCTAACCACTGCACCACCCCAGCGTAAGCTCTGCTTACGATCTTGCTGCATATGGACACAGGATGCTTCAGTATCTGAGGAGTCACGAATGGTGCTGAACATTGTGCAATCATCAGCGAACACCCCCACTTCTGACCTTATGATTGAAGGAAGGTCATTGATGAAGCAGCTGTGGATGGTTGGGCCGAGGACACTACCCCGAGGAACTCCTGCAGTGATGTACTGAAGCTAAGATGATTGATCTTCAACAACCACAACCATTTTCCTTTGTGGTAGGTATGACTCCAACCAGCGGAGAGTTTTCCCCCTGATTCCCATTGACTCCAGTTTTGCTAGGGCTCCTTGATGCTGTACTCTGTCAAATGCTGCCTTGATGTCAAAGGCAGTCCCTCTCACGGAGTTCAGCTCTTCTGTCCATGTTTGAACCATGTCTGTAATGAGGTCAGGAGCTGAGTGGCCCTGGCGGAACCCAAAGTTTAGAGTGCAGAGTTTAGATCTGATCCATTGGTTATGGGATCACTTAGCTCTGCTTACGCTGCTTGGTACACAAGTAGTCCTGTGTTGTAGCTTCACCAGGTTGACATCTTATTTTGAGGTATGCCTGGCGCTGCTCCCTGGCATGCCTTCCTGCACTTTTCATTGAACCAGGGTTGGTTCCCAGGCTGATTGGTAATGGTTGATTGGGGGATATGCTGGTCCATGAGGTTACAGATTGTGTTTGTCAAATGCTGCCTTGATGTCAAGGGCAGTCCCTCTCACGGAGTTCAGCTCTTCTGTCCATGTTTGAACCATGTCTGTACTGAGGTCAGGAGCTGAGTGGCCCTGGCGGAACCCAAAGTGAGCATCACTGAGCAAGTTATTGCTGAGCAAGTGCCACTTGATAGCACTGTCAACAACACCTTCCATCACTTTACTGATGATTGAGAGTAGACTGATTTGGGCGGTAATTGGTCGGGTTGGACTTGTCCTGCTTTTTGAGTTAAAGGACATACCTGGGCAATTTTCCACATTGCCGGGTAGATGCCAGTGTTGCAACTGTACTGGACCAGCTTGGCTAGGGGCACAGCAAGTTCTGGAGTACAGGTCTTCAGTACTATTGCCGGAATATTGTCAGGGCCCGTAGCCTTTGCAGTATCCAGTGCCTTCAGTAGTTTCTTGATATCACGTGGAGTGAATCGAATTGGCTGACTTCTGGCATCTGTGATGCTGGGGACTTCAGGAGTAGGCCGAGATGAACCATCTACTCGGCACTTCTGGCTGAAGATTGTTGCAAATGCTTCAGCCTTTTCTTTTGCACGGATGTGCTGGGCTACCCCATCATTGAGGATGGGGATATTTGTGGAGCCTCCTCCTCCAGTTAGTTGTTTAATTGTCCACCACCATTCATGACTGCATGTGGCAGGACTGCAGAGTTTAGATCTGATCCATTGGTTATGGGATCACTTAGCTCTGCTTACGCTGCTTGGTACACAAGTAGTCCTGTGTTGTAGCTTCACCAGGTTGACATCTTATTTTGAGGTATGCCTGGCGCTGCTCCCTGGCATACCTTCCTGCACTTTTCATTGAACCAGGGTTGGTTCCCAGGCTGATTGGTAATGGTTGATTGGGGGATATGCTGGTCCATGAGGTTACAGATTGTGTTTGAGTACAATTCTGCTGCCGCTGATGCCCTACTGTGCCTCATGGATGCTCAGTTTTGAGTTGCTAGATCTGTTCGAAATCTATCCCATTTAGCACGGTGGTAGTGCCACACAACCCGATGGAGGGTATCCTCAATGTGAAGACGGGATTTTGTCTCCACAAGGACTGTACTGTGGTCACTCCTACCAATGCTGTCATGGACAGATGTATCTGCAGCAAGCAGATTGGTGAGGACGTGGTCAAGTATATTTTTCCCTCTTGTTGGTTCCCTCACCACCTGCCACCGACCCAGTCGAGCAACTATATCCTTTAGGACTCGGCCAGTAGTAGTGCTACCCAGCCACCCTTGGATATTGAAGTCCCCCACCCAGAGTACATTCTGCACCCTTGGCCCCCTCAGTGCTTCCTCCAAGTGATATTCAACATGGAGGAGAACTGATTCATCAGCTGAGGGGGGGTGTTGTGGGGGTGGTGGTGGTGGCTTCGACCATAGGTGAAAATTAGCAGGAGGTTTCATTGCCTATGTTTGACCTGATGCCATGAAAGTTGGGGTCTGGAGTCAATGTTGAGGACTCCCAGGGCAACTCCCTTCCAAATGTATAGCACTGTGCCGCCAGTTCTACTTGGTCAGTTCTGCTGGGTCTGTCCTGCCGGTGGGACAGGACATACCCAGGGATGCTGATGGCGCTGTCTGGGACATTTTCTGTAAGGTATGATTCCATGTGTATAACTATGTCAGGCTGTTGCTTGACTAGTCTGTGGGACAGCTCTCCCAACTTTGGTACAAAGATGTTCGTAAGGAGAACTTTGCAGGGTCGACAGGGCTGGGTTTCCTGTTGGGGTTTCCGGTCGATGCCAGGTGATCTGTCTGGTTTCATTCCTTATTGGCTTCGTGGCGGTTAGATACAACTGAGTGGCTTGCTCGGGCATTTCAGAGTCAATCGCAGTGCTGTGGGTCTGGAGTCACATGTAGGCCAGACCAGGTAAGGACAACACATTTCCTTCCCTGAAGGACATTAGTGAACCAGATGGGTTTTTCAACAATCGACAATGGTTTCATGGCCATCATTAGACTAGCTTTTAATTCCAGATTTATTAATTGAATTCAAATTCCACCTTCTACCGTGGTGGGATTCAAACCCATGTCCCCACAGTTGACAATACCAATACGCCACCACTTCCCCCAGCCCCTGTATTGTAATGTGTTGTCATGCCATTGACGTACACTAACTGCAACAAATTCCATTATTGGTACTTGGGATTTTTGGTATTTTGGGATTTTTACCAATGTTTTTTCCAAGTGCTGCAACACTGTCCATTTTTCAATTAAAACCATAAATGAAATACTAGTATTAGTGTCTGTCAATACTGAGGGTGTGGCAAAACTTGGAGGGAGGAGAATTGACAGAGCTGGCAGCTCTGGGGAAGTCACAGAGTCTGATAACAACTGGAAAAGGTCTGCTAAGGACTGGTACCATCAGGAAGGGTGGTCCTGGAGACTGAGAGCATTGGGCTGGGTGTTGGATCAGCAATCCATGCCAGGTTGGGAATGCTCCAATAGGAGAACTGACATCTGGAAGTAGGTGGCAACAGATCTCACACTTGGGGCTGAATTTTATCAGCGTGCCGAGCTCCGGGGTGGCATGCTATGACGTCGGCGGCCTTTTGACATGGAAGTGCCGCGGCAGAGCTCCCATGATATTATGCATCCACCATTGGTGTCTGGCGACACTGCGCTGGTGATGGTGCCATTTTTAAAGAGCTTCAATCTCTTCGGGTAAACTTAAATGTTTAATGCGCTGTAACAACACTTTTCATTCAAATAAAAAATTAGATGATGGAGGCCCTTTCCCAACCCTCACCTTTATTGTCTGATGTGTTTGGAATGTATTTTAGTCCCAAGACGAACTTTCCCCCACAACCTCACCACATTAGCCCTACAACCCCTTTCCATCTTCCCAACGGCCAATGATTATTGTTTTTCCTGCTTCCCCCCTCCCTGCCCTGATAATTTGACTCCTCCCTCCTCCACACCAGTGTCTCGCCTCGGAACTCCGTACGGAGTTCCAAAGGCGTGCGAGTTGTGTCCAGTTGCCATAAAATCGCCATGGTACGGCCGGCAGCGGCAGGTACGTTCATCTGCATTTTAATTAACCTAATTTTAATATCTTAATGAAAGCCTCACCACCGCAGCTAATATCCGGCGGGGCCTACTTGGCATCGTGGGTCGTGGCAGGCCGCTCCCACAAGCATTTTATGGGCCTCCCCACCATGATCCACGACGCCTAGGGCTGGTAAAATTCAGCCCTTGATTTCTCCATTTAGAACAATGAACAAAGAACAAAGAAAATTACAGCACTGGAACAGGCCCTTTGGCCCTCCAAGCCTGCGCTGATCCAGATCCTCTATCTAAACATGTCGCCTATTTTCTAAGGGTCTGTATCTCTTTGCTTCCTGCCCATTCATGTATCTGTCTAGATACATCTTAAAAGACGCTATCGTGCCCGCGTCTACCACCTCCGCTGGTAACGCGTTCCAGGCACCCACCACCCTCTGCGTAAAGAACTTTCCACGCATATCCCCCCTAAACTTTTCCCCTCTCACTTTGAACTTGTGACCCCTAGTAATTGAATCCCCCACTCTGGGAAAAAGCTTTTTGCTATCCACCCTGTCTATACCTCTCATGATTTTGCACACCTCAGTCAGGTCCCCCCTCAACCTCCGTCTTTCTAATGAAAATAATCCTAATCTGCTCAACCTCTCTTCAGAGCTAGCGCCCTCCATACCAGGCAACATCCTGGTGAACCTCCTCTGCACCCTCTCCAAAGCATCTACATCCTTTTGGTAATGTGGCGACCAGAACTGCACGCAGTATTCCAAATGTGGCCGAACCAAAGTCTTATACAACTGTAACATGACCTGCAAACCCTTGTACTCAATACCCCGTCCGATGAAGGAAAGCATGCCGTATGCCTTCTTGACCACTCTATTGACCTGCGTTGCCACCTTCAGGGAACAGTGGACCTGAACACCCAAATCTCTCTGTACATCAATTTTCCCCAGGACTTTTCCATTTACTGTATAGTTCACTCTTGAATTGGATCTTCCAAAATGCATCACCTCGCATTTGCCCTGATTGAACTCCATCTGCCATTTCTCTGCCCAACTCTCCAATCTATTTATATTCTGCTGTATTCTCTGACAGTCCACTTCACTATCTGCTACTCCACCAATCTTAGTGTCATCTGCAAACTTGCTAATCAGACCACCTATACTTTCCTGCAAATCATTTATGTATATCGCAAACAACAGTGGTCCCAGCACGGATCCCTGTGGAACACCACTGGTCACACGTCTCCATTTTGAGAAACTCCCTTCCATTGCTACTCTCTGTCTCCTGTTGCCCAGCCAGTTCTTTATCCATCTAGCTAGTACACCCTGGACCCCATGCGACTTCACTTTCTCCATCAGCCTACCATGGGGAACATTATCAAACGCCTTACTGAAGTCCATGTATATGACATCTACAGCCCTTCCCTCATCAATCAACTTTGTCACTTCCTCGAAGAATTCTATTAAGTTGGTAAGACATGACCT
The DNA here is from genome assembly GCF_036365525.1 of Heterodontus francisci. Classification (NCBI taxonomy): domain Eukaryota; kingdom Metazoa; phylum Chordata; class Chondrichthyes; order Heterodontiformes; family Heterodontidae; genus Heterodontus; species Heterodontus francisci. The sequence goes on from NC_090374.1 coordinate 112,980,590, forward strand.
TCCCTGCACAAAACCATGTTACCTATCACTGATAAGCCCATTTTCTTCCAAATGGGAATAGATCCTATCCCTCGGTATCTTCTCCAACAGCTTCCCTACCACTGACATCAGGCTCACCGGTCTATAAATACCTGGATTTTCCCTGCTACCCTTCTTAAACAAGGGGACAACATTAGCAATTCTCCAGTCCTCCGGGACCTCACCCGCGTTTAAGGATGCTGCAAAGATATCTGTTAAGGCCCCAGCTATTTCCTCTCTCGCTTCCCTCAGTAACCTGGGATAGATCCCATCCGGACCTGGGGACTTGTCCACCTTACTGCCTTTTAGAATACCCAACACTTCCTCCCTCCTTATGCCGACTTGACCTAGAGTAATCAAACATCTGTCCCGAACCTCAACATCCGTCATGTCCCTCTCCTCGGTGAATACCGATGCAAAGTACTCAATTCGAATATCACCCATTTTCTCTGACTCCACGCATAACTTTCCTCCTTTGTCCTTGAGTGGGCTAATCCTTTCTCTAGTTACCCTCTTGCTCCTTATATATGAATAAAAGGCTTTGGGATTTTCCTTAACCCTGTTTGCTAAAGATATTTCATGACCCCTTTTAGCCCTCTTAATTCCTCGTTTCAGATTGGTCCTACATTCCCGATCTTCTTTCAAAGCTTCGTCTTTCTTCAGCCTCCTAGACCTTATGTATGCTTCCTTTTTCCTCTTAGCTAGTCTCACAATTTCCCCTGTCATCCATGGTTCCCTAATCTTGCCATTTCTATCCCTCATTTTCACAGGAACATGTCTCTCCTGCATGCTAATCAACCTCTCTTTAAAAGCCTCCCACATATCAAATGTGGATTTACCTTCAAACAGCTGCTCCCAATCTACATTCCCCAGCTCCTGTCGAATTTTGGTATAGTTGGCCTTCCCCCAATTTAGCACTCTGAGTCTTTCTCTTAGCTTTTCTCTTTGCTTTTATGTCTTTTTGTTTTTATTTCTCTGTCTCACTATCTCCAGTTTCAAACACTCTTTCTGTCTTTCTGAAATTCTCAGTATCTCTTTTTTTGGGGTTATTTTGGCCAAAAGATGAAAACAGGAGCTAAATGTGTGTCTTCATGAGACCTGCCTGTTTCAATATCTGGATTTGGCACATAATTTTGATTCTAATTGCTGATTACCACAATGTGAACTTGCCTAGAGGTGTTCAACCAGGCTTAGCATTCAAATGCTGATTAGATGCAATTTTCCTGGAGCAGTATATGTGGGCTCTTTGCACCCACTTCCACTTAGGGTGTGGAGTGCTCTGGCTGGCACAGGGTGGCACATTTCAGGATGACTCAGGGACAGAGTGGGAGAGTGCACAGGTTCTTGGATGAGGCCCAGTGAATTCTGTACCCACAGGAGGCAAGAACAACATCTTACTTTCCTTGACCGCCTGTCCTCCTCTCCTGCAGCAGCTAGTGGACCTGCCTTGCTTCATGACCTCCTTCCATTCTTCCCCCCACCACCACAACAGGCAAAGCAGAGCCTCTAGCAAGATGCCCACGACTAAGCACTCCCTGTCTTCGTTTGACTCCTAGAAGGTGGAGTAGCACAGCAATTACTCTTTTTAGGTAAAGTCCTCAGAGAATTTCCAGAATAAATGTTGCTTAAGTGTTGAAGTCTGGACAGTGTCCCAAAAAGCCTCTTGACATGTTTCAGAGGTCCACTTCACAGCCCCAACAGCAATGAGCATGAAATGGTGAGTATCCCTTTAAGTGGTGTTTAACATCGAAATCAATGCTATATTTACTCCCAAACAGCTGGTTGGTGTTAGGAGAGCATGTTAGTTGAAGTGTGAGCCACTAAAATGCCATGCAGCCTCTTTAATGAGCACTAATAGGCATTTTATGTGGTAATCAGCTGTTTAATAAACTTCCATGTGGCAGGTTGTAGAGCTGGTTTCAACTACTTTACAAAGATGGCATCTTTTTTTTCAGAATTAGAACATTACAGCGCAGTACAGGCCCTTCGGCCCTTGATGTTGCGCCGACCTGTGAAACCATCTGACCTACACTATTCCATTTTCATCCATATGTCTATCCAATGACCACTTAAATGCCCTTAAAGTTGGCGAGTCTACTACTGTTGCAGGCAGGGCGTTCCACGCCCCTACTACTCTCTGAGTAAAGAAACTACCTCTAACATCTGTCCTATATCTATCACCCCTCAACTTAAAGCTATGTCCCCTCGTGTTTGCCATCACCATCCGAGGAAAAAGACTCTCACTATCCACCCTATCTAACCCTCTGATTATCTTATATGTCTCTATTAAGTCACCTCTCCTCCTCCTCCTCTCCAACGAAAACAATCTCAAGTCCCTCAGCCTTTCCTCGTAAGACCTTCCCTCCATACCAGGCAACATCCTAGTAAATCTCCTCTGCACCCTTTCCAAAGCTTCCACATCCGTCCTATAATGCGGTGACCAGAACTGCACGCAATACTCCAGGTGCGGTCTTACCAGAGTTTTGTACAGCTGCAGCATGACCTCGTGGCTCCGAAACTCGATCCCCCTACTAATAAAAGCTAACACACCATATGCCTTCTTAACAGCCCTATTAACCTGGGTAGCAACCTTCAGGGATTTATGTACCTGTACACCAAGATCTCTCTGTTCATCTACACTACCAAGAATCTTCCCATTAGCCCAGTACTCTGCATTCCTGTTACTCCTTCCAAAGTGAATCACCTCGCACTTTTCCGCATTAAACTCCATTTGCCATCTCTCAGCCCAGCTCTGCAGCCTATCTATGTCCCTCTGTACCCTACAACATCCTTCGGCACTATCCACAACTCCACCGACCTTCGTGTCATCCGCAAATTTACTAACCCACCCTTCTACACCCTCTTCCAGGTCATTTATAAAAATGACAAACAGCAGTGGCCCCAAAACAGATCCTTGTGGGACACCACTAGTAACTAAACTCCAGGATGAACATTTGCCATCAACCACCACCCTCTGTCTTCTTTCAGCTAGCCAATTTCTGATCCAAAGCTCTAAATCACCTTCAACCCCATACTTCCGTATTTTCTGCAATAGCCTACCGTGGGGAACCTTATCAAACGCCTTACTGAAATCCATATACACCACATCCACTGCTTTACCCTCATCCACCTGTTTGGTCACCTTCTCGAAAACTCAATAAGGTTTGTGAGGCACGACCTACCCTTCACAAAACCGTGCTGACTATCGCTAATGAACTTATTCTTTTCAAGATGATTATAAATCCTGTCTCTTATAACCTTTTCCAACATTTTACCCACAACTGAAGTAAGGCTCACAGGTCTATACTTACCAGAGCTGTCTCTACTCCCCTTCTTGAACAAGGGGACAACATTCGCTATCCTCCAGTCTTCCGGCACTATTCCTGTCGACAATGACGACATAAAGATCAAGGACAAAGGCTCTGCAATCTCCTCTCTGGCTTCCCAGAGAATCCTAGGATAAATCCCATCTGGCCCAGGGGACTTATCTATTTTCACACTTTCCAAAATTGCTAACACCTCCTCCTTGTGAACCTCAATCCCATCTAGCCTAGTAGTCTGAATCTCAGTATTCTCCTCGACAACCTTTCCTTTCTCTAATGTAAATACTGCATCTAGCGCAAAAGACAGGCGAAACCTATATTTCAGCTCAGGGACCCATCTTGCCTCCCTAGAGGATCTTTGGTGCCTGAACACGCTGCCAAAAAGTGTCCCCAATGTCTCTGTCCCTGCTTTGCTTTCTATGTTTTTCTTTCTGTACCTTTTTCTGTCTCCCTAGTTCTTCCTCACTCATTCTTTCATGCACATGCTTGGCTGTCCTTCTTCTTTCTATACCTATGCCTCTCTTTATCTGCATCTCATTTTCTCTGTCTCTCTCTTTCTCACTTGGAACTACTTATCGGCAGAAGGTGCCAAATTATATTCCAGAGCAAAGAAACAAAGAGGATGCCCAATATATCTTTTGCCTCAGATTTTAGAGGCACATGAAACTATGAGAATAGGTTTACCTTCAGATAAAACTTTAAACCAAAGACCTGTCCACACTCTCAGGTGGTCGTAAAAGATCCCATGGCACTATTTCAAAGAGGGACAAGGGAGTTCTCCCCCATATCCTGGGCAATTTATATCCCTCAATCTTGTTCCTTTGGTGTGTGATCTACTGTAAGACTCACAGAACTACAAGTAATACCCAAAGTAAACATGGATTATATTATACTTTAACTGAAGCATACATATAGGTACTGCACAAGCTACATCTAAACACATCTTGCTCTGTGGGGCTCCACACACAAATAACTGGTCATGTGTGACATGACATCACTTCCTCCAGTGATCTTCACCTACAGCTCTTTAAGATGGTCCGCTCTTAACAGCATTCCACAAAATGCCCCTTTTTTCCAATGGTAACAACATATGTACAATGAACCATGTTGTAGTTCTGACTAACTATACATGATTAAAACAAAACGTTATTTCCAGGTAAGCAAATTTTACACTCCTTAAAACGTAGAGGAGGTTTGCTTATTCATTTCCATCTTGTTATCATCAAACTCTTCCCTTGTTTAGAAAGCTTAGAAGAATGATGACTGGCAGCATCACCAATCAGTGGCAATCCCTTTGGCCTCCGGTTACTTGCTGCAACAAACTGAAGCCCAACGAGAGACTCCCGGCCAGATTGTCTCTTTGTGTCAAGACTCCCAGCCTTTGTGTCATCCTTTTCATGAACTGACATGATACGCTCAAACTGGGTATTTCCTACCATCATTGGTGTGTTACTGACTTCATGTGTTGTGACAATTCATACACCTCAGCATACTGGAAGTCCTGCGACAGCTGTTCTAGTTGTGTCTCCAATATAAAACATTTATGGTAGCTAGTTGGAGCTCCCATAGCTGCACTGTAAGATTATCATTCCAATGCACTTGATTGGAGAACCATTGTAGGCAGTCAGCCTAGCTGTGGTGGGTTGTACCATAGATTCCCATTTCTTTAAGTACATGTCCTTCAGTATACGGATGGGAAGAATATTTGCAGTTGTTCCGGTGTCAGTTTTTACTCTGAGCTTATGCTTGTACTCTTCTGCAGACGTATAATCCCGATCATGGCAAATGCCTCAGATTGTGTAATAGCATTGACATGTTGATCCAAGTTAACTATGTGGAATGCTTGCTCGCTGTTCGTACGAGTGCATTCTTCATCCATGTCATTCTGCCAATCTATATCTCTGCTAACCTGATGTACCGGCTTGGGCTTTTTTTTTGCGTTGACATACCTTTTGTTGAATTTGCCATCCTGTCCTGCAGACGTTCTCTCTGCATTTTATCTGCCACCATTCCTGTGTGCAGTATCTGAGCTCGGCCTTCTGCACTGCCTTGCCCAATATCCTCGCACGCCACAAGTTTTGCACTGGTCCTGATACGCCAGACAACTGCGAATGGGGTGAGTCAGGCCACATTTGTCACAAGGCTAAGCAGACACCTAAACCAAGGGGTGGAATTTTATACTCTCCCCCGCAGCGGATTTGGAGGTGGGGAGAGCATAAAACCAAGTAGCATTGTGGCAGGGAGTGTTGCCCCCACTATCCCGCCTCCACTGAAAATTAGTAAATGGTCATCCTGCCCCGCCGCCATCTGAGGCACTTAACTGGGCAATTAACCCCCAATTAAGGGCCTCTTCCCGCCGCAGCTGAAATTACCCGTGCAGAGGGCGGCCTGTCGCCGCACGGGAAGAAGAATAGGAAAAACCGTGCAGCCTGCTTTCCAGTGTGGGGGGGTTGGCGGGAGACCCTTGTTCAAAGGCACCGGGAAGGGGATGCCTGCTTAGGGCCACTACCCCACCCTAGCTACCAGCCCCTCCCTCATAAACACCACCCCACGAGACCCCTCCCTCCCTGACTTACCTGAGGCCTGGCACCAGCGACGCTCCTCGGCCTCCAGGATGGTCTCCTTCAGCAGCACCCACTGCGTCCGTGGCGGCGCTGCAGCTGCCAGCCTCTGATAGGCCGGCAGCTGTCCAAGGGCAGAACTTCAGGCGATGGGGTACAAAATCCTATGGAAGGCCAGCCAATGTCCACTTAAGGGCCTGATTGGCACTAAATTCGGCGGGCCTTCTGGAAAAGAGGCGACATGCGGATCTCAGCGTCTGTTTCTCCCAATATCAAGACCCTAAAGACCTGCTCAGGTCGGGAAAAAGAACCCAACCCGAACTCAACCGATCCACAGCAGACCCGAGCCTGACCCGGCCTGAGTCCCTCCAATTTTGCCCCGAGCCTGACCCGACCCGACCCCACCCATGCCCGACCCTTCTCGATCCGACCCGAGCCTGACCCGACCATCCCTTTACTTACCTTCCGACTGGGAAGCTCCACGAAGCTGCAGCGCATGCGTGATGACGTTATAGTGACGTCACTCGCTCACTGCGTAGACTCAGTTTCGTCCCGGACTCCCAGCTCAGCGAAGTTTTTTATTTTTAATACTTACTGGCAGAGCACTTACCGTGTGTGTCTGGCTCGATCCGACCTGAGCATGACCTGGACTCGGCCCGACCTGACCCGAGCCCGAACGCCGGACCTGAAAGAGGAGCCCGACCCGACCCGAACTCGGCACATGTTGTCGGGTCCCGTCGGGTTCGGGTCGGGTAGCAGGCCTTTACAAGACCCCCACCTTCAGCATAAAATTCCCCCCTTGGTACCCATACCAATTTTTGTAGGTGCCCCCAACACTTGTAACTGTTGGCGCCCAGCCATGATGGCTTCAAATTTCATTCCATAATTGAGTAGTGCATCTATGGTACGCTCTTTTTTCTTTTCTAGAAGGCCATTTTAAAAGACCTCTATTGGGATAGGGGCGAATAGTTGCTGTTCTGACAATTCGATATCTGCAAAGTCACAATACTGAGCCTTGCAACAAACTGGTAAATGGACTCAGCTTGCTTTTGTCAGTAGGTCATAAACTCAAGCCTATGTACTCGGAAATTTACCTTCACTTTGAATTGCTGCTCCAGGAATGCTCATATCTTGCTCGGGTCCTTCTGATTCTCAGCTGGTAATCCTGACTTATTGATCTAACTAGATGCAGGAAGGATGTTCCCGATGGTGGGGGAGTCCAGGACCAGGGGTCACAGTCTAAGGATAAGGGATGTCATTTAGGACTGAGATGAGGAGGGATTTCTTCACCCAGAGAGTGGTGAACCTGTGGAATTCTCTACAACAGAAAGCAGTTGAGGCCAAATTATTAAATATATTCAAGAAAGAGTTAGATCTAGTTCTTAGGGCTAAAGAGATCAAGGGATATGTGGAGAAAGTGGGAACAGGGTACTGAGTTTGGATGATCAGCCATGATCGTATTGAATGGCGGAGCAGGCTCGAAGGGCCGAATGGCCTACTCCTGCTCCTATTTTCCCACGTTTCTATGTTTCTGTTGCAGATCCTCATTGCCCAGTGCAATCTTAATCTTGGGTAGCTTGCTTCTCTAATTCGCTCATTTCTTGATCCAAGAAACACAGCTCCATTTGCTATCGGAACAGCTAAATTCAGACGCTATGTCCGATGCCTTCCAGTCGATAACTGGATATCTGAAAGCCATTGGGCTGAATTTTGCTCTCTTGTTGGAGGCGGGTTCATTGGCGTGGGGAGCTGGAGAACCTCTGTGGTGCCGTCTGCCACGAAACCTGGTGCCGTACCACTGTCTGCCGATTTTGTCGGAGGCGGGGACGTACCGTGGTGGCAGTGATGCCCCAACGCGACAGCATCATCATTTAAATGTTTTAAATACTGCTTTAAATAAATGTGAATGTCATTCACAGTGTTCCAACGAAGCGTTATCAATTGTGTGGTTGACGTGGCACTCACGTGCCTTCAGTTTCTTGACTTTCAAAAGTTGGCCTCACTGAGATGAGAGTCCTCTGTGCTGCGAAAGGGAAGGTAATCTCACTGGAGTTTTTTTAGGGGATGTGGGCTTTGCAGCGGCAATTGCCGCTATGTTGAGTCTGCAAGGGGCTTGTGTATGAATGGGGGTGAACTCTGCAAGGGGTTTGTGTGTGAATGGGGCTAACTCTGCAAGGGGCTAATCATCAGCCTGGGGCTCAGCAAGGGCCTGGCCACCCACAGTCCACCAACTTTTTTTTAAATTTCCAAAATATACTTTATTCATAAAAATCTGTAAAAATTACATTGCCAAACAGTTTCAAACAGCACCAGAAAATACAAGCATTGCAAGGGAGATCAGTTTCCTTCAATACAATCATGAGTTGCTTCACAACCCTTCCATTTCACATTTGTCATGCCAATTACAGTTTTACATTTACATCAAATGAAAATTTTCCTGATACAGTTCGAGGGGTTTCCCATGGATCCAGCCCCTCAGTTCAGCTTGGTGGGGGGACCTTACACTATGGTCTTACCCCACAGTCCACCAACTGTCACTCAGCCAGCTGCTCAGGCAAATGTGCAGTGCTCTCATCAGCCTGTGACCCTGCTTCTAAAGCCAAGTGGATTCCCACCAAGGTGAAAGTAACTGTGCTGGCAGAAGGTGCAGGAGAGCCATGGGTGCTCCTTGTCCACAGAGGTTGTCAGCAGGCTCTTGCAGTCTGCAGTAACCTGCGAGCAGAGACCTGCAAGATAACATTTTTTTTAAAAAGTGTACGTTAGGTTTCCCATTTCCCATTAAGGACAGCATTGCAGAGCTCATTCAACATCAGTATTGTATTTTTCTCTGATTGGCTGCAATCACTCTCATGTGCTGGGACACCGAGCTCCATGTCTAAGATGGCACATCCACCTTGGCTACTGCCTAATTCCAACGCCTCTTCTTTGGCCTGACTTAAAGGCCACAGGTTGGACATCCCGCCACCAGTCCTGGCCACTTCTCTCCTGTTATGGGCCCTCCTGAAATAGCAATTATGCAGATATTGAACATTGCTAAATGTCTCAACATCATGGCAATACTAACATGGCCTCATCAATACCTGTTGAATGTTTTGTTTCTCATACAGACTCAACCCATCATGGGTCTCACTTAGGCTGAGGTATAAACAAGACAGACTTGTTTCTCATGTGCAGCCAGTCATCTTCCATCAATCTGCTATGACTTTCCTGTCTTAGGAATGGCTCTAGCAGCCACGTGGCATAATGCTAGTGGATAACGAGATCACACCAAGCAATTCAATACAGGCCACCGACCTTTGCTGAATGCAGGGGATCATTGACCCTCTTCCGATACTGGACCCAGTTTTGTTGGGTGATCTCACGGCTACTGACCTCCTCTGCGATCTCCATCCAGGCTTGATTGGTCAGGCAGGGGGACCTCTTGCTATCGCTGGGGAAGAGGACCTCCCACTTTTCCCTTGCAGCCTGGAGGAGAATCAGCAGGGAGGCAGTGGGGCCAGCACCCTTGCTGTGACATCTGACATCATCAGAATGATGGCTGTGTGGCTGCTTGCTGGGTAACAAATTTATTGCAAAACACAGAAGTGTTGCTTCAATAAGCTGCTGTTCAATGGACGGAGAGACTAAATGCTTGGCTGGCAGCCTTTTGAAGATGGCATCAGCACCTGCTCCAATATCAGGTGATGCTGTGAATGGTGTCTCCTTTGCTGCCCCCACCATGTGTTTGAGGGCGGCTGTCGACATTATGCAAAATGGCTGTCGGCCGTGTAACCACACGGGCACAGCCGCTGACCTCAAAAGTGGGTCCGTCGCCATTTTGTGTACCCGGGGTCATAAAATCCATCCCATTGTCTTAATTATCTTGATTTTTTAAAATAAATACATGCTTTTTCACAGGCAGAGTTTTTCTGTTTCCTTTTTAAGACCGATTCGTTTTTGCAGATCTGCCCCTTTTTAAAGAGTGAGATTACATTTGTTTTAAACAGAATGACAGCTTTATTTACATAGGCAGCTTCTTTTTTTTTAACTGTCAACTGCCTTTATTAAAAAAAAACAACAGAACTTTTTTTTATGAGTTAGAGCTTACAGTACCGGCAGCTGCCACAACTAACCTTTTACTTTGTGCTGGACCTCCAGTGGTGCTGTCGAGTTCTTCCTGTACTTTTTGGCTTCGGCCAACCCAGAAAGCAAAAAAAAACAGGAATGCTAAAACAGTAATGGCTTCAGCTGCTGCTTTTCAAATTCTTTGATCCACTGCCAGATAGGTAAAAGCTCCACTCTTCTGGCACATTGCCTGCTGTATTCAGAGTTTCAACACCTCCCAGGTCCTGTCTGTAGACTAGTTCACTGATGTGTTGTGGGTTCTCCTACTAACTGCTGTCCAGTCTCTTCAGCCACTCCAGGTAGGCAGCCTGCTGTTCTTTGTTTGCTCTTTGTTGGTGTGTTCTTCAGAAAAATTCCAATGTTGCCATGATGCAATTTTTTGGTAGTCATCAGAGAAAATATATCCCAGGTGTTGTCACCATGTGATATAACTTGTTCCTTTGGTGTGCGATCTATTGTAAGACTCACAAGATTACAAATAATATCTGAAGTAAACATGAGTTTTATTATACTTTAAATGGAACATAGATATACAAACAGTTACTGCACGAGCTATATCTAAACACGTCTTGGCCTGTCGGGCTCCACCCACAACTAACTGGTCATGTGACATCACTTCTTCTGGTGATCTTCACTTACAGCTCCTCAAGTTGGTTCACTCTTAAGGTCAAGCTACATCACTAAAAATACAGATTATGTGGTCATTATCACATTTCTGTTTGTGGGACCTTGCTGTGCACAAATGGGCTGCTGTGTTTCCACGACAACAGTGACTACACTTCAAAAGTACTTCATTGGCTTTAAAGTGCTTTGGGATGTCCTGAGGCCATGAAAGGCATTATATAAATGTAATTCTTTCTTTCTTAGGAGGATGTGGAGGTGAATATTCAAAAAGCAGTGATGAGAACATTCAATTAGACTGAAAGTAAAAAGATAATATGAATATGGAATGAGATTGGGGAGGAGATAGTGAAGACACTAATCATAACATTTTGGAAATGGGAATAGTGCTAAAGGACTGAAGGATGGCAAATGTTGTACCCCTGTGCAGAAAGAGCTAAGTCAGAAAATTCCAGGCCAGTCAGTTTTACCTTAGTTGTGGGCAACTGTTGATAATATAAAATGAAATTAATGAACACTTAGGAGAGCAGGGGATAGTCAGCATAGATTAGTAAAGGACAGATTATGCTTGACTAATCTAACTGAATTTCTCTGTATGCTATGTGAGGAAATCACAGCGCAGCACAGTGGCACAGGGGTTAGCACCGCAGCCTCAGAGCTCCAGTGACCCGGGTTCTATTCTGGGTACTGCCTGTGTGGAGTTTCCAAGTTCTCCCTGTGACCGCGTGGGTTTTCGCTGGGTGCTCCGGTTTCCTCCCACAGCCAAAGACTTGCAGGTTGATAGATAAATTGGCCATTATAAATTGCCCCTAGTATAGGTAGGGGAATTGTGGGGATGTGGTAGGAATATGGGATTAATGTAGGATTAGTATAAATGGATGGTTGATGGTCGGCACAGACTCGGTGGGCTGAAGGGCTTGTTTCAATTCTGTATCTCTAAATAAAGAAATAAAACACAGTTGATGTTGTATATATGAATTTTTAGAAGCTGTTTGATAAGTTGCAACATGAAGAAACTTGCTATAGAAATTAAAGCAGATGTTATCAAAGGGGAGGAAAATAAGCAGAGACTAGGTGTAAATGGATGCTTTTTGGAATGACACAAGTGCTGTGCCCATGGGATTGTGCTGACCCTCTTTTATTTTCCACTTTATTAAAATTATTTGAATCAGTGTGAGAAGGCAAGAAAGCTTAGCTGCTCAGGCTGGATGAGGGTTGGAGCGGGGAAAGGCGGTGACGGAAAATTAATTGGAGAAAAATATTTTTCCAGCAGTGCGCTGGGGAAATCTGTACTGGTGAGTATCTATTTTAAATGATGCAGGTTTCAAAGGGTCTGAAGAGATGCATTTAAGAATCTCTTTCTATCACCAGTTTCCCCCTCCACTTTTGATGATTGTTAGCTATATGCCCCTCCCCCGCACCCCACCCATCCCCAACACCAACAATCCACACTGCAAGTGTGTGAGGGAATACAGCCAACAAACCAGTCTCGAAAAAATCCACTCTTCCCCCTGCACTGACCTCAGACCTAAACCCAATGTAACCTGATCTGTAGCCAAGACCTGAAACCCAAGGACCTCTACCCTCCACTTTCCCCGTATCCTGCCTTGCAGTCACAAAGCCACATGGCCAGTCATTGTCAGGAAACAGCTTAAACAGCCCAGCTGGCCAGGGCATAGGGAGTTAGGGAAATGGCAACAGCAGGAGGGGATGACAACAGTAGGGAGTAGCAGGACAGAAGGAACAAACAGCCACAGAACTGAGTTTAGCTGCCCCAAAACAGGTGACACTGGAGAGTAATGCCATGCATCTTGGAGATGGAGCTGGTTGGTCTCAGCAACAATTAGGTAATGGTGCTAGCTACAGAATCACAGAATTGTTACAGCACAGAAGAAGGACATTCAGCCCATCGTGTCTGCGCCAGCTCTCCGAAAGAGCAGTTTACTTAGTACCACACCCCCACCTTCTCCCCGTAGCCCTGCACATTCTTCCTTTTCAGATAACAATTCAATTCCCTCTTGAATGCCTCGATTGTACCTGCCTCCATCACACTCTCAGGCAGTGCATTCCAGATCCCAACAACTCTATGCATGAAAAAGGTTTTCCTCATGTCGCTATTGCTTCTTTTGCCAATTACCTTAGACCTATGCCCTCTTGTTCTCGATTCCTCCATCAATGGGAACAGTTTTTCCCTATCTATCCTGACCAGACCTCTCATGATTTTGAATACCTCTATCAAATCTCCTCCCAACCTTCCCTTCTCCGGAGAAAACAGTTCCAACTTCTCCAATCTATCCACGTAATTCAAGTTCCCCATCCCTGGAACCACTCTCGTGAATCTTTTCTGCAATCTCTCCAATGCATTCACATTTTTCCTAAAGTGTGGTACCCAGAACTAGACACAGTCGGCCATTTGAGGCCGAATTAGTGTTCTATACAAGTTTAACATAACTTTTTTGTTTTTGTACTCTATGCCCCTATTAATGAAGCTTAGGATGCTGCATGCTTTATTAAGCGCTCTCTCAACCTGTCCTGCCACCTTCAATGATTTATGCACATATACACCTAGGTCCCTCTGCTCCTGCACTCGCTGTAGAATTGCACCCTTTATTTTATTTTTTATCTCTGTGCTCTTCCTACCAAAATGAATCACTTCACACTTCTCTGCATTAAATTTCATCTGTCCCTTGTCTGCCCTGTCTATGTCCTTTTGAAGTTCTACACCATCCTCCTCACAGTTCACAATGTTTCCCTGTTCAATGTTACCTTGAAGATCAAGCTTAGAGGAATTAATCTCAGAACCATAGAAGTTTACAGCACAAAGAAGGCCATTTGGCCCACTGTGTCTGTGCCAGCTCTTTGCTGAAGCAATCCAAAACTAATTCCGTTGCCATTATCTATCCCCATAGTCCTATATTTTTCTGTTTCAAACATTTATCTACACTTCTCTTAAAAGATGGAATGGTTTTTGCTATAACTACTCCCTGTGGCAAAGTCTTTCACAATATAACAACTTACTACATAAACGACTTTCTCTTTAGCTCGTTCCTCAGTTTTTTAGTGACAATTTTAAATTGATGACCTCTCAGCTCTCATTCTCCAGTGAGAAGAAACAGTCTTTTCCTATTTACTGTCAAAACCCTTCATAAATTTAAAAACATCTATGAACTCTTCTCTGGGCCTTTCCTAATCCTGTGAAAATTGACCCAATATCTTGAGTATCTTAGTCAGAGGCAAATGAAATGAATAGGTAAGTTTAATTGTGACAGAAAAGTATGACAGGCAGACAGATATGATGGAGATAACGTGACAGGAAAATGCCACAGAAAGTAAGTGTTAAACTGACAAGAAGTATGCACTATATGCAAGACTTTTAATACATAATAGATAAATAGTGGTAAAAATAATAAATTGATCTCAACTATACTGATAATACTTTTCCTGGATGAAAACAAGCCCATTACTTTAAATTAAACTGTGGAAAAAGAGCTAGAGGACACAGATTCTAACTGGTAAAAGGCAATTTTAACTAATATCTAAGAAAGTAATTTTCCCACAAAATGTGGAATAACCTTCCAGATTGTAAGACTCTTAAAATGAAGATCTCACTTCCCTCTCAGGTCCTGAGCCCGTACTGAGTATCAATGGCATGAAACAAACTTTGGATACAATTTCCACTTTATGTGGAACACCTTTATTAACTCACTCAGCAATAGTATATACTTACAACACCATACTTACGCGTCGTAGACCCGCGTACAGCAGCTCATTCCCGGATGGTCAGATCCGCATGACTTCCTGTGACTGACCAAGTCATACTTCCCAGCTGCAGCAACAATGTCATTGTAAGCTGTGGCTTTATACCCCTTTCTGACCCTGGTCCCTCGACATATAAGGTAATGTCTTGCATTGGGCCATCCGATTGGGTTTCAGTGCCTTATCAATTCCACCATGACTAGGCAAGACCACCTGCACGTGCTCTCAGCAGGGGTGGGGTGGGGGTGTCTTAGGTGCATACCACCCATGGATGTGATATCTTCATCTTGATGAGGCAAGAAGGAAACCATTCACACATATTTCAAAAGGCCATTGAGAGTGGTTGTAGACAGGCTGACTGATGTTGTAACAGCCCAGGTTACCACTCAGTGGCATGTCCTGACTTGTCTGTCTGTGTGTATGTATGTGGGGGTCCTTGTTCAGTTACACTGTCTTTTATTTTTAAAAAGTCCAATATGAACCCCAGCGATGGTGTCTTCGGTCAGAATTCTCCTTTCTTCATCCCGATGTCCTTCACCTCCATGTTTTTACCATCCGGTGAGCCCCACACGGTGGTCCACACTACAACTGGTTACATTTTACTTATGAACAGAAATGCAACAGATATTAACAAATGCCTCATAGCATAACAAAAATACAAGAGATATCCAAATGCCTTACCAGATAGGGGAGGAAGCTAAATTTCTGGAATAATTTAAGAAGCAATTCAAAATACAAGGAGGGCACATTAGAATCTCTGGATGGACAAATTAAGATGGGCCAAATAGCCTTCATCCATAATTATCTTGTGGCTTTGTGCTATCTTCCTACTGGCAAAACACTGGAAAAACTGTGTGTAAAAGCTACTTTCATTTAAGAACAAAAATAAAAAGACTTGCATTAAAAAGTGTCTTGTCATATCTTTCAGAAACAATGAAATGAATTCATGTACAATAAACTTAAGTGCTGTGAGCATTGTTCTGAGACAAACATTGTAGCCATTTTCCACAGAAATAGCAATGAGTCACTTAACAGCAGTTTCTTCTGCAGAGAAAATTGCCACAATCAAAATATTGAGTGAAATATTAAAAAAAGGAAAAGAAAACCTTAATAATTTAGATTAATATAAAAACTCATCTGGGGTTTCCTATCTGCTTCTTACTGAAATTGAACAATTATAATTTGCAATTACATTCATGGAAATATTGATTTAATTAAGACTGTACATATCTGAATTGTATCTTTTTTCCCTTATAGAATTATTCTTGCTGGGCCGATATTAATGTTGGGATGTTAACAAAAAGTGAACATGAAGGTGCTGGCTATGTTCTTCTAACAGCTGACTGGAGAGGGCAATGTAGAGCTAAATCTAGTCTTGACTCAATAAACTAAATGTATTTTGTACTTATCTAAGTCAGAGGCTAAATTGAACATTTACATTAAGTATCTAATTCTTTGAGTATTCTATTGTTTTATACTATCAACGTGACAGGATTAACTGTTGAATAATGTCCATTTCCATGATCGCCTAAAAATAGACTGAATCCTGGAATGGGCTTCTTAAAGCACCAGTACCTAGAATTTGACTTTGTCAGTCATCATAAACCAAAGATCTTGATGATAGGAAATAGCAGCCCCTTTGCATTGTATACAGAGGCCATTGCTGTTCCTTATTCATGGAGAAGTGAGAGACCTTGGAGTGCATGTCCACAGGTCCCTAAAGGTGGTAGGACAGGTAAATAAAGTGGTGAAGAAGGCGATGGAATGCTTTCCTTTATTGGCCGAGGTATAGAATTCAAAAGAAAGGATGTAATGCTGGAACGGTATGAAATGCTGGTTAGGCCACAGTTGGAGTATTGTGTACAGTTCTGGTCACCACATTACAGAAAGGACATAATTGCTCTGGTGAGAGTACGGGAGAGATTTATAAGAATGTTGCCAGGACTTGAAAGTTGCAGCTATGAGGAAAGATTGGATAGGCTAAGGTTGTTTTCCTTAGAACAGAGGAGGCTGAGGGGTGACTTAATTGAAGTGTACACAAATATGAGGGGCCTAGATAGACAGGAAGGACCTGTTTCCCCTAGCGGAGAGGTCAATTACCAGGGGACACAGATTTATGGTGATTGGTAGAAGGATTAGAGGGGACACGAGCTAAAACTTTTTCACCCAGAGGGTGGTGGATGTCTGGAATTCACTGCCAGGAATGGTGGTGGAGGCAGAAACCCTCAATTCTTTTAAAAGATACCTGGACATGCACCTGAAGTGCTGTAACCGGCAAGGCTATGGACCAGGTGCGGGAAGGTGAAATTAGTTTGGGCAGCTAGTTTTTCAGCTGGCATGGACACGACAGGCTGAATGGCCTCCTTCTGTGCTGCAATTTTTTTTATGGTTCTAAAACTTCCAAAACACCAACAAAATTCACAGAATCACATGTAATAAAAACAATATTGACCTGATCAGTCACTGCTGAGTGCCCTTGATAGCTTCTTTTTAATATGACAGCACCTGGGATAACCTTGGTCAACCAATGAGCTAAGAAAATGACATTTCTCTGACTCAAGAGTGCACCATAGGTAGAACACCTATTGTCGGGCACTGCAATACCTCCATAAAAGTGAGTACCCATAAAGGGTGATTAAATCAAATTAATATTCAAATATTTCTAAAAAATGATTCAAAGTCTACACATTCACGGGCATTTTCAAGACCTAAATAAAATACTATATGATCTAACCTCGGTATCAGTGTCTTTTGCAGATAAATGTTTCAATCTTTCTGAAGGCAGACCGAATTAACACTGGGTGAGACGAATCTTATTTTGAGTTGTTAAGCTGCTTTATTCCACCCTAAGGTGAATTTACAAATCAATACCTGTGATCATATTTATTTAATTCATATTTATTTAGTGATCTGTACATAATAACATAAAATAGTGAATACACTACAACACCCCATTTAGTGGCCATCTTGCTTGACTTAAACAGAATAACATTTCTTTAATTTTTGAGTCTGTATTTTATGCAGAGAGAGGGGAGAGCTAGAGAAGAAAGGGGGAGAACAGGGGTCAGGAGGGGAGGTGAGAGTGAAAGAGGAGTGAGGCGAGCGGAGGAGAGGGGGAAAAGAAAAGGGAAAAGGCGCAGGATAGATATTGAGATGCGAACTATGGTCACCCAAAATGTAGTGCCAGTGTACAGGATGTTGAGAGTAGTGAGGTCAGGGATAAGGTTACAAGGAAGCAAGAGGGCACTGGCAAGCAAGAACCTGGTTTAAAGTGTGTCTATTTCAACGCCAGGAGCATCCGGAATAAGGTGGGTGAGCTTGCAGCATGGGTTGGTACCTGGGATCTCGATGTAGTGGCCATTTCGGAGACATGGGTAGAGCAGGGGCAGGAATGGATGTTGCAGATTCCAGGATTTAGATGTTTCAGTAAGAACAGAGAAGATGGTAAAAGAGGGGGGGGTGTGGCATTGTTAATCAAGGAGAGTATTACAGCGACAGAAAGGACGTTTGAGGACTCGTCTACTGAGGTAGTATGGGCTGAGGTTAGAAACAGTAGAGGTGAGGTTACCCTGTTGGGAGTCTTTTATAGACCTCCGAATAGTTCCAGAGATGTAGAGGAAAGGATAGCGAAGATGATTCTCGACAGGGGCGAGAGTAACAGGGTAGTTGTTATGGGGGACTTTAACTTTCCAAATATCGACTGGAAATACTATAGTTCGAGTACTTTAGATGGGTCAGTTTTTGTCCAGTGTGTGCAGGAGGGTTTTCTGACACAGTATGTAGACAGGCCAACCAGGGGCGATGCCACATTGGATTTGGTACTGGGAAATGAACCCGGCCAGGTGTTAGATTTAGATGTAGGTGAGCACTTTGGTGACAGTGATCACAATTCGGTTAGGTTTACCTTAGCGATGGGCAGGGACAGGTATATACCGCAGGGCAAGAATTATAACTGGGGGAAAGGAAATTATGATGCGATTAGGCAAGATTTAGGATGCGTAGGATGGAGAAGGAAACTGCAGGGGATGGGAACAATCGAAATGTGGAGCTTATTCAAGGAGCAGCTACTGCGTGTCCTTGATAAGTATGTACCTGTGAGGCAGGGAGGAAGTTGTCGTGCGAGGGAGCCGTGGTTTACTAAAGAAGTTGAAGCGCTTGTCAAGAGGAAGAAGAAGGCTTATGTTAGGATGAGACGTGAAGGCTCAGTTAGGGCGCTTGAGAGCTGCAAGCTAGCCAGGAAGGATCTAAAGGGAGAGCTAAGAAGAGCAAGGAGAGGACACGCGAAGTCATTGGTGGATCGGATCAGGGAAAACCCTAAGGCTTTCTATAGGTATATCAGGAATAAAAGAATGACTAGAGTTAGATTAGGGCCAATCAAGGATAGTAGTGGGAAGTTGTGTGTGGAATCAGAGGAGATAGGGGAAGTGTTAAATGAATATTTTGCGTCAGTATTTACAGTAGAGAAAGAAAATGTTGTTGAGAATACTGAGATTCAGGCTACGAGGCTAGATGGGATTGAGGTTCACAAGGAGGAGGTGTTAGCAATTTTGGAAAGTGTGAAAATAGATAAGTCCCCTGGGCCAGATGGGATTTATCCTAGGATTCTCTGGGAAGCTAGGGAGGAGATTGCAGAGCCTTTGTCCTTGATCTTTATGTCGTCATTGTCGACAGGAATAGTGCCGGAAGACTGGAGGATTGCAAATGTTGTCCCCTTGTTCAAGAAGGGGAGTAGAGACAGCCCTGGTAATTATAGACCTGTGAGCCTCACTTCGGTTGTGGGTAAAATGTTGGAAAAGGTTATAAGAGACAGGATTTATAATCATCTTGAAAAGAATAAGTACATTAGAGATAGTCAGCACGGTTTTGTGACGGGTAGGTCGTGCCTCACAAACCTTATTGAGTTTTTCGAGAAGGTGACCAAACAGGTGGATGAGGGTAAAGCAGTGGATGTGGTGTATATGGATTTCAGTAAGGCGTTTGATAAGGTTCCCCACGGTAGGCTATTGCAGAAAATACGGAAGTATGGGGTTGAATGTGATTTAGAGCTTTGGATCAGAAATTGGCCAGCTGAAAGAAGACAGAGGGTGGTGGTTGATGGCAAATGTTCATCCTGGAGTTTAGTTACTAGTGGTGTACCGCAAGGATCTGTTTTGGGGCCATTGCTGTTTGTCATTTTTATAAATGACCTGGAAGAGGGTGTAGAAGGGTGGGTTAGTAAATTTGCAGATGACACTAAGGTCGGTGGAGTTGTGGATAGTGCCGAAGGATGTTGTAGGGTACAGAGAGACATAGATAGGCTGCAGAGCTGGGCTGAGAGATGGCAAATGGAGTTTAATGCGGAAAAGTGTGAGGTGATTCACTTTGGAAGGAGTAACAGGAATGCAGAGTACTGGGCTAATGGGAAGATTCTTGTTAGTGTAGATGAGCAGAGAGATCTTGGTGTCCAGGTGCATAAATCCCTGAAGGTTGCTAACCAGGTTAATAGGGCTGTCAAGAAGGCATATGGTGTGTTAGCTTTTATTAGTAGGGGGGTCGAGTTTCGGAGCCACGAGGTCATGCTGCAGCTGTACAAAACTCTGGTGAGACCGCACCTGGAGTATTGCGTGCAGTTCTGATCACCGCATTATAGAAAGGATGTGGAAGCTATGGAAAGGGTGCAGAGGAGATTTACTAGGATGTTGCCTGGTATGGAGGGAAGGTCTTACGAAGAAAGGCTGAGGGACTTGAGGTTGTTTTCGTTGGAGAGAAGGAGGAGGAGAGGTGACTTAATAGAGACATATAAGATAATCAGAGGGTTAGATAGGGTGGATAGTGAGCGTCTTTTTCCTCGGATGGTGATGGCAAACACGAGGGGACATAGCTTCAAGTTGAGGGGTGATAGATATAGGACAGATGTGAGAGGTAGTTTCTTTACTCAGAGAGTAGTAAGGGCGTGGAATGCCCTGCCTGCAGCAGTAGTAGATTCTCCAACTTTAAGGGCATTTAAGTGGACATTGGATAGACACATGGATGAAAATGGAATAGTGTAGGTCAGATGGTTTCACAGCTCGGCGCAACATCGAGGGCCGAAGGGCCTGTACTGCGCTGTAATATTCTAATTCTAATTCTAATTCTTAACTACAGGCAACAACAAGCGAGATCCACTGCTAATATAGTAAAGGTCTGGCATCTAGTGTGTACCTTCTGTTGAATACACAGACCCTCTGTATCACAATTTGTTCACCCTGGATGTAACACCTACTTTTAACTGGAAGGTACATGACTCAGTACTCTCAATTGGAGTCAATGGGAATTGGGGGAAAACTCTCCGCTGGTTGGAATCATACCTACCACAAAGGAAGATGGTTGTGGTTGTTAGAGGTCAATCATCTCAGTCCCAGGACATTGCTGCAGGAGTTCCTCAGGGCAGTGCCCTAGGCCCAACCATCTTCAACTGCTTCATCAAAGCCCTTGCCTCCATCATAAGGTCAGAATGGGGATGTTCGCTGATGATTGCACAATGATCAGTACCATTCGCGACTTCTTAGACACTGAAACAGCCCGTGTCCAGATGCGGCAAGACCTGGACAACATCCAGGCTTGGGCTGATAAGTGGCAAGTACAATCGCGCCACGCAAGTGCCAGGCAATGACCATCTCCAACAAGAGAGAATCTAATCATGTCCCCTTGATCCTCAATGGCATTACGATCGCTGAATCCCCCACTATCAACATCCTGGGAGTTACCATTGACCAGAAACTGAACTGGACCAGCCACATAAATACCGTGGCAACAAGAGCAGGTCAGAGGCTAGGAATTCTGCGGCGAGTAACTCATCATCTAACTCCCCAATGCCTGTCCACCATTTACAAGGCACACGTCAGGACTGTGATGGAATACTCTCCACTTGTCTGGAAGAGTCTTGTTCTTCTTCTTTGGCCTCCTTGTCTCGAGAGACAATGGGTAAGCGCCTGGAGGTGGTCAGTGGTTTGTGCAGCAGCGCCTGGAGTGGCTATAAAGGCCAATTCTAGAGTGACAGACTCTTCCACAGGTGCTGCAGATAAAATTGGTTGTCGGGGCAGTTACACAGTTGGTTCTCTCCTTGCGCTTCTGTCTTTTTTCCTGCCAACTGCTAAGTCTCTTTGATTCGCCACGCTTTAGCCCCGCCTTTATGCTTGCGCGCCAGCTCTGGTGATCACACTGGAAGAGTACAGCTGTAACAACACTCATGAAGCTTGACACCATCCAGGACAAAGCAGACCGCTTGATTGGCACCCCATCCACCACCTTCAACATTCACTCTCTTCACCACTGATGCACAGTGACAGCAGTGTATACCATCTACAAGGTGTACTGCAGTAACTCACCAAGGGTCCTTCAACAGAACCTTCCAAACCCGCGACATCTACCACCTCGGAAGACAAGGGCAGCGGATACATGGGAACACCACACACCATCCTGACTATATCACCGTTCGTTCATTGTCGCTAGGTCAAAATCCTGGAACTCCCTTCCTAACAGCACTGTTAGTGTGTCTACACCATATGGACTGCAGCAGTTCAAGAAGGCAGCTCACCACCACCACCTCAAGGGTAATTAGGGATGGGCAATAAAAGCTGGCCTAGCCAGCGACGCCCACATCCCATGAACAAATTTTAAAAAAACCTTTACTCTTCCCAACACTAGGTAGGACTGCTGTTTCCCCAAACTCCATTTCCGAGATCCTCCAAGTGGCGCCAGAAGCAACTTATGTTTACCCTGGACCAATGATGCCCTGGAAGTAAGTTTTGTTCATTTCATTTTTTTCAACTTATCTCCACCATTTTCCTGACTCAGTGGATGCACTGCGTCTCACTCAGGCTTTTGCTTCTGTTGCAGGCCCTCCTTCTCAATTTCCCTGTTTGTTAGTGACACCTTCCTGTCCTTTAATAGATTGAAAAAATTAAGATATTGTGCAGACGAGGACTATATTCCCTAGAGGTTAGAAGAATGAGGGGTAATCTCATTGAAACATATAAAATTCTTAAGAGGCTTGACAGGGTAGATGCTGGCAGAATGTTTCACCTGACTGGGGAGTCTAGAACTAGGGGGCACAGTCTCAGAATAAGGGGTCAGCCATTCAGGACGGAGATGAGAAGAGATTTCTTCACTCAAAGGATTGTGAATCTTTGGAATTCTCTACTCCAGAGAGTTGTGAATGCCCAGTTGTTGGGTATATTCATGACTGAGGTCGAATAATGTTTGGATACTAAGGAAATTAAGGGAATAGTGCAGGAAGGTCGGGTTGAAGTAGAAGATCAGCCATGATCTTATTGAATGATGGAGTGGGCTCAAAGGGTTGAATAGCCTACTTCTACTCCTATTTCTTATAATCTTATGTGCCTTAGATCACCCCTTGATTAATGCGATAGGGAGGGGGATAAGAAAGGAGGGGGAGTGGCAATTTTGGTCAAGCAAACTATTACAGCTGTGAGGAGGGATGATATGTTGGAAGGTTCATCAAATGAGGCCATGTGAATTGAGCTGAGGAACAAAAAAGGGGCAATCACACTGCTGGGAGTGTATTATAGACCCCCAAACAGTCAGAGGGAGATAGAAGAGCAGATCTGCAGGCAAATCTCTGAGAAGTCAATGATAATAGGGCAGTAATAGTAGGGGATTTTAACTATCCCAATATTAACTGGGATAGTTTTAGTGTGAAAGGAATTGAGGAAACAGAATTCTTGAGGTGCATTCTGGAAAACCTTTTTGCCCAATATGTAGCAAGTCCAACAAGAGAGGGTGCAGTTTTAGACTTAGTTTTAGAAAATGATGATGGGCAGGTGGAAGGGGTGGCAGCGGGAGTGCATTTGGGTGATATTGATCATAATTCAGTCAGTTTTAACATAATTATGGAAAAGGACAGAGATAGAACAGGAGTTGGAGTTCTCAATTGGGGCAAGGCCAATTTTAGGAGTGATTTAGCAAAAGTGGACTGGAAACAACTACTTGAAGGTAAATCATTGTCAGAGCAATGGGATGCATTCAAAGGGGAGATTCAAGGGGTTCAGAGTATACATGTTCCCACAAAGAAAAAGGGTGAGACGGTCAAATCTAGAGTTCCATGGATGTCAAGGAGCCTACAAGGTAAGATAAGGCAGAAAAAGAAAGCTTATGTCCGACACCTAGAACTCAATACTGTAGAAAGCCAAGAGGAGTATAGACAGTGGAGGAGTGAAATCAAAAAGGAAATTAGGAAAGCAAAGAGGGGGCATGAAAGAATATTGGCAAGAATAATCAAGGTGAACCCAAAGATGTTTTACCAATACATTAAGAGTTAGAGGATAACTTAAGAGAGGGTCTATAAAAGACCAAAAAGGTAACATACGTGTAGGGGCGGAAGATGTTGGTTTTGTTCTTAATGAATACTTTGTGTCTGTCTTCACAAAAGAGGGAGATGATGCAGATATTGTAGTTAAGAAGGAGGAGTGTGAAGTATTGGATGTGATAAACATAGGGAGAGAGGAAGTATTAATGGGATTAGCATCCTTGAAAGTTGATAAATCATCAGGGCCAGATGAAATGTACCCCAGGCTGTTAAAAGAAGCAAGAGAGGAAATAGAAGAAGGTCTGATCATCATTTTCCAGTCCTCACTAGATACAAGTGTGGTACCAGAGGATTGGAGGACTGTTAAAGTTGTACCTCTGTTTAAAAAGGGAGCAAAGGATAAACTGAATAATTACAGACCAGTCAGTCTGGTAGTGGGCAAATTATTGGAATCTATTTTGAGAGACAGGATCAACCGCCACTTAGAAAGGCAGAGGTTAATCAAGGATAGTCAGTAGGGCTTTGCTCAGGGAGATCTTGTTTGACTGACTTGATCGAATTGTTTGAAGAGGTAACAAGGAAGATAGATGAGGGTAGTGCAGTTGATGTGGTCAACACAGATTTTAGCAAGGCTTTTGACAAAGTCCCACGGTTAAAAATTTTTTTTAAAAATGGGATCCAGGGAAATGCAGCAAGTTGTATACAAAATCGCCTCAGTGGCAGAAAACAAAGGGTAATTGTTGATGGGTGTTTTAGTGACTGAAGGGCTGTTTCCAGTGGCATACCACAGAGCTCAGGGCTGGGTCCCCTGCTTTTTATGGTATAAATTAACAATTTGGTTGTAAATATAGGGGGCATGATCAGGAAGTTTGCAGATGACACAAAGATTGGCCATGTGGTAGATCGTGAGGAGGATAGGCTGCTGGAAGATATTGATGGTCTGGTCAGATGGGCAGAAAAGTGACAAGTTGCATTCAGCCTGGATAAGTGTGAGGTGATGCATTTGGGGAGGTCAAACAAGGCAAAGGAATACATGATTAATGGGGAAAATACTGAGAAGTGTAGAGGAAGTGGGAGACCTTGGAGAGAATGTCTACAGATCCCTGAAGATAACCGGACAGGTCGATAAGATGGTTAAGAAGGCATATGGAATCCTTTCCTTTATTAGCCGAGGTATAGAATATAACAGCGGGGAGGTTATGCTGGAACTGTATAACTCATTGGTAGGGCCACAATTTGAGTACTGTGTGCAGTTCTGGTCACCTCATTACAGAAAGGATGTAATTGCACTAGAGAGGGTACGGAGGAGATTTACGAGGATGTTGCCAGGACTGGAAAATTGCAACTATGAGGAAAGATTGGATCGGCTAGGGGTTTTCTCCTTGGAACAGAGAAGGCTGAGGGGAGATCTGATTGAAATGTACAAAATTTTGAGGGCCTAGATCGAGTGAAGGTGGAGGGTCTATTGTCTTTAGCAGTGATGAGAGGGCATAAATTTAAAGTGATTGGTAGAAAAATTAGAGGGGAAATGAGGAAAAGCTTTTTCACCCAGAGGGTGGTGGGGGTCTGGAACTCACTGCCTGAAAGGGTAGTTGAGGCAGAAACCCTCAACTCATTCAAATGGAGTCTGGATATGCACCTCAAGTGCTGTAATCTGCAGGGCTACGGACCAATGCTGAAAGGTGGGATTAGAATAGGTGGATTTTATTTGGCCGGCACAGACACGATGGGCCAAGTGGCCTCTTTCTGTTCCTTAAACGTTCTATGATTCTATGATTCTAGGAGATTTACCAGAATAGTTCCAGGGATGGGGAATTTCAGTTACAAGCTTAGGTTAGATAAGCTGGGTTTGTTCTCCTTGGTACTAAGGAGATTGAGGGGAGATTTAATAGAGGTGTACAAGATTATGGCAGGTCTAGCTAAGTTACAAAAGGAAAAACTGTTCCCATTAACTATTGGTATGAGGACTAAAGGTCACAGATTGAAGGTTTTGGGTAAGAGATGCAGGGGGAATATGAGGAACAACTTTTTTTGCAATGGGTGGTAATGACCTGGAACTCGCTGCCCACAAGGTTGGTGGAAGTGGAGACAATCAATGACTTCAAGAGGAAGTTGGATAGCTACTTGAGGGAAATAGACTTGCAGGGCTATGGGGATCAAGCTGGGGAGTGGGACTGACTGTATAGCTCTGTGGAGAACCGGCATGGACCCGATGGGCTGAATGGCCTCCTTCTGTGCTGTAAATATCTCTATGACTCTATTGGTGTTGATGCAAAGCAGACTGGGAGATGGGATGCTGAGAGAGTCCACTTCACAGATTCCAAAGACAACTTCTTCTGCCATGGCTGAAGACACGGAAAGGAAAAAAGTGTTACCAAGAGATCCTCATAACATCCTGTTGGCTAAGAGCTAGCATGGAGCCACTGGTCTATGATAACTTTTGTGTCAGTGACTGTGGGAAGAATTTTGTGTGGCCATTTGCAGTGGGAATGGTGGAGTCGGGGACGGAGAATCGCGACGGAAGTGTCCGCCCAGAAATCCGGCATCGTGACGGCAGTTCTGAATTGAGTCAGCACTGGGAAAGCAGCAAGGTGAAATTGATGCCCTGATGTGGCGGGAATGATTTTAAATTATTTAGCAGTTAATTTCAATTCATCTGCATCTAATTCATCATGGTTTAATGGGGGCCTGGGATCAAGTGGATGGTAGGCAGCATTCAGGTGCCTTCGGGTTCATGACTGTTGAAAACTGGTGGCACTGAGATGAGGCTTCAGTGCCGCAACGGCGAGGCAGCCATGACCAGCGCTGCACAGTGGGTGCAGAGGCCATTTTCGGACTTTAGTCCTGTGTGCGCTTTAAGGGGTGTTACGACCAGGTGAGGAAGAGGTCTAGTGCTCCCCTCTCAGCCTTTCCCTGGTTTGGCTGCAACAAGGTTTAACTTTTGAAACACCATGTCTTTAGCTTCCCCTCAGTGAGTCCTTGCTCACTGCTCTCTAATTGTAATTGCAAAGAAATCAATCAGACCAGTTTTCTCAGATTTAAACAAGAATGCTGCAAGTTTATTTACCTTAAAACTCTAACTCAGTTAAAACTGCTAAGAATATGCGATGCAACCACGCTAGCAAGCATATGTGATAAATACACATGCAAATAGATACATAGGAGGAGAAAGGATTAAAGGGGGAAGGTTTGAATAGTAGATGAAATTCAGTTACTGGTTTTGGGTTGGATGTAAAGTCTTTGATTGAAGTTAAGTCTTGCAGTTCTCGTTGGGGCCCAGTACAGAGTTTCAAACCTGTTTCGCTGGTACCAGAAGGTTGCAGGGGTTTTCTGTCTTGAGGCTTGAGTTACTTCCATGGGTCCCTGGACCTTTACGTGACAGAGACAGGGAGGCCTTCCTCCTTGAAGTTCAATTACAGTCTCTTCCAAAAACTGTTCTGTGAGCACAATTCAATCAACTCCAGGTTGACCAGCAGGTTTGTCATATGACTAGCTCCCTGTTTGAAACAGCATCGCCTGCGAAGTTTGTTAATTTTTCCAATCTTACCAGACACTCAGGGGGGAAGGGAGGGTGGAATGCTGGAATGCTGGCTCTTACACATACAATGACTCTCAATGTCTCTTGATCATCACTGTTGAAATAAAACGATCTGGCAAATTGAATCCAGGAGTACTTCCCTTGTGTCTCCATGCAACTGTCTTTTAGAATGCAAATGTGCAGCCATGTTTTCAGCCACTGTTCTGTGGTCTTTTTAAAACAAGTTATGTTCAATGTCCAGTTAGCATTCAAATAATGTTCCATATGATAAAATTAATATATTTCCATTTGGCAGGTGTGGTTTCCGTCACACCACCACATCTGGCAGAATGAAATGTGATATTAGGGGGAGCATTTCATGATAAAATAGAAAGAAGAGAAAGTACAAGAAAACACACATGCATTTCTCGCATTCATTCTCATTTCATTCAGAAATCTTAAAATTGTTACAGTCTGTCTTTCCTTTGTAGCAGTGCTGCTTTAAACTTCCCCTATTCTTGAAGTGGGTCTGAGATAGTTATGTGTTGCCCAAGGGGTTTAAAGTTTCTTCACTATCAGCCTGCAATACGCTGGCGATGGGTATCCCAATAAACATGTGATTTTTGGGGAGGTTTGCAGTTTACACATTTCCATGACTGTCTGGGATGCCTTTGTTCCTGTTGAGGTCTGCAGGGGAGAGGGTTAGATTTAATTAGCCCTGGTTTGGAGTTTTGATCATGGGAGTCGGCAGTGGGTGGTTCCACTCTGATCTCTCTTTCAGTGCTCTGATGAGCCATGCAAGTGCTTTTCACTTTAGGGGATGGTTGGTTCCTTTTTCTGCTGACTGTGGGGGTGGATTCTTTACTAGTCTTCCCTTTGTCCTCTGGGACACTCCGGCTTGCAGGTATTTGTCCAGATTCTACTGCACTCCCCTGCAGCACTTAGAGCAGGTGAGGCATCACCCTCACTGATTCTCTGCCCTCTTGAGGACTTCCTTTGTCCTTGCAGGTTTCTGTAAATGCTGTTAGCAACTCCGGTGGGGTGCTTCTAGTGTCTGTATTTACATAGGAGGATGTGGGGTCTAATTTTTCGAACAATTCAGGGTTGGCTGACCAGACAGTAGAGGATTTTATTTGGGAATCCTCCTGGACCTCCTTTAACCTGCCCTCTTTGCCCCTTTTCCCCCTTTCCTTTCTAAAATTTTGCCAGCCCTGTTCCTGCCTGTCCCCTTTTGTTCTTGCCAGGGGTGCCTGACAATTCATCAGTCCTTTGCTGGAGGATCCTCCAAACACCAGTACAGGACTTTGGGGTGCAGATTTCACTGTAGTTTGGGGTTTCCCCTCAACCTGGCACCTGAGGCAACTCCTACAGTACTCCACCACATCTTTGTGGAGTTTTGGCCAGTCAAACTGCTGACTTATGCGGGCTTTGGTTTTTTGTCCACTGACATGTACAGCCACTGTAATCTCATGGGCCATTCTTAATATTTCTCTCCGGTACCTCTGCAGTACCATTAACTGGTGAACCGCTGTCCACTCTATCATTCCTTCAACGTTCAACTGGTCTGTGACCACCAAAAGCATTTTCTGCGGATGTGTACCCACTTCCCAGGAAGCAGCCATGACACCTCCATATAAATGACAGTCCCAGGTGCCACAGCTTTTCAGGCCCCCTGCACGCCTTTAGAGATGGATTCTCAGGGACAAGGGATACCCATTGAAGACATGCCTACTGACGCCTGTGAGGAACCCTCACAATGCAGCAGAGGAGTGGTACAACACTTGCCACGGCTCCATTCGAGCGACCATTGCGCTGCTGAAGATGAGATTCTGCTGCCTTGATCGAGCTGGTGGAGCCTTGTAATATGCCCCTGCGATGGTCTCGCGTAACATGGTGGTCTGCTATGTTCTGCGCAATCTAACATTATAGAGGGGAGAGGTGTTGATTGACGATATGATGCCTGAGCGACACTCCTCCACTGACAGCAAGGATGCAGAGGAGGGAGACGAGCAAGCAGCACTGGATGTTGAAGCTCTTGCACTGGAAACCAGGCACACTGAGCGACATGCCAAGGAGGCAGGAGACAACCTCATTATTATTTGTTTCCAACCACCCTGATGTCCACTCACAGAGAATCCAATAAAACTGGCCTCACTGCATGTAGTCTGTTGCCTCCTTTCCATTTGTGTTCGTGCCTAGCGCTCAGCTAAAACACACACTAGTGCCCATGGGAGATCATATTCAAATGAGGGCTGTGCCTACATTGGCATTGCACTAAAAGGGAAGGATGACGTCAGCAGCTCACAATTAAAGCATGATAGAATACTCACTTTTACACAATGAACTTTAATAGCTTGAACAAAATACTTTTATATGAAGCATCATACCTTGGATATCAAACCCCCGTGAACCCCTAAGAGTGTATAGGTGCTTTTCTTTTTCACACAGAATCACAGAATTGTTACAGCGCAGAAGGAGGTCATTCGGCTCATTGTATCTGCATCGGCTCTGCAAAAGACCAATTCATTTAGTGCTATTCCCCCGCCGTCTCCCTGTAACCTTGCACATTCTTCCTTTTCATATAACAATCTAATTCCGATTTGAATGCTTCAATTGAACCTGCCTCCACAGCACTCTCAGGCAGTGGATTCCAGATCTGAGCCACTCACTGTGTGAAAAAGCTTTTCCTCATGTCACTTTTACTTCTCTTACCCATTACTTTAAAATCTGTGCCCTCTCGTTCTTGAACCTTTCACGAGTGGGAACAGTTTCTCTCTATCTACTCTGTCCAGACCCCTCATGATTTTGAATACCTCTATCAAATCATCTCTCAGCCTTCTCCTTTCCAAGGAAAACAGTCCTAACTTCTCCAATCTATCTTCATAATTGAAGTTCTTCATCCCTGGAACAATTCTCGTGAATCTTTTCTGTACTCTCTCCAATGCCCTCACATCTTTCTTAAAGTGTGGTGCCCAGAAATGGATGCAATATGTCAGCTGAGGTTGAACTAGTGTCTTATATAAGTTCAACATAACCTCCTTGCTCTTGTACTCTATGCCCCTATTAATAAAGCCCAGGACAAAGGATGCTTTATTAACCGTTCTCTCAACCTGTCCTGCCACCTTCCATGACTTATGCACGTATACACCCAGCTCCCTCTGTTCTTGCACCCCCTTTAGAATTGTACCTTTTATTTTATATTGTCTCTCCTTGTTCTTCCTACCAAAATGAGCCACTTCACATTTCTCTACATTGCACTTCATCTATCACCCATCTTCCCATTCCACCAACTTGTCTATGTCCTTTTGGAGTTCTACACTATCCTCCTCACAGCTCACAATGCTTCCAAGTTTCATATCATCCGCAAACTTTGAAACTGTGCCCTGTACACCAAGGTCTAGGTCATTACTATACATCAGGAAAAGCAAGGATCCCAACATTGATCCCTGGGGAACTCCACTACAAACCTTCCTCCAGCTCGAAAAACACCCATTAACCACTACTCTTTGTTTCTTGTCACTCAGCCAATTCCATATCCATGTTGCTATCGTCCCTTTTATTCCATGAGCTACAAGTTTGCTCACAAGTCTGTTGTGTGGCACTGTATCAATGCCTTTTGGAAGTCCATGTACATCACATCAACTGCATTGCCCTCATCAACCCTTTCTGTTACCTCCTCAAAAAACTCCAACAAGTTAGTTAAGCATGATTTTCCCTTAAGAAATCATGCTGGCTTTCTTTAATTAACCTACATTTGTCCATGTGACTATTAATTTTGTCCCAAATTATTCTTTCTAGAAGTTTCCCCACCATCGAAGTTAAACTGACTGGCCTGTAGTTGCTGGGCTTATCTTTACCTCCTTTTTTGAACAAGGGTGTAACGTTTGCAATTCTCCAGTCCTCTGGCACCACCCCGGAGTCTAAGGAAGACTGAAAAATTATGGCCAGTGCCTCCACGATTTCTACCCTCACTTCCCTCAGTATCCTTGGATGCATCTCATCCGGTCGTGGTGCTTTATCCACTTTTAAGTACAGACAGCCTATCGAATACGCCCTCCTTATCAATTTTAAATCCTTCTAGTGTCTGAATTACCTCCTCTTTCACCATTGCCTGGATTGCATCTTCTTCCTTGGTAAAGACAGATGCAAAGTATTCATTTAATACCTCTGCTATGCCCTCTGCCTCCATGAGTAAATCAGCTTTATGGTCCCTAATCGGCCCAACTCCTCCTTTTACCAACTTTTTAATATTTATATGTCGATAGAAAACTTTGGGATTTCCTTTAATGTTAGCTGCCAGTATGTTTTCATGCTCCCTCTTTGCTCCCCTTATTTGCTTTTTCACTTCCCCTCTGGATCTTCTATATTCTACCTGGTTCTCAATATTTTCGACCTGGCATCTGTCACAAGCACACTTTTTTCTACTTTATCTTAATCTCTACTTCTTTTGTCATCCAGGGAGCCCTGGGTTTGTTTACCTTACCTTTTCCCCTTCGAGGGAACATCGTTGATCATTGTGCCCAAACTATCTCCTCTTTGAAGGTAGCCTATTCTTCAGCTATCATTTTCCTGCTAACATTTGACTCCAGTTTATTCGCCCCAGCTCCATTTTTATCCCATTGAAGTTAGCTTTCCCCAGCTAATTATTCTTACTCTGGATTGTTCTTTGTCCTTTTCCATAGTCAGCCTAAACCCTACGATACAATGATCACTGTCCCCTAAATGATCTCATACTGATACTTGATCAATTTGGCCCACCTCATTCCCAAGAACCAAGTCGAGCAGTGCCTAGGCCCAAAAGAAAGAAAGAAAGAAAGAAGAAACATACTGCTGTAGAAAATTCTCCTGAGTGCACACTAAGAACTCTTGCCCCTCATTGCCCTTTACACTACTACTATCCCAGTTTATTTAAAGTCCCCCATTATAACTACCCTATAATTTTGCACCTCTCTCTAATTTCCTTGCAACTTTGTTCCTCCACGTCCTTCCCACTAGTTATACATTTGCAAGTGCTTCTACGAGGTGTGAGCCTTCCCCTGGCACCTGAGCTGGAGGCTGACCCTTGGCCGGAGATGATTTCAGCAGCTCTCCTCTGGCTGCCTGAGGCTTTCTGGGCCCTGACTGCCTGAGGGTTTCTCCTCAGGCATCATGGCTGCTGGAGCTGGGCTCACTGGCATAGGGGCTGAGGAGCCGCTGTTCATACTGAGAGCACCTGGAGGGGAGTCGCCTGCTCTGGAGGCCAACCTCTCCTCCTCGCTCTTCAATGCTCAATTGAACATCCCTGCTCACCAGAGAAGGACGAGGAGCTGGAGAAGACTTGCCACTGTTGCATCAAGCTCATGGCCAAAGCGATGGTGTGCAGGTCTGTGTGTATTTGTGGGATCTGGATCTCCATGAGGGTCTTGATGGAGGAAGCCATATGCTCACATGCCTGAGACATAGCAGCACTCATATCCTGGCTGGACTCCTCCATCATCCGCTCATGGCTGTGCATTGCCTCGGGCATCTCCGCCAGATGTTACCTTACCTTTGTCTGCAACTCCAGCATGCCCTGTGCTGTCGACACCCGAGGCTCATCATCAGCCTGGGGCTCAGCATGGGCCTGGCCACCCACAGTTCTCCAACTGTCAGATGCCTCGGTTGTCTCAGTCTCAGCCAGCTGCTCAGGTGCATGCGTTGTGCTCTCACCAGCTTGTGACCCTGATTCTAAAGCTAAGCGTAAACCCACTGAGGTGAAAGTATCTGCGCTGCTGGAAGGTGCAGGAGAGTCATGGGATGGCGCATGCTCTGACTGCTCCTCCTCCTCAGAGGTGGACGGCTGTCTCCCTTCTGGTTTAGTCTCCTGCGGACGCCGACCTACATGAGAGAACACAAATGTATGGGTTCAGCTGTGCAGATCTCGGAATGCTAACCATGCGTGATGTGTGCCTCCAGAAGAGATCTGTATGTTGATGGAAGCTAATCTTCACTCTCTTGTGTGGAGACTCCAGTCTCTTCATCAGATATGGCAGGGCCACCCTAGGTCCCTGCGAATTCTAATGCCTCTTTCTCGGCTGTGGTGAGATCCAGCATGCTTCTGCCTGTTTTGGCTGTCTCCTTCCTGTTATGGGCTCTCTTGTCCTGCAAGTGGAAAGATGGAGGTAGTCATACTTCACAGAGAGGTCAACATGACAGTTCTGCTAGTGCCAGCCCCTCATTCTCTGCTGGGGTATCATATATAGCTCATGCTGCCGTCCGCTCTCCGGGGAGGTAATGGGGTTGAGCTGTGAAAGAAGTTGGCCTGTGGCCGGGATGCAGCCTTGCATCTGTCAGGATGAGTTGATGCCTAACCCCCTCTGCCATCACTGTTGTTGTGCCACCCCCCCTATGTCCCGCCTCCTCCTGCGTAGCCATTTGCAATCCCTAATAAAGAGCGAGGTCTGGAGCACTCACCTTGGCAGAACACAAGATGTCATTGACCCTCTTGCGGCACTGTACCCGGTGACTCTGTGGTTGCTGACCTCCTCAGCTATCTCCATCCAGGCTTGCATGGTCAGGTGAAGAACCTCTTTTTGGCATCACTGGGGAAGAGGACCTTCCGCATTTCCCTTGCCAGCCTGAAGGGAAATCAGAAGGGAGGCATCACTAACCCGCGGGCCCACCGTGTGTCTTGGCTCAGCCATCCTGCATGAAGGGGGGTCCAGAATCAATGCAAAACGCGTCTCAGTTTGGAGCAGGTAGCAGCAAATGAATGCAAGGCAGACACGAAAACAGAGCTGGCAGGGCTTTAAATATAGTGCCAGGACCTGCTCCAGAGTCATCTGACACCATATTTGGCGTCTTGCCTCCTGCCCCACCATGTGACTTGGGTTAACCGCACCTCCATTATGCAAAATAGCTGCCTGGCACATGATTGTGGTGAGGCGGCTTCCCACATGACAAATGGAAACTGTTCCCATTGGGACCTGAGGCGGGCTCACTAAATTCAGCCGTGTTGCTGAATAGGATGGATAGTGAAGGAAGGATAATTGTTGTACAAAGCTTGAATTGGGGTAATGCGTTTTTATGATTTTCTATTATATGCTATATTGTCCAAATCCCATTGAAGGGGCTGCTCATCAAAAAGGTAAAAGGATGCAAGGTGGCTTGACTATCTTCAGTAGTCACCATCACCAAAAAACCCTAGGCCTTCTGGCACATTCCGGCCATCAGTCAGGCAGGAACTGATTGGAAGGCCTGCAAGCTAGACTGGAACCCATCTTTTTGGCTGTATCTCAGAGGCATTTTTTTTTGCTGTGCTGCTACTTTACATTGCGGTTTGTTTGGTGCAAAACCTCCAACATGGGTCCACAGTCTTAGAATGATTGTGATGAGGAGAGGGGACTGCTAGGCTGGGAATTCCCATAGCCCCAACTTGGGAAATCAGTACATCTGGTAAAAGAAGTCCTATCAGAGTAAGTAAAGCCGACATGGAAATTCAGATCTACAAATATACTGGAATTCTATCCCTTCCCTGCATCCTTAAACACAGAATTCTGGGCTATTATTTAAAATGCAGAAGCAAAAGGAAAATTTAAATTCAAGTATTCTATAAATCATAACAAGATTTAACTCTTGGACAGTATAACCTCTAAACAAAGTACACCAGATATTCAAATGCATATCTGAAGAGTTCCTCTACAACACATTCCATTGGGATCATGTATAATAAATAGTATTGCAAAATTGCAATGTTCCCATCAAGTATGCGATTGGCTGTGCATGCCTCCATTTTATTTTTCCTCTGGTAATCACTCTAAAGTGCTGATCTGAACTTGGGGCAGGAATTGAGTATGCTGGAGTGGAAGTGGGTGGTAAACAGGGAGGAGGAGATTGGGAGTTGGGGAGGGGACATCGATGGCCTGGAGAAGTAGGGGAGGAAGGGAGGAGATTGCAATGGGGTGGGGTGGGGTGAAGGTGAGGTGGGGGAGGGGGGCATTATGGCTGTGGAGAAGATCGCAGGGTGGCTGTTAACTCCCGGGCCTCATTTACTTGCCCTGATTCCCATGTGAAGTCGGCAGGAATGCATCACCACTGGCGGGAGGTTGTCAAAAAATAGTGTGGGGGGTATGTGGGTGGGGACCTTGTATTAAGTCACTGCCCAAGAACCGACTGAAGTGGCCCTAGCAAGCGAAGTAACCATATGGCGGGACGGGTGGGGACGGGGTGTGGGTGGTGGGTGGTGGGTTGGGGGGGGGGGGGTGGTGGTGATATTAAGTCCTCCTGGCTCACGTGGAACCTTTAAAAATCTAAAAAAAACACTCACCTGTGGCCAGGATCCCAGCTGCTGGGATTCTTCGAGCCTTAGTTGTACCCATGGTTAAAGTGACATGTGCCCCACTGATGCAATTAAAACATGACACTGCCATTTCAATTAGAACCCACTCCTCTGGGGTGGGCAGCCTGACTTCGAGCAAGTAAAAATGGTGGGAGGTAGGAATTCATCAGGACATGGTGCAAATTTCCCCTGCCCTCCCACTGTCACCTTAATTCCTGCCCGCACTATTCCCACAGGGCAGAAGGTGTTAAAATCGGCTCTTAAATTTTAGAAGAAACTTTAGCCTTGATATTTAAAAGGAGGTGGGAAGGGAGTAGTTTGGCTGTTCGCTCCCTCAGGTTCTGCTGAACTGAATCATTTTTGGAACCTGTTTCCCGGCCCCAGTCAGGCAGATAAGCCTTCAGTACCAGGCTGCAGCCGGGGATCGTTGAGGATGGAGGGAGAGATTGAGAGTTAGTGGGGATGCTATCGAAGGGGGGACCTGGAGAGATTGGAGGAGGAGGGAGATAGATCATGGAGGTGGGCCGTGGGGAAGATCACAGGCTGGGATCTGGGTTGGGGGGAGTGTTGGTTGCCTGGGAGAGGATTGCAGGCTGAGGAGGATGTAATGTTTTGGGGAGGATGCATAGGGGAAGTCTCAGGTCATGGAAGACATCAGCTCGCAGTGAGCAGGGGGGCGGCTTTGATTGGTGGGGAGCTTAATAAAGTGATCACTCCTTCTCCTCCTGGCCCACAAGCAGTGGCAGAAAAGCACTTACCTGTTCCATCCAGTAATCCTCTGTTCAGTTGCCTGATTTCCCGAGGCCCGAGAAACTCTGCCAGCTAGTGATAAGGCTGGAACATAGTTAATGTCTTAGGCAAGCAGCGTCTTTAAACTATTGAAATGAGGGTCCAGCCTCCAGGGAGAGGATTGGTTGCTGCCCCCCACAAACCCCCATCCCACCTCTGTTAAAACCAAAAACAGGTAGGTTTGAGGCAGGTTAGGTTCAAGTTTGAAATATTTTAATTTTTAACTTCCTACCCCTTTAGTACGGTGAGTAAATAATCATTTCAGCAACAAAAATCCAACAGTTATGATACCAGCACGGTCAGGTGCTGCCATTTTTCCTTGCGTTCCATTTATTTATTTTTATTTAGAGATACGGCACTGAAACAGGCCCTTCGGCCCACCAAGTCTGTGCCGACCAACAACCACCCATTTATACTAACCCTACAGTAATCCCATATTCCCTACCACCTACCTACACTAGGGGTAATTTACAATGGCCAATTTACCTATCACCTGCAAGTCTTTGGCAGTGGGAGAAACCGGAGTACCCAACGAAAACTCACACGGTCACAAGGAGAACTTGCAAACTCCGCACAGGCAGTACCCAGAATCGAACCCAAGTCCCTGGAGCTGTGAGGCTGCGGTGCTAACCACTGTGCCATTGGTGTCATGGTAGGGGAAAGTTTGAGGCTATTGTTTCAAAGAAGAAAACAAATTAGTTCAAGCATGCATTAAATAAGGTCAAACTAGCTCCCTTGTTCTCCTGAGAACAAAAAAAGGAATTCCTTCACCCAGGAGAACAAGTGAGCTGTTTTTACCTTTTTCAAAGCAAGACCCATTCCTAATGTCCCTAATGAAAACAAAAAGTGCTGGAAATACTCAGCAGGTCTGGCAGCATGTGTGGAGCGAGAAGCAGAGTTAACGTTTCAGGTCTGTGACCTTTCATCAGACCTGGCAACAATTAGAAAAGTATTAGGTTTTAAGCAAGTGAAGTGTGGGTGAATTGGTGGGGAAGAGAACAAAAGGGAAGGTGTGTGATAGGACAGAGGGCAGGAGAGATTAAGTAACAAAGATGTCATGGGACAAAGGCAAAGAGTGTGTTAATGCTAGTGTTGAAAGACAAAGCATTAGTCCAGAGAAAGTATTAATGGCAGAGTAATGAGCAGCTCTGTCCAAACGCACATGAAAAACAGGCACATGGTCAAAAAATAATATAAAATAAAATGATAAAGAAAAATATAAAAAATGGCAAGTCATGCTCTGAAATTGTTGAACTCAATGTTGAGTCCACAAGGCTGCAAGAGTGCCTAACTGAAAGATGAGGTGGTATTTCTTGAGCTTGCGTTGATGTTCACTGGAACACTGCAGTAGGCCAAGGACAGAAATGAGGGCATGACAGCAGGGGCGGGGGTGTTGAACTGGCAAGCAACTGGAAGTTCGGGGTTATGCTTTGTGACTGAGCAGAGGTATTCCGCAAAGCGGTCACCCAATCTACATTCGGTCTCCCCAATGTAGAGGCGACCGCATTGTGAGCAACAAATACAGTAAACTAAATTGAAGGAAGTACAAGTAAATTGCTGCTTTACCTGGAAGGAGGAGTGTTTGGGGCCTTGGATAGTGAGGAGAGAGGAGGTAAAAGGGCAGGTGTTACACCTCCTGCGATTGCATGGGCAGGTGCTATGGGAAGGGGACAAGGTGTTGGGTGTAATGGAGGAGTGAACCAGAGTGTAGCGGAGAGAACAATCCCTTCGGAATGTTGACAGAGATGGGGAAGGGAAGATGTGTTTGGTGATGGCATCACACTGGAGGTAGCGGAAATAGCGGAGGATGATCCTTGGATGTGGAGGCTGATGGGCTGGAAAGTGAGGACAAGGAAACCCTGTCGCGGTTCTGGGAGGGAGGGCAAGGTGTGAGGGCAAAGTACAGGAAATGGGTCGCACATGATAGAGGGCCCTGTCAACCACAGTGGTGGGGGTGGGGGGGATTCCTTGGTTGAAGTAAAAGGAAGACATGTCAGAAGCGCTGTTGTGGAAGGTTGCATTATCAGCACAGATGTGTCAGAGATGGAGAAACTGGGAGAATGGGATGCAGTCCTTACAAGAAACAGGGTGTGGGGAAGAGTAGTCAAGGTAGCCATGGGCGTCGGTACTCCACTAATATTCATCATAAGCTGCAATGGGGAGACCAAGAGTAGATTGGGTGACACTTTGTGGAATACCTCTGCTCAGTTCTAAAGCATGACCCCAAGCTTCCGGTTGCTTGCCATTTCAACACACATCCCCCTGCTGTCATGTCCCCATTTCTGTCCTTGGCCTGCTGCAGTGTTCCAGTGAACATCAACGCAAGCTCAAGAAATAGCACCTCATCTTTCAGTTAGGCACTCTTGCAGCCTTGTGGACTCAACATTGAGTTCAACAATTTCAGAGCATGACTGGCCTTTAATATATTTTTCTTTTTTTATCGTTTTAATTTATTTTATTTTT
Source organism: Heterodontus francisci (assembly GCF_036365525.1). Lineage (NCBI taxonomy): Eukaryota > Metazoa > Chordata > Chondrichthyes > Heterodontiformes > Heterodontidae > Heterodontus > Heterodontus francisci. The sequence continues at coordinate 113,019,324 of NC_090374.1, forward strand.
TCAGGTGCTTTTGGACAGAGCTGCTCATTACTCTGGCATTAGCATTCTTTCTGGACTAATGCTTTCTCTTTCACTATTAGCATTAACACTCTCTCCCCTTTGTCCCAGGACAAGTTTGTTATTTAATCTCTCCTGCCCTCTGCCCTGTCACACACCTGCCCTTTTGTTCTCTTCCCCACCAAACCAACCCCCTCACTTGCTCAAAACCTAATTCTGTTCTAGTTCTTGCCAGTTCTGATGAAAAGTCCCAGACCTGAAACATAGAAACATGGAAAATAGGAGCAGGAGTAGGCCATTCGGCCCTTCGAGCCTGCTCCACCATTCAATATGATCATGGCTGATCATCCAAACTCAGTAACCTATTCCCGCTTTCTCCCCATATTCCTTGATCCCATTAGCCCTAAGAACGATATATAACGCTTTCTTGAATATATTGAATGAGTTGGCCTCAGTTGCTTCCATAGGTTCACCACTCTCTGGGTGAGGAAATCCCTCCTCATCTCAGTCCTAAATGGCTTACCCCTTATCCTTAGACTGTGACCCCTGGTCCTGGACTTTCCCTGCCATTGGAAACATCTTTCCTGCATCTAGTCTGTCCAGTCCTGTTAAAATTTTGTAGGTTCCTATGAGATCCCCCCTCATTCTTCTAAACTCTAGCAAATACAAGCCTAATCGACCCAAATCTCTCTTTATACGTCAGTCCTACCATCCCAGGAATCAATCTGGTGAACCTTCGCTGCACTCCCTCCATAGCAAGAACATCATTCCTCAGATAAGGAGACTAAAACTGCACACAATACTCCAGATGTAGTCTCACCAAGGCCTTGTACAATTGCAACAAGACATACTTGCTCCTGTACTCGAATCGTCTTGCTATGAAGGCCAACATACCATTTGCCTTCTTAACTGCCTGCTGCCCTTCATGCTTACTTTCATCAACTGGTGCACAAGGACACCCAGGTCTCGCAGCACCTCCCTCTTTCCCAATCTATCGCCATTCAGATAATAATCTGCCTTTCTGTTTTTGCCACCAAAGTGGATAACCCCACATTTATCCACAATATACTGCATCTGCCATGTATTTGCCCACTCACTCAACCTGTCCAAATCACACTGGAGCTTCTCTGCATCCTCCTCACAGCTCACACTCCCACCCAGCTTTGTGTCATCTAAAAACTTAGATATATTACATTTAATTCCCTCATCTATATCATTAATATATATTGTGAATAGCTGGGGTCCTAGCACTGATCCCTGCGGTACCCCACTAGTCACTGCCTGCCACTCGGAAAAAGTCTCATTTATTCCACTCTTTGTTTCCTGTCTGCCAACCAGTTCTCTATCCATGTCAGTACCTTACCCCCAATCCCATGTGCTTTAATTTTGCACGCTAATCTCTTATGTGGGACCTTATCGAAAGCCTTCTGAAAGTCCAAATACACCATATCTACTGGTTCTCCCTTATCTATTCTACTAGTTACATCTTCAAAATTTCCCATAGATTTGTCAAGCATGATTTCCCTCTCATAAATCCATGTTGACTTTGTATGATCCTGTCACTGTTTTCCAAGTGCTCTGCTATTACATCTTTTATAATGGACTCTAGCATTTTCCCCACTACTGATGTCAGACTAACCGGTCTATAATTCCCTGTTTTCTCTCTACCTCCTTTTTAAAATAGTGGGGTTACAGTAGCTGCCCTTCAATCCTTTGGCACTGTTCCAGAGTCTATAGAATTTTGAAAAATGACCAGCAATGCATCTACTATTTCTAGGGCCACTTCCTTAAGTACTCTGGGATGTAGATTATCAGGCCCTGGGGATTTATCGGCCTTCAATCCCAACAATTTCTCTAACACCATTTCCCAACTAATACTGATTTCATACAGTTCCTCCTTCTCACTAGACCCTATGATCCCCAACATTTCTGGGAGGTAATTTGTGGACACCTTTGAGAAGACAGAACCAAAGTATGTATTTAATTGGTCAGCCATTTCTTTGCTCCCTATTATAAATTCCCCCGTTTCTGACTGTAAGGGACCCACATTTGTCTTGACTAACCTTTTTCTCTTCACATATCTATAGAAGCTTTTACAGTCAGTTTTTATGTTCTCTGCAAGCTTACTCTCATACTCTATTTTCCCCTTCTTAATCAATCCCTTTGTCCTCTTTTGCTGAATTCTAAACTGCTCCCAATCCTTAGATTTGCTGCTGGTTCTGGCCATTTTATATTTCTCCTCCTTGGATCTAATACGATACCTAATTTCTTTTGTAAGCCACGCTTGAGCCACCCTTCCTGTTTTATTTTTGCGCCAGACAGGAATGAATAATTGTTGTAATTCATCACAGCGCTCTTTAAATGCTAGCCATTGCCTATTCACTATCAACCCTTTAAGTAACGTTCCCCAATCTATCATAGTCAACTCGTGCTTCATACCTTCATAGTTTCCTTCATTTAGATTCAGGACCCTAGTCTCGGAATCAACACTCTCATTCTCCACCTTAATGAAGAATTCTATCATGTTATGGTCGCTCTTCCCCAAGGGACCCCGCATAACAAGATTGTTAACTAATCCTTTCTCATTACACAATACCCAGTCTAGGATGGCATGTTCTCTAGTTGGTTCTAGTTGGAAACGTTAACTCTGTTTCTCTCTCCACAAATGCTGCCTGACCTGCTGAGTATCTCCAGCACCTTCTGGTTTTATTTCAGATTTCCAGCATCTGGAGTATTTTGCTTTTATTAACCTGTCACCCCTATCTGGCCAACACATACATCCAATCCCACAATATCTGTTTGACTTACAATGGCACCTGAAGTGAACTAGCAGGCCACTTAATTACCAAAAAAAAAATACTGGGTATAGCACTAAATGGCTTGAACCCAATGAACTAAAAAGAGGATTGCACTGGGTTTTGTGTGCGAGGGTCATGATTCACGACCTGCCCACACTCATGCAGATTGGGCCCTTGTAATTTTCATGTACCACTGCATCTGAATAATTTTAGTGTTAGCTTAAGCAGCTCCGGTGCTGCTTCTCTATCCTTGAAGCTACCTGTGGCCTCAGCATGCAGCAGGGCACCCTGGCAACATTGTTTGCTGATGATGTGGTACAGGCAGCCTCTCCTAAAGGCAGGCTGTATCTTAAAGGGAAGCTGCACAAATTTATTGTTGTAACGCAAATTATTGTGAAGTGAAGACCAGGGCAATCAGAGATTTCCAGAGTGATAGATGTCGTGCTGCAGGCATTAGTGGTGGATATGGGCAGGAGGAGAGACAATATGGTTCTGTGGGGTTCCAGGAGGCCCTCGAGGGCCACCTTCAGAAGGGAATGGGAGTAGGTGGCTGGGAAGATCAACTCCCAGAGACTGGACCCGAGGAGGCAGCAGTGCCACAAGAGGTTTAATGACCTCACACAGATCATCAAGGTCGGTAAATGCATCTCCTACCCACCGCACCACTAACCTCTCACACTGATCAATGCACCACACCCATCACTCATCCAGAAGCACTCCCGGGAACTGAGGACTCACATCTAACATCCAGATACTCCACCTCACCCTCATACACCAACCAATGCTGCCGGCCTCACACCCACCTCTCACTTCCTTCACATAGCTCCATATATTTAGCTATTGCAGGCACATCATCCAAACACAGTGCTAGATAATCACCAACATTCTGCTGAATATTTCAGGACAAGGTGTCACATAATTCAAGGGAGCAAAGTAGAACTGGTGGGGGACAAGGATGCAAGCATCTCCTGAGACCTGCAGAGGAGATGGGTCTCCACATCTTGGGTCTGGCTGAAACATAAGAACATAAAAAATGGGAGCAGGAGTAGCCCATTTGGCCCCTCAAGCCTTCTCTGCCAATCAATAAGATCATGGCTGATCTGATTGTGGCCTGAAGAACCATTTGCCAGCCAACATCCCATTATCCTTTACTCCCTTGTAGATCAAAAATCTGTCTAATTCAGTCTTGAATATATTCAATGACCCAGCCTCCACTGTTCTCAGGGGTAGAGAATTCCAAAGAATAACAACTCTCTGAGAGAAGAAATTCCTCCTCATCTCTGTCTTAATTGGGAGACCATTTTTTTTGAAACTGTGCCCCCTAGTTCTAGATTCCCCCATGAGGGCAAACATCCTCTCAGTATCTACCCTGTCATGCTCCCTCATTCTTCTGAACTCCAATGAGTAAAGTATGTACTTACATTCTAACATTGAAAGCATTTCTACCATCGACAAGGTTCAGATCAAGAGTATAATGGAATAGTCATCATTTGCCTGATAGATGCAGCTGCAACTCTCAAGAAGTTCAGCACCATCCAAGACTAAACAGCTGTTTGATTGGTGCCCCTGCCACATGATTCTATATCTACCCCCTCCACCATCTGTGGTTTCAGTATGAACGATCTACAAGATGCACTGCAGCAACTCACTAACATTACTTGGGTAGCACCTACCAGCCCTCTGACCTCCAGCATTGACAACAACTAGAGCAGCAATGTCATGGGAATCCATCAACTCCAAGTTCCCTGACATGTCACATTCTCTGCTGACTTGGACCTAAATCACTGTTCCTTCATTAAATTGTGGAATTCCCTCTGGAGCGCCAGTGCTACAAGGATTGCCGTGGTTCAAGTAGGCCCACCATCATTTCCTCAGAGCACTTTGAAAAAGCAATAAATATGGCCTTTCCAGCATTGCCCACATCTAGTGAGCAATTTTTAAAATAAAAATCTTATACTGAATTAACCTGAGTCAGCCTGAGCCAGTTTGCATACTCCGCAGCCAATGAGAACTGGTAAAAATGCTACATTCTTTTTATTACATGGAGTGCCATCTTCTTAAAGGAACTTCATGTCCTCAGCAATATCATTACTACCAGTTGCAGAGATAGCTTCATGGCAGATGTCTAGATATTTTCTTGAACTCGTAGTAATGTCCAGTTGATCACAACCCAACCTAATTAGCAGTAGAAAAACTGTTTCACAATGAAATAAGTCTTTAGTTTGTAGTCTGAGTTGACCAGAACTTTACCCATTTAACTCAACTTCTATAAAAAGCACAATAGTGTAACAATGGAGGTGTTATCTCTGGTTGCTGTGAGTCAGAAACATTGTAAACATAACAGGAAATGATCCCTATTCCCAGTGAAATTGTAAAAATGCTGTAAAAGAATTAGGAGAATAAAATGAAGCCTTCCTACTTATGATGTTGCTGATACATAGCAACCAGAAAATATTATGTCCTGGTGTGTATTTTTCAAAAACAAACTTCATACATGTAGAATATGTTTGGGGGGGACTTCAATTACATTTTCAAGAAAGTAGCTGCCAATTTGATTGATTTTCAAATTTCAATTAAGGCAGTGCCTGAACCAAATTGAATTTTGGTTTGGCTGCTGACTCACTCATCCCTATTTTCTATTTGCTATTTACTCCTTAAATAGATAGGATCAACCACAGCTTAGAATCGATTAAACTATCGGCTCTATCCAATGAGATGCTACGCTGGGATTTATCCATGACGTTACCAATACTTCAAGTATTTCTATAGGGTGATTTTCAGAGAGACATGTTCATCTGCAGCTGGCTGCCTTTAAACAGTGAAAGCTAGTGTCAGCGGCAAGATTGCAGCAGTCTCACTATCTGCTGTTATGATCAGGTGAGGAGGGGTCGAAAGGCTCCCCTCTTGTCCCTCTCCTTGTTTGACTGCAATAGGGTTTTTTTTTAAATAGTGGATATGCTTACCAATTTAGTGAATGCTTAACCTTTTATAGGCTATGATCATAAAATAACCAATCAGACATGTTTTCTTGAGTATAAACAAGAAAGGGGTTAGTTTATTGTACTTAAAACCAAAACCCAATCTAAGTAAAATAATAAACTATGCTCCAACTTTCCCGCACACGCACACGAGAATCACACATACACATAGGTTACAGAGTGAATAAGAATAGATGGGTTGGATTAGAGTTAAAAAAGAATATACAATCTGTGGAGTCTGGTACTTCAGTTGTCTTCCAGGTGAACCTGTGGTCCTGAAGTCTCAGGCTGGTAGAGGTGGCCAACTGGTTCAGGGTTTTTTTGGAGACAGTGATGCAGATGGTTTTCTTCCTGGGGTCTCTGTCCACAGCAATGGTAGACTTGGATCTTGTGCAGCCAGCAGACAGGGTTTGGACTGGTAGGGTGACCTAGAGAGAGAGAGACAGATAGACAGACAGAACCTACTTGGGTCCTGCATTGGACGAACTCAGGTGCTTGTCTGCTGTAGAGAGAATAAACTGCAAGTTTTCACCCAGATGGAGTGTCTGTCAAATGATGATCCAGTGTATTCTCTCTTTTTCACCAATTAAATCAAGTCTAAGAATTCTAATCTCTCTCAGGTCCCATTGTTTCAGTATTTACCCTTTGAGGCGTTCATCTCCACCAGTGTTAATGTTCCAAGATAGTTTTAGTGTTTAGTGTTTAGAGATACAGCACTGAAACAGGCCCTTTGGCCCACCGAGTCTGTGCCGACCATCAACCACCCATTTATACTAATCCTACACTAATTCCATATTCCTACCACATCCCCACCTGTCCCTATATTTCCCTACCACCTACCTATACAAGTGGCAATTTATAATGGCCAATTTACCTACCAACCTGCAAGTCTTTTGGTTTGTGGGAGGAAACCGGAGCACCCGGAAAAAACCCACGCAGACACAGGGAGAACTTGCAAACTCCACACAGGCAGTACCCAGAATTGAACCCGGGTCGCTGGAGCTGTGAGGCTGTGGTGCTAACCACTGCGCCACTGTGCCGCCCTTGTTAATGAAGACAGGACCAGGTAATCTATTCAAAATTCTTACCATTGTTCTGGATGGGGATTAACCAGACATTCGTTTCCACCGCAATACCTTGGAGTGTAAGGTATTTAGATGCAAATTGCGGTGGCCATTTTAACTGCTTGCAGTGATACTTTTATCAGTTTGTTTGTCTCCTGTTTCTTTGAAAGTTTAATTCAAGTTCTTTGTCACCTGCTTTCTTTTTAAAGTTTACTTGAAAACCTCATACCGCATTTATTACAAAATCCTTTTTGATGGCAAAATCCTTTGTGGTTGAAAGTCCCAAACTCCTCCCAGTAGCAATGGACTGGATCTCCCAGACCCTTCCAAAAATTAATGTCCTCTTCGCTCACTTCTCCAAGCATTTCTAACCTGGACGTCCATGAATATGGCGATTTTTGGTGACCCTGTTGGGCTTTTGCTTCTCTGCAAACTTCAACTTTCAAAACAGGTTCAAGTCTTCAGAGTCTTTTGCTGTATCAGGCTTCTGAAAGCAGGTGTCCCCCACCCCTCTCTCTCTCTCTCGCGGCTGCCACCACTTATTGTCTTCCTTGCAGTCTGCTCTGAGACTGCAACCGCAGGGTTTCCTTCTTACAGTCTGCCTTGAGGCCTCAACCATGGGTTTCTTCTCTTACAGCCTGTCTGCCTTTAGAAAATCTGTTAAATTTATCTGGACTCACAAGTCAATAGCTTATTGTCTTGTTCCAATATGCAAAACCCAGCAGTTTGGTTTCACACAGCCAACAGGGCCTTCCAATGTTTCCAGGTGTTAACAGCTGCTTTGTGAATTTACACCTTCCGAATCACTGACTCCTTTTTTTACGACCCACAAGTCTGGGAAGGTGAAACCCATTGTTCTTCAGGCGTTACCCTGCAATCTCTTTTTTTTCCAAAAATGTCTTTGATCTGTCTTGACCTTTATCATGTGGATGAGGCCACCTGACCTTTGGGACTCCATTTTAAACTTATAAAAAAATCACATTTTAAAAAAAACATAATCATGTTACAAAGTCCAGCGTTTATAACAAAATGTTCACAATCCTTTGAGTGAAATAATATTTTCTCATCTCAGTCCTAAGTTCAGCGTTTATAACAAAATGTTCACAATCCTTTGAGTGAAATAATATTTTCTCATCTCAGTCCTAAGTTCAGCGTTTATAACAAAATGTTCACAATCCTTTGAGTGAAATAATATTTTCTCATCTCAGTCCTAAGTTCAGCGTTTATAACAAAATGTTCACAATCCTTTGAGTGAAATAATATTTTCTCATCGCAATCCTAAATGGCTGACACCATATTTTAAGACTATAACCCCATGCTCTAGATTCCCCAGCCAGGGCAAACAGTTTCTGAGCATCTGGCAGGCTCATTCCCAACTTTCCCTATAATGTCAAGGTCAAGTAGGCATTAAAGTTCCTTCTCTGTGTTTCCTGGTATGAAATGACATTCGTCGCCATTGATATGCAAGTGGGGTCACATTAGGATCGACATGCAGCTTGCATGTAACACCTTCCAGTTTTCCAGTACCAGTGAAGTAATCAGTATACAGTTCGAGAATGTTTTTGTTATGCAAAGGAATCGCGTATGCGACTGTAATTATGTGCAGATCTGTTGCTGTGCGGAAACTGATAAGCATGTCACATTCTCCAAATATGATGTAGAAAATGGCAATCATTCTTGTGTCATTGAATGAGACTGGCGTTTCAGAAGTTCAAAGGATTTTCAGCGGTTTGTCACTGTTGTAAGGGAAAATTTTCATATTCCCTAATTTACAGAGTGGGGCAATCCTGAAGTTGGTTGAATGTTTGTCTCCCATGACACTGACAGATGCTCCTGTGTCTATGACAACATCTGCATCCATGCAGCCAATGGTCACTGCCACACCTGGCTATTTGCTGTGTCTGAGAGTGAGCTCAAATGTATGTTCAGGGTCATCCACCTCTACTTTGCCTACATTCTCTTGCCTTTTTGCTGTGGTACTCATATGTGGCACCCTTTTGTTTGTATGGGTCTTGGTAGTTGATTTTATTGATGAGCAACAAACAAGAGCAAAGTGGTTGGGTTTTCCACAGGCTTTACACTGTTTACCAGTAGCAGGACATTCTGTCCGGTGTGGTTAAGCACCGCCACAGTGCAAACATTCTTTGGTTAAGTCGCAGCTCTGTTTGTGAGATGGTTGTTTTTTCCATTGCAGGTGCTATGTTCAGACTGGCCAAGAGAGTGTGGGAAAATGGCGCACTGACACGGAACACAAAAGTCCGAGTGTATCAGGCCTGTGTCCTCAGTACCTTGCTCTACGGCAGCGAGGCCTGGACAACGTATGCCAGCCAAGAGCGACGTCTCAATTCATTCCATCTTCGCTGCCTTCGGAGAATACTTGGCATCAGGTGGCAGGACTATATCTCCAACACAGAAGTCCTTGAAGCGGCCAACATCCCCAGCTTATACACACTACTGAGTCAGCGGCGCTTGAGATGGCTTGGCCATGTGAGCCGCATGGAAGATGGCAGGATCCCCAAAGACACATTGTACAGCGAGCTCGCCACTGGTATCAGACCCACCGGCCGTCCATGTCTCCGTTATAAAGACGTCTGCAAACGCGACATGAAATCGTGTGACATTGATCACAAGTCGTGGGAGTCAGTTGCCAGCATTCGCCAGAGCTGGCGGGCAGCCATAAAGACAGGGCTAAATTGTGGCGAGTCGAAGAGACTTAGTAGTTGGCAGGAAAAAAGACAGAGGCGCAAGGGGAGAGCCAACTGTGCAACAGCCCCAACAAACAAATTTCTCTGCAGCACCTGTGGAAGAGCCTGTCACTCCAGAATTGGCCTTTATAGCCACTCCAGGCGCTGCTTCACAAACCACTGACCACCTCCAGGCGCGTATCCATTGTCTCTCGAGATAAGGAGGCCCAAAAGAAAGGTGGTTTCCCAGCAAATGAAAGATGAATAGTGTTCGCAGAAGTTAGATTGGAGTGTGGTAGTTTCTGTTAGTCTCAACTTCAGTAGCTCTGAACTTTGAGAGCAATAATGATCTTGCTAACTTCAGCAACTCTCACTGCTTTCTGTATATCTTGCGACGGAGACCATACCTACTAGATGGAAATATATTAATTTTGTCATATGGAACATTATTTGAACGCTACTGGACATTGAACATAACGTCTTTTAAAAAGACCACAGAACAGTGGCTGAAAACATAGCTGCACATTTGCATTCCAAAAGACAGTTGCATGGCGAGACAATGGGAGTACTGCCTGATCCAATTAGCTAGATGGGTTTTGTCAATAGTGATGACCAAAAGATATTGAGAGTCATTCAATGTGTAAGAGCCAGCAGTCCACCTGCCCATCAGCACCACCCCTCCACCCCCACCACAACCCTCCCCACTGAGAGAGTCCAGTAAGCTTGGAGGAATCCGCAAACCTCGCAGGAGACGCTGTTTCAAACAGGGAGCTAGTCACATGACTAACCTGCTGGCCAACCTGGAGTTGATTGAATTGTGCTCACAGAACAGTTTTTGGAAAGGACTGCAATTGAACTTCAAGGAGGAAGATCTCCCTCTGTGTATGTGTGTGTGTGTGTCTCTCTCACGCAAAGTTCCAGGGACCCACGGAAGTAACTTAAGCCTCAAGACATAAGACCAGCAAAACAATTTTGAAACTGTGCACTGGGCCCCAGCGTGAACTGCAAGACTTAACTGCAATTAAAGACTTTACATCCAACCCAAAACCAGTAACTGAACTCCATCTATTATTTCAAACCTTTCCCCATTAATTCTTTCGCCTCCTCTGTGTTTATCGCATATGCATGCTGGCGTGGTCGCGTTGCATATTTTTAGGAGTTTTAACTGAATTAGAGTTTTAAGGTGAATAAATTAACACCTTTCTTGTTGAAATCTGAGAAAACCTGTCAGGCTGATTTCTTTGCAATTACAATTAGAGAGCAGTGAGCAAGGACTCACTGAGGGGAAGCTAAAAACACTGTGTTTTAAAAGTTAAATCCTGTTACAGCCAAACCAGGAAAAGGCTGAGAGGGGAGCCCTGGACCCCTTTCTCACCTGGTCATAACAGAAATTTGGGGGCTAGCATCAGGGATTGGACCCACAGACAAATGAGAAATCGGATGTGGGAGATCAAAATTGATCCATTCAAAAAGAGAAAAGATTTCAATGCAGGATTTCTTGTTGTTGTGTGTGCTAGAATACTAACATGTCTGTGACTGAAGTCAATAACTCCCCAAACCAGGGTGAAGTAACTTGGGATAAATTAAAGGCACTGTCTATGGAAGAGTTGGGAAATATGGCTGAGCTGTGTGGGATCACTTTCCATGCCAAGACGAGGAAATAAGAACTCCTAACACTAGTGGCCAAACATTTTTCCCTTGAATCTGAAGAAGCAGAGACAGGGTTAGAAATAGACTCCGACAGGGTATTGCAAGCAAAGATACAATTGGAACAGAGGAAACTTGAATTAGAAGACAGGGAAAGAGTTAAGTTAAGCTTAAGATTAAAAATGGCAGGAGATCTCAGACCCGTGTTATGCTCATCTTGCTCAATGTGGGAGCTCAGGGACACGGCTGATGTCCCTGACCCCTTCACGTACAGGAAGTGTGTCCAGCTGCAGCTCTTGTTAGACCGCATGACGGCTCTGTAGCTGCGGATGGACTCACTTTGGAGCATCTGCGATGCTGAGGAGGTCGTGGATAGCACGTTTAGCGAATTGGTCACACCGCAGATTAGGATTGCTGAGGGAGAAAGGGAATAGGTGACCAAAAGGCAGAGAAAGAGCAGGAAGGCAGTGCAGGTGTCCCCTGCGGTCATCTCCCTCCAAAACAAGTATACCGTTTTGGATACTGTTGGGGGAGATGGCTCACCAGGGGAAGGCAGCAGTAGCCAGGTGCATGGCACCGTGGCTGGCTCTGCTGTTCGGAAGGGCGGGAAAAAGAGTGGGAGGGCTATAGTCATAGGGGATTCGATTGTAAGGGGAGTATATAGGCGGTTCTGTGGTCGAAAACAAGACTCCCGAATGGTATGTTGCCTCCCAGGTGCACGGGTCAGGGATGTCTCAGATCGGCTGCAGAACATTCTGAAGGGGGAGGGTGAACAGCCAGTTGTCATTGTGCACATAGGCACCAATGATATTGGTAAAAAATGGGATGAGGTCCTACAAGCAGAATTTAGGGAGTTAGGAGCCAAGTTAAAAAGTAGGACCTCAGAGGTAGTAATCTCAGGATTGCTAGCAGTGCCACGTGATAGTCAGAGTAGAAATGAAAGAATATTCAGGATGAATGCGTGGCTTGAGAGATGGTGCAGGAGGGAGGGGTTCAGATTTTTGGGACATTGGGACCGGTTCTGGGGGAGGTGGGACTATTACAAATTGGACGGTCTACACCTGGGCCGGACTGGAACCAATGTCCTTGGGGGTGCTTTTGCTAACGCTGTTGGGGAGGGTATAAACTAATGTGGCAGGGGGATGGGAACCAAATGAGGAGGTCAGTGGACAGTAAGGAGGTAGTAACTAAAGCCTGTAAGGAACGAGATATTGAAGTCAGCGTGACTAAGGGAAAGAGTAGGCAGGGAGCAGATGATGTACACAAAGGGACTGGTGGTCTGAGGTGCAAGAAGTGTAGTAGGTAAGGCAGATGAACTTAGGGCTTGGATTAGTACCTGGGAGTATGATGTTATTGCTATTACTGAGACTTGGTTGAGGGAAGGGCATGATTGGCAACTAAATATCCCAGGATATTGATGCTTCAGACGGGATAGAGAGGGAGGTAAAAGGGGTGGAGGAGTTGCATTACTGGTCAAAGAGGATATCACAGCTATGCTGAAGGAGGGCACTATGGAGGACTCGAGCAGTAAGGCAATATGGGCAGAACTCAGAAATAGGAAGGGTGCGGTAACAATGTTGGGGCTGTACTACAGGCCTCCCAACAGCGAGCGTGAGATAGAGGTACAAATATGTAAACAGATTATGGCAAGATGTAGGAGCAACAGGGTGGTGGTGATAGGAGATTTTAATTTTCCCAACATTGACTGGGATTCACTTAGTGTTAGAGGTCTAGATGGAGCAGAATTTGTAAGGAGCATCCAGGAGGGTTTTCTAGAGCAGTATGTAAATAGTCCAACTCGGGAAGGGGCCATACTGGACCTGGTGTTGGGGAATGAGCCCGGCCAGGTGGTTGAAGTTTCAGTAGGGGACTACTTTGGGAATAGTGATCACAATTCCGTAAGTTTTAGAATACTCATGGACAAAGACGAGAGTGGTACTAAAGGAAGAGTGCTAAATTGGGGGAAGGCCAACTATACCAAAATTCGGCAGGAGCTGGGGAATGTAGATTGGGAGCAGCTGTTTGAAGGGAAATCCACATTTGATATGTGGGAGGCTTTTAAAGAGAGGCTGATTAGCGTGCAGGAGAGACATGTTCCTGTGAAAATGAGGGATAGAAATGGCAAGTTAGGGAACCATGGATGACAGGTGAAATTGTGAGACTAGCTAAGAGGAAAAAGGAAGCATACATAAGGTCTAGGAGGCTGAAGAAAGACGAAACTTTGAAAGAATATCGGGAATGTAGGACCAATCTGAAACGAGGAATTAAGAGGGCTAAAAGGGGTCATGAAATATCTTTAGCAAACAGGGTTAAGGAAAATCCCAAAGCCTTTTATTCATATATAAGGAGCAAGAGGGTAACTAGAGAAAGGATTGGCCCACTCAAGGACAAAGGAGGAAAGTTATGCATGGAGTCAGAGAAATGGGTGAGATTCTAAACGAGTACTTTGCATCGGTATTCACCGAGGAGAGGGACATGACGGATGTTGAGGTTAGGGACAGATGTTTGATTACTCTAGGTCAAGTCGTCATAAGGAGGGAGGAAGTGTTGGGTATTCTAAAAGGCAGTAAGGTGGACAAGTCCCCAGGTCCGGATGGGATCTATCCCAAGTTACTGAGGGAAGCGAGAGAGGAAATAGCTGGGGCCTTAACAGATATCTTTGCAGCATCCTTAAACACGGGTGAGGTCCCGGAGGACTGGAGAATTGCTAATGTTGTCCCCTTGTTTAAGAAGGGTAGCAGGGAAAATCCAGGTAATTATAGACCGGTGAGCCTGATGTCAGTGGTAGGGAAGCTGTTGGAGAAGATACTGAGGGATAGGATCTATTCCCATTTGGAAGAAAATGGGCTTATCAGTGATAGGCAACATGGTTTTGTGCAGGGAAGGTCATGTCTTACCAACTTAATAGAATTCTTTGAGGAAGTGACAAAGTTGATTGATGAGGGAAGGGCTGTAGATGTCATATACATGGACTTCAGTAAGGCGTTTGATAAGGTTCCCCATGGTAGGCTGATAGAGAAAGTGAAGTCGCATGGGGTCCAGGGTGTACTAGCTAGATGGATAAAGAACTGGCTGGGCAACAGGAGACAGAGAGTAGCAGTGGAAGGGAGTTTCTCAAAATGGAGACGTGTGACCAGTGGTGTTCCACAGGGATCCGTGCTGGGACCACTGTTGTTTGTGATATACATAAATGATTTGGAGGAAAGTATAGGTGGTCTGATTAGTAAGTTTGCAGATGACACTAAGATTGGTGGAGTAGCAGATAGTGAAGGGGACTGTCAGAGAATACAGCAGAATATAGATAGATTGGAGAGTTGGGCAGAGAAATGGCAGATGGAGTTCAATCAGGGCAAATGCGAGGTGATGCATTTTGGAAGATCCAATTCAAGAGTGAACTATACAGTAAATGGAAAAGTCCTGGGGAAAATTGATGTACAGAGAGATTTGGGTGTTCAGGTCCATTGTTCCCTGAACGTAGCAACGCAGGTCAATCGAGTGGTCAAGAAGGCATGCTTTCCTTCATCGGACGGGGTATTGACTACAAGGGTTGGCAGGTCATGTTACAGTTGTATAAGACTTTGGTTCGGCCACATTTGGAATACTGCGTGCAGTTCTGGTCGCCACATTACCAAAAGGATGTAGATGCTTTGGAGAGGGTGCAGAGGAGGTTCACCAGGATGTTGCCTGGTATGGAGGGCGCTAGCTATGAAGAGAGGTTGAGTAGATTAGGATTATTTTCATTGGAAAGACGGAGGTTGAGGGGGGACCTGATTGAGGTGTACAAAATCATGAGAGGTATAGACAGGGTGGAGAGCAAGAAGCTTTTTCCCAGAGTGGGGGATTCAATTACTAGGGGTCACGAGTTCAAAGTGAGAGGGGAAAAGTTTAGGGGGGATATGCGTGGAAATTTCTTTACGCAGAGGGTGGTGGGTGCCTGGAACGCGTTGCCAGCGGAGGTGGTAGACGCGGGCACGATAGCGTCTTTTAAGATGTATCTAGACAGATACATGAATGGGCAGGAAGCAAAGAGATACAGACCCTTAGAAAATAGGCGCCATATTTAGATAGAGGATCTGGATCGGCGCAGGCTTGGAGGGCCGAAGGGCCTGTTCCTGTGCTGTAATTTTCTTTGTTCTTTGTTCTAAGTCCTGTACCAGCATTTGGAGGACCTTCCAGCAGAGGGCTGGTGAACTGTGAGGAATGCTTGCCGAGAACAAAAGGGGGCAGACAGGCACAGGCCTGGCAAGAAGTTAGAGAGGGAAGGGGAAAGAGGGACAAAGAGGACAGGTTAAAGGAGATACAAGAGGATTCCCAAATGGAAACCCCTACTGTCTGGTCAGCCAACCCCAAAATGTTGGAACAATTAGACCCCGCATCATCCAATGTAAATGCAGACTCTAGAAGCACCCCACCAGAGTTGCTATCAGCATTTACAGAAACCTGAAAGGACAAAGAGAGTCCTCAAGAGGGCAGAGAAATTGTGAGGGTGATGCCTCACCTAGTCAAAGTGCCACAGGGAAATACAGTAGAATCTGGCAAAGTACCTGCAAGCAGGAATGTATTAAAGGATAAAGGGAAGATTAGCAAAGAAACCTCCCCCACAGTCAGGAGAAAAGGGAGCTAACCATCCATCCGAATGGCCTACTCCTATTTTGCTGTTTTTCGATATTTCTGTCCCCTAAAGTGAAATGCACTTGCATGACTCATCAGAGCACTGAAAGAGAGATCGAAGAGGATCCACCCACTGCCGACTCCCATGATCAGAACTCCAAACCAGAGCTAATTATGTCTAACCCTCCCCCTGCAGACCTCAACAGGATCAAAGGCACCCTCGACAATCATGGAAATGTGCAAACTGCAAACCTCCCCAAAAATCACATGTGTATTGGGATTCCCATTCCCAAATTATTGAAGAAACTTCAAACAGCTTTGGGAAGCACATAACTATCTCAGAACCACCTCAAAGGAAAAGGGGCCAGTTTAAAGCAGCACTGCTACAAAGGAAAGACAGACTGTAACAATTTTTAAGATTTCTGAATGAATGAGAATGAATGCGAGAAATGCATGTATGTTTTCCTGTACTTTCTCTTCTTTCTATTTTATAATGAAATGCTCCATAATGTCGCATTTCATTCTGTCGGATGTGGAGGTGTGACGGAAACCACACCTGCCAGATGGAAATATATTAATTTTGTCATATGGAACATTATTTGAATGCTTACTAGATATTGAACACAACTTGTTTTAAAAAGACCACAGAACAGTGGCTGAAAACATGGCTGCACATTTGCATTCTAAAAGACAGTTGCATGGAGAGACAATGGGAGTACTCCCTGATCCAATTAACCAGATGGGATTTGTCAATAGTGATGACCAAAAGACATTGAGAGTCATTGTCTGTGTAAGAGCCAGCATTCCACCACCACCACCCCCCCCCCCCCCACCCCCACCACCACCACTGAAAGTGTCTGGCAGGCTTGGAGGAATCCAGAAACCTCGCAGGAGATGCTGTTTCAAACAGGGAACTAGTCACATGACTAACCTGCTGGCCAACCTCTGTCTCACTCTGTCTCTGTCTCTGTCTCTGTCTCTTTCTCTCTCTCTCTCATACGCAAAGTTCCAGGGACCCATGGAAGTAACTCAAGCCTCAAGACAGAAGACAAACGAAACAAGATTGAAAGTGTGCACTGGGCCCCAACGCGAACTGCAAGACTTAACTTCAATCAAAGACTTTACATCCAACCCAAAACTAGTAACTGAACTCCATCTATTACTTCAAACCTTTCCCCTTCAATTCTTTTTCCTCCTCTGTCTCTATTTGCATGTGTTTTTGTCATGTATACATGCTAATGTGGTTGCATTGCGTATTTTTAGTAGTATTAACTGAGTTAGAGTTGTACGGTTAATAAACCTACACCTTTCTTGTTTTAATCTGAGAAAACCTGTCTGGTTGATTTCTTTGCAATTACAATTAGAGAGCAGTGAGCAAGGACTCACTGAGGAGAAGCTAAAGACACCGTGTTTTAACAGTTAAACCCTAATACAGTCAAACCAGGAAAAGGCTGAGAGGGGAGCCCTAGACCCCTTCCTTACCTGGTTGTAACAATCCCAAGTGCTTTTCGGCATAGTTGACAGGAGAGACAGCCTTATTTGTGTTTTGCTTTCCTGTTTGACGTGTTCAGCATCACCAAAGTCACATTTGTTTGCTAGTTGCCTCAAACATGTGCAATATCAGTCACTGGTCTCATTTGCTTCCTGCTGAGTGTGTCGGAGTACAATGGTTTCATACAGGGTGTTTTTCTTGGGCATGAAATAGGTTGTCATTGCATTTTTTGCTGTGTTGTAGTCATTTTGTTGAGGCATAAGTGTCTCAAACATATCTTCTTATTCTTAAACTCCATAGAGTAGAAGTAAGGCCTTTTTCCTTGTGTTATCTGTGATTGCAAATCCTATCATCGGGCCTTCGAAACGTCACAGCCACTTTTGCCAATGTGGGGATACAGAAGATGGCTCTGAATATACATCAAAAAGTGGTAGTATGGGCATTGACAACACCATACTGATCAGCAATGCAGTGATAAAGGATCTGGGATCATGTTCCTTTCAGAGGAAACTTCTCTGCAGTGATCTCGGATTATTATTTTTTTTGGATTGGATGGTTATTTTGGAGTGATTACTGAGTACAAGCTTCCTGTGTGTCACTCA
This sequence comes from Heterodontus francisci, assembly GCF_036365525.1. Lineage (NCBI taxonomy): Eukaryota > Metazoa > Chordata > Chondrichthyes > Heterodontiformes > Heterodontidae > Heterodontus > Heterodontus francisci. The sequence goes on from NC_090374.1 coordinate 113,037,197, forward strand.
AACAGTCTCCAAGTTAAAATGCTGTCTGGGAAAGTAGACAAAAACCTTCCAAAATTTTCATACTTAAAAGTAATGGTTCTGTTTTTTAAAATTCTTTTTCTGTTTACCACTGCTCCCAGTGGCATTGCCGGTACTACAGAGATGCCTGCCTTCCGATTGGCCGTCCACTCTAGAGGCAGGAGCTTTTCCCTTAAAGGGATGGCATCCCTGATGGCGGGTAGTTAATTGCCTGCCCACCATCAAATAGGTTCAGGGGTCTGACGGAGGACCAAGCCGGGTCTCCCCTCTGCCTTCCACTTCACCGCCGGGACTCCCATCGCCAGAATAAAATGCAGCCCCTTGATCCCCAGGTAGCAGCCTGTTGCGTTTCAATTTTGTTCCCACTTGCTGATTATCATGTCATTCCTGGCAGCTTTGGGCAAGAGTTCAATTTGAAATAGGGTGATGAAACTCCGGGGTTAAAATGGCTCATGCTTCTCACTGACATGGCTCTGTGAGCTTATCATTCATGACAGCCCCTTCGAATCACACCGCAACCCGAATTAAAATTGGGGTTTGCGCCTATTGTACAACTTCAGATCTCTTTTTCAGGTGCTTTTCCTTGACTTATGATGACCTTAGATATCAATAGACCTTCAGCAGTAATTATCCAGTAATAAGTATGTAATTCAGAGCATAACCGATCAGTTAAGCTACATTATGAATACATTTTTGAATGAAAGGTTGACAGCTACTGAATGTTAAGATATCCAATCAAAGAGAACATCTACAGATTTAATGGCTTTCTTGTAATATCTAGATTAATATCTTCTGGTATTTATGTATGTGAAAAATGGGAGTGCTACAGTTCTGGGTTTTCTAACAGTTCTTGTAAACATATCTTGCTGCCTACATTTGGGAATCTGTACCTCTTCAATGCCATATGCTTAAAGAGGTGTATACTCAAGGAATTAAGAATTATCACACTTACAGTAACCATGCTCATTAGATGTAATGTAGTTCTGCGTTACATTACAAACCTTTCCTTGCAATGGTGGTGATTACCATGCAAATAAAAGGTTTGCATACCAAGGTGACTAATATAGGAATAGGAAACATAAGCACCTCATATTAGAAGTACAATAAGGTCCAAATGCTGCAGGGGGCATCAACTGCAAACTTCTGATGCTAACCACCAAAATAGCTCAGGTCAAGCAGAGGTCCTATAATTACAGACAGGGGCACACCTGAGTCACCTTCCCGCAGAGTGGGAATGGGAAATGTGGTGCTGGCAAACTGTTTTTGGGAATGACAGAACCACTGACACAGAAGTAATTTTTTAATGGGTCAGTCTGCCTCCTTTACAAGATGGGAGGAGCAATCTCATCCAACAGCTGAACATTCTTTTGATTCAATCCCATGTCTCAATGGACCTCACATCCACTGGGCTAACTACCATTACACTGCTTGAACCCAGAGTACTGGCTGCTCAGCATAATCTAAGCCAAGATTGAGGAAACTCTCAGCCTAAGGGTCCTTCCCTCTGCCCAGCTCCCTCTGATGTCAGGGGCCATGTTTGTGATAGACAGATATTCTGCCCCAAATGGGTTCCAAGGAAACTTGAATTGGAGGTGTATTCAGGTTCCAATCCAATTTCAAACTCATCTACTGCACTTATATAAACATACAAACATATGAATTAGGAGCAGGAATGGGCCATTTGGCCCCTCGGGCTTGCTCTGTCATTTGATAAGATCATGGCCGATCTGACTGCGGTCTCAATCCTACTTTCTTGTCTACTTGCTATAACCTTTGACTCCCTTGTCAATCAAGAATCTATCTAACTCAGCCTTGAAAATATTCAGTAACCCTGCCTCCACTGCTCGCAGGGGAAGAGAATTTCACAGGCTAACAACCCTCTGAGAGAATAAATTTCTCCTCATCTTAAATGGGAGACCCCTAATTTTTAAACTGCGTTCCCTGGTTCTCGTCTCTCCCATAAGGGGAAACATCCTCTCACTATCCACCCTGTCAAGTCATAGAGTCATACAGCACTGAAACAGGCCCTTTGGCCCACCGAGTCTGTGTCCACCAACTACCACCCACTTATATTAATCCTACATTAATCCCAAATTTCCTACCACATCCCCACCATTCTCCTACCACTTACCTACACTACGGGCAATTTACAATGGCCAATTTACCCGGGTTGCTAGAGTCATGAGGCTGTGGTGCTAACCACTGTGCCACTGTGCTGCCCAAATCTTAAGTCCCGTCAGGATCTTAAATGTTTCAATAAGAAACATCCTGTGGGATACCGTTGAACAGAAACTGAACTGGACCATTCACATAAATACTGTAGCTACTAGAGCAGATCAGAGGCTCGGAACTCTGCAGCAAGTAACAGACTTTCTGTCTCCCCAGTGCCTGTCCACCATCTACAAGGCTCAAGTCAGGAATATGATGGAATACTCTCCACTTGCCTGGATGGGTGTAGCTCCAACAACACTCAAGAAACTCAACACCATCCAGGACAAAGCAGCTCATTTGATTGGCACCCCACTTACCACCTTCAACATTCACTCCCTTCGCCACTGATGTACAGTGGCAGCAGTGTGTACCATCTACAAGATTCACTGCAGCAACTAACCAAGGCTCATTCGACAGCACCTTCCGAACTAGCAACCTCTACCACCTAGAAAGACAAGGGCAGCAGATGCATGGGAACACCACCACCTGCAAGTTCCCCTCCAAACCAAACACCATCCTGACTTGGAACTATATCGCCATTTCTTCACTGTCACTGGGTCAAGATCCTGGAACTCCCTTCCTAACAGTACTTACAGTACCTACCCCACATGGAGTGCAATGGTTCAAGAAGGCAGCTCACCACCACCTTCTCAAAGACAATTAGGGATGGGCAATAAATGCTGACCTAGCCAGCAATGCCCACATCCCATGAATGAATTTAAAAAAAAGGATCGCCTCTCATTCTTCTAAACTCCAATGGATACAGGCTCAACCTGTCCAACCTTTTCTCAAAACACTATTCCTTCATTCCAGAAATCAGTCAAGTGAACCTTCTCTGAAATGATTCTCATGCAATTATATCCTTTCTTAAGTAAGGAGACCAAAACTGTACGTAGCACTCCAGATGTGGTCTCACCAACACCCTATACAGCTGTTGTAAAACATCCCTACTTTTATATTCTATGTCCCTTCCAATAAATGACAACATCCCATATGTCTTCCTAATCATTTGCTGTACCTGAATATTAACTTGTTGTGAATCATGTACCAGGACACCCAAATTCCTCTATACTGCAGAGTTCTGTAGTCTCTCGCCATTTAAATAATATTCTCTTTTTCTATTCTTCCTGCCAAAGTGGACAAGTTCACACTTTCCCAGGTGTTGCAGCAGGAAGAGAAAGAACAACAACAATTTGTATTTATATCGTCCCAAGGTGCTCCACAGGATTATTATAAAACAAAGCATGACACCAAGCCACAAAAGGAGATATTGGCTGGAATTTTACAGTGGGCGGACGGGAGCCGGACTCCGACATAAATGTCAATGACGAGCCCGCTTCCACCCAGCCTGGGGATCTGTCCCGTATTTTAAGGATTCCCCAGGCTTTAATTGGCCCAAGGTGGGACTTCCACCCGCTTGAGGGAGGTGGTCCCACCTCAGTGAGCTGCCGGCCAATCAGCAGGTTGGCAGCTCTTAGTCTCAGCAACGCCACCGGGAGCGGTGGCCACTGCTGGGACTGCAGCCCAGCTGACGCCATGGACCCGAGAGAGTGGGTGAGCTTGGGTTGCCTCACCAGGGGATCGGTCGTGCTTTGGTGAGGCTAGGGTGGTCGTTTGGGGGGAGGGGGGCTGTCTTGGATCCTGGGGGTGGGTTGGGAGGCGGGGACGGCCCTCGATCGGGCACCCTCTGCCCGACTGCCATGCACCCCCCCCCCACCCTGAGACACGGTAAGGCCGGCAGCTATCGCTGGGCGGCCTCTCACATCCCCAGCACACCCGCTTGCCACGGGTAAAATACCCGTGGAGGCGGGCGAGGGCCCTTAAGTGGCTGTTAAGTGGCCACTTAAGGGTCGTGATTAGTCTCAGGTGGGCGGGCCATTTCCCACCTCCTGCACCCCTGCCTGACCTCCGTAAACTTGTATGGAGGCGGAATCGGAGCGTGTAGGCCTCCTGGAGCCTGCCGCTCAATTTTACGCCGCCCCCACGCCACCATCCGACCCTCTGGGGCGACGTAAAATTCCGGTCATTAGGTCAGATGACCAAAGGCTTCGTCAAAGTGGTAGGTTTTAAAGAGTGTCTAAAAGGAGGAAAGCAAGGCAATGAGGTGTCGGGAAGGTATTCCAGAGCCTGGGGCCTAGGCAACTGAAGCCGCAGCCAACATTGGTGGAGTGATTAAAATCAGGGGTGCACAAGAGGCCAGAATTACAGGAGCACTGATATCTTCCTGGTTGTGGGACTGGAGGAGATTACAGAGATAGGGAGGGGCAAGGCCATGGAGGGCTTTGAAAGCAAGGATGAGGACTTTAAAATCAAGACGTTGCTTGATTGGGAGCCAATGTAAGTCAGCGAGCACAGGGGTGTTAGGGGAACAGGACTTGGTGCAAGTTAAGACATGGACAGCAGAGTTTTGGATGACTTCAAGTTTATGGAGAGTGTTTAATTAGAGGAAATTTCTGCTCATCCAGTACTGGATTTCGGATAAGCAGTCTGATAATTTAACAACAGTGGAGGAGTCAAGAGAAGTGGTGGTGAGGTAGAGATGAGTGTCATCAGCATACATGTGAAAACTAATGCTGCGCTTTCAGATGATGTTGCTGAAGGGCAGCATTTTGTTACTAAAGTGCCTCTGTTTTGTTAAATATATTTTTTGAGGATTCATTTTTGAAAGATTGAAGAAGTGTTCAACTTTACGGTTTTCAAAGGGGGTCATGTAAAGGCTCCTTGACTTTGTATAATACTGCTTGGAAATATTGTTTAAAGGGGGTGCTGAGAGGTCTTGTAAGGAAAACAAGCCTTTCTAGGAATCCACATGACTTCCAGCAACAACTACAAGCCTTTCTGGGAAACCACCTGACTACCAACTTTGGACACAAAGAAGTGACAGATCAAGATTGATGGAGGTCAAAAAGGTTGACCTGCTGTTGGCAGCTTTACTTTTGAATTGTTTTGAGTTTGGGTTGAACTGTATAAAAAGGGAGAGAACATCCAAGGAGAGAACTTCTAAGAGAGAAGAGAATTCCCAAGGAAGGACAGAAGACCACAACCCAGCTCAGCTTTTCAGCACCTCTCTAAAAGACTGTCAGAAGTCCACTATGTCAACTTATCTTGTCTTCTGTCTTTGAAGAAAGGCATACTAAATTAATTCTCAATGCCACCTGAAAAGAACAGTTCTAAAAGATCCCAGTGACCCATCTACATGTACTCAGAAGCCAGACTATATGCCAGTTTTGGAACACAACATACTTCATCTGCTGTTTCTGCAAGAATGAGTAAGTATTCAGCCCAAGTGTTTTTTTGTCTGTAATAGAGCTCTAAAAACAAAATTCCCTTTATTTTTTATGTGTGTGTGAGTGTGAGAAGCTAAGGTAAAAAAGGAACTTTAATATTTCAATCTGTGTGTTTATGCTTTACTTCATTATTGGTTAAGACTTGCTTTATAACAAACTGATAATTTTGTTGCTTATTAAAGAAATCTGGTTGGTGTGTTTCTTTCTGGGATAAAATCAGAGTCTATGATTGACTGTAGCAGTAAGTGGGATAAAATGTAAATATATGTTGTGACCCGTGGAGACGTGAGACTAGAATAAACAGTACACTCTCCCACCTCGGTCGTAACAGCATAAAACAGTAAAGAAGACTCCATTATGTTCAACATCATGCTGTCTCAGTCTCTGCCTCATATTTCATACTAAACTCAGTTAAACCTCACTCCAGTCCTGAGAACATCACAGGACTTAAGTACTTCAGTGGGGAAGGGTTTGGGGAAGTAGCTCAGTGTGGGGAAGCTCATGCCCTCCTCCCACCTATAGAAGAATGAAAATCCTCATATGATGGAAAACCACCCCCACCCCCCACTGACATAGGCAACAGTTGTAATCCAACGCCTCTTATGCTGAGATGAAATCCCTGGCCTACACACCCTACCCGTTGAGACAAATATTGCTGCCTTTTCTGCTTCTGTCCCACTTGCACTTTCTTTTATCCTTGCCTATCCCCCACCCTTACCTCCCTCTATTCCCATCCCCTGTTTACCTGTCTTCCCTTTCATCTCCTTCTCCCCTTCTGCTCATTTCCCCATCTTTATTTCTCTCTTTTTCCCTCCCCCTCTCCTCCAACTCACAACAATAGCAACTTGTATTTATATATCATATTTTATAGAATAAAACATCCCAAAATGCTCCACAGGAACATTATCAACAAAATTTGGTGCTGAGTCACATAAGAAGATATTACTGCTGATGACGAAAAGCTTGGCCAAAGAGGTAGGTTTTAAGGAGCATCTTTGAAAAGGAAAGAGTGGTAGATAGACAGAGAGGTTTAAAGATGGAATTCCAGAGCTTAGGAGCTCGGCACCTGAAGGCACGGCCATTAATGGTGGAGCAATTAAGATTGAGGATGCTCAAAAGACCAGAATTGGAGGAGTGCAGATACTTTGATGGGATGTGGGGCTGGAGGAGATTACAGAAATAGGGAGGGGTGAAGCCATGGAGGAATTTGAAAACAAGGATGAGAATTTTAAAATTGATGCATTGTTTAACCAGGAGTCATTGTATATCAGCAAGCACAATTACGACACTGGCAGCAGAGGTTTGGATGAGCTCAAGTTTACGGACAGCAGAATGTGGGAGGAGTGTGTTGGAATAGTCTAAAGGTAACAAAGGAATAAATTACAGAGGTGGAAATGAGCTCCCTTCGTGATGGCGTGGCTATGTGGTTAGGCGTTTGTCTCAGCTCTCATCTCACCCCTCCTCTGCCTCATCTTTCCTTCTTCCTTATTGCCCCTTTTCCTTCTCCTCCACCTCTTAATTTCTAATTTTGCCACTTATTAAAGTCAGAAACCTCATTCTGTACATCCTTCCAAAGAGACCAAATTATTGAGACCTTAGTGATTTTCTATGTGATTGTCTTCTATGCCTCCTGGTCTTTAGCTTAATGGTGGGTTCCACTTGTGCATTTCTTCAATCCTTCATACCATGTACAATAAAGTAAAAAGTCTCAACAGTAAAATGGGCCATGGGCTGAATTTTGCCTTTAATCGGGAAGTCCCACTGCCAGAACCGAAAAAGGGAGGCGACCCCACTTTGGCTGGTGGTGGGGCCTGGGGTGGCATATTGCCAGCAGCTGCCAATTAAGAGGCCCAATCAGAGGGACGGCAGGTCAGCAGCCTCAGCAGCGACACCAATAGTGGTGGCTACTGCTGAGACTGCAGCTCCAGGGACAGGGCTCTTCAATGGCCAGGTGCCCTTGGAGATAGGTAAGTTGGGTTGGGGGAAATCAGAGCCAGGCAGGTAGGCCCTGCTGATCGAGGGGGTGGTTGTGGCCGGGAGGGACCCTCCGTGAGCCATGAAGTGCGCCTAAAGGAGGGCTGCCCGCACCCTCCCCCCCGGGTTTCACTGGGTGGCCTCCCCACACCATGGCAGGCCCACCTGAGAAGAGCAAAAGCCTGCTAAGGCGGAAAGTGGCCCTGAATTGGCCACATAAGAGGCTCAATTCGCCACACGGTGGGCACCCGAGCCACCAACTTTACCACTGCTGGCAATATGGCATGGTGGTGGGAAGACATCAGGCTTCCAACACCTTTCCCTACCAATTTGCCAGCCCTCCCACCACACAGCCAATGGGCCCAGGAAATTCTGGCCACCATTTTGTACTTTATTCCATCCATCACCAGACAAATTTAAATAGGGCACTCCTCAACTAGTTTGCTGTCATGAAGTAAATAATTATTGCAGATTTTTTTCTGATTGGCTGATTACTTGTGCAGTATTTGCAATCATCTGAGCTCCATGAAGGCACAAAGAGTAAATCTGTGTAATCCCACGAGTGTGGCAACAATAACAAAGTAAAAAAAAAACCCTCATAAACCGTAAATCAATGTAATAAATTATAGCCCTAAATGAATTTGAGCAGTCCCAGTTCCAATAAAATGTAAGTCAACAAAATAAAACGGACCAGAATTTGGTACTAATTTTCATTAATTACATCTCATTCAGAGAGGTCATAGAAATGATTGGTGTACGAAGTGGAAAGATTCACTGCACTACAATAGAGAGTGGTGTTTTTAAGTTTGGAGTTAAGGCACATTGTTCAAATAGAGGGGAAGGAGCTTCCTTCTGTAATTGGCCATCTGGGTCCAGACTTTGTGGTTAACAGCGAAGGAGCAGTGCTAGCTATTAACCTCGTTGACAGCTGCCCATAAAGATTTTAACCAGCTTTAGAGTGGTGACTTCCTGTCATTGGCCGTTTGTCTGTTCCAGTGCAGTGGCCCCGACAGGAGATCTGTGGTAACTGAGCAGGGAGAGCAATAATGAGGCTCTTCAATCAATCAGATTGAATAATCCTTATTGAGCCATGCAGAATTCAAACTGGGAAGTATAAAATAGGAAATATAAACTAGATTTAAATGACTTACAGAAAGCAAAATGAAATACAGATGAGATTAACGGAGAGAAATAAATGTGACAGGAGAATAAGTTAAAAAACATTCTTAAATCTAAAACACTCATTATCTTCTGAAGGGTTGAGACTCCATACTAGGTGCAAGGTATCTCTGGCAGCCACTTCTGGATTTCCTCATTTAATTGCAGATGTGCGGATGCCAGAAGTTGCTGTCCAATATAATGGTGAACACTGTTAGCCTCACCGTTACTATTACAGCAAAATCAAAGCCAGAATGCATGACCTTAGAGTGCCCTGTGACAATATTGGGTACTAAACCACAAAGAACAGTCCTATTCTCTGAGATCAACAGCCTGTTTCTTGCTAAATGCAAAAAAATGCGTGATAAAAGCAAGAGGTACATTAACACAATGTTCCACAATATGCTTTAGACACATTACTGGATCGTCATTTCAAGACCTTTGTTCTTTTGTTAGAAGCGATTGATTTATTTAGGAGGATTTTTTTCAAAAATGGGATGACAACATATGACCAATTTGCCCAGGACCTCTTACACACAGCAGCTACAACAGTCTCTCATATCTTCAATTATATCTGGACTCAGCTTGTTCCAAATCAAAAGCCCAGTAGAGTATTCACAATCTGCATGGCTGAGAAAACAGAGAACCAAAAGTATATCTGATCCTAAATCGGCTGCATTTTGAGCCTCGTGTGGGGGCCAGGAACAGAGGTGGGCGGAAGCTAAATAGCCCCACCAGTCGGCATGCCGATTCCCTGCTCCATCCTGCCTGCGGCTCATTAAGGGCCAATTAAAGAAGGCCAGCTGGGATTTTCCAGTCGGCCTCCAGGTTCCTGCAGGAGGCAGGGGACAATTTAGATGCCTGAGGTGGCCTCCTGGTGGAAGACTGGGGGACCAGCTCTGCAGGCAGGCCTAAAGGCCCTCCCTGCCTGCCTGCCTGGGTGCTGCAACAACCACAGGCCACCCTGTAGAGGGGATTCCACTGTCCCTCACCACTACCCCAACCCCGCCACAATGGTGACCTGGCTGCAAAAGCCATTTTTTAATTTAAATTTACCAAGTTGGAGAGAGTGTGCCTCTATCTTGATGCACCCTCTATCTTACTTACCTTCCATTGCAGCCTGCTGCTCCTTTCAAGCTGTAAGGCCTCTGATTGACACTCCAGCTTCGAGAGCCCACTTGCCATTTAATTGATGGCTAGCCCGCCCTCTGGTCATTAATTGGCTCCCCTGGAGAAAATCACAATGAGTGACTGTTTCCCACACAGTGTGGGCTTCTGACCCCCATTTCAGGCTGATGGCGGGGTTCAGAAACCTACAGGGAAATTCCTGCCCAATGTCTCAGAGACATTCTAGGTCATTCAGGGATAATGTTAGGAAACACTTCTTCACATAAAGTGTAATGAAAACTTGAAATGCTCTTCCCTCACAGCTGTTGAATCAATTGAAAATATCAAACCTGAGATTGATAGATCTTTGTTGGGCAAGGGTATTAAGGGATATGCAATCTAATTGAATGCAATATAATGACAACATAGACTCCAGGGGCCTATTCCTGTCCTGTGTTCTGAGAGTCAGGCAATTAAGTCTCAACCTACCTGGGTAATCCTTCAACTCGTGTGTCCTTTGAAATATTTTATACACAGTGGATTAGATCCAGAACACATTACAAAGTTTGTGCACGTTAACATAAACTTGTTCCCATTATCATTATTGACCTGTTGAGCAAGGCCCAATGATCTGTTCAGTTGAGTCCTCTGACTTTATTGCACTTTACGGGAGTGTAGGTTTAGTTGTTAGACTTATTAAAGATAATATATAAGTGCCTATTGCAATCAGTTCTCAAATACTGTAACAACCTGTTGAAGGAAAGGGTGGCAGAAAGAGTATTTACTGAAACAGGTGCTTTTGGTGAAAATTGGCAAAATACATGAAAACATTATTGAGTTCTGATGAAAGGTCACAGATCTGAAACATTAGGCAGAATTTCATATTCCTGCCGGCGAAATCAGCGGTGGGCGAAAACAATGACGGCCCGCAAGTCGTGGAGCCACTGCGATCCTAAGCGCGGGGGCTCATTTAAATAGCCGGTGTGGGCAGTCCCACTTTCCCCACCCTCCATGACGTGGAGGGGGCAGGATGTCAATCGCCGGCAATGCTGTCAGCTGCCTGTACGCAGGCATTGATGTCATTTTTAAAGGGCTTTGAGCCCTACTGTTAAATTTAAAGATTTAAAGGTACAGCTAATAAAAAAATTAAATAGATTAATTTTGACCCTCTCCCTCCGCCAATAACCATAAAATTTATTCCTTGCCCTCTCTCCCCAAAAAAACACCTTGTCCACCTGACCTAGCCCCCCTCCAAAGTGTATAAACGTTAACCTAAAACCCTTCTCAACATCCCCTACACCAATGATGTCACTTTGACTCCGTTCCCCCCTCCCACACTGAGAAACTGACCTCTTCCCTCCTCCCCACCAGTGTGGTGCCTCGTTTCCCAGACAGGGTTTTGAAGGTGCAGGAGTGTCGGCCAGCAGCAGGAAGGTTGCACCAGAACGGAAGTTGGGAACATAAGTATAATTAATGCATTAATTTTCATTTATTTGCATATGTAAATGGGGGTCCTGTTGCCAAGCGCGAGCTGGTCGCCACGAGGCCTCACCGCCATCGGCAATATTGTGCCGGGCCGCCCCGGCGTCTGGATGCATAGTGGCTCTCTCCCGGGGGCATTTTCGGCCCCCCCGCTCCACATGAACCTGACATCAGGGGTGACTGTAAAATTCAGCCTGTTAACTCTGTTTCTCTCTCCACAGATGCTGCTAGACCTGCTGAATATTTCCAGCACTTTCTGTTTTTACTTCAGATTTCCAGTATCTGCAGTAATTTGCTTTTATTAACACATTATTACCTCACACTTGTGCCACCCTTTCTTTAATATAGCATGAGAACAAAGAAAATCTACCTGGATATGTTGCTATAATAAAAATACTTCATATTCATCTATTTTCGCTCTGTCCATCACAATGTCTCAGTCACATTTAACAAAATCAGATGCAAATATCTTAATTTTCACAGGAATTCCCAGCAGGAATCAAAGCCTAAATTTGTAGATAAAACAAATAAATAGTGAATTTACAAGCAAAATCAATATTTAGCACTTAAAATTCATGAAGAAAGTTAATTCTAAATACAATCCTCATCCTTATTATAAACGTCCCACCACAATCTTCAAAATTCCTAAAAAAAAATTTTTTTTCTGTGACGCCTACGCCTTGCTTGGTATCTTGTTTCTCAATTTGCTGCCCTTTTCAATCCTTCCTCAATGACCCAATTCCTTCCACATCCCTTTTCCTGTCATGCTCATTGTTGTATGGTCGCTTTAACAACTCAGTATTCTAATGTGCTAAATACCATGATGTAGTCATGTGACTAGAAGCCATAGTCACTCTGCAACTGTACCACCCTAGATAAAGGTTCTGTATGTAGTTTGCTCTGTATTGTAGAGACTACTTTGGCTGTTAATAAACCTGTTAGAGATCTTCAAAGAAACTGGAATCCACGTACCGCATTGTGTTACTTAAGATAACACAAAGAACACATGAAATGGTGGCAACTGTGGTGAAAAGACCATCTATAACTTTGAAGACCATGGGCAAAACAACAAACCAGTGAAGAAACTTTAAAACATGTACCCAAAAAGAATGAAAGAAATATTGGCTCAAACAGTGGAAAGAAGAATAAACTTACCTCCAACTGTGGGAGACAGAGCACTGAACAACAGGCTGTGCTTGGGTGAGTAATTGTGCCGACGGTCGAGGAATCCCAGTTTTGAAAAAAAAAGCTCCGAAGTGTTTAAAAAATTGATTTTTTTAAAGGCTCTATGGGACAGAAAAAAATGGGGAAAACCCAATTCCTCTCTCAGGCCAATTGAAGTCAGCGCCATTACAGGAGGTTCCAAAAAAAGTGTGGAAAACCACTGTACACTGCAAAGCATCCATTGAAGCAGTCAAGCTGAAAAATCACTAAACCACTCAACTGTGAAGAAGATAAATGAGCTTTAGCAAAGAAAAAGGCAAAGGGAAAAGCCTTGAATGGCCTATTGAACAGCAATATAAACATACAGGCTGAAGTGTTGAAAGCTAGATAAACAGAGAACACCATCAAACACCAGTTACTCTCCATTAAAGCAGCTAGTTGAAATAAAAAAATAATTTCTTAAAGGGGAAACAGTGCAGAGCTAATAGCAGTTTCAAACCAGTTTCAAACCACATGTAGAAACGTCATAATAAATACAGTGCAGCAGGCACACTGTTACAATCGAGGCAGCAGTAATGCACTGTCAATTCAGTCCCATTACTCCACAGGTCTCAGCATATTAAAGTTTTCCACCTACCAGAAGTTAATCAAATTAAACACCCACAGAATAAAACACACCAAACCAGGTATCTTTAAACAGCAAAAAACTAACTATTTATTGATAAACTAAATCTTAAACAATATTGAGACAAATCTATTTCTGAAAAGACTTTGGCCGGAATTTTACACCACCCTAGTGAGCTGGATGGTGGCTGGGGGTGGTGTAAAATTGAGCAGGAGGCTCCGGGAAGCCTTCCTGACCGCTCCCGCCTCTGCCCACTAAACGTGGGCTGGAGGGATGGGGGGACGAGAAACAGGCTGCCCACCCCAGGCCAATCAAGGCCACTTAATGGCCACTTAAGGGCCTTCGCCCGCTTTCACAGGGATTTTACCTGTGGCAAGGGGCCTCCAGGAAAGGCCACCCAGTGAAACCAGGCTGCATCTCAGCGCATCGGGTGGGGGAGGGGGGGGGCCCGGACAAATGGGTACAGGCTGCCCGATTGAGGACCACGCCCGCTTCCCTAACTGCCACCAGGACCCGAGACGCACCCCCCGCTCCCCCCAAACGACCATCTGTGCCTCGCCAGGGCACAACTGATTAGCCTCTTGAGGCAAATCCCAACTTATCTGGACTCCTGGCTCCATGTCCTTGGCTGGGCTACAGTCCCAGAAGTGGACACTGCTCCCAGTGGTGCTGCTGGGACTAAGAGCTGCTGGCCCGATGATTGGCCGGCAGCTCAATGAGGCGGGACTTCCTCCTTCAAGAGGGTGCAAGTGCCGCCTTGGAACAATTAAAGCCAGGGGACCCTTAAAATGCGGGACGGATCCCCGGGTCAAGCGGAAGCGGGTTCGCCACTGACTTTTACATCGGTGGCCAATCCCCCTCCACCCGACATAAAATCCAGCCCTTTATAACTTCTTATTCCTCCTAACCCTCATACATACATACATACATTCTAAAACCAATGGTTAACCGGTTCTAAAAATGATGTTTTAAATTAGAGCTGTTTCTAAAGAATAATAAAAATAACTGGGTTGTAAGTCTTGGTTGGTTACTTTCCCAGATCAATGAAGTGTCCCAGAGTTGAATAGTCAGATGACACTCGAAATCTCCAGGCGAGTTGATGAACAGTCTGTAATGGATAGGCGTTCAAGCACTTCGGCTGCATAGGCATCACACAGATCTTTCAATAAGGAGTATAACAACAAGTTTACTCTGATTTTGAATTAGCAGTACAAATTTTACTGAGTTTCCAGGACTCCCAGAAACACAAAAGACAGCAGAAAGTCACTCCTGAGGCAGAGACTTCTTAGAGCCTGGAAGAAAAAGAATTTGATACCTCCACTAATGCAAAGAATCCTTTCCAGTGTTCTTTTTCTTTTTAGGCAAAACACAGCCTGTAGGTCAGTGTAGATTTTCTGATGAGAGAGACAAATTCTTCCTTCAAAGGAGGACGTGCTTTGTTGGTCTGCCAGATCAAACCAGTTCTAGCCAGCCTTAACACACAATCAGACTGATACAATACGGCATGTGACCGCATCTCTCTTGCTGTTGCTTAGGAACAGGACTGCAGCTCGCACACACTATTCCCCAGAGAATATTAAAACTTCTCTCAGTCTTAAAGGCACACCGAACCCCCTTAGTTTTCAAACAGAGAGAAAAAAACACATCCATGACAACATGCAGAGCTGAACAAAGTTAAATACAGAGCAGTAAGCAAAAGAAAAGCAGAAGGATGTATATCAAATTTCCCAGCATAAACTGGAAGGCCATTATAGAGTCGTAGAGTCAGAGTTATACAGCACAGAAACAGGCCCTTTAGCCCATGCCAGCCATCAAGCACCGATCTAGTCTAATCCCATTTTCCAGCACTTGGCCAATAGCCTTGTATGCTATGGCATTTCAAGTGTTCATCTAAATACTTCTTAAATATTGTGAGGGTTCCTGCCTCTACCACCTCTTCAGGCAGTGCATTCCAGATTGCAACCACCCTCTGGGTGAAATTTTTTTCCTCAAATCCCCTCTAAACCTCCTGCCCCTTACCTTAAATCTATGCCCCCTGGTTATTGACCCCTCTGCTAAGCGAAAACATTTCTTGCTATCTAACCTATCAATCAATGCCCCTCATAATTTTGTATACCTTATTGATATCCTATCCGAGTTCAAACTTTTTAAACAAAGAATGCAGTTATGCTTCACAGACCAAGCGGTTGTAGAACCAGAGAAGCAGGCTGTGAAAATAACTGATAGCAATTGGAAATAAAGGCTTATACAGAATCAATACCTCTGGCTTCTCTGAAGAGGACCAGAAAGATCCCACAAAGATATGGAATGTCCTACAAGATCAGCTTCGGGTAAGAGTAAATTTTAGAATTCATCGCCTGAAATTGATGTCCTACAGACAACAACCACAGGAATCAATAGATCAATTCATCAGTAGGTGCCGTAATAAGGGCAATGAATGCGATTTTTCAGAAACTGAGCTGTCAGAACGAATAATGGAGCTGGTAATTGTCTCAACACCTATTGAAGAGTTTTAAGAAAACTTCTTGATGAAAAAGAAAGGTCACAGCATTGACACACTGCTAGAAGCTGGCAGGAAATATGAAGCCATTGTAACTGGACAACAGCATCTGCAAGCACTAGGTGCATCCAACAGTATCAGAACGATAACCAGCTCACAAAAAGTAAGTAAGCTGTGTGGTAACTGTTGTTTGTCCCACTCACCGCGAAGTTGTCCTGCATTTCAAGACCTGTGCAAGGCGAGTGGCGCAAAAGGATACTGGGCCCACCTATGCAAGAAATCTGGTTCCAAATAAGCAGCCAGAAGTCACAATAGGACACCAACAAACAGAAGATAGGTGCAACAACATGGCAACAGCAGCAAGGAGAGCGCAGAGACCTGCGCAAACTCAAGCCACTCCATTAAGTCCACAGCAAAAGAGACCTGAGACAAAACTCAGAGAGGAGCAATTCTCAGCCAGAAGACGAGCAAGCATTTCACATTGTGAACCTGACAGATTGGGATGGATTTTACATTAAATTCAGCCCCTAGATCTGTGGGGCTGAATTTTACAGACCCCCCGACATCAGGGTTCATCGCGGTGGGATCAGAAAATGCCTCTGGGAGAGGGCCGCCACATACCCCGATGCCAGGAGGTCCCAGCCCGATATTGCCGGTGGTGGCAAGGCCTCATGGCGACCCCGCCCGCCGTTTGGTGATGGGACCCCATTTACATATGCAAATAAATGAAAATTAATGCATTAATTATACTTACGTTCCCACCTTCTGTCCTGGTGCAATCTTCCTGCTGCTGGCCGGCACTCCCGTGCCTTCGGATCCCTGTCTAGGAATACAAGGCAGAACATTGGTGGGGAGGGGGAGAAGGTAAGTTTCTCAGTGCGGGAGTGGGGGAATGGGGTCAAAATGACATCATTGGTGTAGGGGATAGTGGAAAGGGTTTTAGATTAATGTTTATGCACTTTGTGGGAGGGGAAGTTCAGATGGACAAGGTAAGTGCTTTTGGGGGGGGTGAGAGGGCAAATAATTTTATGGCTATTGGGGGGCTGGGAGGGGGCAAAATTAATGTATTTAATTTTTTTATTACCTGTACCTTCAAATCTTTAAATTTAACAGTCGGGCTCGAAGCCCTTTAAAAATGACATCAGTGCCTATGCACAGGCAGCTGACGCCATTGCCGGGGATGGACAGCCCGCCTCCTCCATGGCATTGGGGGGTGGGGTCTGCCTGCCCTGTCTACTTAAATGAGCGGCTCAGGATTGCGGCGGCTCCGCGACGTGCGGCTTGCATGGGTGGGCTGCCATTGTTTTTGCCTGTAGCCAATTTCAGCGGGAGTATAAAATTGAGCCCATGCAGTTGGTAGTAAGACTGGGGTTTCAAAGTGCCTGCCAGGACTTGCTGCTGTAAGCCCTGCCCCCCACCACCCCTATTTTTGAGATAACTTTAAAGAAATTTCAAAACAATTTAAAGCATGATAGTTTGAACTCATTCTGGGACTACTGTAATGTAATTATGACGTACAGAAAGTCCCTATTTTAGGTAACTGTAATTTATGAGAATAACAAATTAATTAATGTAATTTATATATGTATCCACCTGCAATAGATAAGGAAAAACATTGCACAGGGTGTTCTCTACGGGCTTCAGGAGCCCGCCATCAGGCTCAAATGGGAGTCAGAAGCCCACACTGTGTGGGAAACGGTCACACCCCTGTGATTTCTCCCAAATTGACGAATTAATGCCCAGAGGGCGGGCTCACCATCCATTTAAGGATGTCAGGTGGGTTCTCGAAGCTCGAGGGCCAATAGAAGGCCCACCAGCTTGAAAACAGTAGCAGACACCTCAAAATAGAGGCACCACATCTCCAACTTTTCAAACTTAAAATAAAAAAAGGACTTTGCAGCTGGGCCACCATGTGGGTGGGGTGGGGGGCATGGAAGCACCTCCACAGGGCGGCTTGTAGCTGCTGCTGAACCCAGGTAGATAGGGGGGGGGCCTCTGAGCCTGCCTGGAAAACTGGACAAACCGCTAACTCTGGATGAGCTGACAAATGCCGTCAGGTCCGTCGAGACGAGTAAAACTCCCGGAAGCGACGGCTTACCGGTTGAGTTGTATTCGGCTCTATGGGACTGGGTCGGCCCAGACCTGCAAGAAGTATACGAGAGTATGCTTCAAGCTGGAAGCATGTCAGAATCTATGAGGAAAGGCATCATCACCCTCATCTACAAGCAGAAGGGAGAGATGGCGGAAATCAGAAATTGGCGGCCCATCTCACTGCTTAATGTTGACTACAAGATTCTGTCCAAAGTCATCGCCAGTCGGGTCAGGTCTGCTCTGGAGTTGGTGATTCACCCTGACCAGACCTGCACTGTACCTGGCAGGAAGATCTCTGATCGTCTCGTGCTACTCAGGGATACTATCGTCTATGTACGGGACAGGAGGGTGGACAAGCTGCCTCATCAGCTTGGTCCAGGAGAAGGCTTTTGACAGGATCGCACACCTACATGATGGATGCGCTCTCCAAAATGGAGTTTGAGGAGGGAATCTGCAATTGGAACAAACTGCTCTACACAAATATCAGTAGCGCAGTCTCAATCAATGGGTGGGAATCAGAAAGTTTCCCAAACCAATCTGGAGTCAGACAGGGCTGTCCTCTCTCCCCTGTCTTGTTTGTTTGCTGTATCGAACCTTTTGCTGAGTCCATTAGGAAGGATGCAGGCATGAGAGGGGTGACAAAGCCAGGCAGCAGAGGCATTCAGGTAAAAACCTCCCTGTACATGGACGACATCGCAGTCTTCTGCTCGGATTCACTGTCCGTTCGCAGACTGAAGAGCATCTGTGACCAGTTTGAACTGGCCTCGGGAGCTAAAGTCAACCACGGCAAGAGTGAGGCCATGGTCTTTGGGAATTGGGCCGACCAATCTTTTGTCCCCTTCACCGTCAGGTCAGACTACCTGAAGGTGCTGGAGGTATGGTTCAGAAGGGCTGGGGCGTGCGCCAAAACCTGGAAGGAATGAGTAGCCAGGGTACAACATAAACTGAGCATGTGGGAGCAGCGATCTCTCTTGCTTATGGGTAAGAACCTGGTCATCATGTGCGAGGCGCTCACGTTGTAGCTGTACGTGATGCACGTCTGGCCCATACCCCACTCCTGTGCCGTGGCGGTCACCCGAGCCATTTTCCTCTTCATCTGGGGATCCAAAATGGGCCAGGTCTGGAGGGTCACGATGTTCAAACCCTTGGATAAGGGTGGGAAAAATGTACCCAACGTCACCCTCATCCTGATGACCACCTTCGTGTTTGGCTGCATCAAGCTGTGCGTAGAGCCCCAGTACGCAAAGACCAAGTGTCAATACATGCTGAGGTTCTATCTGTCCCCGGTGTTGCGAAGGATGGGTCTGGTCACATTGCCACAGAATGCTCCATCTAGTTGGACTGTGCTGTACCACCTAACCTTCGTGGGAAAGTTCCTGCGGGAAAACACCTTTGACCACCAATCCATCAGGCAGTGGTCTGCATGGAATGTCCTCAAGGCCCTATGGGAAAACAAGATGGTGGATCCTGTCGGATGGTTCCCCGAGCAGACTGCCAAAGTCATTTGGCAGAATACCTCATCACCAGAACTTTCAAACAAGCACCAAGATGTAGCCTGACTGGTGGTGAGAAGGGCCATCCCCGTCAGATCCTTCCTGCATGCCCGGAAGCTTGCCTCCTCCGCACGCTGCCCTCAAGGTGGCTGTGGTGGGGAAGAGACAGTTGCCCACCTCCTTCTGGAATGTGTCTTTGCAAAGCAGGTGTGGAAGGAGATGCAGTGGTTTTTGTCGAGGTTTATCCCAAGCAGCTCTGTAACACAGGAGTCTGTGCTCTACGGGCTGTTCCCAGGGACGCACACCAAGATAAATATCAACTGTTGCTAGAGGACCATCAATTCAGTGAAAGATGCTCTTTGGTCTGCCTGAAACTTGCTGGTCTTCCAGCACAAAGAATTGTCCACGACCGAGTGTTGCAGACTGCACATTCCCAGGTCCAGGATTACGTGCTGAGGGACGCACTTAAGCTTGGGTCAGCCGCTGCAAAGGCTCAATGGGGAAAGACGACTGTGTAAGGTCCTCCCACCAAAGTGAACTGAGGAGCTGGACCCATGGGAAACCCCTTGGGCTATATACACCAAATATGGGTTTACTGTAAAATGTACATGGCATGTAAAATGGAACGGAAGGGTTTTGAGGCAACTCACTCCTCTATCGAAGAAAACTGTTTTCCTTTGCACTCTTTGGAATGTCAACTTTGTGTTGTTTTGAACTGTTTTGTAATACATTTTTTGCAAATTTTTATGAATAAAGTATTTTTTGGAAAAAAAGGAGAATTGGCAGCCCCCAGTCTGCCACCGGGAGGCTGTCTCCAGGGAACAGCACTGTCCCTCTCCACCTGCGGGGACCTGGAAGCCCACTAGAAAATGTTTGTCAGCCTCCAATAACAGGTCTTAATGGCTTAAAAGTAACACAATTACTGCCCCCAGCTCCCCCCACCACCCCCCCCCCCCATCCAGCCAGAGATCGGATGAAGGTGGGGAACCGACGCTCCAGCTGGTGGCACAAAATTCCACCCCTGCCCACCTCAATTCCTGCCTCCAGTGGGGGCTAAAAATCCTGCCCATTATTTTTTTGTTTTCCACCAGAAGGGAGAGGAGGAAGAAGGGTGGCATTTGTAAGGCAAAGAGGAGGAGAAGAGAAGAGAAGATGGTGAAGAGGAGGACAGGGAGAGAGAAGGGAATGAGCGGTGAGGTGAGGAAGAGGAGTGGCGGGGCCAAGTGGAGGAGCAGCAGAGGGAGGGAGTGTGGTTAGACAGTGAGAGGAAGGGAGGGGTGAGTGCATGAGGGGAGGGAAAGGATGAGAGGAAAGAAGAGAGGGGAAATTAAGAGTATTAAAGTTATAAAAACAAGAAATGCTGGAAATACTCAGCAGGTCTGGCAGCATCTGTGGAGAGAGAAGCAGAGTTAACATTTCAGGTAAGTGACACTTCATCAGAACTGTATTAAAGTTACCCTGTTCCCTGCCGCTTACCCTTTGAACTATTCTTCAACCCTTGTTTTCTGCCTTACCCTCCCTTCCTCCTTACCCTTCCTCCTTCACTTCTTTCTGTTCTCTCCTCCTCCCCTCGAAATTATGTCCAATTCACAGACCAATTCAAAGAGGATTTTGAAGTACTTTCTCAGCCTGCCTTTTTAAAAATGATACGAATAATGGTGTTGTTCTTAATCATTGGCAAGGAAAATAGAACTTTTGTACTTGCAATCTGAGCATTTGAATTCTGGAATCTGAAAGTCTGAATCCAGACATGAATTGTTAAATTCTCTGAATGGATTTATCAGCAGAGTAAGAGGATGACAATAAAATAAAACAGGAACAATTTGACTACTTTATCCACTGGCCTATTGAAATTTTTGCCATCCCCTTAATGTAACCCAATACATCTCCAAAGAGGTACAAAAAGAATCCAGCAATAAAATAAAGTACACGATTTTTAATTTATTTGTAAATTAAGTTTCAATATGTTGAAATTTCAAATTGGAATTTAATTGCACAGGCAAATCACAAGGGCTCTTCCACTGTGAAAATATCCTATGAGTTTCCTGGAGGAATTTTGCATGACATTTTGGTAAGATTGGTCACAATTAGGTCATTTCTAGATATAAAATGTGCAACACAGTTAAAAAATATTCTACAGTAGGAGGGAATTTCTTATTGCTAGTACATATATGAATTAAGAGCCTTGGATAATTACACATAATTTTGTTAATTGAAGGGTACTTACTGCACAGGATGTGATTATTAAAAATGGCTAGTTGTAAAATAATTTGCCATAAAAAACTGCAAATTTAATTCAGGAATCAGTAGCTGAAATGTCATCACCCACCTCGGAGGATTAATCACTTTCTAGTGCAAACTGGCTAATTCTATAATGGCATACTGTGAAATTAGCAGCATTTTATTGTGTTAATTATCTATGGGGTAGGACGTTATTAGTTCTGACAAATGCAAATGAGAAATGTGCTCTCAGGATAAAACAGAACCAAAGGTGAAAACTAGCACACTGAGGTCATTCATAACATTTGCGCACTACCATTGGAAGGCTTATAATTAAAATGACTTGGTAATAAAAAAAGTGTCGTAGTTTATATTTTATCCTCATTTTTATTTCATAATGCCCTTTTTAACAGAATAGCACTTGGTTTTGTTAGATAATAATACAAATTATATTCCTCAAGGGAAAACAAATTCTGAATGCATGGGTTTAATCTCATATTAAGCCAAACCTAGTTTTTCATGCTTAAAATGAATCATTTGCACAAGAATAATTTCAATAAAACACAGTTCTAGCTGTGTCTATGCTAAACTTTCTTTGAATTTATTTTATCCTCTGTCAGTATTGCCCTGATATGTCCTCTTAAATTGGATCTCTAAGCCTTTCATAAAGTTTAATAAATCTTCAGCAATTCACCCAAAGGAAATTATATTAAAAACCTTCAAATGTGAAGTTCGGCCCAGACACAGCATTGGGAATTATATCACCATAATCAGGTTGTAATGAAAGCTTCTGTCGCTGTAGTTCCCACTCATAATCTGCCTGTTTTTATGAAAAGGGGCCTTGTCTGGGTTCATATGCAGCTTTAATTGGAAGATGTCTTCATTTCATTCCAGTCTTCAGGGATAATAACTTGCCCCATGTTTAAACATAGGCCCTCGCTGCTGATATTTTTTCATTTAGTAAAGCATGGCTCTTTAAATGATTTAGCAAATCATCATGAATGCCAGCCAAATGATTGGCAGCTTATTGCCAGTGCGCCATTTGCATGACATTTGTTCACTCTCTAAGAAAGCCACAGCAGGTAAACAAATAACACCGTTTCTGTGTGCTTTCCTGTTTATTTTCTAATAATCAAATGACATTTGTGCAGAGGCAAATGCTGCTGCAAATTATGGCAAGAAGTAATCAGGTTTAACACTATGCCCTCATCCTGGTAATCTTTTGAAGGATATGATCTCAAATACTACCTTATAAATTTTGATTCTTTTATTTACTGGAAATTTAAACAGTTTGAGAATGTTTAGACCTTATCAAAGAAAATGAAAAAGAGACCTAACACTGTCATTGGCAGTGGGTTTTTTTTGCATCTGCTTATCTTTTCATCACTTCGTTTACAATTTTGTCCTTGTTGCATTTTCCATTAGGCTTACTTGGCAAATCTAGTGCAGTAATAAAACAGCAAAGTGCTTTGTAATATGTGCAATGAGGAGAACCTCATTATAAAACAATATAAGTTAAGAACCGGAGTGACCGGTAGTTGGTAAAGGTCTCTTCATTGATTTAACTACATGATTAATAACTGTTCAAAAAAAAAATCAATGATCTGCATATGAGAATCTAGATCGATCTGATCACATTGCTTGTATTGATTATCCTAATTAAATTACCACAATAAATTTTGAAATCATGACTTACTGACTAGACATTTGTTTCTTACAGGTCTAATCAACTGCAAGAAAGATCGTCAAATTTTGAGAAATAGAATTGTTTTATGCAAAATAGCTTGTGTTTCACACTGTATTGCACTGGAATTGCAGTTACAGACTTCTTATACAAATGTTATGATGCGCACAAATGTCAAATCCTTTATAACAATTATAACACTTTACGCTCAAAAATCCAATGCAATTGATGTAGCAATATTCCCATTATGAATATGGATGTCCTGAGCTCATAACACAAAAAACAAAAAAAAATGATAAAAGCTCTATTAAGCTCTGCTTGAATGATATTGTCCTAGCACTGGTAAAGAAGATTTAACTGATGTCTGCAAGATTTGATTCTGCAGAACAAAATTCAATTACCTCGATAATCTGATTCTGTTATGTTAGGCGGTCTCTCAGGTAAACTCAGAGAACAAAGAATAAGGCAAAAATTAAAATATAAGGTGCTGCAGAAAGAAAATATAATGAGGACATCTTCCGTTTAATTGCATGTCAACACTGTACGTTTAAAACATATTTAATAAATATTCTCAGCTACTCTCATTTAATACTGTTTTTTTTAAGTAAGTACAAAGTATTTTATGAAAGAATTCTGATTGTACATTTAACTCAGAATGAATAGTGCTGTTAGTCTGTTGAGGCACAAATAAAGATAAAACAAAATAAAGTTGGCTAATACGAGATGTCATGTCCAATTAAAGCAAATGAGTGTTTTTTTTTGCCTTTTACCACCAATTTTTTTAAGTCAGTTCTTCTTTATGTGGATGCTAGTGGACTTCCTTGACCTTTGACCTTGGCATTTAGTTGGTCCAGAAGCTTTATATTGAAAAATGAAAGCAAGTAGCTAATTATTCTTTTTACAGTTGGCTAAACCAACAAGCAAACAGTGATTTTCTAAAAAAAAGAATGAATTTGCATTGATGTAATAGCCTTTATGACCTCAGGGTACCTTACAGCCGGTGAAGTACTTTTAAAGTATAGACATTGTTGTAACATGGGAAATGTGGCAGCCATTTTCAAACAGAAAAGTTCCACAAATAACTTTGAGAAAAATGACTAGATCATCTGTTTTATTTGTTGGCCAGGATACCAAGAGAACTCCTCTGCTCTTCTTCAAATTGTGCCATGGGATCTTTTACATTCACCTGATGGTGGCAGGTGGGGTGTTTGTTTCGCATCTCATCTGAAAGATGGCACCTCCAACAGTGCAGTATTCCCTCAATAATGAACTGAAGTGCAAGCCTTGATTATATGCTCAAGTGCCTGGAGTGTGGCGTGAACCCACAACATTCTTACACAGAGGCAAGTTTGCTACCACTCAGCTATAGCTCTCACAAAGGCAGAATTCCATGTGTTAGTTAAGGACTTGAGTGCTGGAATTAGATATGGGTCTACAATGGGTGTGAAGGTCCCCCAAGAGATATTTAATTCTGTGTCTCAATTTTATTATCTTTCAATATACATTTCTCTAATTGTAAAATGTTATATGTAATTCCTATGTACATTTTGTAAGACACAGGGATTTAGTTGATTTTTGTTAGGGTGGTTGTTGGGGTGCCTCAGTGTTCTAGGACTAGGGAGGGGAAAAATCAGTCAGAGTTCTTGCAATCACCCTTACTGGAAAGTACATATATGTGGATGTCAGGTGAGGACTCAAACATGTACAGTTGGAGTGCACCCCTGTGGTTTAATGGTCTGTTCACACCACCATTTGGACTCACACAAGAAGAATGGCCACTTGAGCAAGGTACAAGAGGGTCTTCCAACATCAGTGGAACTTTCTGTGGACACGATGGGCTGAATGGCCTCCTTCTGTGCCATAACTTTTCTTTGGTTCTATTGGAAGGCGGGATTAGATTGGGCACGCAGTCACGATGGGCTGAACGGCCTTCTCTTGTGCTGTAACTTTTCTATGGTTCTTCTATTGACTCAATAACTTCAGGAGTAGATGTGAGAAAATTGGAAAAATGATTAAACTCTGGAGCTGAGTTTCAGTTGTGCAATAACATTTGCAACTTCTGACTTTGCTGTAATTGCCTGCTTTTAAACATTAAGTAAAAATAAATCATTGCAATTTGACTGCAAATCTGGAACATTTTATTGCAAATCAGCCATGTCAATTCCTTCTCCCTGCAAATCACAGATGGGTGTGAAAATGGCTCATGGTTGCTTTAACCTCTTCAAATGCTGCATTTGCATTACAGCCCTGCTGCCAGAGGCAATTGCAATTTGAGTAGAAATACTAGATTATAAATGAGATGGTGTGTAGTGTCTTTGCTGGAACAGAGAAACAACTCAGGAGGTGACTTTTACCTTTACTGCTGGTAGTTAATAGTAATAAGCTTGCATTGGATATCAGGGAAGACTTTCAGCAAAAAATTTAGAATTATTTAATGTTAGCAAAATAATTTTTAATGAATTCATATGAAATATATTTGTCCAGGATTCTAATGGAGGCATTTAAAATAAAACAAATGGGTTAACAGCTCCAATAAAATAGCAGACAAGTGAATGTCATTGAAACTTATTGGGGTAGAAATTGGTCATCAATACATCCATTTCCATCTGGATGGAAAATGAGCAGCAAAAATGACCAGTTTCACAGGGCTATGCCCTATGCGCAAAGGTTATAATGGGTATGAGACTTGTGCTGATCCATGGAACAAACCTCAATAACATATTTATCTGGGCTTCTGACCACATACTTACTCCATCATTAAGACTGCCTATTTCCATCTCCAAAACATCAGAGCCTCGTTCAACTCATCTGCTGCTGAAACCCTCACTCATGCTTTTCTTACTTCTAGATTTGGCTATTCCAATGTTCTCCTGACCAACCTTCCATTTTCCACCATCCATAAACTTGAGCTCATTCAAAACTCAGCTACTCGTATCCTAACTCCTATCAAGTCCAGTTCACCCATTACCTCTGTGCTCCCTGACCTACATTGGTTCCTAGTCCAGTAAAGCTGTGATTTTAAAATTCCTGTTTTCAAATTCCTCCATGGTCTCACCTTTCCCTGTCCCTGTAATCTCCTCCAGTGCTACAACCTTCTGCAATCTCTGCACTCCTCCAATTCTGGCCTCTTGTGTCACCCAGATTTTAATCGTTCCACTGTTGGCAGCCATGCCATTAGGCCCTATGCCCTGGAATACCCTCTCTAAAGCTCTCCATCTCTCTCTCCTCCTTTAAGGCACTCCTTAAAACCTACCTCTTTGACGAAGTTTTTAGTCACCTGTCCCAATATCTCCTTATGTGGTTAGGGGTCGAATTTTGTTTGATAATGTTCCCGTGATGCACCTTGAAAGGTTTTATTGTGATAAAGGGCTATAAAAATGTAAGTTGCTGTTGTTCTTCTTCTTGCATGGCTACCCCATTGCCACTGGGTAGAGTGGTTTAAAATTGCATCCTCTCACCCACCATAATGCTCACTGCAGTCACCCTGCTGATACACTTATAAGATTAATTAACTTAACACACACCAGGTTTTAAAGTTGGGACATTCCTAGACTGTGTGTAAACTGGGCAGTGCATCTGCGAATTGGGCCCATGGGGTAGTTCAATATTTTGTGATTAATGTTTTGATTATACATGTTATTGGAGAACAAATACAATCAAAGCAACATTCTGGAAGACAGTATTCAGAGTAACAAATTATCGTATTTAGTTAAATATACATGAGACATTTTTGTCAACATTCTCACAAGGTTTGAATTCTGCTGGCAGAAGAATCCAGCAAAAAGCAGAGACAGACACACTGTGATTAACAGCATGCATATTGCAGAATTACCTCATTGTAGCACCATCATTCAATCATTAGCCATTCAATCTCCAACAGAATTCACAACATGAATTAACTTTAAATATTCACATGTGTAATATCTGAAAGCCATTTTTTTAAAAGTTCATTAAACATGCAGATAGATTAGTATGCAAAGTAAAAGTTTTAAACAATGTGTCTGATCCTATTAAAATGTTCTCTAAGCAACATTTTTGTCTGTGGTTAGTCAGGAGGATGCTAATTATGCAGAGCAGAAGTTCTACAACAAACAGTCAGTCATCCAATATTCAGTGCAAATTCTGTAAAACCTTTGTACTTGACAACATAAGATCCTGACACTTTCTGAATGCTGCTGCTAATGTTAATTCAATTCTCTGTCAGGGGGGAAGCCCAAGTGCAAATGTCAGCCAAGGTTAGGACTTGAAAGTAGCCCTTGTTATACTAACCTGCTCAGCATGGTAGAAACACATTAAATAATTTCACTTCCAGATTCATTTCAATGACTAAAAAGCAACTTTTCCCGACAGTCAGATTTAGAAAATCCAGCAGCTTTACGCTAAGGTTGTCATCTACTTCATGACACCTGCTCTTTGGAAACTGGCAGTGAAACTGCCCATTGACACCAATATAAAAAACCTGCCCTTCTCCCGCCACATTCCTGGGCCATAGAAGCCTTCCCTTTGCCAGACTTTCCACACTTCCCTCCTCCTCTACCGTTCTGTTGTATCCATTTTCAGCTCCTCTGAACCTATCTTTTGTTTCTATACTTGTGTCTTAAGTATCTCATTTTGTCTTGCACCATTATTCCTGTTGTCAATTAATTACTTCTGCATTCCATCCTATTCCAGATCTGTCCCTTTCATTAAAATAAATCCAAAATACTATCGATGGTGGAAATCTGAAATAAAAAAGCAAGTGCTGCTAATACTCAGCATCTGTGGAGAGAAAAACAGAGTTGGCGTTTCGAATTGAATATGACTCTTCTTCTGAAGAAGCTAAGGCAACATCTGGCAGAGCTGCTGGAGGCCATGTGCAACCATGAGCAGACGAAGCAGGAGTCAGGCATGTGAGCGCATGGTTTCATCCATTGAGAAGTTGCGACCCTCATGGAGAGCGAGATCCCACAGATGTGGGCTGACCTGCACACCAATGCCTTGGCCATGAGCTCAACACCGCAGTGGCAAGGAGAGAGAAGGACAAGGCATCAGGAGTGTTCTCCTGCTCCTCATCCTTCTCTGATGAGCAGGGAGATTCAAGTGAGCCTTGAAAAGGAGGAGGAGAGGCTGACCTCCACAACTTGGGGATCCCCTCAGGATGCTCCGACTATGGACAGCAGATCCTCAGCCCCTCCGCCAGTGAGCCCAGCTCTGGCAGCTGCAATGCCTGAGCAGTGACCTGCGCTTGTGCCGGAAACCCTCAGGCAGCCGTGACCTTCCAGGCCTCAGGCAGCCAGAGGACGGCGACCAAAGTCAACACAGGCCAAGGGGCAGACTGATCAGTAGCCTGCCTCCAGCTCAGCTGCTAGCGTTGGGTTCACACCTTGAAGAAGCACCCTGTTACAACCAGGTGAGAAAGGTGTCCAGGGGTCTGTTACTATCTTCACCTGTTCTTTTGTAACAGGGTTTAATTTGAAACACACTGTGTTTTGAGCTCCCCCTTTGTGAATCCTTGTTCACAACTTTCCAATTATAAAGCAAAGAAATGAGCACAAGCAGACTTTCTTTGGTTGAATGAAGAAAGATGAAATTTATTAAACCTTAAACTTAAACTTTAATACGGTTAACGCCCTTGTATATACGACGGCCCACACTAGCATGTATATGCGATACATACCTGCAAATAGGGACAGAAAAGAGCAGAAGAAAAGACAAGTAGAACAGTTTGAGGCAATATCTTGCTACTGTTTCTCAAGCTCGCTGTAGTCCTTGATTGAAGATATGGTCTTGCATTTCATTGGGGCTCAGTTTTCTTCGTAAAACCTGTTCATATCGGAAATTTTTCTCTCTTTGAGTTTACGTGTCTTCAATGGTTTCAGTTCCCTGAGAGATGAACAGGCAGAAGAGGAGCAATCTTCTCAAACCAGGAGCCAGGAGATTTCTGAGTTTGAATCCTTTGTTGGAAGTTCAAATCTCAACAGCTAGCTAGTCATGTGACTAAAACTGGTCTGACCACTTCTTCTGTGTATTGGAGAAGCAACGACTGGGTCCCTTTTGTTCCAACACAGCTAGTACTATGCAAATGTCCTTCCTGTCAGGGTCTTGCAATTTTAAGTTTTAACATTCATGTGGTGAAATCATGTGTGCCTCAGTCTTGACAGGTGGGGGGGTTTGCCTCACACCTCCACACCCAGGCGAATGAAATGTGATTTGAAGAAAAACGGTGCATTTCATTACAGAGTTTGGGAGAAATATAAGATACAGAAAAAAAACATGCCTGACAACCCATAAATATGTAAAGAAAAGCAGAAAGTGCTGGAAATATTCATCAGGTCTGGCAGCATCTGTGGAGAAAGAGAAACAGAGTTAACGTTTCAGGTCAATGATCTTTCATGTGAATGAGGATATATAGTGGAGCCTCCTTCTCCTGTTAGTTGTTCAATTGTCCATCACCATTCACGAATGAATGTGGCAGGATTGCAGAGCATTGATCTGATCCGTTGGTTGTGGGATTGCTTAGCTCTGTCTATTGCATGCTGCTTCCACTGTTTGGCACACAAGTAGTCCTGTGTTGAAGATTCACTGGGTTGACACCTCATTTTTAGGTATGTCTGGTGCTGTTCCTAGCATGCTTTTCTGCACTCTTCAGTGAAGCAGGGTTGATTCCCTGGCTTGATGGTAATGGTTGAAAAGGGATATGCTGGAGCCATGAGGTTAAATATTGTGTTTGAGCCCAGCACATTAGTGTGAAAGAAAAGGTTGAAGCATTTGTAACCATCTTCAGCCAGAAGTGCCGAGTGGATGATCCATCTCAGCCTCCTCCTGAGGATCCTATCGTCACAGATGCCAATATTCAGCCAATTCGATTCACTCCATGTGATATCAAGAAATGGCTGACGGCACTGGATACTGCAAAGGTTATGGGCCCTGACAACATTCCAGCAATAGTACTGAAGACTCGTGCTCCAGAATTTGCTGCGCCCCTAGCCAAGCTGTTCCAGTACAGCTACAACACTGGCATCTACCTGACAATGTGGAAAATTTCCCAGGTATGTCCTGTCCACGAAAAACAGGCCAAATCCAATCCAGCCAATTACCACCTTAACGGTCTAGTCTCAATCATCAGCAGAGTGATGGAAGTGGTCGTCAACAGTGCTATTAAGCATCACTTAAACTGCATTAAGCTGCACACTGATGCTCAGTTTGGGTTCTGCCGGGGCTGCTGGGCTCTTGATCTCATTACAGCCTTGGTCCAAACATGGACAAAAAAGCTGAAGTCCAGAGGTGAGGTGAGAATGACTGCCCTTAACATCAAGACAGCATTTGACCGAGTATGGCATCAAAGAGCCCGAGCCAAATTGAAGTCAATGGGAATCAATGGGAAAACTCTCCACTGGTTGGAGTCATACCTAGCACAAAGGAAGATAGTTGTGGTTGTTGGAGGCCAATCCTCTCAGCCCCAGGACATCACTGCAGGAGTTCCTCAGTGTAGAGTCCTAGGCCCGACCATCTTCAGCTGCTTCATCGATGACCTTCTCTCCATCATAAGATCAGAAGTGGGGATGTTTGCTGATGATTGTATGATGTTCAGTACTATTCGCAATTCCTCAGGTACTAAAGCAGTCCGTGTCCATATGCAGTGAGACTTGGACAACATTCAGGCTTGGGCTGATAAGTGGCAAGTAACATTCGCGCCACAAAAGTGCCAGGTGTCACAGCCATGTGGTGAGGTTTGGGTGATCCCCACTGTTCAACTCCCACCTGACCGCAGCAAGTGTTTTTTATTATTAGGGTTTAACCACTTTTTGTTTTATTTGTCAAATAAACAGACAACAACAGGTTTTCTTGTAGGGTTAAAACAGAAAATCTATTATTTATTGATCAATACCCCTTCACCCAAAATTGTTGCAACCACATTCACTCACGCATTTGCTCACACACACATGCGCACATGGGCACACACACACACATAAGAGACACAGAGAGAGGAAAAAGGGGTAACCAATTATAATTAGGGGGTAGGATTTGGCAGGGGAGAACAGGAATCACGATTACCTGTTGAATTCTATTGGAAATTAATTTCGCATTGGTGCAGGCCTCAGGTGATTGTAGATTTCTCTCTTGGTTGAAAGTTCACTTATAATTCACTGCTGTATAGATGTAGATGTAAAATTCTATAGCAGGGCACGTGCCTTCTGGATGCTGGAAACAAGTTTCTTGGATGCTGCTTTCTCGGTCTCTCTCTCTCTCTGTCTCTCTGGGCTGCTTTTTCTGGTAAAGCTGTAGAATATCTCACCTCCTGGTAGAATACGTTTTGGTCTCTCCCCCAATTTGATTGTACAATGGCCCATAAAATGGCTCCTTCACACCTTCTTTGTTTCAGAAGAATCCATTCAATTTTGGAATACTTTAGGATGGGTGTGTGATGGGTGCAATTGAAACCTCTAAGCTTTGAAGATTTTCCTCTGTCCCTGTCAGGCAATTTGAATATACAAAGACCAAGTCCTTTTCCTTCAGCAGCCATTTTTGGAGCACTTTTTAAATGAAAGGTCCATTTTTTTAAAAGACAAAGTCAGTTTTTATAACTCTTCAGATTTTATCCATACTTTTTCCTCATTGCACTTACTGTACGCATGACACAGGCAATGGCCATCTCCAATAACATAGAACATAGAACATAGAACATAGAACATTACAGCGCAGTACAGGCCCTTCAGCCCTCGATGTTGCGCCGACCTGTGAAACCATCTGACCTACACTATTCCATTTTCATCCATATGTCTATCCAATGACCACTTAAATGCCCTTAAAGTTGGCGAGTCTACTACTGTTGCAGGCAGGACGTTCCACGCCCCTACTACTCTCTGAGTAAAGAAACTACCTCTGACATCTGTCCTATATCTATCACCCATCAACTTAAAGCTACGTCCCCTCGTGTTTGCCATCACCATCCGAGGAAAAAGGCTCTCACTATCCACCCTGTCCAACCCTCTGATTATCTTACATGTCTCTATTAAGTCACCTCTTCTCCTCCTTCTCTCTAACGAAAACAACCTCAAGTCCCTCAGCCTTTCCTCGTAAGACCTTCCCTCCATACCAGGCAACATCCTAGTAAATCTCCTCTGCACCTTTTCCAAAGCTTCCACATCTTTCCTATAATGCGGTGACCAGAACTGCACGCAATACTCCAGGTGCGGCCGCACCAGAGTTCTGTACAGCTGCAGCATGACCTCGTGGCTCCGAAACTCGATCCCCCTACTAATAAATGCTAACACACCATATGCCTTCTTAACAGCTCTATTAACCTGGGTGGCAACTTTCAGGGATTTATGTACCTGGACGCCAAGATCTCTCTGCTCATCTACACTACCAAGAATCTTCCCATTAGCCCAGTATTCTGCAATCCTGTTACTCCTTCCGAAGTGAATCACCTCACACTTTTCTGCATTAAACTCTATTTGCCATCTCTCAGCCCAGCTCTGCAGCCTATCTATGTCCCTCTGTAACCTACAACATCCTTCGGCACTATCCACAACTCCACCGACCTTCGTGTCATCTGCAAATTTACTAACCCACCCTTCTACACCCTCATCCAGGTCATTTATAAAAATGACAAACAGCAGTGGCCCCAAAACAGATCCTTGCGGTACACCACTAGTAACTAAACTCCAGGATGAACATTTACCATCAACCACCACTCTCTGTCTTCTTTCAGCTAGCCAATTTCTGATCCAAAGCACTAATTCACCTTCAATCCCATACTTCTGTATTTTCTGCAATAGACTACCGTGGGGAACTTTATCAAACGCCTTACTGAAATCCATATACACCACATCCACGGCTTTACCCTCATCCACCTGTTTGGTCACCTTGTCAAAAAACTCAATAAGGTTTGTGAGGCATGACCTACCCTTCACAAAACCATGCTGACTATCTCTAATGAACTTATTCTTTTCAAGATGATTATAAATCCTATCTCTTATAACCTTTTCCAACATTTTACCCACAACCGAAGTAAGGCTCACAGGTCAATAATTACCAGGGCTGTCTCTATTCCCCTTCTTGAACAAGCGGACAACATTTGCTGTCCTCCAGTCTTCTGGCACTATTCCTGTCGACAATGACGACATAAAGATCAAGGACAAAGGCTCTGCAATCTCCTCCCTGGCTTCCCAGAGAATCCTAGGATAAATCCCATCTGGCCCAGGGGACTTATCTATTTTCACACTTTCCAAAATTGCTAACACCTGCTCCTTGTGAACCTCAATCCCATCTAGCCTAGTAGTCTGTATCTCAGTATTCTCCTCGACAACATTTTCTTTCTCCACTGTAAATACTGACGAAAAATATTCATTTAACACTTCCCCTATCTCCTCCGATTCCACACACAACTTCCCACTACTATCCTTGATTGGCCCTAACCTATCTCTAGTCATTCTTTTATTCCTGATATACCTATAGAAAGCCTTAGGGTTTTCTTTGATCCTATCCGCCAATGACTTCTCGTGTCCTCTCTTTGCTCTTCTTATCTCTCCCTTTAGATCCTTCCTGGCTAGCTTGTAACTCTCAAGCGCCCTAACTGAGCCTTCACGTCTCATCCTAACATCAGCCTTCTTCTTCCTCTTGACAAGCTCTTCAACTTCTTTAGTAAACCACGGCTCCCTCGCTCGACAACTTCCTCCCTGCCTGACAGGTACATACTTATCAAGGACACGCAGTAGCTGCTCCTTGAATAAGCTCCACATTTCGATTGTGCCCATCCCCTGCAGTTTCCTTCCCCATCCTACGCATCCTAAATCTTGCCTAATCGCATCATAATTTCCTTTCCCCCAGCTATAATTCTTGCCCTGCTGTATATGCCTGTCCCTGCCCATCGCTAAGGTAAACCTAACCGAATTGTGATCACTATCACCAAAGTGCTCACCAACTTCTAAATCTAACACCTGGCCGGGTTTATTACCGAGTACCAAATCCAATGTGGCATCGCCCCTGGTTGGCCTGTCTACATACTGTGTCAGAAAACCCTCCTGCACACACTGGACAAAAACAGACCCATCTAAAGTACTCGAACTATAGTATTTCCAGTCAATATTTGGAAAATTAAAGTCCCCATTACCACTACCCTGTTACTCTCGCTCCTGTCAAGAATCATCTTTGCTATCCTTTCCTCTACATCTCTGGAACTATTTGGAGGTCTATAGAAAACTCCCAACAGGGTGACCTCTCCTCTCCTGTTTCTAACCTCGGCCCAGACTACCTCAGTAGACGAGTCCTCAAACGTCCTTTCTGCCGCTGTAATACTTTCCTTGATTAACAATGCCACACCCCCCCCCTTTTACCATCTTCTCTGTTCTTAGTGAAACATCTAAATCCCGGAACCCGCAACATCCATTCCTGTCCCTGCTCTACCCATGTCTCTGAAATGGCCACAACATCGAGATCCCAGGTACCAACCCATGCTGCAAGCTCACCCACCTTATTCCGGATGCTCCTGGCGTTGAAGTAGACACATTTTAAACCAAGCTCTTGCTTGCCAGTGCCCTCTTGTGTCCTTATAACCTTATCCCTGACCTCACTACTCTCAACATCCTGCACACTGGAACTACAATTTAGGTTCCCATCCCCCTGCTGAATTAGTTTAAAACCCCCCGAAGAGCACTAGCAAATCTCCCCCCCAGGATATTGGTACCTCTCTGGTTCAGGTGAAGACCATCCTGTTTGTAGAGGTCCCACCTACCCCAGAAAGAGCCCCAGTTATCCAGGAAACCAAAACCCTCCCTCCTACACCATCCCTGCAGCCACGTGTTCAACTCCTCTCTCTCCCTATTCCTCACTTCACTAGCACGTGGCACGGGCAACAACCCAGAGATACAACTCTGTTTGTTCTCGCTCTAAGCTTCCACCCTAGCTCCCTGAATTTCTGCCTTAAATCCCCATCTGTCTTCCTACCTATGTCGTTGGTGCCTATGTGTACCATGACTTGGGGCTGCTCCCCCTCCCCCTTGAGGATCCCAAAAACACGATCCGAGACATCACGTACCCTGGCACCTGGGAGGCAACACACCAACCGTGAGGCTCTCTCATTCCCACAAAACCTCCTATCTGTTCCCCTAACTATGGAGTCCCCAATGACTAATGCTCTGCTCCTCTTACCCCTTCCCTTCTGAGCAACAGGGACAGACTCTGCGCCAGAGACCTGTATCCCATTGCCTACCCCTGGTAAGTCGTCTCCCCCAACAGTATCCAAAACGGTATACCTGTTGTTGAGGGAAATGGCCACAGGGGATCCCTGCACTGCCTGCTGGTTCCCTCTCCTTCCCCTGACGGTAACCCATCTACCTTCTTCCTTTACCTGAGGTGTGACTGCCTCCCGATAACTCCTCTCAATAATCCCCTCCGCCTCCCGAATGATCCGAAGTCTCTCCAGCTCCAGCTCCAGTTCCCTAACGCGGTCCTCGAGGAGATGGTGCTGGGTGCACTTCCCGCAGATGCAGTCAGCAGGGACACCCTTGGCGACCCTTACCTCCCACATTCTACAGGAGGAACATTCAACTGCCTTAACCTCCATTCCCACTATTCTAAATTCCCAAGTTTTTAACCAATCACACGATAACACAAGAAGAGAAATAGAAAAAGCCTTACCTTACCTACACACAACCGAGTCCTTTTTTTTGGTAAGAGGAGGAGGGCGGGTGGGAGACACTACAAGAGCAGTGTCTCGGGTTCATAAACAGCCCAAATATATAGGTTTCTACTTACCCAGCAGACCCTGCTCCACCGAAACTCCCGATGAAATTGACTTCCCAGCTGTTCACTCCTCGCTCGCAATGCCTGTGCTCCTGGAAAAGCTGCACAACAGAGAATCCAACCATCTCCCCTTGACATTAAATGGCATTACCATCGCTGAACCCCCACTATCAACATCCTGAACTGGATCAGCCACATAAATACTGTGACTACAAGTGCAGGTCAGAGATTGGGAATTCTGTGTAACTCACCTCCTGACTCCCCAAAGTCTGGCCACCATTTACAAAGCACAACTCAGGAATGTGATGGAATGCTCTCCACTTGCCTAGATGAGTACAGCTCCAATAGCACTCAGGAAGCTCAACACCATCCAGGACAAAGCAGCCCGCTTGATCGGCACTCCATTCATCACCTTAAACATTCATTCCCTCCACCACTGATACGCAGTGGCAACAGTGTGTACCATCTACAAGATGCACTGCTGCAACTCACCAAGGCTCCTTCGACAGCACCTTCCAAACCTATGACCTCTACCACCTGGAAAGACAAAGGCAGCAGATGCACGGGAACACCACCACCTGCAAGTTCTCCTACAAGTCACGCACTATCCCTACTTGGAATATATTGCCATTCCTTCACTGTTGCTGGATCAAAATCCTGGATCTCCATCCCTAACAGCACAGTGGATGTACCCACACCAGATGGACTCAGTGGTTCAAGAAGCCTCTCACTTTCTCAAGGGAAATTAGTGATGGGCAATAAATGCTGGCCTTGCCAGCGATGCCCGCATCCCATGAATGAATAAAAAAACATGCACTGAGGTCAGCCTTTATTGGCTTCTTTGTGAGTGAACATTTGGGTGGCTGGAAGCAGGTAATTATGAGATTGTCGAGGAGTGTTGCTCGACCATCTCATTATCACGCAAGGCCTCCCCCCAACCTTCCCCCTGCAGTGCTGGATAGTGAAGAACACAGCAGACCACAACAATATGCATGACCCTCACAGGGGCATACTGCAGGTCTCCAACGGATCGATTGAGGCAGCGGAATCTCATCTTCAGAAGCCCAATGATCGCTCGGCTGGAGTCATGACAATTGTTGTACCTCTCCTCCACTGCAGTGCAAGGGTTCCTTATAGGCATAAGTAACCCTTGTCCCCAAGAATCCATCCCTGAAGGCGAGCGGAGGGTCTGAAAACCTATGGCACCTGGGACTGTCGAAGTATGTGGGCGTCATGGCTGCTTCCCGGGAAGCGGGTGCACACCTGCAGGAAACGCTTTCAGTGGTCGCAGACCAGTTGAATGTTGATGGCATGAAAGCTCTTCCTCTTGATGAAGGCAGCTGGCTGGTCTTTGCACCCAGGAAAATCTAGCAATGGTCCTGAATCCGATGACCCTCTCAGCCTGACTGTTATGGTCGGTCCGATAGCACACATAGTTGCCAGTCCTCTTGAATAGGACATGGGTGGGCTGCTGCCTGTGAGACCCCATACTCATCCTCGGTGGATCCTTGGAATGATTCAGATGCATAACAGTTCAGTGCCACTGTGACCTTCAGAGCCATTGGGTGACCCCCAAATCCCAAAGTCACAACATGTCCTGCAACAGGGCATATAAGTCAGTAACGGCCTCCCTGGAGAGACATAGTCTATGCTGACAATGGCGCTAGGACATTTGGAGGCAGCTAATTCGAATCCAGTACACTGTCTGGCACAGGTGGCCTCTTCTTGGCATGGCCGGATGCTGTCATTCTCATCATGGAGCTACATGGACAGGTGCAGCTGCCTCCTAGCCCTCCCTCTCTCAGAGGTGTCGCATTATGCTACAGGGCTCTAAAAGGACAGGGCATATGAGACCCATGCGAGGTGACCAGTGGGCCTCCAGAGTGCTGTTGATGCAGCATCCACACTGCCTTGGCAACTAAGCTTTAGCTACTTCTCCTGGCAGACTCCCTGATGGCCTTCAGTGCCCTTCTTTGCTGATGGCCAACCATCTCATCCAGCAGTATTGGCAACCACACATCTCAACTAACAGTTTGTTCACCAGTCACCCACAACCAAGCACCGCACCCGCCTTGCAGAGCCCTCAAGAGCCCGACCTCCCCTTGCAGAGCTCACAGCATGACAGTCCAAAAATGGCCTCTGCACCCACTGTGCAGTGCTGGTCATGGCTGCCTCACCGTTGCGGTACTGAAACCTCACCTCAGTGCCGCCAGCTTTCAACAGTTGTGAGCCCAAAGGCACCTGAGTGCCACCCGCCGTCTACTTAATCCCAAGCCCCCCCATTAAACCATGATGAATTAGATGCACATGCATTGAAATTAATTGCTCAGCAATTTAAAATACATTCCTGTCACCTTAGGGTTGTGATTCCACCTTGGTGCTTTCCTGCTGCTGACTAAATCCAGAACCAATGTCACAATGCCAGATATCCAAGCGGACGCAATTCTCCATTCACCCATGCCACCAATCTTGCTTCAAACTACTGCACAAAATTCTGTCCATGGCCAGATGCGTTTTTGTATTTTTCTTTTTTGGGATGTGTTGCTGCTGTTCCCAGGGCCAGAGAGTGTTGTTCACAATGTTGGCCCTGGTGACCACCTCCATCCAGAAATGCTGCACTGCTGTCATCTGTGGAGATACCTTAGAGTGCCAAACAGGACAATTATTGTTGTATCCATCTTTTGCAGCACCATACAAAAGCAAAATATTGCGGATGCTGGAAATCTGAGAAACAGAAAATGCTGGAAATACTCAGCAAGTCTGCAGCATCTGTGGAGAGAGAAACAGAGTTAACATTTCAGTTCTGTATCCTTTCATCATAATTGGGAAAAGTTAGAAATATAAGAGGTTTTGAGCAAGTGAAAGAGGAGACGGAGGGAAGGAGAACTAAAGATATAGGGTTGAATTTTGATAGCTTCCAGTTGTTCTTGGCAGCAAGCTGCCAAGACGGTACACGGTGGAGCCGCTGCGATATTTCACACGGCAGCTCATTAGCATGGAGGGAACGGAACACCCACCCCCGATGATGTAAAGGGGGTGACCCCAGGCTTCCTGTCGCTTGTCATTTTAATTCTCCACCTTGCTCCCCCTCTGACCTTTATATTCTTGGCCTAATACAATGTTCCAATGACGCTCAATGCAAGCTTGAGGAACAGTACCTCATATTTCAACTGGGCACTTTGCAGCCTTTTTGGACTCAACATTGAGTTCAGCAATTTTGTCTTATAACCTCTACCCCCATTTTGTTTTGTGTTTCTTTGCATTTTTCCCCCTCTCATTTCGCTATTATTTTCTTTACTTCGTTTTTGGATAGCTGCTATCCTGCTATTCACACTTCCTTTCGACACATCTTTTGTTTTCTTTACTTGTTCCACTTCGACTCCTTTTGGCCTTGCACCTTTTGTCATTTAATCTCTTCTGAGCTCCACCCTATCACAGACCTTCCCTTTTGCTCTTCTTCCCACCCTCCCCCCTCTCACTTGCTCAAAACCTATTACATTTCTAACTTCTCCTAGTTATGATGAAAGGTCACAAACCTGAAAAGTTAACTCTGTTTCTCTCTCCATGGATGCTGCAAGCCTGCTGAGTAGTTCCAGCATTTTCTGTTCTTATTTTAATTTGGCCGTTGACTTTGATGACAATTGTATCTGCCTGAAGAAGGCATGTGCCTTATGAACACATGAAAAAACGGGGTGCAATGATGTAATTGAGACCTCAATGTGATTTTAACAGGAAGTAATCAGTGGGTTCGGTTTCACAAACTGACTGACATGACTGGAGGGGCTCTATAAATGGGCATTTAATCGATAGGAATCTGTGTGCTATTGTGCTTAGTGGATTTCAAGGGATTTCTGAGTTGGGAGATTGTTTCTCATTTTTCCCCTTACTCAGCCTGATTAAGCTCTCACTGCTTGTCATGGATGCCATTTTTGCTTCTTTGCTTTGGATGGAAGAACGGTTGGAGGACGTGGAGCATCAGCACAGCAACAGTAGCCTGAACATGCAGAAAGAGCAGCAGGTGGGCCTGCTAGAATATAACAGGTGAGGGACTGTTTGTAGGGTCAGTTTCCTGGAGATGGCTAAGGAACACTTCTCTAGACAGGCTGTTAATGATCTAGTCTGCTTTTTATAGCAGGATTTATTGCCTACTGGACCAGGAGGCCAAGCTATGCTTTGCCTATGGTTGCTAAATTCAACAGTACCCTTAACATTTTCACCACAAACTCCTTCCAGACTGCTACAGGACACCTCACCTACACTTTCCAGTCTTGTGGTGCACAGCAATTCACCAATGCCCTCTTTGCCAGGGCCATCCAATATATTATAAAAGCAAAATACTGCGGATGCAGTAATAAGAACAGGAAGTGCTGGAAATACTCAACAGAGCTCTGAAGAAGTCATATCTGACTCAAAACGTCGACTCTGTTTCTCTCGCCACAGATGCTGTCAGACTTGCTGAGTATTTCCAGCACTTCCTGTTCCACCCAATATATTATTTTCCCCATGAATGCTAACAGCCAGAATGTGCAAGGGCTAGGAGATGCAACATTGGCTGGCTTCTATTAGAACTGCTTGTGTGAGGCAACAATTTTATTTTCACATTTGTGGCCCTGAAGTCCTAATTTTTTTCCTGTTCAGCAGAACTAGGAAAGGATGGACTTCAGTAAGGCTTTTGATAAGGAGCCATATGGGAGATTAGTTAAGAAAGTAAGAACCCGTGGGATCCTGGGCAATTTGGCAAAGTGGATCCAAAATTGGCTGAGTGGCAGGAGGCAGAGGGTAATGGTAGAGGGCTGTTTTTGCGAGTGGAAGCCTGTGGTGTACTGCAGGGATCGGTGCTGGGACCCTTGCTGTTTGTAGTGTACATTAATGAGTTAGACGTAAATATATGAGATATGATCAGTAAGCTCGCAGATGACATGAAAATTGATGGTGTCGTAAATAGTGAGGAGGAAAGCCTTAGAATACAGGACGATATAGATGGTCTGGTAAGATAGGCAGAGCAGTGGCATATGGAATTTAATCCTGAGAAGTGTGAGGTGATGCATTTTGGGAGGACAAACAAGGCAAGAGAATATACAATGGATGGTAGGACCCTAGGAAGGTCAGAGGGACCTTGGTGTACTTGTCCAGAGATCACTGAAGGCAGCAGCACAAGTAGATAAGGTGGTTAGGAAGGCATATGGGATACTTGCCTTTATTAGCCAAGGCATAGAATATGAGCAGGGAGGTTATGATGGAGCTGTATAAAACGCTAGTTAAGCCACAGCTGGAGTACTGTGTACTGTTCTGGGCACCACACTACAGGAAGGATGCGATTGCACTGGAGAGGGTGCAGAGGCGATTCACCAGGATGTTGCCTGAGCTGGAGCATTTCAGCTATGAAGAGAGATCGAAAAGGCTAGGGTTGTTTTCCTTAGAACAGAGAAGGCTGAGGGGGGACATGATTGAGGTTTACAAAATTATGAGGGGCAGTGATAGGATAGATAGGAAGAAACTTTTTCCCTTAGCGGAGGGGTCAATAACCAGGGGGCATAGATTTAAGGTAAGGGGCAGGAGGTTTAGAGGGGATTTGAGGAAACATTTTTTCACCCAGAGGGTGGTTGGAATCTGGAACACACAGCCTGAAGAGGTGGTAGAGGCAGGAACCCTCACAACATTTAAGAAGTATTTAGATGAGCACTTGAATTGCCATAGCATACCAGGCTACGGGCTAAGTGCTGTAAAATGGGATTAGAATAGTTAGGTGCTTGATGGCCGGCACGGACATGATGGGCCGAAGGGCCTGTTTCTGTGCTGTATAACTCTATGGTTCTATGACTCTAGGATCTTGTTGTATGTTTGGTTAGTCTAGCTAGGAGAAATGACTGAGTCTTCCGTAGGTTTTAACAATAACTAGTTTATTACATATTAAAGAATTATCTACAGTTTTACAGAAGTACGTCTAACTTCACTGATGTCATGCTACTTCTTCGTCAAGTCTCTTTCTCATGTGATCTCTTACTTCATCATAGTGGGAGGTGTTAGTCACATTATCCCAGACATTAACCCTTTCAAACCCTTATACTACATCTCCCCTCAAGTCTTTGTCCATATTTTTTTGTACATTCAATTTTACTTTTACATATTACCTCATCTCCCCCCAAGTCTCTGACATCACAGATTCAATCTGTCAGGCTGCTTCACAACTATCCCTGATCATGTTGTTGTCAGATGTGGAAGATCAATAGTCTTTCTCAGAACTCTTGTTCCTTGACTTGGACGGCCTTCCTTGAGGCTTGGAGTATGCTGTGCTTTATGAATTTCAGGTTCAACATCTGGTTCATCCAAATGTATCCTTGAAGAAGTTCTGCTCTCCTCTCCAACAGGATTTTTGTTTTTCTCTTTTACCTTGTTCACCTTCATTGCTTTATATTTGCCTCCTGGTGTTTGATAAAGTGTCTAACAAAACTTGTTTTCACAACCACATCTCCTTCCTCAGTGATTGTCTCCAGCTCTGACTTATTCCTCGTGGATTCCAACTGAAGTTTCATCCAACATGTTTTGAATCCACCCAGGATTACAGGTATCTCCGAGAAATACAACATTCCTCGGACTGCTGTTCTCACCACGTCCTGAGATCCACACTCAGTGCTATGCGCCGCTACATGTTCACACTTGACCTCGCTCTCCAGTAGCACTACCTTATCTCAAAGCTGGTCTACTCTGCAATTTCCTTTGTCTTATCCGACACATTAACTAAAAACTTTTTTTCTTCCTTTCATGTGTTAAGGAAAGCAAACTCCAGCAGCTCATGGGGACTAATGCCCCTCCAGGTCCTTCTTCCTCTTCACTTCCCTCTGACCCCACCCCTTCTGATCTGACCCCTTGCCGTGTATTTACTATACCCTCTAACATTCCCCTCTCTGATGCTGAATATTCTGTACTCAGCAAAGGACTCAGTTTTATCCCCTTACGCTCCCACCTCAATGAATTTCGTGCTCAGCATGACGTTGAGCCCCTCTTCCATCGCCTTCGCCTCCGGGCCCACTTCTTTAATCAGGTGTCCTCCCCCCCAACCAGCAAACCCATTCTCCCAACTCCAGCATTCTCCCTCCACCTGGACCCCTCCCTCTGGCCAATTACCCACTCTTGATCTTTTCATTGAAAACTGTCGGCGCAACATCATCCGTCTCAATTTCTCTGCCCCCCCTCACTCACTCTAACCTGTACCCGTCTGAGCTTGCTGCACTCCATTCTCTCAGGTCTAACCCCAACATAGTCATCAAACCTGCAGACAAGGGTGGTGCTGTTGTTGTCTGGCATACTGACCTCTACCTTGCAGAGGCTGAGCGTCAACTCACAGACACTCCTTCCTACCTCCCCTGGACCATGACCCCAGCGATGAACATCAAGCTACTGCTCAGGATTGTCACTGACCTCATCTCTCTGGAGATCTTCCCTCTATAGCTTCCAACCTCATAGTC
This sequence comes from Heterodontus francisci, assembly GCF_036365525.1. Taxonomy (NCBI): domain Eukaryota; kingdom Metazoa; phylum Chordata; class Chondrichthyes; order Heterodontiformes; family Heterodontidae; genus Heterodontus; species Heterodontus francisci. The sequence continues at coordinate 113,080,403 of NC_090374.1, forward strand.
CCGCAACCCCAGACAGCCCGCTTCTACCTCCTTCCTAAAATCCCCAAACAGGACTGTCCTGGCAGATCCATTGTTTCAGCCTGTTCCTGCCCCACTGAACTTATTTCTTCCTATCTTGACTCTATCTTTTCTCCCCGGTCCAGTCTCTTCCCACCTACATCCGTGACTCTTCTGACGCCCTACGTCATTTTGACAATTTCCAGTTTCCTGGTACCAACTGCCTCCTCCTCACTATGGACGTCCAATCTCGCTACACCTCCATCCCCCACCAGGATGGTTTGAGGGCTGTCCGCTTCTTCCTTGAACAGAGACCCAACCAGTCCCCATCCACCACCACCCTCCTCCGCCTGGCTTAACTTGTTCTCACATTGAACAACTTCTCCTTCAACTCCACTCACTTCCTTCAAGTAAAAGGTGTTGCTATGGGTACCCGCATGGGTCCTAGTTATGCCTGTCTTTTTGTGGGATATGTCAAACATTCCTTATTCCAGTCCTACTCAGGCCCCCTCCCGCAACTCTTTTTCCGGTACATTGATGACTGTATCAGTGCCGTTTCCTGTTCCCGCCACGAACTGGAAAACTTTATCAACTTTGCTTCTAATTTCCACCCTTCTCTCACCTTTACATGGTCCATCTCCGACACTTCCCTTCCCTTCCTTGACTTCTCTGTCTCCATCTCTGGGGATAGGCTGTCTATTAATATCCATTATAAGCCCACCAACTCCAGCAGCTACTCAACTACACTTCTTAAAACCCTGCCTCCTGTAAGGACTCCATTCCATTCTCCCAGTTTCTCCATCTCCAACGTATCTGCTCTGATGATGCAACCTTCCATGACAGCGCTTCTGATATGTCTTCCTTTTTCCTCAACCGAGGATTCCCCCCCACTGTGGTTGACAGGGCCCTCAACTGTGTCCGGCCCATTTCCCACACCTCTACCCTCACCCCTTCCCTCCCTCCCAGAACCACGACAGAGTTCTCCTTGTCCTCACTTTCCACCCCACCATCCTCCACATTCAAAGGATCATCGTCTGCCATTTCCACCACGTCCAGCGTGATGCCACTACCAAACGCATCTTCCCCTCCCTTCCCCTGTCAGCATTCCGATGGGATTGTTCCCTCCGCGACACCCTGGTCCACTCCTCCATTATCCCCAACACCTCGTTCCCTTCCCACGGGACTTTCCCCTGCAATCACAGGAAGTGTCATACCTGCCCTTTTACCTCCTCTCTCCTCACTATCCCAGGCCCCAAACACTCCTTTCAGGTGAAGCAGGGATTTACTTGTACTTCTTTCAATGTAGTATACTGTATTTGCTGCTCACAATGTGGTTTCCTCTGCATTGAGGGGACCAAACGTAGATTGGGTGACTGCTTTGCAGAACACCTCTGCTCAGTCCGAAAGCATGACCCCGAGCTTCTGGTTGCTTGCCATTTCAACACACACCCCTGCTCTCATGCCCACATATCTGTCCTGGGATTGCTGCAGTGTTCCAGTGAACATCAACACAAGCTCGAGGAACAGCATCTCATTTTCCAATTAGGCACGCTGCCGGACTTAACATTGAGTTCAATAATTTCAGAGAATGACGGGCCTTTTTTATTTTTAGTTATATATATATATATTTTTTTATTTGTTGATTTTATTTTAGTTTTTTTCATCATTCATTTCTTTTTACCATGTGCCTGCCCACTGTTTTTTTTTCATGCTTTGGGCCAGGGCTGTTCATTTTTCTGTCAATTAACACCCTCTCTGCACTAACGTTTTGCCTTTCACCACACCAGTAACATAACATCTGCCTTTGCTTCATGACATTCTGGTCTGTTATTCTCTGTGACCCTGTCCTATCAACACCTTCCCTTTTGTTATCTCTTGCCCCACATCCACTTTATTTGCTTAAAACCATTTCTAACTTTTGACAGTTCTAATGAAAGGTCACTAACCTGAAATGTTAACTCTTCTTCTCTCTCCACAGATGCTGCCAGACCTGCTGAGTATTTGCAGCATTTCTTATTTTTATTTCATCCAAATGTACAACTGATTGACGTCTTTGATGAATAGAAATAAGATTTCTCCTGTTTCCTCTTATAGTTCCTTCTGAAGTGTGTGATAAATAAGATCTCTGTTGATTATCATCTGTCTGGACGATCACTCCTTCTCTATCTTGGTCTTGTACCCATACCTTTTCTGCTTCCGTCATCTTGGGTAGGTTCCTGGTATGGTATCTCCTGTTATAGGTATAAGCTTGCTGTTTTCAACAAGACTTTTCTCTGTCTTGAACTCTCTGATAATCCTGGACATCTAGCCCTGGAAGTAATTTTTCTGGGTAGGATGGGAAGTTGTGCTTTGAGATTCCTTCCCATTAACAGTTGTGATGGTACTAATCCACAAAGCAATGCAGTCGATTTGTAGTTTAGGAGTACTGTTTAACAATCTTCATTGTTCTTTAACAGCGCTTTGGTAGTTCTGACTCCTCTTTCAGCTTTACCATTGGATTAAGGATATCTAGGGAAATTTGTAAGATGTACAAATGCACAGTTTTCTACAAAGTGCGTGAAGTAGTCATTTGCAAATTGTGAACCATTATCGGAAACAACCTGGTCAGGAATGCTATGTGTTGCAAAGATCTCCTTTAAAACTCAAATGACTGTCTCCGTAGTCATTGTGTACAAACATTTGACTTTGATCCACCTGGAAAAATAATCAATGACAATCAGGTAGAATTTCCCATTAAACATGAATAGATCCATCCCCAGACATTCCCATGGTCTGGTTGAAAATTGGGTTGAGATAAGGGATTCCCTCTGGTTTGTACACTGCGTATACCTGGAAATTAGAAATAATTTCTTCTATATCTCTCGATATTCCCGGCCATCACATGGACGACTGAGCCCATGCTCTGCATTTTGTGAAATCCATGTGGCCCTTCTCCAAGATGTCTGCCCGGAGTGAGACCAGAATCACCAGCCTCTCATCATATACCAGCAAATCATCCACAATAGTAAAGTGCTTTCTGTACTCAAAGCCAAATCATCCACAATAGTAAAGTGCTTTCTGTACTCAAAGGCGATGTTCATCGCCATACCACTGGGACGCTGCTGTGACCAACAATATTGGCATATACAGATTGGCATCTGAGCATGGTGAATTTCTTGAAGTTGTTTTGAGCTTGTCGGCCATTGTAATGCAGTGAACTGAGAATATGATTCAATCTCATTAATGACGTTAACGTCCTGTTATGTAGGATGGTCAACAGTAACTCTGGACAATGCATCGCTTCCACTTTTCTGCTAAGATTAAGGTCTACACACGCTTTTCTACTTAAAAAAGAAAATTCTTAATTCTGTAGAACATACTGCATTTCCAATATCTGCTTTCCCTTGTCCTGGAGTTTTGCCTGTAGCTTTCCATTGACTTTCAGTTCAATCCCTCCTGGACTGTGTAATTGAGTTTCTATCAGTTGAAGGCAATGCATTGATAACCACGGTTTGTTGTCTGATAAATCTGTTACACTTGCTCCAGTGTCTAGTTTAAGATTGGTCATATGTCCATTGACATGTATATCTGCAGTTCAGAATGCCTGGTTAGGGTCATTGATCTCACCAAGGAAGTTTTCTGATTTCTTTTCTGATGGAGATTGCTCAACTTTGTTAATAGGTCTATACGTGAAGACTTTTCCTTTAGAACCTGTGAAAGTAGAGATTTTACTTTGGCACATCTTCCTAAAATGGACAACCATCTTGCAGTGAAAGCAATCTGCTTTGTTTGCAGGACACTGTTCGTGTCTGTGGAACTTTTTGGCACCACGGCGCTGGTAGGGTTTCATGGCATCTTGCACTTTCCCTTCCAAGTGCACCTTCTTTTCTGGAGCTACTTTTACAATCCTGTGCTGAATGAAATGTATGGTCATTGGAGGTTTCCAGAACCAAGGTTTTTCTTCACCTCTCAGGATTGCTCTCTTCTGCTTACAGACGTCTGCTTGTCTCACCAGCCAAATTGCTTTTTCTAGGGTGAGGTCTTCCTTATAGTACAATAAATCTGATAGGGATTCATCAGCAATATCTACTGCAATGTGGTCTCATATTAATTCTGCTTTTAGGTCTCCATATTCGCTTCAACCAGCCTGTAAAGATCATTAATAAAAGCATCTACCGGTTACCCTGGTTTCTGGACCCTTCTGTTGAATTTGACCCTTGCTAGAATATTGTTGCTCCTCAGGTTGAAATAATTTTCAAAGGCTTTTAAGACTTCTTCAAATTTAGCTGATGTCTCATTAATGTCTTGTCTTGCAATAACATTGTCTGCTATCGCTCCTATGGAATAAAGTGATGTGTTGACATGTTCTACATATGAAACTACAAACATATGAATTAGGAGCAAGAGTAGGCCACTCAGCCCCTCGAGCCTGCTCCACCATTCAATAAGTTCATGGCTGAACTGATTACTCCACATTTCTACCTACCCCCGATAACCTTTCACCCCCTTGCTTATCAAGAATCTATCTACCTCTGCCTTAAAAATATTCAAAGACTCTACTTCTACTGCCTTTTGAGGAGGAGAATTCCAAAGACTCACGACCCTCTGAGAGAAAAAAATTCTCCTCATCTCTGTCTCAAATGGGCGACCCCTTATTTTGAAAACAGTGACCCCTAGTTCTAGATTCTCCCAAAAGGGGAACATACTTTCCATATCCATCCTGTCAAGACCCCTCAGGATCTTGTATGTTTCAATCAAGTCACCTCCTACTCTTCTAAATTCCAGTGGATACAAGGCTAGGCTTTCAATCTTTCCTCACAGGACAGCCCGCCATTCCAGGTATTAGTCTAGTGAACCTTCTCTGTACTGCCTCCAACACATTTACATCCTTCCTTAAATAAGGAGACCAGTCCTCGACACAGTACTCTAGAATGTGGTCTCACCAATGCCCTGTATAGCTGAAGTATAACCTCCCTACATTTGCATTCAATTCCCCTCACAATAAATGATAACAGGGGTAGGCGGTGGCGTAGTGGTATTATAACTGGACTAGTAACCCAGAGACCCAGGGTATTTCTCTGGGGGCATGGGTTTGAATCCCACCACAGCAGAAGGTGGAATTTGAATTAATAAATCTGGAATTAAAAGCTAGTCTAGTCTAACGTGACCAAGATACTATTGCTAATTGTTGTAAAAACCCATCTGGTTCACTAATGTCCTTTAGGGAAGGAAATCTGCTGTCCTTACCTGGTCTGGCCTACATGTGACTCCAGACCCACAGCAATGCGTGGTTAACTCTTACATGCCCTCTGAAATGGCCTAGCAAGCCACTCAGTTGTACCTAACCACTACGAAGTTAATAAAAAGGAATGAAACCGGATGGACCACCCGGCATCGACCTAGGCACCGGAAATGACAATGGAAAACCTAGCCCTGTCGACCCTGCAAAGTCCTCCTTACTAACATCTGGGGACTTGTGCCAAAGTTGGGAGATCTGTCCAACAGACCAGTCAAGCAACAGCCTGACATAGTCATACTCAGGGAATCATACCTTACAGACAATGTCCCAGACACTGCAATCACTATCCCTGGGTATGTCCTGTCCCACCGGCAGGACAGACCCAGCAGAGGTGGTGGCACAGTGGTATACAGCAGGGAGGGAGTGGCCCTGAGAGTCCTCAACATCGACTCTGGACCCCATGAAGTCTCATGGCATCAGGTCAAACATGGGCAAGGCAACCTCCTACTGATTACCACCTACTGCACCCCCCCCCCTCAGCTGATGACTCAGTACTCCACCATGTTGAACACCACTTGGAGGAAGTACTGAGGGTGGCAAGGGCACAAAATGTACTCTGGGTGGGGGACTTCAATGTCCATCACCAAGAGTGGCTCAGTAGTACCACTACTGACCGAGCTGGCCGAGTCCTAAAGGACATAGCTGCTAGACTGGGTCTGCAGCAGATGGTGGGGGAACCAACACAAGGGAAAAACTTACTTGACCTCGTCCTCACCAATCTGCCTGCTGCAGATGCTTCTGTCCATGACTGTATTAGTAGGAGTGACCACTGCACAGTCCTTGTGGAGACGAAGTCCCGCCTTCACATTGAGGATACCGTCCATCATGTTGTGTGGCACTATCACCGTACTAAATGGGATAGATTTTGAACAGATCTAGCAATGCAAAACTGGGCATCCATGAGTGCTGTGGGCCATCAGCAGCAGCAGAATTGTACTCAACCACAATCGATAACCTCATGGCCCGGCATATCCCCCACTCTACCATTACTATCAAGCCAGGAGACCAACCCTGGTTCAATGAAGGGTGCAGGAGGGCATGCCAGGAGCAGCACCAGGCATAGCTCAAAATGAGGTGTCAACCTGGTGAAGCTACAACACAGGACTATCTGCGTGCCAAACTGCGTAAGCAGCATGCGATAGACAGAGCTAAGCGATCCCATAACCAACGGATCAGATCTAAGCTCTGCAGTCCTGCCACATCCAGCCGTGAATGGTGGTGGACAATTAAACAACTAACTGGAGGAGGTGGCTCCACAAATATCCCCATCCTCAATGATGGGGGAGGCCAGCACATCAGTGCGAAGGATAAGGCTGAAGCATTTGCAACAATCTTCAGCCAGAAGTGCCGAGTTGATGATCCATCTCAGCCTCCTCCTGAAGTCCCCAGCATCACAGATGCCAGACTTCAGCCAATTCGATTCACTGCGCGTGATATCAAGAAACGACCGAAGACACTGGAAACTGCAAAAACTATGGTCCCTGACAATATTCCGGCAATAGTACTGAAGACCTGTGCTCCAGAACTTGCCGCGCCCCGAACCAAGCTGTTCCAGAACAGCTACAACACTGGCATCTACCCTGCAATGTGGAAAATTGCCCAGGTGTCCTGTACACAAAAAGCAAGACAAATCCAACCCGGCCAATTACCGCTCCATCAGCCTACTCTCAATCATCAGTAAAGTGATGGAAGGTGTCATCAACAGTGCCAACAAGCAGCACTTGCTTAGCAATAACCTACTCAGTGACGCTCAGTTTGGGTTCCGCCAGGGTCACTCAGCTCCTGACCTCATTACAGCCTTGGTTCAAACATGGACAAAAGGGCTGAACTCAAGAGGTGAGGTGAGAGTGACTGCCCTTGACATCAAGGCAGCATTTGACCGAGTATGGCATCAAGGAGCCCTAGCAAAACTAAAGTCAATGGAAATCAGGGGGAAAACCCTCCGCTGGTTGGAGTCATACGTAGCGCACAGGAAGATGGTTGTGGTTGTTGGAGGTCAATCATCTGAGTTCCAGGACATCACTGCAGGAGTTCCTCAGGGTAGTGTCCTAGGCCCAACCATCTTCAGCTGCTTCATCAATGACCTTCCTTCAATCATAAGGTCAGAAGTGGGGATGTTTGCGGATGATTGCACAATGTTCAACACCATTCGTGACTCCTCAGATACTGAAGCAGTCCGTGTAGAAATGCAGCAAGACTTGGACAATATCCAGGCATGGGCTGATAAGTGGCAAGTAACATTCGCGCCACACAAGTGCCAGGCAATGACCATCTCCAACAAGAGAAAATCTAACCATCTCCCCTTGACATTCAATGGCATTACCATCGCTGAATCCCCCACTATCAACATCCCAGGGGCTACCATTGACCAGAAACTGAACTGGAGTAGCCATGTAAATACTATGGCTACAAGAGCAGGTCAGAGGCTAGAGTCATCTCCTGACTCCCCAAAGCCTGTCCACCATCTACAAGGCACAAGTCAGGAGTGTGATGGAATACAATCCACTTGCCTGGATGGTGCAGCTCCAATAACACTCAAGAAGCTCGACACCATCCAGGGCAAAGCAGCCCGCTTGATTGGCACCCCATCGACAAACATTCACTCCCTCCACCACCGACACACAGTGGCAGCAGTGTGTAGCATCTACAAGATGCACTGCAGCAATGCACCAAGGCTCCTTAGACAGCACCTTCCAAACCCGTGACCTCCACCAACAAGAAGGACAAGGGCAGCAAATACATGGGAACCCCACCACCTGCAAGTTCCCCTCCAAGTCACACACCATCCTGACTTGGAACTATATCACCATTCCTTCACTGTCGCTGGGACAAAATCCTGGAACTCCCTTCCTAACAGCACTGTGGGTGTACCTACCCCACATGGACTGCAGCGGTTCAAGAAGGCAGCTCACCACCACCTTCTCAAGGGCAATTAGGGATGGGCAATAAATGCTGGCCTGGGCCAGCATCGCCCACATCCCATGAATGAATTTTAAAAAAACATTCTATTTGCTTTCATAATTACATGCTGTACCTGCATACTAACCTTTTGTGACTCATGCACTAGGACACCCAGATCCCTCTGCATATCAGAGCTCTGCAATCTTTCACCATTTAGAAAGTATGCTTCTTTTTTATTCTTCCTGCAAAAGTGGACAATTTCCCACATTCCCACATTATACTCCATTTGCCAGGTCTTTTCCCACTCACTTAACCTATCTATATCTCTTTGTAGCCCCCTTATGCCCTCTTCACAAGTTACTTTCCTACCGATCTTTGTGTCATCAGCAAATTTAGCAATCATACCTTCGGTCCCTTCATCTAAGTCATTTATATAAATTGTAAAAAATTGAGGCCCTAGCACAGATTCCTGTGGCACACCACTCGTTACACCTTGCCAACTAGAAAATGACCCAATTATGCGTACTCTCTGTTTCCTGTTCGCTAGTCAATCTTCAATCCATGCCAATATGTTACCCCCTACACCATGAGCTTTTATTTTCTGCAATAACCTTTGATGTGGCGCCATATCAAATGACTTCTGAAAATCTAAATACAATACATCCACTGGTTCCCCTTTATCCACAGCACATGTAACTCCCTCAAAGAACTCCAATAAATTGGCTAAACATGATTTCCCTTTCACAAAGCTATGTTGACTCTGCCTGATTATCTTGAATTTTTCTAAATGCCCTGCTATAACCTCTTTAATTATAACTTCTAATATTTTCCCTCAGACAGATGTTAAGCTAACTGGCCTGTAGTTTCCTGCTTTCTACCTCCCTCCCTTTTTGAATAAAGGAGTTACATTCGCTATTTTCCAATCTAATGGAACCTTCCCCGAATCTAGGGAATTTTGGAAAATTGAAACTAACGCATCAACTATCTCACTAGCCACTTCTTTAAACACCCTAGGATGAAATCCATCAGGACCCGGGGACTTGCCAGCCCGCAGCTCCAACAATTTGTTCAGTACCACTTCCCTAGTGATTGTAATTTTCTTGAGTTCCTCCCTCCTTTCCATTTCCTGACTTACAGCTAATGTTACTTGTATCCTCAATAGTGAAGATCAATGCAAAATACCTGTTCAATTCATTTGCCATCTCCTTATTATGCATTATTAATTTCCCAGACTCATTTTCTATAGGACCAACGCTCACTTTGTTAACTCTTTTTAAAATATCTATAGAAACTCTTACTATCTGTCTTTATATTTCTAGCTAGCTTTCTCTCATACTTTAATTTTACCTTCCTTATCAATCTTTTAGTCATTCTTTGCTTTTTTAAAAATATTCTGCCCAATCTTCTGACCTGCCTCCCGTCTTTGCACAATTATCTGCTTCAGACTTGCTGTCTAATTTTGAAGCAATTCTGTACTTCAAAAATCCTTTTCTCCAAAGTGACCTGTTTTGAGTTTGATTTGGTACTTCCATCTGTCCAAACCTCTCTGATCGTGTAAATTAAAGATCCATGGCTTTTCTAATCTTTCTAGGTAGTTTACTTAATGTTTTAACTTTTCCTTCCAGTATTAGAAGTTTTCCAGTACTACTCAACCTCAGACTGACTCCCACTGTGGTCATCAGTTTTCCCTGGGAAATCTCTCTGCTAGACTATGTATTTATTTGTTGAACGCAGCTGTGCAGCATTATTTCAATCATCTCTTTACTCCATTCCCCTGACGTAACGAGTATTTGTAGCCCCTTTTTTTTCCTTGCTGCCTCGCGGTCGCCATGTGTAATGGCGCCGAACTCGGATCCGCCCTTGCTAGGGATTTCATTTTCCCGGTGCTGCCTGCCCAATGCGCTGTTAAAAACAATTATCTATCCTTTTTAAGGGTTGCTCACCAGATCCCCGACTGCTTCTTGGTTCTCTGACTCGGAGCCTGTGATCGCTGGACCAGGATTTTTTTTCACAGACCAACAGCTCTGTGCTGCAGCCTGAATGCCTCTGCAAGCCAACTCCCCAACTCTCCATGCCTTCACTTCATCTATGAAGCAGCTCTGGAGCTCCTCACAGCCTGTTCTCGAGTTCTGCAGTTTTGGCGCCACTTTTTTCAGGTCTGACTTTCCGACCTTCTTTAAATTTGTTTTCCAAAACCTTCTGGGTTTTGTATGGCACTGCTGTTCACCGTGTTGTATGTTTGGTTAGTAGAGCTCGGTGAGATTACTGAGTCTTCGGTAAGTTTTAACAATAACTGGTTTACAAATAGTTGTTTAGTCGTACAGAACTCGAGTATTGCTGAAAATAGAGACATGTTGTCGAATATTTTCATCTTGCACTCATCAGGACAATCGCAAGAATAACCAATGTAAGGGAAAACAACAACTTATACTGCATGATTGGTTGGCAAGTGAACTCTGATTGGTAGAGGCGTTGCCAGGGCGAATGCACCAGTTTATGGTGACTGACAGTTAACTGCCAAGCTTTGTTTAAAATTTAAGCTAGGTAACTCTGATTAGTCAAGGCATTGCCCTAAGGAATGAACCAGCGAATGGCTGTCACATATTTTGTTCAGCCATAACAGGCACAATGTGTGTACATGTTCTTTCTGTCTGCAAAGAACAGGGCCCTGTTTATTAATATATGTAGCTTCCAGTAGGCGCAAATGCTCCACACTGTGAGCCCTACTGACAATCTTAAATTGGCTGTCAGCGTAATTCTTGCACACTGAAGATTATTTAGCAAATGTTGTCCAATCGCGGAATCACATCCAATGTTGGACACTGTGTTTTGAGTTTTGCGAGCACGGGCTGGTTGGGTACAACCCGTTCCTTGCCCATTGCGAACAGCAGAAGGGACATGTTGCTTCATATGATCCGCCAGTCTTTGGGACGTAGGGCCTATATACCTATAACCAGTTTATTACATATTAAAGAACCATATACAGCTTTACAGACATAAGTCTAACTCCACTGATGCCATGCTGCTTAGTCTGGGTGGCGGGTGGGCAGTAAAATAGTAGGAGCTGTGTGAGGTTGGCTCCCCGACGCAATCCCACCACCAGGGAAGTTTCCAAGAGGCAGGCAGGAAGAGGACCAGGGTGCACATCTGCTGACTGCTCCATGTAAAGTTCATACAAAGGGCCATTTTATGGGGCCGCCAGAAATTTTGCCAACAGCAATCCGGCCTCCTGCCGCGTGGGGAGGCCACCAATTTCGTGGAGGCAGCCTCCCGACAGCAGCACGGGGTGCCATCAAAGCCTGAGGCTCCATGCCTCACAAAGGGGGTTGTGGGCAGGAAAGGCAGCCCATGAGCCCATGATCCCTCCAGAGGGGTTTGCCCAGCAATTGGTGGGGTCTTCCCCCCAACCCTTGGTCATCCTGAATTTTAATTTGCACTAACCTCTATGAGGCCGTCTCCATCTTGAGATGCCCCCAAGGTCTGCTGCCTGCCTCAGCAGTGTCCAACTGGCCTGGTAATGTTGCTGAGGCATCAGACCTACTGGCCCTTTGCTAGCATCAGAAGCCAGTTAGCAGGCCCGCTTGCAGCCAATTCGGAGGCCGCCTGCGGTAAATTCACTGTGCTGGTCCCACTGTAATCAAGTGTGGGCTCGGGACCTGCATTTCATCCTGACGTTGGGGTCCCAAAGCCCACGGTAAAATCCAGCCCAATGTTTCAGGTCAATGACCCTTCGTCAAAACTCTATGCTTTATGAGAGGGCACAAATAATAGTCAGAGATCATGTTCAGAGAATCCCTCAGACTCAACATTCCTGATGTGCACAGCTTTTGCAGGGCAATTTATTTAAAAGAGCTTGCTGCTCTAGTTTTGATGTGCCAAAGAGGTTGGCTGGTGCTTCCCCAGTCCAACTCCACTCCCTGCTCTCATGCACTGTCTTCTCCTACAAAGAAACAGGATCAGAAGTAGTGCGTGCCTACTGAAAAGGCAAGTGCTTCTGCTGGTGATGCATATGCTGAGAGTGAAAAAAAGCAATATGCAAGCCGGATGGGGAGGTGTTGAATGGAAAGCAAATGTGTGGAGTGTGAAGTGAGGAAGGAGTCATGAGAGAAGTTGCTGATTTTGCAAAGGTTACCAAGTGAGAAGTGACTGCTGTGAAGGAAACAAGGAAGAGTTGACTGTGTTTGGAATGAGAATTGTGGTACAGTGTGCCCTTGTGTTGGGTGGTGATGGATGTGATAAAGGGAAGGGAATTGTTGAGAGTTCTGGGGGAGATTGGGTGGGAGAACTATTGCCATGCATGATTCAGAGAAATGGTAAACGAAAAAGCTGTACTGATGCTTGCTACTCCTATGAGGTTATTGAAGTGCATCCTGCACTGGGGAGAGGGAGAAGCCCGCCTACAGGGCAGCACATGGCCAATTAAGGGCAAAAGGCAGGCTCTCAAAGCTGGAGGGCAAATAAGAGGCCTTCCAGCTTAAGAGGAGCAGCAGGCTGTGATGGCAAGCATATAACAGAGAGGGTGCTTCAACATGGAGGTGACCTCTCACCAACTTGTTTAAAGCTTTAATTAAAAAATGGTTCTTGCAGCCAGGCCACCACTGTTGGGGGTGGGGGGAGGGAGAAGCCCCCCTACAGGGCAACATATGGCTGCTCTTGCACTCAGACAGGCAGAGAGGGCAGCTAGGCCTGCCTGGAGCTCTGCCCCCACTGGCCTACCATTGGATGTCCACCTCCAGACACCTAGAATGGACCTGGCCAGTGCGGGATACTGGAGGCTGACTGGAAAACTGGCTACCCGCCGCATAGGGGCGGGTAACCCTGCCAGCCTCAATCCCATCTCCGCAAAAATGGCCTGGAGGCGAGATGGAGCTAGGGAACCAGCATGCTGGCAGGCAGGGCTAATTTTCAGCCTAGCCCACCTCCAAACCCAGCCCTAGCAGGGGCCGAAAATCCAGTCCATAATATCTGCTTGTTCAAGTGACATTATTTGAGGAAAGCTGGAGAGTTTTCTCAATGTCCTGGCTACTATTTATCCCTCAGCCAATACCACAAAAACACAATAATTGGTCATTTATCTTGTTGCTTGTGGGACCTCTCTGTGCACAGGTTGGCTGCCACGTTTGCCTGCAAAACAATGGTGATTACAAGTTATGGGTTGTCATCCTAACAATGTGAAAGGTGCTATATTAATGCAAATTTAGTTTTCACATATGGATAATAGCCACTTGGGTAGATATCGGCGAGCAACTAGCACAGAAATGAATTGTATCCAGCAAAGAAGCAATGCTTTTGAGAGAGAAGAAAAAAATTAAATCCCTGTGAAGGTCATCTTTTTCTTTGAGAAGATAGAGATGTAAAAAGGCTCCTTTGTGCTGACAATGAGTGATTTAAACACTGACTTTTTCAAGCTATGTATTACAGCAGTAATAGGGTGCTCTGAAACACTTTCTGCCCTAAGTGTGCAGATTAAACGGATTCATATCTATCTGAACCAGTTCCATATCATCAGCATGGTCTTTAAAGCCTCGAGGCAAAATAAAACCTCTCTGGGTAAGAATGAATTAGAATTTCAGTTTAAAGGGATATCACCTCATAGGGAGATTTTGGGTACAAAAACTCTACTAATATGCTGTCGTGTTGATTCCTGTAACAAGTTTGCATTATATCTGCATTTATAACGAAAGCTTTCATCGATTATTGAAAGCAAAATTATGGTATCGGAAACATTTGGCAATCTGGTGATATTACTGAATATGCCTGCTCTAGGTGACCATCCCACACACATGAGAATCATCTGGAAAACAGGCACATCATAACCAATTTTTATCCTACTATTTTTAAAAACACATGCCGCTTATCTACACCATCTAGCCAAAAAAAAAACATGCAAATAAAAATATGCTTACCCAAGAATGCTTGGCAGGTTTTGCCCAGTCGTTAAAAGGATTGCAACTCCCTGGAAAAGTATTTCTTCAGACTTTTATTTTGTCGCTTTGGACGGAGAAGTGCTAGAAAAAAATAGCATTTTCAAAGTGTATCACACACAACAAATTATTTTGGAGAGCAAATATGTTATTTTGTGCACAAGATCCCAAGAAAGACAATGTGAGGACTCTTTTGCCATGGTGATGTCACATGCAAGTGACTCAAAAAGTTACTTTGAGCTGATTTATGTCATTGCATTGTGTTTGTACTAGAAAAGGTTTGTCTAACACTTTTTCATGCAAATGCTGCTTCTTCAAACATTTATATTTAATAGTCCTCTGCACCTCTGACACCAACACAACTTTTGAATACTGGAAAAAAAAACCTCAGATCTAGAAAGTTATTAGCAGCCCCTCCAGCCTGTTCTATTAGTTAATGGCTGATCCTCAACTCCATTTACCTGCCTTTGACCCATATCCCTGGATACCTTTGCCTAATCAAAATCTGTTGATTTTAGTCTTAAAATTTTCAATTAACCCAACATCCACAGTCTTGTGAAGACACTAAACTAAGGCCTGAAATTTAAACAATGTGTCAAGAAAAATGATATGCCAAATAAGGAATATTAATTAATTGGTTGGAAACTTACATTCCACTTTTAATGGAAAAATTCCTGCAGTTAACTTTTAAAAAACTGACAGCCAAGATGGCCACCGCAATTTGCATCTGCAACACCTTTTCACATTCCAAAGCCCAACCGGAGACAGAGGTCTAAGGACACCTGGACCCAGAAAAATGGCATGCTCTAAGTGATTGAATTACCTAAGATTGCTTCATTAGCACGACATTTAAGGCAATCCTAACCCTTTGAAAGAACAAACTCCTCCAAGTGTAAATATTGGCATCTTGGGGCCTGGGGAGCCAATTCCGAAACTTGAATCTCCTATTCGTGTGTGTGTGATTCACGAGTGAATGTGTGCTTGAATGTGTAGTTTTTTTTAGTTTTTTTTTAGATCAGGTTTAGATTGTCAAGGATAATAAACTCACTTATTTCTCGTTTAAACTCAAGAAAACCTGTCCGATTGGTTCTTTCACGATCACATTAAAGGTAAATGGTAAAACACTCACGGTGGTGGTAAACACAACTACTGTTTAAAAATAAATTCTGTTGTGGTCAAATAAGAGGAAGGGTGAGAGGGGAACCTGTGAGCCCCTCCTCACCTGACCGTAACAAAAGCCAATTACAGAGATATGAAAGGCACATTGGCTGAGGTAGATTGGGAAATTAGATTAAAAGATATGCCAGCAGACAGGCAATGCCAAATATTTTAAGAATTAATTCATAATTCTCAATGAATATGCATTCCTTTGAGAAATTAAAACTCCACCAGTAAAGTGGTACAATTATGGAAAACTAGAGAAGTTAAGGATAGTATTAAGTTAAAAGGAGAGGGTTACATGTTGTCAAAAAGAGTAGTACACCTGATGATTGTGAATGTTTTAAAAATCAGCAAAGGATGCCCAAGAAAGTGATAGAGGGAGAAAATACTTACCTGGCAGGGGAGAGACCTTCATCCTGAAGGAGGTTCTCTTAGCACAAGTTTTGAGTTCTGTTTTATTTTTAGGGGGTTCTCAGTGCTGGCTTCGGCCTTTCACCTGGTGTTGGAGCTTTCTCCTGGTGGTTGTTTTTATGCTAGTTTGGGCCTTGGTGCTTGTCCGGGTAAGACTTTAAGGAATGGGTACAACCGACACCCGGGCTCCAGGCCAAGGGGTGAGTAACACCATTGTGGAGGCAGCGAAAAATAGTGAAGGAGGTGTACCCATGGACTGGACCTTCTTCATTAAGCGAGTCCTTTTCGAATGCTGTGGATTTGAAGCTGCAGATATCTTCTGCCTGCAAAACTTCCTCAGTGGTTGATACTTTGATGTGACGTTTAAGAACGTGGCATGATGCATGAAATTCCTGAAGGTCTTTAAAGGGGAGAGAAACCCAGCTGCCGCTGTTGATCGTCATGGCGGAGTCGCTGTTTATGCTGCTATTGCGACAGAACTGAGTTGTGACCATCCATATCTACAACGCCCATTTTCCTGTCATGTATTACGACCAGGTGAGAAGCGGTCTTGGGGTTCCCTCTCAGCCTTTGCCTGCTTTAACTGTAACAGGGTTTAATTTTTAAAAACACCATGTTTTAGCTCCCCCTTAGTGAATCCTTGTTCACCGCTTTCCAATTGTAAGGCAAAGAAATCAATTCAGATAGGTTTTCTTAGATTTTAAACAAGAAAGGTGGAAGTTTGTTAATCATAGAGCCATAGAGTTATACAGCACAGAAGCAGGCCCTTCGGCCCATTATGACTGTGCCAGCCATCAAGCACCGATCTATTCTAATCCCATTTTCCAGCACTTGGTCTGTAGCCTTGTATGCTATGGCGTTTCAAGTGCTCATCTAAATACTTCTTAAATGCTGTGAGGGTTCCTGCCTCTAACATCCCCTCAGGCAGTGCGTTCCAGATTCTAACCATACTCTGGATGAAAAATCTTTTCCTCAAATCCCTTCTAAACATCCTGCCCTCACCTTAAATTTATGCCCGCTGGTTATTGACCCCTCCACTAAGGGAAAAAGTTTCTTCCTATCTATCCTTTCAATGTCAAAGAACAAAGAACAAAGAACAGTACAGCACAGGAACAGGCCATTCGTCCCTCCAAGCCTGTGCCGATCTTGATGCCTGCCTAAACGAACAACTTCTACACTTCCGGGGCATATATCCCTCTATTCCCTTCCTATTCATATATTTGTCAAGATGTCTCTTAAACGTTGCTATCATATCTGCTTCCACCACCTCCCCTGGCAGCAAGTTCCAGGCACTCACCACCCTCTGTGTAAAAAACTTGCCTCGCACATCCCCTCTAAACGTTGCACCTCGCACCTTAAACCTATGTCCCCTGGTAACTGACTCTTCCACCCTGGCAAAAAGCTTCTGACTATCCACTCTGTCCATGCCGCTCATAACTTTGTAAACCTCTATCATGTCGCCCCTCCACCTCCGTCTTTCCAGTGAAAACAATCCGAGTTTTTCCAACCTCTCCTCATAGCTAATGCCGTCCAGACCAGGCAACATCCTGGTAAACCTCCTCTGTACCCTCTCCAAAGCCTCCACGTCCTTCTGGTAGTGTGGCGACCAGAATTGCACGCAATATTCTAAGTGTGGCCTAACTAAGGTTCTGTACAGCTGCAACATGACTTGCCAATTTTTATACTCTATGCCCCGACCGATGAAGGCAAGCATGCCGCATGCCTTTTTGACTACATTATCCACCTGCATTGCCACTTTCAGTGACCTGTGGACCTGTACGTCCAGATCTCTCTGCCTGTCGATACTCCTAAGGGTTCTGCCATTTACTGTATACCTCCCACCTGCATTAGACCTTCCCAAATGCATTACCTCACATTTGTCCGGATTAAACTCCATCTGCCATTTCTCCGCCCAAGTCTCTAACCGATCTATATCCTGCTGTATCTTCTGACAATCCTCAACACTATCCGCAATTCCACCAACCTTTGTGTCGTCCGCAAACTTACTAATCAGACCAGCTACATTTTCCTCCAAATCATTTATATATCCTACAAACAGCAAAGGTCCCAGCACTGATCCCTGCGGAACACCACTAGTCACATCCCTCCATTCAGAAAAACACCCTTCCACTGATACCCTCTGTCTTCTATGACCGAGCCAGTTCTGTATCCATCTTGCCAGCTCACCTCTGATCCCGTGTGACTTCACCTTTTGTTCCAGTCTGCCATGCGGGACCTTGTCAAAGGTTTTACTAAAGTCCATATAGATAACATCCACTGCCCTTCCCTCATCAATCATCTTCGTCACTTCCTCAAAAATCTCAATCAAATTAGTAAGACACGACCTCCCCTTCACAAAACCATGCTGCCTCTTGCTAATAAGTCCACTTGTTTCCAAATGGGAGTAAATCCTGTCCCGAAGAATCCTCTCTAATAATTTCCCTACCACTGACGTAAGGCTCACCGGCCTATAATTTCCTGGATTATCCTTGCCACCCTTCTTAAACAAAGGAACAACAATGGCTATTCTCCAGTCCTCTGGGACCTCACCTGTAGCCAATGAGAATGCAAAGATTTCTGTCAAGGCCCCAGCAATTTCCTCCCTTGCCTCCCTTAGTATTCTAGGGTAGATCCCATCAGGCCCTGGGGACTTATCTACCTTAATGCTTTGCAAGACACCCAACATCTCCTCCTTTTTGATAATGAGATGACTGAGACTATCTGCACTCCCTTCCCTAGGCTCATCATCCACCAAGTCCTTCTCTTTGGTGAATACTGATGCAAAGAGTCCCTCATAATTTTGTATACCTCGGTATACCTTCGGTCCCAGTACCGATCCCTGCGGTACACCACTGGTCACAGGCTTCCACTTGCAAAAACAACCCTCGACCATCACCCTCTGCCTCCTGCTACTAAGCCAATTTTGAATCCAATTTGCCAAATTACCCTGGATCCCATGGGCTTTTACCTTCTTAACCAATCTCCCATGTGGGGCCTTATCAAAAGCCTTACTGAAGTCCACGTAGACTACATAAAATGCTTTACCCTCATCTACACATCTAGTCTCCTCCTCGAAAAATTTAATCAAGTTTGTTGGACACGATGTCCCCCGACAAAGCCATGCTGACTATCCCTGATTAATCCCTGCCTCTCCAAGTGGAGGTTAATCCTGTCTCTCAGAATTTTTCCAATAGTTTCCCGACCATTGTGTTAGACACACCGGCCTGTAAATACCTGGTTTATTCCTGCTACCCTTCATGAATAATGGTGCCACATTCGCTGTCCTCTGGTACCTCTCCTGTAGCCAGAGAGGATTTGAAAATTTGTGTCAGAGCCCCTGCTATCTCCTCCCTTGCCTCACATAACAGCCTGGGATACATCTCATCTGGGCCTGGGGATGCATCCACCTTTAAGCCTGCTAAAACAGCTAATACTTCCTCCCTTTAAATGCTAATCAAGTATATCACAATCCCCCTCCCTGATCTCTACACCTACATCATCCTTCTCCATAGTGAACACAGAGATCTTAAACTCTAACCCGGTTACTGACTACGAATATGCAACGTGACCATGCTATCATGCATACGCGATAAACACACACACAGATAGAGACAGAAAAGTAGCAAAGCATAAAGGGGAAAGGTTTGAGGCAGTAAATGGGTTTTTATTTTACTGTCCTTTGAGTTTGTTGTGAAGTTTTTAGTTGCCGGTCAGACTTGCAATTCGTTGGGGCCCAGTGCACACTTCAACTTGTTTTGAGGTCGGAGTCTTTTCTCTCTTGAGGTTTATGTGGACCCAGGAGAGACTTCCTGTTTGTGTCCCGAGCATTCATGGTCAGATCCACCAATGCCTAGCTGGTGTTCTCTGAGAACTGCCTCCTACTGACCGCATGTCACCGACAGGAACACCAGAAGTTGGCAGGAGGACATGGAAGCTAAATGTGAAACTGCTGATGCCAGAAAACAGTGAAGAACTCATAAGGTGAAATGGTGGTGAAATAGGAACAGGAGTAGGCCATTCAGCCCTGCGAGCCCACTCCGCCATTCAATGAGATCATGGCTGATCTTCTACTTCAACACCATTTTCCTGCACTATCTCTGTATCCCTTGATGTTTTTAATGTGTAGAAATCTGTCGATCTCAGTCTTGAACATACTCAGGGACTGAGCCTCCACAGCCCTCTGGGGCAGAGAATTCCAAAGATTCACCATCCTCTGAGTGAACTTGCGGGAAGCAATCATGGCGAATATCAAGGCGTCTTCATCCTCAAAGCTGTTCAGAAAGCAAGACAGAGATAGAGAGGAATATCCCAACGACAGAAAAGCATGCAGAATCTGCTCCTGCTGCAGTTGATGGGTGTCGACGGCAAGGAGAATTATCAAAGAGGTCTCGGAGGTCTCCAAGATCATCAGAGTCCACTTTGTGAAGCAGGATGAGATATGCTCTTCCGAAAGGTACAGAGACTGAGCTCTGTGATCAGCAGCCTGAAGGAAGGCTTGGTAACATTATCGCAGATTGACATACTAAGGATCAGCAAGCCCTTTTATTCCAGGCTGCACAATGTGAAGCCCACAGACAGCATGGCCTCCCAATCCTTCCTGTCATCTATCACGGAGGTCTTAGATGACAGTACATGGGAGAGTCTGGACAGACCGCTAACTCTGGACGAGCTGACAAAGGCTGTCATCTCCTTCAAAATGAGTAAAATGCCTGGAAGGGATAACTTACAGACCGAGTTGTATTCGACTCTGTAGGACTGGATCAGCCCAGACCCACTGGAATAAGAGTATGCTTCTGGCTGGCAGCATGTCAAAATTCATGAGGAAAGGCCTCATCACTCTCATCTACAAGCGGAAGAGGGAGAGGGCAGAAATCAGAGATTGGCAGCCCATCTCACTGCTTAATGTGGAGTACAAAATTCTGCCCAAGGTCATTGTCAGTCAGGTCAATTCTGCTCTGGAGTTGGTGATTCACTCATTCAGACCTGCACTGTACCTAGCAGGATGATCTCTGAGAGTCTCGCACTGTTCAGGGATACAATTACCTATGTAAGAGACAGGGAGCTGGACTCCTGCCTCATCAGCTTGGACCAGGAGAAGGCCTTTGACAGAATATCGCACACCTACATGATGAACCTGCTCTCCAAAATGGGAGTTGGGGAGGGAATCACCGATTGGATCCAACTGCTCTACACAAACATCAGTAGCGCAGTTTCAATCAATGGGTGGGAATCGGAATGTTTTGCAATCAAATCCGGAGTCAGGCAGGGCTGTCCTCTCTCCCCTGTCTTGTTTGTTTGCTGTATTGAAGATTTGGCTGAATCCATCAAGAAGAATGTGGGCATGAGAGGGCTGACAATTCCAGGCAGCAGAGGCACTCAGGTCAAAGCCTTTCTGTACATGGACAACATTGCCATCCTCTGCTCAGCTCCGCTGTCAGTTTGCAGACTGATGAGCATCTGTGACCAGCTTCAGGAATCAAAATAAATCACGGCAAGAACAAGGTCATGTTCTTTGGGAACTGGGCCAACCGATCCTTTGTCCCCTTTATCATCAGGTTCGATTACCTGAAGATGCTGAAAGTATGGTTTGGAGGGGCTAGAGCGTGCGCCAAAAACTGGAAGGAGTGAGCAGCCATGATGAAACGGAAACTTGCCGTATGGGAATGATGTTCCCTCTCCATCGCAAGCAAGAACCTGGTCATCAAGTGTGAGCCACTCTCGGTGTTGTTGTACATAGCGCAGCACTGGCCCATACCCACTTCTGCACTGTGGCAGTGACTCGAGCCATCTTCTGCTTTATCTGGCAATAGAAAATGGGCCATGTCTGCCAGGATACAATGTTCAAACCTCTAGATGGGGTGGGGGCGCAATAACATGCACAACATTGCGCTGATCCTGATGGCCACCTTTGCCTGTGGCTGCATCAAGCTGTGTGTAGTCCCTCAGTACACAAACACCAAGTGTCATTACATGCTGAGGTTCTATCTGTCCTCGGTGTTGAGAAGCATGGGTCTGGTAATGTTGCCATAGAACTCTCCATTCAGTAAGACTGTGCTGTACCACCTGTCCCTTGTGGAAAAGTATACACAGAGAAAGACCTTTGACCACAAGTACATCAGGCAGTGGTCCACATGTAACGTCCTCGAGGCCCTACGGGTTAAGGAGATGGTGGATCCTGTCAGATGGTTCCCTGAGCAGACTATCAAACTCATTTGGCAGAATGCCTCATCACCAGAACTTTCAAACAAGCACCAAGACATAGCATGCCTGGAGTCTCACCCCCTCCAGTGGCTTTAGTGGGGAAGAGACCATTGGCCCCCTCCTTCTGGAATGTGTCTTCACAAAGCAGGTCTGGGAAGAAATGCAGTGGTTTTTGTTATGGTTCATCCCAAGCAGTTCTGTAAGACAAGATTCAGTGCTTTACGGGCTGTTCCCAGGGACGCACACTGAGATAAACATCAACTGTTGCCGGAGGACCACCAACTTGGTGACAGACGCATTTTGGTCTGCCCGAAACTTGCTGGTCTTTCAGTGCAAAGAGCTGTCGACGACCGAGTGTTTCAGACTGGCACATTCCAAAGTCCAGGACTATGTGCTGAGGGATGCACTAAAGCTTGGAGTGGCCGCCACAAAGGTTCAGTGAGCAAAGGCTGCTGTGTAAGGCCTTCCCGCCATAGTATACTCAGGGACTGGAAACCATGTAAAACTCCTCAGACTGTATGCACCAGAAAAGGTTCGACATGAAATGTTAATGTACATTGTAAATATAACCTGTAATGGCAAGTGTAGAAAGGCACGTCATGTACTGTATTGAAAAAAACTGAACTGTTTTGCACTTTATATAATGTCAAATTTGAATTGCCATGTAATGTACTTTTACAAATTTTATGAATAAAGTATATTTTTGGAAAAAAAAGGAAGAGAATAGCAAAAATAAATGTGGGTTCCTTGGAGGCAGAGACAGGAGAAATTATAATAGGGATGAAGGAAATGACAGAGACATTAAATAAATATTTTGTGTCTGTCTTCACAGAAGACAGGAAATAGTGGTGAACCAAGGGTCTAGTGAAAATGTCTTAGATGAGGGGACCAAGTGTAACATATCTAAGTTTGCTGATGATACAAAGCTAGCTGTGAAAGTAAGCAGTGAGGAGGACGTAAAGAGGCTGCAAAGCAATATAGATCAGTTAAGTGATTGGGCAAGAACATAGCAGGTGGAATATAATCTGGTGAAGTGCGAAATTATCCACTTAGGCAGGAAATATGAAAAAGCGGAATATTTCTTGAAAGGTGAGAGACTAATAAATGTTGGAACTAGAAGGATTTGGGTGCCCTTGAAGATAAATCACAAAAACTTAACATGCAGGTACAGTAAGCAATCAGGAAGGCAAATGGTATGTTAGTCTTTATTGTAAGGGAGTGCAATTTAAGAAGAAGGACACCTTGCTGCAATTATATAGGGCTTTGGTGAGACCACACCTGGAGTATTGTGCACAGTTTTGGTCTCCTTATCTAAGAAAGGATATATTTGCCTTAGAGCGGGTGCAACAAAGTTCACTAGATTGATTCCTAGGATGAAAAGGCCATCCTGTGAAGAGAGATTGAGTAAAATGGGTCGACATTCTCTGGAGTTTAGAAGAATGACAGGTGGTGTCATTGAAACATAAAATTCTTAAAGGGTAGTTAATGAGAGGCTGTTTCCCCTGGCTGGAGAGTCTAGAATGAGTAGGTCATAATCTTAGAATAAGGGGCAGGCCATTTAAGACTGAGATGAGGAGGAATTTCTTTACTCAGAGGGTGGTGAATTGTTTGAATTCTCTACACCAGAGGGCTGTGGAAGCTCAATCATTGAACATGTTCAAGACAGAAATTGATAGATTTCTGGATACTAATGACATCACGGGATATGGGGAGAGTGGGGAAAAATGCCATAGAGGTAGATGATCAGCCATGATCTGTTTGAATGGCAGAGTCGGCTTGATGGGCCGAATGGCTTACTCCTGAGATCAGGAGAAATTTCTTCATTCAGATGGCTGTGAATCTTTCGAATTCTCTACTCCAGAGAGCTGTGGATCTGCAATGATAACACTGAGGAAACCTACATCGGTCATGCAGGTAGCAGCCTGCAGCACTGTCTGCCTCCGGAGAATCAATGTAGTCTATGTAATACTACTTGAAGTGGCATTACATGACCAAATCTTTCCCTCATAGATTTTTGGACTCTAACGGGTAAATTGGAGTTGATCTAGAATTCAGCCATGATCTTAGGGCTGAATTTTACAGAGTCCCTCAATGTTGGGGATCGTGGCGGAGAGGCCGGAAAAGGCCTCCGGCAAAGGCCCACCACGGACCTTGGCACCGGGAAGGCCTGGCCCGATATTACCGGTGGCAGCAAGGTCTCGTCATGGCACCCCCCCCCACCCCCGCCGCTCAGCAACAGGAGCCAAATTTAAATATGTTAAATAATTCAAATAAACGAATAAATTACCTTCTCGCTCCTGCCATCTGTCCCAGTGCAATATTGGTGCCGATGGCCAGCAGTCCCATGCCTTCGGATCCCCGTCTGTGGATCCGAGGCAGAACACTGGTGGGAAGGGGGTAGCAGGTAAGTTTTTCAGTGCGGGAGGGGGAGGGGAGTGGGGTCAAACTCGTCTCATTGGTGTAGGAGATGGTGGGAAAGGTTACAATGCAAAGTTTGGGGGGGACGTCAGGTGGGTAGCGGAAGTGTTTTGTGGGGGAGAGGGCAAGTAATGAATTTTATTGTTATTATGGGGGTGGGAGAAGGGCAATTAAAATAGATGTAAATGTTTTCAATAACCTTACCTTTAAATATTTAAATTGAAAGTTAGGGCTCGAAGCCCTTTAAAAATGGCGTCAGCTGCCTTCGAGCAGGCGCTGACGCCATTGCAACAGATGGTCTGCCCACCCCCTCCACATCATCAGGGGGGACTGGGGGGGGTGGGGCTTCTGCAGTGGCCATTTAAGTGAGCCGCCGCATTTAATATGGCGGTGGCTCCGCGATGTAAAGCCTGCGTGGGTGGACCGCCATTGTTTACCTCGAAGTATAAATTTCGGCCCTTATTGAATTACGGAACAAGCTCGAGGGGCTGCACAGCTCGCTTCTGCTTCTATTTCTTATGTTCTTATACTATTACTTTTTGTGTGAAAAAGAGCTTCCTGATTTCACTCCTGAATGATCAAGCTCTAATTTCACGATTGTGTCCCCTTCCGTTGGATTTCCACAACTGATAACTTGCTTCTAACCAAAGCACTGCAAGCAGCAAAAACCCAACTTCAGCAGCTCAGTGCCGTAAAGTAAATGAGGCAGGTCTGCAGCTGCTACCAGTATGGAGAACCAGCTTAAAACATGAATTTACCTTGTGGTCCCTAGGCAGCATCGCTGACACAGTTACACAAACAGCTGACAACCACACCGACTGACTGTCCTTGTTGCAATTGGCCTCTACCTATCTATATAAGCCAACAATGCTACTCTCTGGTTTTCGCATCACTGATCTTTATAGAACTTTGTTAATCATGGCCAAATAATGAGAACAATAATCACAACTTTTTGCACTGGGATCCAAAGCAATCTGAATCATTACTACCTAAAGTGGCAACATAAGATGTGGTTAACACAGGTGTAATATGAGCAAAATAAATCAGCATGATATAACTGAGCACAGTTTATGGTCTGGTGGTAGCTAAGGTGTGTCAAAACAGAGATGCCCGAGGACACTCCTACATTTGTCCTCAGGCCTCATCATCATAATTGTGGTGAGTTCAGGGTTGCACCTTGATGCAGCTCACTGGTCTGGGCCCTTCAAAGTTTCTCCAGCTTTCACACTGGCCATAGTGCATGGGTAAGTCCCAAGGGAGGGTGAGGTCACTGGGAAGGGGTCAAGCGTGGGCCACTCCTGGCCACAGTATTAATGTGGAGGCAGCAAGAACAACTCATGGTGGCTTTTTCCACAACCTCCAGCATCCCATTTAAGGATTGTCTGTTCGGCTGTTGTAGAGTAGGCTCTGACTATTTTTCACCAATTTCGGAAACTGGTTTGAAAATGGGTCCGGGATCCCCTTTTCAATATATAAATTCAGCCTGCACTCATTTTAAGCAGGTGCCTTGGCCACCTAAAAAAAAAGCCCTGCCTAAGTTGCCTGGGCACATGCAAAATTTGGACATGGGCCTTCCCATCAATGTTCCCTCTAAGTTCCCTCTAAGCCAGAAGTGCCGAGTTTATGATCCATCTCAGCCTCCTCCTGAAGTCCCCAGCATCACAGATCCCCAGCATCACAGATGCCAGATTTCAGCCAATTTGATTCACTCCGCGTGATATCAAGAAACGACTGAAGGCACTGGATACTGCAAAGGCTATGGGCCCTGACAATATTTCGGCAATAGTACTGATGACTTGTGCTCCAGAACTAGCCGCGCGCCTAGCCAAGCTGTTCCAGTACAGCTACAACACTGGCATCTACCCTGCAATGTGAAAAATTGCCCAGGTATGTCCTGTACACAAAAAGCAGGACAAGTCCAACTCAGCAAATTACTGCCCCATCAGCCTACTCCCAATCATCAGTAAAGATGGAAGGTGTAATCAACAGTGCCATCAAGCAGCACTTGCTTAGCAATAACTTGCTCAGTGACTCTCAGTTTGGGTTCTGCCAGGGTCACTCAGCTCCTGACCTCATTACAGCCTTGGTTCAAACATGGATAAAAAAGAGCTGAACTCAAGAGGTGAAGTGAGAGTGGCTGCCCTTGACATCAAGGCAGCATTTGACCAAGTATGGCATCAAGGAGCCCTAGCAAAACTTAGGTCCATGGAAATCAGGGGGAAAACTCTCCGCTGGTTGGAGTCATACCTCGCGCAAAGGAAGATGATTGTGGTTGTTGGAGATCAATCATCTGAGCTCCAGGACATCACTGCAGGAGTTCCTCAGGGTAGTGTCCTAGGCCCAACCATCTTCAGCTGCTTCATCAATGACCTTCCTTCAATCATAAGGTCAGAAGTGGGGATGTTCGCTGATGATTGCACAATGTTCAGCACCATTCGTGACTCCTCAGATACTGAAGTAGTCCATGTAGAAATGCAGCAAGACCTGGACAATATCCAGGCTTGGGCTGATAAGTGGCAAGTAACATTCGCGCCACACAAGTGCCAGGGAATGGCCATCTCCAACAAGAGAGAATCTAACCATCTCCCCTTGACATTCAATGGCATTACCATCATTGAATCCCCCACTATCAACATCCTAGGGGCTACCGTTGACCAGAAACTGAACTGGAGTAGCCATATAAATACCGTGGCTCAAAGAGCAGGTCAGAGGCTAGGAATCGTGTGGCAAGTAACTCACCTCCTTACTCCCCAAAGCCTGTCCACCATCTACAAGGCACAAGTCAGGCGTGTGATGGAATACTCTCCACTTGCCTGGATGAGTGCAGCTCCAACAACACTCAAGAAGCTCGACACCATCCACGACAAAGCAGCCTGCTTGATTGGCACCACATCAACAAATGTTCACTCCCTCCACCGCAGACGCACAGTGGCAGCAGTGTGTAGCATCTACAAGATGCACTGCAGCAATGCACCAAGGCTCCTTAGACAGCACCTTCCAAACCTGCGACCTCTACCAACTAAAAGGACAAGGGCAGCAAATGCATGGGAACACCACCATCTGCATGTTCCCCTCCAAGTCACACACCATCTTGACTTGGAACTATATCGCCGTTCCTTCACTCTCACTGGGTCAAAATCCGGGAACTCCCTTCCTAACAGCACTGTGGATGTACCTACCCAACATGGACTGCAGCGGTTCAAGGCAGCGGCTTACCACCACCTTCTCAAGGGCAATTAGGGATGGCCTGGCCAGCGACGCCCACATTCCATGAATGAATTAAAAAAAAGTTGCATGGATGAGTGGTCATGCAGCAATCAGGAATGTGCCACGCAGGGGACAAACAAGAGGCACATAAGCAGCAGTCCCTTTAAGATACGTGCATGCGCAGCTGTGCAGCAATCTTAAAGGGATCACACTGTGCAACAAATGGGCCGCACACATCGAAGGGAAATTAGAGGAAACATTGCTTCCTACTGCTGAATTTCTAATCACTACATCCATTTTGCAATTGTAAAATGAGTGCAAGAATGCTGAATTTAGACCGCTGTGTGTTTCCTTTAAGCAGAGAAGGTGTTAAAAAAAATTCATCAGCGTTTGATGTAACCTCATTAAATTGAGATTCAAAAGGATCTAACAGATGTATTGTTTTAAAAGCTATCTAATTTTCAAAAATGCATATCTCTTCACACATTTCAACATAATTTAAATGGAGAAGCCAGAAAAAATCCTTCTGATGTGCTCCTTTGATTTTCAATATTGTCTGAATAAAATAAGGTAGGATATAATAGACCCATCAATTAATTTGAACACTTGCTGACCCATGAATACATGGTAGAGATGCAAATATTGCAATGTGAAGATACCAAAAGCAATGTGTTATGTGTTAGTGTGGCTCAAGCTTTCCACCTGTATTTATAGCTGCAATTATATCTCAATGAGGTTTGTCTACAGCTTTGGCTGCACGCTAATTTTCTTCCTCACTGAATTCAAGGAATGATTTGGACTGTTTATGAACCAGACATATTGACCTCATTTACAACTAGCAGTTTAAATCCATAATTTTTCCACCCACAATCCTCTTTGACATTCCTGTGGTGTGGTAAGCTCAGTGAAACTGAACTAAAAGTCTCACACTTCATTGAACACCATTATGCGGCTTTATGCTTATAAGCCTGTTTCCCTCGGCTGCCTTTCAGCTTTCCTGGAAATCAGTTTGGCCACAGGCTGGTGGTGATTAATTGGAAGAATCCAATAAA
Organism: Heterodontus francisci; assembly: GCF_036365525.1. NCBI lineage: Eukaryota > Metazoa > Chordata > Chondrichthyes > Heterodontiformes > Heterodontidae > Heterodontus > Heterodontus francisci. The sequence goes on from NC_090374.1 coordinate 113,108,953, forward strand.
TCAGCCTGTCAACCAGCAGGCTCTCCTCACTCCATCTACAAATCGACATTTGGATTTCACTTTCTCTGGGGCCGTCAGACACCTCTCCTTGCACAAGGTGAACTTGAAGCTATTGTGAGCATTAGTGGGTCTTCCAAGCAGTCCTATGGCATACTCTCTCTGTATCCTCATGATTTGTGCACTCAGATACGACACTTATGTTAAATAGATATTGTCCACCTCACTAAATCTTTCACTTACTGTATCTTTGTCAATTTACAGCAGCTGCATGCATAACTAAACGGATTTGTCTTTCAGAATTACTTATTTGCTGCCTAACTAATAAATAATATACAATTTAGATAATGCTTCATTGCTGGGTTATACTAAGAATGTAGTGCAAAGAAGTGAAGTTATTTCATTCCAAGTCTGTGGCAGATGAATTTGATTTAGCATGAAAGAGCTGGCAGACTGAAGCAGAAACTGGAGTTTTCAAGAGACCTATGTATATAAGCAGCACCCACATTCAGCATAACCTGTAATTTTAAGTGATTTCATCAAGGCAGTGATTTGCAAACTATGTGGTCCAAATAACATTAAACCTTGAAATGATTGGCAAAGCTGTAATTATAAAAGTGCAAGTGACATTACATTTGCAGTTTGGTTTGGGAAAAACATGCATTTGACATTTGTAGCACATAATTGAAAATGATCAGTTTTGGTCATAATTTATTGAATATTGCTCTAAAACAATGTACATAAGGGATGTGCATTTCAAGAATTTCTGATCAGTTACAGCATGAAGGGATTTAAAAGAATTTTTTTAAAATGCCCTTATATTTCACTCGATAAAAAGCCAGGGAGCAACGATTGTGTAATGAACTGTGCCTTATTGGAATGGTAACTGTGAAGATAATTTTCTCCTTTATGTGCGCAAGGTGCGATAGTGGACTCATATTGCAAATCTCTTACATTGTGCTTGAGGGGGTGTGCACCATTTATCAAGCTGACTGGGCTGTCATATCAGTGGAAAGTGCTTGGAGAGCCTTGACCAGGAGATTGAAGGTTGGTAGCAATTTACTGAAACAGAAACGCAGCGAACAGGAAAGAGATGGGCTCCTAATCTCTCCAATTTTTTTATGCTACCCCAAAGGCTAAAGAATAAAATGAAATGGTAACTGGTGACAACTTTAGGAGGGGGTGGGAAACTCTGATTGCCCAGCGGGGGAAATGTGCAAAATCAATGAGCTGCCACAGTTCGGAGGCTGTTCTGAAATAAATGGCTGATGTTGCAGAGCAGGAATCGGAGGAGAGGTGGGGAAGGGAGGGGCAAAGGATGTTACCCATCTTCAAGCCTTGTCAATTCAGCGATTAGTGCTCTCATTCATCTGTTCAGCCTGCTAGTTCCATGCTATAACGTGCTGGATAAACCTTGATCCAACTGACAATGCTCAAATCAGATTTGATTTGATTGTTCACATGTGAATGCCACATGACACTAGCTGCCTAAATATTTTAGTGAAATGCTTAGATTTTTCTTAAAGGCGTACTTCTTTCACATCAGATTCCACTGTTTTAACACTTGAAAAACTGTTTGGCACAGATATATGTTTCACTGCACTTGCTGATTTTTCGATTCATTTTACTCTTATTAACAGATCTGTAACTTTACAGCAACTACCATTCACAATCCAAATAATGACAATAGGAAATGTGTCAGGTTTGATTTCCAAGCTGTGATGAATTAGCTGCCCTAAGCAGGCCAGTGGTAGGAGCAGTGCAATTGCTCTCAATGCTCTTGGCCTGGAAAGGGGAACATTCAGTCGTGATCACATCCATTGTGCCTGTATCAGACATGCAATCATCTGAACAACCGATGAGGATCGAATTGGATTCAACTGTGATGCTCTCCACTGTTGAATAGCCTGCTATCACATGCTGCACAGATTTAACATGAAAAATGATCTTGTGAGTGAGGGATGAGGTACAGCCTGAGACTGGTGATCTGGACTGTACCCTAAGAGAAGAGGTGAAGAAAGTGAGATAAAAAAACATTCTAAAGAATGACAAAAATATAGTTATCAGGTGATTAAAGGTACTCCCACAATCATTCTGTATTCCAGCCCTACCCTGGAAAACTACTCTGGCTGCAAGGAAGAAATTTAAGAAAAATTATATTTACAGAAATTCCAACCTACTTTCTTTCCTTGGCAGATGCAAACCCGGCACAGCCACAACTGTAATTTGTTTTCATGCCACCAAGGAAAAAATACATTCACAAGGGCGGCACAGTGGCGCAGTGGTTAGCACCGCAGCCTCACAGCTCCAGGGACCCGGGTTCGATTCTGGGTACTGCCTGTGCGGAGTTTGCAAGTTCTCCCTGTGTCTGCGTGGGTTTCCTCCGGGTGCTCCGGTTTCCTCCCACATGCCAAAGACTTGCAGGTTGATAGGTTAATTGGCCATTATAAATTGCCCCTAGTATAGGTAGGTGGTAGGGAAATATATAGGGACAGGTGGGGATGTGGTAGGAATATGGGATTAGTGTAGGATTAGTATAAATGGGTGGTTGATGGTCGGCACAGACTCGGTGGGCCGAAGGGCCTGTTTCAGTGCTGTATCTCTAAACTAAACTAAACTAAAATATTAATTCAAATACTAAAATAATGCTTTCTTGGGATTCCAATAGTAAGCAAAAAAAACTTTCTCCCCGCTAAGTTTAATTCCTGTAAGTTGTTGGAGAAACAACAGCATTACCTCAGTGTAAATAATACTTTAAAAATTTATTTATCTTCGTAACAGCAGCACCATCCCCCCCAACTTGCCCATGAGGTCTCTTGCCCCAGGTGATGTCCATGACCTGGAAGGCATTTATACGTCTTTTTTCATGCATCTTCAACAATGTCATGTTCTGCCCTCAAAGATAAAGACTGACAATTTGTGCATTGATTTTGAGACACAATCTCATCTCTGCAGGGGATTTTACTGAAAATGTCATTTAAAGGACAGAAGAACAGTTCAAAGCAGTAAGAGAAAACCTTTAATTCATAATAGAGTTCAGAGAGATTTAACTGAGGCTAGAATTAGCAAAAGTTTGCAAATAAACACCCACTATTTTCATTTACCTAAGGACGGTGCAGTCATAAGTATTGCTACGTGAAGTGTAACAGGCTCAACAGGAATGGTAGATATTGCTACCATAAACCAGATACTCCAAAAGAACACTATTTAATAAAGTAGCAGCACGCTTCAATTCTTCAGGATCTAGGCTAGGCCATCAGTGCATAAATTTGGGAATTAGGGGAAGTTTAAAAGTTAACAGTTTCTTTGTCACCAACCCTGCACCCCCATTTTGACAACATTGTTCTTATTCTGCTAAGGAGATCTGCATTTTACAGTAATCTGCACCTGAGATGGGAGAGCGATAACGTGCTCTCTGGTTACTACCAGTGCCATTCTGTAACAGGAGACAGCGTGATTCATTGTGGGGAATTTTAACCCCCCCAAACTGGTTGGAAGTTAAAACGTTAAAAATTTCAAATCTGAACACAAGCCACCTTGAACCCGCCCACTTCCTGTTTTGACAGGGGAGCAGACAACCAATGCACTGTCAGGAGGCGGGTCAGTTGATCCATGCCTCCATTTTGATAAGATTTCTATATTTAACTACAGATAACCAGGTTTCTTCCAGGCCTAACAAGCTACCCTTTAAATCACCCCCTACCCCCAACAACCCACAATTGCTGACCCATCCTCAATCGTCCCCCCACGATCTCTCTGTTTCCCTCCACCCCTTGCAATCTTTGCCCCCACCACCATCACGCTTACCTGCTCTAAGGCTGTGGTCTTGTGCTTCGAGATTTCCTGTACAACAGGCAGACAGCTTGTTAATCAGGCTGGCTGTCAGCAGGAAACTGGAGAAACAAATTAAAACATGTCCTTGAGTTAGAACTTCGTGCCATTCAAGGAAACACGTACTTCCAGGTTTCCCAACCATAACTCCCTTGCCCCCCCCTCTCAACACCTCGCAGTTACTATTGAAACCACTCTCTTAATTTCTCTTTGTTCTGAGAAAGTACTTTAGCTCCACTTGACACCTTCCCACCCCCCCCCCCCCCCCCCCCCGTTAACTTATCTGCGATTGGAGATTCACTGTGATGGGAAATTCTGGGTATAAACCCAAATCCTACCATTGCATGATGCAGCTAATTGATACACCCTTCACTATGTTCACTGCGGACTGAAACTGCCAAAACTCATTTTCATCATGACCTGTAACTGATGAATGCTGACATTTACATATCATCCTTTGGCTGGCTTTGAACTTGGGTCTGCAGAACTTAAGGACATTTGATGACATGTTTCTTTTAAAGCCAGATAATTGTAACAGCATTTGCTTTCCTTTACTTTTGTGGTCTATGATTGTACTAATAATCACCCTTGCTTTTACTTCATGTCTGACATTTAAACAAAGGGAGTGAGAGACATCACAGAAAATGGCACAGGTAATGCTATACTCTCTCAGAAAGAAAGGCTTATGCTTGTTCACATTTTTCAGTCCATTTTACAATGCTACACAAAAATTGGGAATATTCCCTTGCTCGGCATATGTTCCTGCTTTTCAAAATCAGAAAACATCATCAATTATTTAGTAATCAGTATTGTGATTGTATGGTTTTAATTCCAAAATAAAGTTTAAGTTGAAATAGCCCTTCCATGCCCCATTGTACAGGAATCTTAGTGCGATGATATGATATAATACATTTCAACTTGTAGAAGGCTAAACTGAGAGATCTGTGTTTTAAAAGGCAATGCCATTCCTGTTTGTCATAAATAACCAGCTTCTTTCATTTTTCAATAAGAAATATGCATCATAGGAATGAGTTGCTGAAAATTCTTAAGAAATTGTATTTCTTGTAACAAGACTCAAAATTAAACAAGATTCGATTACAAAATTCTTGCAAATGTTGGAACATTTATCTCTGTAATACAACTTTATGATCTTCAACAATGAAAACATTCCTGCAGCTCTTCTGTGACAGAAGGATGGATGCACATTTCAACTATTATAAAGGACCTTGAGCACTCAAAGGGTTAATTTAAAATCCAGGCCAAGCTGTTCAATTTTTAATACACCAATGTTGCTTTCCATTCTTCTTGGTTCTGAACTAATAAATCTAAAATCAAATCCTTGATTTTTTTTAATAACTAATATTTCAGTAAATGTGAGCAAAGTTTTCATTGTGACTGTGTTTTATATGTTTAAAGTTGGACACTTACAAAATTGATAATAAACTCAATAACATTTTATGTGCACATACCTTCTAAATTGAAGAGATTCTATGGTTTTAATGGAAACTTTTATTGTGTAGAGTCCTCTTGGGGGAAAACATTTTGAAATGAAAATAAAAAGAGGTTATCAGACGAGACCAGAAGAATTTTAACGCCATATACTGCAAGTATGTCACAAATGTGCAACACACATAACTCAGCAGTAATACTATCACTAGTATGCCAAGGACTTTTTCTTTTTAAAGAAAAAAGAGCCAATGATTGAAAAGAAAAGAGAAACTGATAAATGGAAAATACAGCATACCTTTCAGTGAATTAGCAAAGGAACGCAACCAAGTTGTTTCAGATGACATAATACTCAGAGAAGGAAAATAGACTGCTCTATAATCATCATTTGAACACTTCATCTTTTTTTTATTTCCAAAATATACTTTATTCATAAAAATCCGTAAAAAAATACATTACAAAACAGTTCCAAACAGCACCAAGACAAAAAATACAAACAGTGCAAAGGAGGTCAGTTTCTTTCAATACAGGAGTGAGTTGCCTCACAACCCTTCCATTTCATTTATCATGCCATATACATTTTACAGCAAACAAAAATTTTCCGGATACAGTTCGAGGAGTCTTCCATGGATCCAGTCCCTCAATTCAGCTTGGTGGGGGGACCTTGCACAGTGGTCTTTCCCCATTGACCCTTTGCTGTGGCTGCCCCAAGCTTTAGTGCATCCCTCAGCACGCTGTCCTGGACCTTGGAATGTGCAGTCTGCAACATTCGGTCGTGGACAGCTCTTTGCGCTGGAAGACCAGCAAGTTTCGGGCAGACCAAAGGGCGTCTTTCACTGAATTGATAGTCCTCCAGCAGCAGTTGATGTTTATCTCAGTGTGCGTCCCTGGGAACAGCCCGTAGAGCACAGACTCCTGTGTTACAGAGCTGCTTGGGATGAACCTCGACAAAAACCACTGCATCTCTTTCCACACCTGCTTTGCAAAGACACATTCCAGAAGGAGGTGGGCAACTGTCTCTTCCCCACCACAGCCACCTTGAGGGCATTGTACGGAGTGGGTAAGACTTCGGGCATGCAGGAAGAATCTGACGGGGAGGGGTCTTCTCACCACCAGCCAAGCTACATCTTGGTGCTTGTTTGAAAGTTCTGGTGATATGGCATTCCGCCAAATGACTTTGGCAGTCTGCTCGGGGAACCATCCGACAGGATCCACCATCTCCTTTTCCCGTAGGGCCTTGAGGACATTCCGTGCAGACCACTGCCTGATGGATTGGTGGTCAAAGGTGTTTTTCTGCAGAAACTTTTCCACGAAGGATAGGTGGTATGGCACAGTCCAACTGGATGGAACGTTTTGCAGCAATGTGACCAGGCCGATCCTTCGCAACACCAGGGACAGATAGAAACTCAGCACGTAGTGACACTTGGAGTTTGCGTACTGGGGGTCTACATACAACTTGATGCAGCCAAACACGAAGGTAGTCATCAGGATGAGGGCGACGTTGGGTACATTTTTCCCGCCCTTATCCAGAGGTTTGAACATCGTGTCGCTCCGGACCCGGTCCATTTTGGATCCCCAGATGAAGCGGAAAATGGCTCGGGTGGCCGCCACAGCGCAGGAGTGGGGTATGGGCCAGACCTGCACCACGTACAGCAACAACATGAGCGCCTCACACCTGATGATCAGGTTCTTACCCATAATAGAGAGAGATCGCTGCTCCCACATGCTCATCTTATGTTGTACCCTGGCTACGCGCTCCTTCCAGGTTTTGGTGTACGTCCCAGCTCTTCCGAACCATATCCTCAGCACCTTCAGGTCGTCTGATCTATGGTGAAGGGGACAAAGGATCGGTCAGCCCAGTTCCCAAAGAACATGGCCTCGCTTTCACTTCATCTGGATTAGTGCCTTAAATTCATGTATGATGCACAAGTTTATTATGTTGGTAAGGGGGTTCAGTGTACTATGGTCTATCCCTTTGTCACAAGGCTTTATTGCCATAAGAATACATCCTGAGGCCAATTGGAGACTAATTTCTTTTTGGCAAATCTAATATTCTGGGAAAATTCTTTTGAAACCGGTAGGAAATTATTATTTTTCTTCCACAATTTTCAAGAGGGACATAGAAATTTGCATGTGTGGCAACCGGTGACACCTGAACTGGAAGAGGCAGGTTTCCAAACTTGTATCTATAAGTTTTTGGGATCCTTAAGGGGGAGGGGGAGCACCCCCAAGTCGTGGTCCACATAGGCACCAACGACATAGGTAGGAAGAGAGATGGGGATTTAAGGCAGAAATTCAGGGAGCTAGGGTGGAAGCTTAGAGCGAGAACAACCAGAGTTGTTATCTCTGGGTTGTTGCCTGTGCCACGTGCTAGCGAAGAGAGGAATAGGGAGAGAGAGGAGTTGAACACGTGGCTGCAGGGATGGTGTAGGAGGGAGGGTTTTGGTTTCCTGGATAATTGGGGCTCTTTCTGGGGTAGGTGGGACCTCTACAAACAGGATGGTCTTCACCTGAACCAGAGGGGTACCAATATCCTGGGGGGGAGATTTGTTAGTGCTCTTCGGGGGGGTTTAAACTAAATCAGCAGGGGAATGGGAACCTAAATTGCAGTGCCAGTGTACAGGCTGTTGAGAGTAGTGAGGTAGGGGATAAGGTTACAGGGACGCAAGAGGGCACTGGCAAGCAAGAAATTGGTTTAAAGTGTGTCTACTTCAACGCCAGGAGCATCCGGAATAAGGTGGGTGAGCTTGCAGCATGGGTTGGTACCTGGGATCCTGATGTTGTGGCCATTTCGGAGACATGGGTAGAGCAGGGGCAGGAATGGATGTTGCAGGTTCCGGGATTTAGATGTTTCAGAAAGAACAGAGAAGAGGGTAAAAGAGGGGGGGGTGTGGCATTGTTAATCAAGGAAAGTATTACAGCGGCAGAAAGGACGTTTGAGGACTCGTCTGCTGAGGTAGTCTGGGCCGAGGTTAGAAACAGGAGAGGAGAGGTCACCCTGTTGGGAGTTTTCTATAGACCTCCTAATAGTTCCAGAGATGTAGAGGAAAGGATAGCGAAGATGATTCTCGACAGGAGCGAGAGTAACAGGGTAGTGGTTATGGGGGACTTTAACTTTCCAAATATTGACTGGAAATACTATAGTTCGAGTACTTTAGATGGGTCTGTTTTTGTCCAGTGTGTGCAGGAGGGTTTTCTGACACAGTATGTGGACAGGCCAACCAGGGGCGATGCCACATTGGATTTGGTACTGGGTAATGAACCCGGCCAGGTGTTTGATTTAGATGTAGGTGAGCACTTTGGCGATAGTGATCACAATTCGGTTAGGTTTACCTTAGCGATGGGCAGGGACAGGTATATACCGCAGGGCAAGAATTATAGCTGGGGGAAAGGAAATTATGACGCGATTAGGCAAGATTTAGGATGTGTAGGATGGGGAAGGAAACTGCAGGGGATGGGCACAAACGAAATGTGGAGCTTATTCAAGGAGCAGCTAATGCGTGTCCTTGATAAGTATGTACCTGTCAGGCAGGGAGGAAGTTGTCGAGCAAGGGAGCCGTGGTTTACTCAAGAAGTTGAAGCGCTTGTCAAGAGGAAGAGGGCGGCTTATGTTAGGATGAGACGTGAAGGCTCAGTTAGGGCGCTTGAGAGTTACAAGCTAGCCAGGAAGGATCTAAAGGGAGGGCTAAGAAGAGCAAGGAGAGGACACGAGAAGTCATTGGCGGATAGGATCAAAGAAAACCCTAAGGCTTTCTATAGGTATATCAGGAATAAACGAATGATAAGAGTTAGAACAGGGCCAATCAAGGATAGTAGTGGGAAGTTGTGTGCGGACTCAGAGGAGATAGGGGAAGCGTTAAATGAATATTTTTCGTCAGTATTTACAGTAGAGAAAGAAAATGTTGCCGAGGAGATTACTGAGATACAGCCTACTAGGCTAGATGGGATTGAGATTCACAAGGAGGAGGTGTTAGCAATTTTGGAAAGAGTGAAAATAGATAAGTCCCCTGGGCCAGATGGGATTTATCCTAGGATTCTCTGGGAAGCCAGGGAGGAGATTGCAGAGCCGTTGTTGTTGATCTTTAAGTCGTCATTGTCGACAGGAGTAGTGCCGGAGGACTGGAGGATAGCAAATGTTGTCCCCTTGTTCAAGAAGGGGAGTAGAGACAGCCCTGGTAATTATAGACCTGTGAGCCTTACTTCGGTTGTGGGTAAAATGTTGGAAAAGGTTATAAGAGACAGGATTTATAATCATCTTGAAAAGAATAAGTTCATTTGCGATAGTCAGCACGGTTTTGTGAAAGGTAGGTCGTGCCTCACAAACCTTATTGAGTTTTTCGAGAAGGTGACCAAACAGGTGGATGAGGGTAAAGCCGTGGATGTGGTGTATATGGATTTCAGTAAGGCGTTTGATAAGGTTCCCCACGGTAGGCTATTGCAGAAAATACGCAAGTATGGGGTTGAAGGTGATTTAGAGCTTTGGATCAGAAATTGGCTAGCTGAAAGAAGACAGAGGGTGGTGGTTGATGGCAAATGTTCATCCTGGAGTTTAGTTACTAGTGGTGTACCGCAAGGTTCTGTTTTGGGGCCACTGCTGTTTGTCATTTTTATAAACGACCTGGATGAGGGTGTAGAAGGGTGGGTTAGTAAATTTGCGGATGACACGAAGGTCGGTGGAGTTGTGGATAGTGTCGAAGGGTGTTGTAGGGTACAGAGGGACATAGATAGGCTGCAGAGCTGGGCTGAGAGATGGCAAATGGAGTTTAATGCGGAGAAGTGTGAGGTGATTCACTTTGGAAGGAGTAACAGCAATGCAGAGTACTGGGCTAATGGGAAGATTCTTGGTAGTGTAGATGAGCAGAGAGATCTTGGTATCCAGGTACATAAATCCCTGAAAGTTGCTACCCAGGTTAATAGGGCTGTTAAGAAGGCATATGGTGTGTTAGCCTTTATTAGTAGGGGGATCGAGTTTCAGAGCCACGGGGTCATGATGCAGCTGTACAAAACTCTGGTGAGGCCGCACCTGGAGTATTGCGTGCAGTTCTGGTCACCGCATTATAGGAAGGATGTCGAAGCTTTGGAAAGGGTGCAGAGGAGATTTACTAGGATGTTGCCTGGTATGGAAGGAAGGTCTTACGAGGAAAGGCTGAGGGACTTGGGGTTGTTTTCGTTAGAGAGAAGGAGGAGGAGAGGTGACTTAATAGAGACATACAAGATAATCAGAGGGTTAGATAGGGTGGATAGTGAGAGTCTTTTTCCTCGGATGAGGATGGCAAACACGAGGGGACATAGCTTTAAGTTGAGGGGTGAAAGATATAGGACAGATGTCAGAGGTAGTTTCTTTACGCAGAGAGTAGTAGGGGCGTGGAACGCCCTGCCTGCAACAGTAGTAGACTCGCCAACTTTAAGGGCATTTAAGTGGTCATTGGATAGACATATGGATGTAAATGGAATAGTGTAGGTCAGATGATCGGCGCAACATCGAGGGCCGAAGGGCCTGTACTGCGCTGTAATATTCTAATTCTAATTCTAAAGTCAGACAGACTTTGATAGATAGGTAGATTTTACAAATGGCCACACCTGGTTCAGAGGTATGAGCAAAAGGAGCATTTATCAGGAATTAGAGCACAGAGATTTTTCAGTTGATTTCTCCACCAATTAGATTAGATTAGAGATACAGCACTGAAACAGGCCCTTCGGCCCACCGAGTCTGTGCCGAACATCAACCACCCATTTATACTAATCCTACACTAATCCCATATTCCTACCAAACATCCCCACCTGTCCCTATATTTCCCTACCACCTACCTATACTAGTGACAATTTATAATGGCCAATTTACCTATCAACCTGCAAGTCTTTTGGCTTGTGGGAGGAAACCGGAGAAAACCCACGCAGACACAGGGAGAACTTGCAAACTCCACACAGGCAGTACCCGGAATCGAACCCGGGTCCCAGGAGCTGTGAAGCTGCGGTGCTAACCACTGCGCCACTGTGCCGCCCTTGTAGGCCAAACCTATATTTTCAATGTGCACTCGAATCACAATTGGTAAAATTTACTCCATAGTAATTTTTTCACGCTGTCATGTGAGGCCCCCACCTGCCAAGAATAAGGCACACTCATTTTGTCATGAACATTAATTTTAGTCTGTTACTGGAGTGAAGAAAGGACTTATTAAACAGATCAGCCATGGCTGCAAAAGACATTTGCATATTAACAGACAGTGATTGGAAGGACAAAGGACCATTCCCTGACACATTCAACCCACAATTGACCTTGATCACCAGGTATTGTGTGTAAGAGGAGCATTCTAGAGACTGTTAAGGTGATACAATCCAAGACGTGGTCAGACCAGTTGGTCACATGATTAACCTGCTTGACAACCTGGGTTTTTCTGAATTGTACAAACAGTTTGAACTCAGAAAGACTGTTTGCTCCTGGATTGAGAAGATCTCTCCTGTCTGCTCCCACCTCTCTCTCACAAGCCTCTGAAGACACATGAACCCTAAGAAAGAAAAGTCTCCTACAGCGAACAAGGTTTAAGAAGAATACTGGGCCCCAACGAAAAGCAAGATCTACCTACAATCAACGATTCTACAGTGAGCTTGAAGAGCCTTAGCAAAAACTCTTTAGATAGTGCCTCAAATTTTTCTGCTTTATTTCTTCTGATTTGTTCTGTCTCTATCTGCATGTGTACATCGCGTGTGCATGCTAGCATGGACGCGTCATGTATCCGTAAGCGTTAACCAAATTAAAGTTTAAGTTTAATAAATTTAAACCTAAAAAAGCCTGTTTGTGCTGGTTTCTTTGCCTTGTAATTGGAAAGTGGTGAACAAGGATTCATCAAGTGGGAGCGAAAAACAAGGTGTGTTTAAAATTAAACCCTGTTACAGTAAGACTAGATGAAGGCTGAGAGGGACCCCTAGACACCTTTCTCACCTGGTCATAACACACGCAAATAATTTTCTGTTTAGTTTCAATGAGCAGTGACCATTTTCTTAGATGTTACAGGTGTCTTTTACTTTGAAGAGAAAACTAGAGTGGTGTCACGTAGGACCAAATGGATGATGAACTTCATGAACCAGAATCTTATAAATTGTGCAAGTTTACCAGATTATTTTAGATTGTGAATTCTGCAAACATTTACAGTACCGTGTATATTACAACAACAAAAACAACTTGGGCTAAAATTCATACTCCTGCCGCCGAAATCGGCGGTTGGCGAAAACATGGCGGCCTGTTTGTGCAGGTCGCACATCGTGGAGCCGCAGTGATCCTAAGCGCAATGGCTCATTTAAATATCCAGGACAGCCCACTCCCCGCTCTGATCACATGAAGGGGACGGGCAGACCATCCATGGCAATGGCGTCAGCTGCCTGTGAACAGGCGTTGATGCCATTTTTAAAGGGCTTTAAGCCCCACTGCTAAATTTTAATATTTAAAAACAGTGAAGAAAAAAAATTAAATACATTTATTTTGCCTCTCTCCCACCCCTCAATAACCATAAAATTAATTACTTGCCCTCTCCCCACCAAAACACTTAACTTGTCCACCTAACCTTCCCCCCCCCACCCCAAAGTGCATAAACTTTAACCTAAAACACTTCCCACCATCCCCTGCATCAATGATATGATTTTGACCCCATTCCCCTTCCCGCACTGAGAAACTTATTTCCTCCCCCCTCCTCACAAGCCTTCTGCCTTGTTTCCCCAGACGGGGATCCGAAGGCACGGGAGTTCCGGCCAACGGCAGGAAGGTTGCAGTCAGACGGAAGGTGGCAGCATAAATATAATTAATTCATTACTTTCAATTTATTTAAATTTTTTAATGACGGTCCCATCACCGAAGGTGGGGGAAGGGCCGCTACAAGGCCTCACCACTGCCGGCAATATCAGGCCGGGCCCTCTCAGCATCGGGGTGCACAGTGGCCCTCTTCCAAAGGCATTTTCACCCGAGGTAGCTGGGCCCAGTTGGAGTTGCAATGAGGGTGCTGCTATTGGCTCAGTGGTGCTGGATTAGAGAGGGGGAAAAAGTCACTGGCTCCTGTTCAGTGCGCTCCTGCTCGAGAGAGCATATGTGTGGCTGTTGAATAAGATAGGATTGCGCTCAACTCAAGGTCAAATAGCCTGTTTAGACTGACACATGAAGAAAGCCATTTGGAATAGGTACTAGAGGGCGCTCAGTGCCTATAAAACACTTACCCAGCAAGGAGCCAATGCCTTGAAGAGAAAATTGGGAAATTACGAAAAAAATTTGAAAGAATTGTTAACAGTTGATAAAAAAAATTAAGGTATGATGTTATCAGTTTTATCTTCATTGGAGTTTGGATACAGAAAAGAAAATGCAGGAAAATATATAATGAGGAAGGAGCATTATTCATGAAAACCATAATAAGAGCCAATATTTAATAAGGTTACTTCCTTTTCCTGAGCAATAAGGTATAAATCTTAAATTGGGTAATAATGTAGTGCAACTGTATCTATCCAGTGAATTGTTGCATTGACTGCAACAATTTTGTCATTATTTATTCATAATAATATATTATTCATTTTTCAACTGTATGTAATTTCAGTTCTATTCTGCATAGTAATGTTATACTCCACTGTATCAGTCATACGTTTAGATCAGTGATATCATCTATTAACTTCTGGGAAGTTTTCAACATAGCAATGATGTAATCCCTTATGATGGTTAAAAGATGTAGCCATGTAGAGATTTTGCTGTTTTGCTTTCTTATAGCTTCTACTATTTAATTATTTAATAGAAATTTATATAACTGCTTCATTATTAGGATTTAAACTGAAACTGCCTGCTGAGCATACCCCCACTCCCACTTCTATGTAGTGCAGGCCTGGAGAAAAGTCTTAATCAAGATTGGCATGTAATGCATATTCATTTTTATACCTGATTAATAGATGTGTGTTTCAAGCCAACAGTTTTGTCATTTTTGTTCTAATCTGTTCAAATCCCTACTCCCACTTCTCTACCTGACACTGGATGTTGAGATATTTGGATAACCAGTAAAAGGAGCTGAGAAACGATTGGCTCGGTCATATTAGTGCTGTACTTTACACCACACAAACCTTGGCAGCATTAGGACTCTAAACTCATTATTAATGCTTTGACTGTTAAAAGAAAATTTCAACACCATAATATTACTTTTAAACTTATAATTTAATATACAATCTGGGAATGTCATGAATTAGAATTAAGTTCTATCTAGTTTCTCATATTTCTTTTGATAGTCAGAAGTAAAGATGTACAAAAAATGATTTCTACAAAAAGAATATGGCAGCTCTGTTGGAAATTGCAACAGTGTTCAGCATAATTTCAAATCAATCCTTTGCACCTCTGCTTAGGATGCTCCCATTGAGGCATTCCACGCGACAATGTTTGACACTTCTTGTCATTGGCCACTAAGGATTAGAAAGTCAGTTAAAAATGCACCAGAATCAGTGTTAGTTCTTTGCAAAGCTCCTTCCACCTTTACATTTGAGATTGTTTAATTCATCAGAAGAGGTATTTCTGTCAGAATTAACAGCTTGACCTTTTAAACGCTCATGGCTTTTTCATGGTTGTCAATCTGCAAACTTTTTGGGGATAAATTACAGGAATAAATACATGGAATGAAAAGGCAACATTTATAATTAAAAATGTATTTGCTTGTTTCCTTCTTTCTTTCTGAAATACAGCTTTCTTTATGAGATTAGTTTTAGCTGCACTGAACAGTAAATGATTTTCAAAATGAATGATACCATGAAGTAAAATCATTGGCAAAGTTGGTGTAATACCTTTATAAATCCATATAAGTTCAACCAATCAACGCAACTAAATGGCATTGCATTTCAGTGTGTGTAATTAAACAAGGATTAATTCAGTAGGTGAGGTTTGAATTAAATATTTATCCTCGCAGTTCATTCTGAATTACATGGACAAATATAGATGTAAAGTTACAAAAACAACAACGTCCTTTAATGTAATAAAACATCCCAAGGCATTTCACAGGAGCATTATCAATCAAAATTTGACACTGATAAAATGGAGGAAGAAAACAAATGTAATCAATACTTTTTATGATCATTACAGTATAAAAAATAAATTTGCTATTGCTATGCATTACAATATTTTGTTGTGTTGGTGCAATTAGTATTCCATCTCACTGCCCGCAGGATCAATATTTAACATATTGAAAGATCAAAAGTGTTAATTCATGGATATGCACTCATACTTGTTGGTCAGTGGGATTGCATTTACGAACTCAACAACCTGCTTAAGAAGTCCAGAGAAAACGTATGTGCACCGAATAAACAGAATATCTTACTGGCAGAAATATACTTTACACATTCTTTCACTCAGTAATAAACCATCATAACTCACTATTGCCTGCAGCTCTTGCTAGTTATGGGTCTATCACATGCATACAAGAACTGCCATAACTCACTTTTGCCACTGAGATACCACTGATTAATGTTTAAAAGCATTGGTGAAGCATGGATTATCTTAGTCTATTTTGCACAATTCTAAGCTGAATGTTGATTCTACTCCAACAAAGAGGGGGGAAAAATCTGCAGACGACTCCAATACATGGTAAGTTAAAACCCATTAAAGGACCAATCAAAATAATTGCAGGCCAACTATAATATATTTATACATAGGTAAAATATATAAAATACACACATGTATTAACAATAATGAGATTACCAGTTAGATGATAAGAATACTCCAACATACCATTAGTCAAAAACAAGGTTTGCATCTTGGAATGAGGCCTTCTTCTGTCTGAAATCATCCTCAGTATAAACATTCCTCCTCTCTACACGTTTGCACTCGCCAGTCCTTTTTATTTGAGATTTCATTTAAACTACCTTTTAATTGTATGTACTGGTATGACAGAACATGAATGATGCACCAGCGTTAATTAGGGCTCAAGTCACCAGACTGTGCCAGCTGGAAGCTGAGAAACAAGTGTAAGTTATTCTGTCATCAATCAGCTTGAAAATGTTTGAATCACTAATTAGTTTGCAATTTAGACGACAGTTTATCTGATGCACATTGTGTCAAAAACTTTAGATCTTAGGTGAATAAATTGCCAGCAAAAAGCACTTATTCCCCGCTTAAAAACATGAAGGCTCATTTCCATGTTGAAGGGTGGCCCGGCAGTGTTCATTAAACTCCAACTGGGACTATGTAAATCAGGAATCCCTTTAAGCACTTCAGCCTGTGGATGGTATTTAGTAAAAGAAAGCTTGCCTCTCTTTTTATTATTAATAATTCATATCCAATAGATGAGGATGTTTATGCTTAAACAGCTTTGAAAAACATCACAACGGCAAAAAGGCAATCACCCTTTTACATGAAAATTAGTTGTGCGGTGTCTTGCTGTGCAACTGATTTATTCTCCTCAGGTGTCATGTGACTGGAATGTTAAACAGTCCATTATTAGCCCTTGTCCTTTAAAGACATGCAAAGCAGACATTAAATAGCCACTGATCAGACATAATTCTGTACTTAGACCTGAAACTCTCAGGCTGCTAATAGTATATGCATGAGGCTGTTTAGTATTACCAATGTTCATTATCAAAAGGTAAATTAAGGTCATAATTTTAAAAAAAATCAAAGCCTTGTCTAAGAAAGCATTATAATGAATGTTTCCTTTTTAAAAATTAATGACCCGTTTTTTTTCTGATGGTAGGCAGTCTGCCAGTCTGCAGGGTGTCATCATTTTTTTATTCTTTCATACGAGGGGATTAATATTCATAGAGATTAGAAATTGAGCTTGCAGGGATGCTTATTATCCATTTCCATAACATTCATTTGAAGAGAAGATACTTACAACAAAAGAAAAGAAACCAGCACGATAAAAGATTTGTGTTTTAGAAAGAAAAGAAATCAAGATTTAAAATACAAAAATATATTGATTATACATTGTTCTTGTTAAATGGGCTTAAAGTACATGTGATTTTTGGCTTCCAGAGTGAATGGCTTTTGGAAGTATTGTCTTTATAATTTACAGATCTTGACCACAGACCTAGGCCTCCTGTTTTGATAGCAGTTTTTTATGATTTGTTGGCTTTCATTTCACTTCTACAAGTCTACCAGGATTTCTTTTTACTTTTAATACAGATAGTTATTATGTATACTACCTTACTTTGTTCATCCCATTGCCTGTTCCTACCTTCTTGCTCCAGCTTTTGATTTTCATCCAGGTAATTAGAAGATGTGCACTCCAGAGGGGAGGACATTGAAAAGAGGAAGCTACCACATAGTTAGCACCCTGAGGGTTGTGTGAATGCCTGAAACAAAAATGCAAAATCTTGGAAATGCACAGCAAGTCAGTCAGTATCTAGGGAGAGAAAAGACATGATTTGTGTATAAATTAGTCTGGGCCCATTTTCATTGCACGAGCAGTGGCACCTGAATAGAGAGGCTTGAAGCCTTCCCAAAATTGGACCACAGTTTCACCTACTTCTTTGTGATGAGCACCTGTTGCGTCTCCATGAGACAATTGCACTATGAGTAAAATTAATTTTGGGGTATCAGCAGTGACCCTCAGGTAAGTTCCAGGAAAAAGGTTGTAAAGGAAAACAGGGAAGGGGAGAGGGGTGTGGAGTGACTGGTGCGAGTACCATTTAAACCATTTCCCTTGGTTTCTGCAGATGCTCCACCAATGTTTATGATGTGCAAGCAGCGGAAACTTCATGAAATTTCACCTCATGCAGTCAATACGCTAGTCTTGAAAGAAGAAAGAATAGGTCAGGATCAAGAAGGATCCACATCTGGAAAGTTAACAAGCTACCCAGAGGGCTTTTTAAAATTTGTTCCTGGGATGTGAGCATCACTGGCTAGGCCAGCATTTATTGCCCATCCCTAATTGCCATTGTGAAGGTGGTGGTGAGCTGCCTTCTTGAACTGCTGTAGTCCATGTTGGGTAGGTACACCTACAGTGCTGTTAGGAAGGGAGTTCCAGGATTTTGACCCAGCGACAGTGAAGGAATGGCCATATAGATCCAAGTCAGGATGGTGTGTGACTTGGACCGGAACTTGCAGGTGGTGGTGTTCCCATGCATCTGCTGCCCTTGTCCTTAGTGGTGGTAGAGGTTGTGGATTTAGAAGGTGATGTCTAAGGAGCCTTGGTGCGTTGCTGCAGTGCATCTTGTAGATGGTACACACTGCTGCCACTGTGCATCGGTGGTGGGAGAAGTGAATGCTTGTGTATGGGGTGACAATCAAGCAGACTGCTTTGTCCTGGATGGTGCTGAGCTTCGTGAGTGTTGTTGGAGCTGCACCCATCCAGGCAAGTGGAGAGTATTCCATCACACTCCTGACTTGTGCCTTGTAGATGGTGGACAGGCTTTGCGGAGTCAGGAGGTGAGTTACACGTCGCAGGATTCCTAGTCTCTGGTCTGCTCTTGTAGCCACGGTATTTATATGGCTACTCTAGTTTAGTTTCTGGTCAATGGTAGCCCCCAGGATGTTGATAGTGGGGGATTCAGTGATCGTAATGCCACTGAATGTCAAGGGGAGATGGTTAGATTCTCTCTTGTTAGAAATAATCATTGCCTGGCACTTGTGTGGCGCGAATGTTACTTGCCAGTTATCAGCCCATGCCTGGATATTGTCCAGGTCTTGCTGCATTTCTATATGGTCTTGTTCAGTATCTGAGGAGTTGTGAATGGTGCTGAACATTGTACAATCATCAGTGAACATCTCCACTTCTGACCTTATGATTGAAGGAAGGTCATTGATGAAGCAGCTGAAGATGGTTGGTCCTCGGACACTACCCTGAGGAACTCATGCAGTGATGTCCTGGAGCTGAGATGATTGACCTCCAACAATCACAACCATCCTCCTTTGCGCTAGATACGACTCCAACCAGTGGAGAGTTTTCCCCCTGATAGCCATTGACTCCAGTTTTGCTCGGGCTCCTTGATGCCATACTAGGTCAAATGCTGTCTTGATGTCACTCTCACCTCACCTGAGGAAGGCCCAAGAGATAAATGACATATTGTTCCTGAAATGTGTATTGAACTCTGTTGAACAGCTTAGAAAAGTCAGTGTGGATATGGAAGGACAGACTTAACATGATAAAGGCCACACATCCTGACATCCATGATCCTCAGCCAACCAGTAACCTATCTGCATTTTGTCTCGCAAGAAAGTAGGGCAGGTTCTGAAGAACCTGGGTACTGATGAAGAGTCATATCCAACTCCAAACATTCGGTGGAATTTTTTGAGTGTATTCCCGACAGCGGGACCGAAAGTTGTTGTAACTTCCACTTCCACCTCAGATCCCATTTCCCACGCAATTTTTATTTAAATTAGCCATATAGTGACGGGAACACATGGGATCATCTGGCAGGGGCGGCCTTTCATTGTTGGAACCCGCCATCACTGCCCAGAGCACCATGATTGCCACAGATATAAAACATTCTGTGCTTGCAGCCTCAAGGATCAACAGCCTTCCTTTCGTTGCAGTATTTTCATACTAACTTAAATTGAAGCTTTTACTTAAATCAAACTGTTTTCGCCTCCCTTATTTTGTAAAACTTGCCACCAACCTCACATCATTTATTTTCCCTACAGCCAAAGTGAATCTCATGGTAGCCAGTAGGCAACGTCCCGCCCCATGGTTCGTGATACCTCCCTGCAGGTTCTCCTCCAGACCATCAGCAAAAGAGAGGAGGCCCTCTTTCCTGCAGATGGAGTCAGAAGAGCCACCTGCCTCACCAAAGCGACTTGGTTGGAGGTAGCAGAGGAGGTTGCGAACCGTGGGGTCACTCATTGAAAATGGGTACAGTGTCGCAAGCGCATCAATGAGTTGCTCTGATCAACGAGGGTAAATGTCCTTGGCGAGGCAGTTCCATTGTTTTCTTCCATGGCTCTGTGTCTTAAAGGCAGAAGGTAGGCAAGGAATGCAATGGAATGTGTGAGCAACCTTGGTGCCATTCACTAAATGATGTTGCGCCAGGATGAAGATTGGCATTGTTTATGTGATTAAATGCATCATGCGAAAGCCAGTGCAGAATGAGTGATGTTGATGCATGTATGCAATGGTTGTGATGCATCATTTGCCATGTCATTAATTCTGCACTGTCTGCTGCAGGATTAAACAAAGCCACAACCAGCGCGAGTATGCTAAGACAGGAGATAGGGGTTCCTGACATAAAGCTGCTGACCACGAGAGAGGCGGGAGGCAGGGTGAGCGGAGATGGAGAGGCAGGATTCACAAGGTGTAAGGATGAAATGTCATCTCTGCTCTTGCAGTCATATATGGAAACTGAAGGAAATTGTGTGAACTCATGTGAATCAGGTGCTTATAGTGCACTCGAGTCACAGAACGCTGCGAGGCCCAAGAGTCCTCCTCTGGGGAGGAAGAAGAAAACAATGCCCCATCACCTGCATCTTCTTCTACCTCTGCCAACACAGATACATCCACACAGTCTACAGGGAGTTTAATATTAGAATCTGGGTCACAAGCTGGTGTCTCGGCAGCTGAGGGAGCATGTACCAGCCGTGTCCCCTGACAATCAAAGGACTGGTGGGGACCAGGCCCCTGCTAAGTCCCACACTCATGATGATCCTTTGTTTGTTGCTATGAGAAGTCTGCTGGATGTGCAGCCAAGCCATGTGGAAAATATGTCAGAGATGTCTGAGGTCATGCATGGCTTTGCACGTGCCATGGAGCAGTCCATGCAAGCCATGATGTCTGCCATGTCCCAGGCATTTGAATGTATGGCTTCCTCAGTCTAAGGTTTGGCGAGCTGTGTGGTGAGCTACATCTGACCTGCACTCCATCGCTGTTGCCATGGGCTGCATGCAGCAGAGTCTAAGCGAGAAGGGGACAAGGAACCTGGACCTCCCTCTAGGTGCTCCTTCCCTTCAGTGAAGCAGGCAAGTGATTGTGCACACAAATGGAGCAGGAGCATGTGCCAGCTGTCCCGGGCCTTCCTCTCAGGACACCCCCAGATTAAGCGGTGTCTTGTCCTCCCCCTGACATTGGCCCCCTTACCTCTAGAAGGTGAGCACATGGGGGATACTCAAGCACCAGTGCTGCACACCCTCAGTAGGATGGAGCCATCAAGGCCCCGTTCCTCCAGAGGACACCCGCCATGATCATCCACAGCAATGGGACAGTGTCCCGGGCAGACTGCTTCAACCTCAGCTGCTAATGTCAGGGTAGCACCTGGATGTAGTGGGAGAAAAAGGAAATTGAAACAGTTTTGATCATGATGGTGGCATGGGTGCTGTACAAATTGCCACAATTGAAAAGATTTATGAAAACAATTTTAGTTCATGCAAAATTTGGTAATGTGTTGCTTGGTTACAGATGGATACAAAGAAGTTTTTTGGAGGCCTATGGCAGGAAAGCAATGATGCTTGAAAAGCATCTCAGGAGATGTCCAATGTCCATATCTCATTGGATTTTGAGCCTTCACTCTTCAATGATGGCTGTTTTCCTATTGATAATTAATAACTTCTTCCACTACTGTCACACCCTACTTTTGTTTTCTATGGTCATAACTTAACGCTGCTTGCAGTGGTGAGTAGTCACATTCATCATAGTCCATGAATGATTTCAAATACCAATCACATGAAATGCAGCAACGTTTCGTTAAGTTTGCAGCAACAAATAAGACCTCATACAAAAGTAAATTTTTGTGAGGAATTGTTACGTTTCTCCTCCCAACGTTCCTGGCTGATGTGGCTTATTGTTGGCTGAAATGTGCATAAATGAGGTTCTCTATGATGTCCTTTGCACGTCTCTCCATGGCCCTCATATCGATGATGGTGTCATGGTCATTGTTGTCCTCCTCCTCCTTACCCTCTTCATAATCATCCTCATCTGAGGAGGCCTACGGTTCCCCCGTTCCTCCGCCTACAGAATGTTGCCATGAAGAGAGGTTGAGTAGATTAGGATTATTTTCATTAGAAAGACGGAGGTTGAGGGGGGACCTGATTGAGGTGTACAAAATCATGAGAGGTATAGACAGGGTGGACAGCAAGAGGCTTTTTCCCAGAGTGGGGGTTTCAATTACTAGAGGACACGAGTTCAAAGTGAAAGGGGAAATGTTTAGGGGGGATATGCGTGGAAAGTTCTTTACGCAGAGGGTGGTGGGCACCTGGAACGCGTTGCCAGCGGAGGTGGTAGACGCGGGCACGATGGAGTCTTTTAAGATGTATCTAGACAGATACATGAATGGGCAGGAAGAAAAGAGATACAGAACCTTAGAAAATAGGCGACATGTTTAGAGAGAGGATCTGGATCGGCGCAGGCTTGGAGGGCCGAAGGGCCTGTTCCTGTGCTGTAATTATCTTTGTTCTTTGTTCTATGTCTAATTGCAAGGTTGTGCAAGGCACAACAGACAACGACTATTCATGACACCCTCTGTGGCGCATACTGAAGAGGCTCTCCAGACCAGTCAAGGCAACGGAATCACATTTTCAGCGTGCCAATGGTGTGTTCAATGATGGCTCTGGTGAATGCATGAGCAGCACTGTACCTCTCTTCAGCAGCGCTTTGGGGATGACCCAACCATGTACAAAGGGGGTAACCCTTGTCACCCAGGATCCATCCGTCCACTTCGGCTGGTTCCTCGGAAACTGCTGGCAGCTGGGAGTTCCTCAAAATGTAGGAGTCATGACAGCCCTCTGGGAAATGTGCGTAAACGTGCATAATTCCTCTCCTATGGTTGCAAACCGGTTGTTTAAAGAATGGAAGCCTTTGCTATTGACAAAGACAGCAGGCTGGTCCCAGGGAGCTCTAATGGCCGCATGAGTACAGTTGATCACCCCTCGCACTCTAGGGAACCCAGCGATGGCGCCAAAGACCACAGATCTCGCTGCCTGACTGTCCTCATCTACAGGTAAGTAGATGAAATCATTGGCACATCAAAAAAGGGCATCGGTCACCTCTTTGATGCACCTGTGGGTCGCAGACTGCGAGATGCCACATATGGCGCCCGCGGATTCCTGGAAGGAGCCGCTGGAGAAAAAATTGAGTGCAGCAGTCACCTTGATGGCAACTGGCATGGGATTCCCACCGACCACAAGCGGCTGCAGGTCATGCTGCAGGATCCTACAAATTTCTGTGACCATTTCACATGACATTCTTCGGCATCTCTGACATTTGAAGGTAATTTTCCTTGTCCTGAGGATGGAATGATTTTATTTACTTACCTGTAGACAAGCCAGTGCCCGTCTTCGATAAGGCCATTCCTCGATGTTATCATTTGGAGCATCTTTACCTTCCTGTTCTGTCTGTTGCTGGTGTTCAGGCATCATGAGTTCAGGGAAAAGAGCCCTCCTTAGTCTTCCTCTTTGTTCTTCTTCCTGTGGTACTAGACAAATTGGGTGTATGAGACCCATGTCACGATGGCTTTTCTGAACAATAAATAAGAGCGTGGTGATTCAGCCCTCTGTTGCTAGTGAGCTGAAACATCGAGAGAATAAACAGCTCCCTTCTGCCTTCAAATTGCAGCCATGCAGAAGAGACACCCACTGTCATTTGCCTCCTCCCACTCACCTTGCAATCCTTGAGTGTCCACATGGTTTCCATTATTGTTGGAGAAAATGGTGCACGTAGAATTTTGAACTCAAGAGGTGAGAGTGACTGCCCTTGACATCAAGGCAGCATTCAACCAAGTATGGCATCAAGAAGCCCCAGCAAAACTGGAGTCAATGGGAATCAGGGGGAAACTCTCTGCTGGTTGGAGTCATACCTAGCACAAAAGAAGATGGCTGTGGTTGTTGGAGGTCAATCATCTGAGCTCCAGGACATCACTGCAGGAGTTCCTCAGGGTAGTGTCCTAGGCCCAACCATCTTCAGCTGCTTCATTAATGACCTTCCTTCAATCATAAGGTCAGAAATGGGGATGTTCGCTGATGATTGCACAATGTTCAGCACCATTCGCGGCTCCTCAAATACTGAAGCAGTCCATGTAGAAATGCAGCAAGACCTGGACAATATCCAGGCATGGGCTGATAAGTGGCAAGTAACATTCGCGCCACACAAGTGCCAGGGAATGGCCATCTCCAACAAGAGAGAATCTAACCATCTCCCCTTGACTTTCAATGGCATTGCCATCGCTGAATCTCCCACGATCAACATCTTAGGAGTTACCATTGACCAGAAACTGAACTGGAATAACCATATAAATACCGTGGCTACAAAAGCAAGTCAGAGGCTAGGAATCCTGCGGCAAGTAACTCATCTCCTGACTCCCCAAAGCCTGTCCACCATCTACAAGGCACAAGTCAGGAGTGTGATGGAATACTCTCCACTTGCCTGGATGGGTGCAGCTCCAACAACACTCACGAAGCTCGACAACATCCAGGACAAAACAGCCCGCTTGATTGGCACACCATCCACAAACATTCACTCCCTACACCACCGCGCACAGTGGCAGCAGTATGTACCATCTACAAGATACACTGCAGTAACGCACCAAGGCTCCTTAGACAGCACATTCCAAACCTGCGACCTCTACCACCTCGAAGGACAAGAGCAGCAGATGCATGGGAACACCATCACCTGCAAGTTCCCGTCCAAGTCACACACCATCCTGACTTGGAACTATATCGTCGTTCCTTCACTGTCGCTGGGTCAAAATCCTGGAACTCCCTTCCTCATAGCACTGTGGGTGTACCTACCTCACATGGACTGCAGCGGTTCAAGAAGGCAGCTCACCACCACCTTCTCAAGGGCCTTTAGGGATGGGCAATAAATGCTGGCCTGGCCAGCGACGCCCACATCCATGAATGAATAAAAAAAAAATTCAGGGCAAGTCTCCCCACCTTACAACATTCTCCTGCAACCTTTCAGCTTGAACCCAGTACCCTTGTCCCAACCGATGTTACCATTGAGCCTCCCCCATTACAATGTAATCATCAATTTATTCATGCCATTCCTCACCCCCGGACTGGTTCCTACTCCTGTTACTATCGACATGCTGACTCTTACCCTTGAACCTCCTTACATGGAACTAACCATTGTTGCCAAGTCCGTTCCGCTCCATATGAAGCTGTCGAATACCCACCCATTAGTCTAGACCTTCCCCCTACAGAATCCATTTCCCCCATTAACCGTGACCAATCCCTCTGCTAGCCTGTACCCTCAATTTGCCCCACAGCTCCCCAACATTGAGAGCACTCATCCCTTCCTTTAGGCCCTTGCCAAATATCTTCACTCTTTTTTTTTCTCCTTCTGATCTAATCCACCAACCACCCCCACAGCCGACAAAATACATCTTCACCATCAACATTAACCATTCAACAACTTGGACGTTTCACTGCACCCTTCCCTGCTCCTGATGCACCCGATCAACCCTACCCTTCCCTCCCCGACTACCCTGCCCTGCTTCTCTATGTAGCCTCCACCCATGCCGTTGCGCCATCCCCTGAGTTAATTCACCCTTGCTGGTGCCGAGCCTGGAGACAAACATCCATCCCAATGCTGGCATTAGTTTAGTAGATGAGTTAAAGAGAAAAGAGCACAGTCCTGAGACTCAACTGCACAAATCCCACTGTTGTGCACCACATTGAAACATTCGTGAACCGGGTGGCACAGGAATATTGCTCGCAGTTCACTTAATTTGGCAGGTAAGACTAAATTGTAACTATGTGTAGGGTAGTGAGTATTCACGTAATTTAAATGAGTGCAAAGCTGCAATCTGCCACTGTGCTGGGGGAACCCTGGAACATCGCTAACCCGCCGTCAATTTAATTCCTGTAAAATATCCCGCCATCCAGAATCCGAAAAACACCTCCCGCCTAATTATATCGCCCCGCATGCCACCAAATCCACAGCGGCATAAAATTCCTCCCATTAACTCTGTTTCTCTCTCCACGGATGTTGCCAGAACTGCTAAGTATTTCCAGCATTTACTGTTCTTATTTCAGATTTCCAGCAACTGCAGAATTTTGCTTTTCAAATAGAATGATAAGTTCCTAGTGATAAAAAGCTGTCACCATGTCATGCCATTTTTGCCATGTTTATTGAAAAAACTTAACGATTGGGATGGCAATGCATATGACACTATACAGAACATCTTAATGACTAACTCCATCAGCGCACCCAGATTAGACCAAGTTAAATGACCCTGGTAAAGATTTGGAAAAAAAAATGAAAGATTAAGCTTAGACATTTTGCAGGATGTGTTGGTAATTTTCCATTTGGTTTTTGTGTTGTCCAAAGACTAGCAATCCAGAGGCCTAGGCTAATATTCTGGGTTCAAATCCCACCATGGCAGCTGGTGGAATTTAAATTCAATTAACTAATAAATTCAATTAATTAATTTAAAAAATCTGGAATTGAAAGCTAGTCTCAGTAATGGTGCCATGAAACTATCATCAGTTGTTGTAAAAACCCATCTGGTTCACTAATGTCCTTTAGGGAAGGAAATCTGTTGTTGTTCCCTGGTCTGGCTTCCAGGTGACTCCAGACCCACAGCACAGTTGACTCTTAACTGCCCTCTGAAATGGCCCAGCAAGCCACTCAGTTGTACCAAATTGCTACAGAAACGTCAACAAGAAATAAAACCGGACAGACCACCAAGCATCAGTTTAGGCACCGGATGCGACAAAAGCACATCCAATCCTACAAAGTCCACCTTACTAACATCTCGGGGGTGGTGTCCTATAGACTAGTCTAACAGCAGCGTGATATAGTCATACTCAAAGAAACATACCTTACAGCCAATGTCCCAGAAAGCACCATCACCGTCCCTGGGTATGTCCTGTCCCACCAGCAGGACAACCCAGCAGAGGTGGCAGCACAGTCGTATGCAATCAGGAGCCCTGGGAGTCCTCAACATTGACTCCGGACCCCATGAAGTTTCATGGCATCAAGCCAAACATGGGCAAAGAAACCTCCTGCTGATTACCACCTTCCAGCCCCCCTTGGCTAATGAATCAGTGTTCCTCTACGTTGAACACCACCTGGAGGAAGCACTGAGGGTGGAAATGGCACAGAATGTACTCTGGGTGGGGGACTTCACCACTACTGACTGAGCTGGCTGAGTCCTGAAGGATTTATCTGCCAGACTGGGCCTTCGGCAGGAGGTGAGAGAACCAACAAGAGGGAACAACATTTCAGACCTTGTCCTCACTAATCTACCTGTCACAGATGCATCTGTCCATAACAGTATCGGGATGAGAGTCCTCGTGAAGGTGAAGTCCCTTCTTCACACTGAGGGTACCCTCCATTGTGTTATGTGGCACTACAGCATGCTAAATGGAATAGATTCAGAACAGATCTGGCAGCTCCAAACTGAGCATCCATGAGGCTCTGTGAGCCATCATCAGCAGCAGAATTGTATTCAACCACATTCTGTAACCTCATGGCTTGGCACAACCCTCACTCTATCATTTCCTTCAAGCCAAGGGATCAACCCTGGTTCAATGAAGAGTGCAGGAGGGGGTGCCAGGAGCAGCACCAAGCATACCTAAAAATGAGGTATTAACCTGGTGGAGCTATAACACAGGACAACTTGCATGCCAAACAGCAGAAGCAGCATGCAATAGACAGAGCTACGTGATCCCACAACCAATGGATCAAATCTAAGCTCTGCAGTCGTTCCACATCCAGTTGTGAATGATGGTGGACAATTAAACAACTAACAGGAGGAGGCTCCACAAATATCCCCATCATCAACGACGGGGGAGCCGAGCACATCAGTGCAAAAGATAAGGCTGAAGCATTTGCGTCCATCTTCAGACAGAAGTGCCGAGTGGATAATCCATCTCAGCCTCCTCCTGAGGTCCCCAGCATCGCAGGTGCCAGACTTCAGCCAATCGGATTCACTCCACGTGATATCAAGAAACAGCTGAAGGCATTGGATACCGTAAAGGCTATGAGCCATGACAACATTCTGGCAATAGTACTGAACACTTGTACTCCAGAACAAAGCTGGAACATTCGCAACCATCTTCATCCTGTCTGTAGTACTGAAGGCTTGTACTCCGGAACTTGCCACACCCCTAACCAAGCTGTTCCAGTACAGCTACAAAACTGGCATCTACTCGAAAATGTCGCAAATTGCCCAGGTATGTCCTATCCACAAAAAGCAGGACAAATCCAATCTGGCCCATTACCGCCCCATCAGCCTCCTCTCGTTCATCAGCAAAGTGATGGAAGTGTCATCAATAATGCTGTCAAGCGGCACTTGCTCAGCAATAACCTGCTCACTGATATTCAGTTTGGGTTCCACCAGGGTCACTCAGCTCCTGACCTCATTACAGCCTTGGTCCAAACATGGACAAAGGAGCTGAACTCAAGAGGGGAGGTAAGAGTGACTATCCTTGACCGAGTGTGGCATCAAGGAGCCCTAGCAAAATTGAAGTCAATGGGAATCAGAAGGAAAGCTCTCCACTGGTTGGAGTCATACCTAACACAAAGGAAGATGTTTTTGGTTGTTGGAGGCCAGTCATCTCAGTCCCAGGACATCGCTGCAGAAGTTCCTCAGGGTAGTGTCCTAGGCCCAACCATCTTCAGCTGTTTCTTCAATAACCTTTCCTCCTCATAAGGTCAGAATTGGGGATGTTTGCTGTTAATTGCACAATGTTCAGTACCATTCGCAACTCCTCAGATACTGAAGCAGCCTGTGTCTATTTGCAGAGAGATCTGGGCAACATTCAGGCTTGGACTGATAAGTGGCAAGTAACAATTGCAGCACAAAACTGCCAGGCAATGACCATCTCCCTTTGACATTCAATGGCATTGCCATCACTGAATCCCCCAATATCAATATTCTGGGATCTACCATTGATCAGAAACAAAGGTTGTACACTCATGGTAGATAGGTTGTGGAGGATACAGCAGGTGAATTGGGACACATGCTCCAGTGAGAACAGGAGGGCACCTCCAAAAACATCCAAGCAGTGGAACCATTGCTTCAGTATCCCAATAGTCTGCTCTATGATGTTTCATGTGGCAGCACGGCTCTCAATGGCCACAAAAATAAAAGATATTCTAATGAAATGTCACAGACCTGAAATGTTAACTCTGCTTCTCTCTCCAGAGCTGCTACCTGACCTGCTGAGAATTTCCAGCACTTATTGCTTTTATTTCTCATTGGACACATGGTGATCACATGGATTGGGTTGCAGAGTGGAGTCAACATCATAGGAAGTATGAACAGCTAGAGGCGAAATGAAGTAGAACTTCAAAGGTAATAATCTCTGGGTTGTTTCCTCAGCCACGAGTAAATTGGTGTAGGGTAAATAAGATGAGAGAGTTAAATGCATGGCTCAAAGATTAGTGTGGGAGAAATGGGTTTCAATTTGTGGGGCACTGGCACCAGTACTGGGCAAAGTGGGAGCTATACCATAGGGATGTTCTTCACCTGAACCATGCTGGGACCGGTGTTCTGGCGAGTCGTATAACTAGGGCAGCAGAGAGGACTTTAAACTAAATAGTGGAGGTGAGGAATCAAGCATGGAAAGATGTGATAATTTGAAGAGAGAGGAGAATGCAAGAGAGTAAGATAGCAATAAGAGTAATGGGTAATAAGAGGCAATAAGAGTGTGGCAGGAAGGGACAGAGAGTACAAACTTAAGAGTGCGTCAGCAGATAAGGATAGAGGTCGTGAACTAACGGGGGCAGCACATAAGTGGTTCAGGTGAAGGGAAATTTAGAAATCCAAAGAGAAACGTCGAGGCATCAGAATAGTATAGCATTGTGGGTAAAGACAAGTAGAATGGGACAGGTAGTTTAACAAAAATCGTACATCAGCAAAAAAGCTCATTGCAGGGAATAGAAGTCAAAAACTGAAATTAAACATTATTTATTTTAATGAATGAAGCATCTGCAATAAGATCGATGAACTAGTAGCACAAATAGAGGTAAATGATTTAGATCTAATTGCCATTACAGAGACATGGTGACCTGGTGATCAAGGTTGGGAAATAAATATTTCAGGGTACAATATTTCGGAAAGACAGACAGAACTGCAAAGGAGGGATAACCCTGATATTAAAGGATGACATCAGGACATTAATGAGAAAAGAAACAAGAAATGCTGGAAATACTCAGCAAGTCTGGCAGCATCTGTGGAGAGAGAAGCAGAGTTAAAGTTTCAGGTCAGTGACCCTTCTTCAGAACTGGCATTTATTAGAAATGTGAAAGGTTATAAGCAAGTAAAGCGGGGGTGGGGCAAGAGATAACAAAGGAGAAGGTGTAGATAGGACAAGGTCACAGAATAGCTGACCAGAAGGTCATGGAGCAAAGGCAAACAATGGTGTGTTGAAAGACAAAGCATTAGTACGGATAGGGTGTTAATGGACTGGAAATTGAACAGCTGCAAGTCCAAACATGAAAAAAAAAGTGGGTAAACAAACTGAACTAACTAAGATGAAATAAAATAAATAAACACAAAAAAAAATTAAAAAGAAAAAAGAAAAAATAACTAAAAATAAAAATAAAATGGAAGGCCCGTCATGCTCTGAAAGTATTGAACTCAATGTTCAGTCCGGCAGGCTGTAGTGTGCCTAATCGATAAATAAGATGCTGTTCCTCAAGCTTGCGTTGATGTTCACTGGAACACTGCAGCAATGCCAGGGCAGAGATGTGAGCATGAGAGCAGGGGGGAGTGTTGAAATGGCAAGCAACCAGAAGCTCGGGGTCATGCTTTCGGACTGAGCGGAGATATTCCGCAAAGCGGTCACCCAGTCTGCGTTTGGTCTCCCCAATGTTAGGAGACCACATTGTGATCAGCGAATACAGTATACTACATTGAAAGAAGTACAAGTAAATCGCTGTTTCACCTGAAAGGAGTGTTTGCGGCCTGGGATAGTGAGGAGAGAGGAGGTAAATGGGCAGGTATTATACCTCCTGCGATTGCAGGGGAAGGTGCCGTGGGAAGGGGGCGAGGTGGTGGAGGTAATGGAGGAGTGGACCAGGGTGTCGCGGAGGGAATGATCCCTTCAGAATGCTGACAGGGGAAGGGAGGGGAAGATGCGTTTGGCAGTGGCAGCATGCTGGAGATGGCAGAAATGACGGAGGATGATCCTTTGGATATGGAGGCTGATGGGGTGGAAAGTGAGGACAAGGGGAACCCTGCCGCAGTTCTGGGAGGTAGGGGAAGGGGTGAGGGTAGAGGTGCAGGAAATGGGCCGGACACGGTTGAGGGTCCTGTCAACCACAGTGGGGGTGGGGGGATCCTCGGTTGAGGAAAAAGGAAGACACATCAGAAGCGCTGTCATGGAAGGTAGCATCATCAGAGCAGATGCGTCGGAGACGGAGAAACTGTGAGAATGGAATGGAGTCCTTACAGGTGGCAGGGTGTGAAGAAGTGTAATCGAGGTAGTTGTGAGAGCCGGTGGGCTTATAATGGATATTAGTAGACAGCCTATCCCTAGAGATGGAGACAGAGAAGTCGAGGAAGGGAAGGGAAGTGTCAGAGATGGACCACGTAAAGGTGAGAGAAGGGTGGAAATTAGAAGCAAAGTTGATAAAGTTTTCCAGTTCGGGGCGGGAGCAGGAAATGGCACCGATACAGTCATCAATGTACCGCAAAAAGAGTTGGGGGAGGGGGCCTGGGTAGGACTGGAACAAGGAATGTTCGGCATATCCCACAAAAAGATAGGCATAACTAGGGCCCATGCGGGCACCCATAGCAACACCTTTTACTTGAAGGAAGTGAGTGGAGTTGAAGTAGAAGTTGTTCAATGTGAGAACAAGTTAAGCCAGGCAGAGGAGGGTGGTGGTAGATGGGGACTGGTTGGGCCTCTGTTCAAGGAAGAAGTGGAGAGCCTTGAAACCATTCTGGTGGGGGATGGAGGTGTAGAGAGATTGGATGTCCATAGTGAAGAGGAAGCAGTTGGGGCCAGGAAACTGGAAATTGTCAAAATGACGTAGGGCGTCAGAAGAGTCACGGATGTAGGTGGGAAGAGACTGGACCAGCAGAGAAAAGATAGCTTCAAGATAAGAAGAAATAAGTTCAGTGGGGCAGGAGCAGGCTGACACAATGGGTCTGCTGGGACAGTCCTGGTTGTGGATTTTGGGAAGGAGGTAGAAGCGAGCTGTCTGGGGTTGCGGGACTATGAGGTTGGAAGCTGTAGAGGGAAGATCTCCAGAAGAGATGAGGTTAGTGACAGTCCTGTGGACAGTAGCTTGATGTTTGGTGGTGAAGTCATGGTCCAGAGGGAGGTAGGAAGAAGTGTCTGAGAATTGGCGCTGAGCCTCTGCAAGGTAGAGGTCGGTACGCCATACAACAACAGCACCACCCTTGTCTGCAGGTTTGATGACCATGTCGGGGTTAGACCTGAGAGAACGGAGTGCCTCAAGTTCAGAGGGGGATAGGTTAGAGTGAGTGAGGGGGGCGGAGAAATTGAGATGACCAATATCTCGCCGACAGTTTTCAATGAAAAGATCAAGAGCGGGTAAGAGGCCGGGGGGTGGGGAGGGGTCCAGGTAGAGGGAGAATTCTGGAGGCGGATGAATGAGTCTACTGATCGAGGGGAGAATTCCTGGTCAAAGAAGTGAGTCTGAAGGCAGAGGCAATGGAAGAAGAGCTCAACGTCATGCCGAGCGCGAAATTCATTGAGGTGGGGGCGTAAGGGGATAAAACTGAGACCTTTGCTGAGTATAGAACATTCAGCGTCAGAGAGGGGAAGGTCAGAGGGTATAGTGAATACACGGCAAGGGGTCTGATCAGAAGGGATGGGGTCAGAGGGAAGTGAAGGGGAAGAAGGATCTGGAGGGGCATTAGTCCCCATCAGCTGCTGGAGTTTGCGTTCCTTGACAGCTGAAAGGAAGAGAAAACGTTTTTAGTTAATGTGTCGGATGAGACGAAGGATGAAATGAAACTGCAGAGTAGAACAGCTTTGAGATAAGGTGAGGCAGTGCTGCTGGAGAGAGAGGTTCAGTGTGTACATGTGGCGGCGCATAGCACTGAGTGTGGATCTCAGGATGCGGCGAGAATAGCAGTCCGAGGAATGTTGTATTTCTCGAAGATACCTGGAATCCTGGGTGGCTTCAAAACATGATGGGTGAAACTGCAATTGGAACCCACGTGGAATAATTCGGAGCCGGTGACAGTCGCTGAGGAAGGAGATGTGGCTGTGAAAACGAGTTTTGGTAGACACTTTATCAAACACCAGGAGGGAAATAGAAAGCAATGAAGGTGAACAAGTTAAAAGAGATAAACGAAAATCCCATCGGAGAGAAGAGCAGAACTTCTTCAAGGTAGGAATTCCTGGAAGAGAAAAGATCTGGCCTCAGAAGATCTTGAAGTAGAATCTGTATGGGAGGAAATTAGGAATACAAGAATCAAAAAAAACACTGCTGGGAGTAGTTTATAGGCCCCCTATCAGTAGTTATACCATTGGACAGAGCATTAAACAAGAAATTACTGGAGCTTGTAACAAAGGCAATGTAATAATTGTGGATGGTCTTTAATCTTCATATAGACTGGGACAATGAAATTGGCAGGTGTTGTTTAGAAGATGATTTTGTAGAATGTTTTTAGGACAGTTTCTTGGAGCAATACCTTGTGGAACTGACTAGGGATAAAGGTATCTTAGGTCTAGTATTGTGTAATGAAGCAGGGTTAATTAGTAATGTCATAGTAAAAGATCCACTGGAAAATGGTGATCATAATACCATTGAATTCAATGTTAAGTTTGAAAGTGACATACTCCAAATCACAAACAAGAATCTTAAACTTAATGAAAGCCAATTACGTAGGTATGAGGGGAGAACTGACTAAGGTACATTGGGTAAATAGACTAAAAGGTATGGCAGTAAATGAACAGTGGGAAACCTTTGAAGAAACAATTCAAAATGTTCAACAAAAATACAATCCACTGAAAAACAAAAACTCAGCAAGAAAGACTCATCCATGGCTCACTCAGGAAGTTAAGGATAGTATTAGATTAAAAGAAAAGGCTTACAATGTTGCAAAAAAGAGGATTGGGAGTGCTTGAGAAACCAACAAAGGGCCACCAAAAAGTTGATACGAAAGGAAAAAATAGAATATGACAGTAAACTACCCAGTAATATATAAACAGATTGTAAAAGCTATTATAGGTATATTAAAAGGAAGAGAGTAGCTAAAGTAACCACTGGTCCCTTCGTAGCAGAGAAAGGAGAAATTAACATGGGGAATGAGGAAATGGCAGAGGCATTGAGCACATATTTTATGTCTGTCTTCACAGTAGAAGACAAAAGTTTCATACCAGAAACAAACAGTAACCTTGGGGCTAAAAAGTGAGGAAATTTAGGAAATTAATATCAACAGAGAAAAAATATTGGAGAAACCTACGGGAATAAAATCCAACAAATCCCCAAGACCTGATGACCTACACCTTAGGGTTCTAAAAGGCATAGCTGCAGAGATAGTGGATGCATTAGCTATGATTTTCAAAACTTCCTTAGATTCGGGAATGGTCCCATCAGATTGAAGTTGGCAAATGATACAACACTTTTCAAAGAAAGGAGGGAAAAGAAAACAGGGAACTACAGGCCAGTTAGTCTAACATCAGTTGATGGGAAAATGCTGGAATGTACTATTACGGAACTTTTAACAATGCACTTAAAAAAGCACCGTATGATTCGAACAAATCAACATGGTTTTACTAAAGGGAAATCTTGTTTGAAATATTTATTAGAGATTTTTCAACATGTAAGTAATAGGGTAGATAAAGAGGAACCAGTAGATGTAGTATACCTAGATTTCCAAAAGGCATTCCATAAGTTGCGACACAAACGTTAATTGACAAGATAAGGGCTCATGGAGTTGGGGTTAGCATGGATAGAAGCTTGGTTAACGGATAGAAAGCAAAGATTAGTGTCAGGAAACCCCCCCCCCCCCCCACCCCCCACCTGCCAAGACTGAGGTGCACATGATTTTGCCACATGAACATTAACACTTAAAAATTGCATGCCCCTGAATGGAAAGACATTTGCATAGTAACCGACAGTGTTGGAACAATGGGGACCCAGTTGTTGCTTCCCCAATACACAGAAGAAGTGGTCAGACCAGTTTTGGTCACATGACTGACTAACTGTTGGAGGTTTTGAATTTGAACTTCCAACAGAGGACGTGAACTGAGAAAGCCATGTGCTCCCGGTTGGAACAGAACTTCCTCTCCAGTCCTGCCTGTCTCCATCTCTTTCCCACGGAACTGATTCTTGTGAAAACACGTGGACCTGAAAGAGAGAAAAGTCTCCAACGTGAACAAGGTTTAAGAAGAACACTGGGACGGATGAACAGCAAGATTGCCTACAATCAAGCGAGCTCGAAGCACAATTAAAAAAAACCCGTTAGAGACTGTCTCAAACCTTCTATTTTATTTTTCTTCTGCCCTTTTCTGACCTATTTGCATGTGTGTATTGCGTGTGCATTCTAGTGTGGGTGCATTGTATATCTGTAGGCGTTAACCATATTAGAGTTTAAGGTTAAGGTTTAATAAATTTCGCTTTTCTCCTTTAAACCGAAGAAAGCCTGTTTATGTTCATTTCTTTGCCTTATAATTGAAAAGCTGTGAACAAGGATTCACAAAAGGGGAGCTCAAAACACAGTGTGTTTAAAATAAACCCTGTTACAATAAGACCAGGTGAAGACAGTAACAGACCCCTAGACACCTTTCTGACCTGGTCGTAACACTGGGCATAAATGGGGCATTTTCAAGTTGGCAGGCAGTGAATAATGGAGTGCCACAAGGATCAGTGCTGTGGCCTCAGCTATTTGCAATCTATATTAATGACTTAGATGAAGAGACAGAGAGTAATGTATCTAAGTTTGTTGATGATACAAAGGTAGGTGGAAAGATAAGCTGTGGGGAGGACACAGAGAGGCTGCAAAGAGGAATAGATAGGTTAAGTGAATAGGCAACAAAATGAAAGACAGAATATAATGTAGGGAAGTGTGAAGTTATTCACTTTGGCCGTAAGAATAGAAAAGCAGAATATGTTTTAAAAGGTGTGAAACTTGTAAGTGTTGATGTTCAAAGAGACTTGGTTACTATGCTTGTACAAGGAATGCAGAAAGTTAGAATACAGATATAGCAAGCATTTAGGAAGGCAAATGGCATGTTGGCCTTTATTGCAAATGGATTGGAATACAAGAATAAAGAAGTCTTGCTACAATTGTACAGTGTTTTGGTGAGACCACATCTGGAGTACTGTGTGCAGTTTTGGTCTCCACATTTAAGAAAGGATATACTTGCATTGGAGGCAGTACAGCGAAGGTTCACTATGTTTGTCCCTGGGATGAGGGGGTTATCCTGTGATGAGAGGCTGAGTAAATTGGGCCTATATTCCCTGGAGTTTAGATGAATGAGAGGTGATCTCTTTGAAACATATAAGATTCTAAAGGTGCTGGATAGGGTTCACACTGAGAGATTATTTCCTCTGGTCGGGGAATCTAAATCACGGGGGCACAGTCTCAGGATAAGCAGCCGATCATTGAGGACTGAGCTGAGGAGAAATTACTTCACTCAAACGGTTGTGAATCTTTGGAATTCTCAACTCCAGAGGGTTGTGCATGCTCCACCTTTGAATTCATTTAAGGCTGGGATAGGCAGATTTTTGGTCTTTCAGGGGGCTGGATTTTGTTCTCCTCCAGGTATTGGGTTCCATGGCCGGGGTTGGGGGGGCATGAAGATGGATCCAGATGAGGCCCGCCATGGACCTCGCGCCAGGAGGGCCTGGCCCAATGCTCCCAGTGGTGGCGAGGCTCCATGCTGTCACCCCCACCACTAGGCGAATGGACCTCAATTAAAATATTCAAATCATTAAAATGAATACAGTTAAATCTTCGACGTGGCGACTGGCACTCGCGTGCCTTCAAATTTCCGTCTGGGGAAACGCGGCGCCACACTGGTGGGGAGGGGGAGGAGGTAAGATTTTCAGCGCGGGCAAGGGAGGATGGGGTCAAATATACGTAATTGGTGTCGGGGATGGTGGGAAGGGTTGACCTTTAAACTTTGTGCAATTGCGGGGGAAAGGTCAGATGTAAAAGATAAGTTTTTTTAGGGGGGAAGGGCAAATTGTTACTGTAATTGTTGTGGGGGTGGGAAAGGGGCATAATAAATGTAATTATTTACTTTTGGAGGGTTACTTCTTTAAAAACTTAAATGTGCCAGCAGAGCTGGCTGCCCTTTAAAAATGGCACCAGCGCCTGCGCATAGGCGAGATCCAGCCCAGCGAATGGCAAGTGGGCGGGAAAGTAGAGTTGAAGTCTAAGATCATCCATGATCATATTAAATGGCAGAGTAGGCTTGATGGACCACATGGTCTACTCCTGCTCCTATTTCTTGTGTTCTTGTGGCCTATTGCTCCTAAGCAGTGCTACCCCATGGCTGGTGGAAGGCTGTTGGCTTTCAGTGGGGGAGGCTGTAGATGGTGTTTCAGGATGATCTCGAGCAGTTCTGGGCCTAGATGGCCCGGCTTCAGACTGCATCTCCTTGGCATGGGCGACAGCAGTCGGGATGGCTGGGTGATAGGCAACAGCAAGGACACTGGCAGAGTGGCAGTGGTGGGATAATGAATGCTGTCATTCTGAGAGGGAACAGCAGGTTGATACCTCATGGAGCCATTGCTGCTCCCTGGGACAGCACCTCAGCAACCACAGTAATCTGCTGGAGCACAGATTGCTGGACTGCTGTGAGACTCTGCAAGCTCCTTTGAGCACTGGCATCTGCAGCCATGACGGCAGCAGTCTGATCCTGCATGACAACAAGCTGAGATTCCATGACCTCAGTCTGAGCTTCCACTGCAGCACTGAGATGTTGGGTGCTGCATTGGAAGCAGAGACATCGACCATCAGACACTGGTGGGTCTGCAAATGTTCTTATGGAATTGGCCACCACATGCATGCTGGAAAGGATGAACTCCAAGCTCTGCTCAAAGCTCTGTGCCAAGTTGGAGCTAAACTGCATGCCACTTTCATTTAAAATAGCAGTCAGCACAAAGTTTGTGTGCTGTCTGCATTGCTACAAATGGGTATGGATTAATCGCACATCATGATCCCTGGACCTGATTATGGGCCTAATCCAATTTTTTCCATTTTTTTGTTTTCTTTGGATATTTGATTTTAGAATTGAATAGTAAGGGCCTGAAATTCTGATGGGCCTGATCCAACAAGGCAATTGGAGTGGAGTGGCACTTCCAAACGCCCAATATGAAGCCAATAGATCTCATTCCAAATCCTGGGCATGAGCGTACGTACATGGTTGGTGTGGTTTGTTTGTGCGTCAAGAGTATTTCAAAGGTATCTGCCTGGGTCTGCTAATAGATGTCTCAGCAGACCACAACTGTTCCAATAGGGGTCCCAAAGGCCCAAACTGGGCAGAAGACAAACTGTTGTCAATATATCTTCAGCTCCAAAGAGCGCCATGAGGCACCTTAATAAAGATAATCAATCGCCTCTAGGTCCTTACCAAGGGCCTCAACAGCTCTGAGCTGGTGAGCATGCCATTGAGACATAAAAGGGCATAATTCCAGATAGCCCAAGAATTCCCTCAAACATGCCCCTTCAATGCAAGGGATAGCAGGCAAAAATGCTCACTTTCTCCTTTCCCACCCTTGGAACTTACCATGCATTTTGCAGATGGTGAAATCGCAGCAGAATTAATTTTTGCTCCAAATATTAGCCATTGCCAAGCTGTCTGCCCACTTTTTGCCCTGGCCTCTGATTGTAATTTCATTCTCTAAATCAGTCAAACTCTTGTATATACTGTAAGAATTTTTATCTGCTTTACTTCCCTTCCCACACTGCTTGCATACACACACATCCAACAGGGGTCACTGCATAGCCATCACCCTTTATGTCTGGGAGGCCAAAGCCAGTTGTAGTGCTCCTATTGGTGCCCAGGCCATAATCTCATATCTTCATGCAGAGCTATCATGGCAATATTATGTAAAACAAGCTGGGAGTTTATGCTTACTGAAGAACCAAAAATCTTTGGCTGAAATCTGTCTTTTCAGCACTCAAAACAATTTAGTGGTAGGAGTTTTGATTTTTACAATTTTACTGCATACTCGTGTGTATGTGTTTATAGAAAGGTGATAGCATAAATTCCTTAAGTGGTTAATACTTACCAAAAATAATTAATTAATTATTGCTGATTATTTAACTATAGTGCCTAATGGTTCTTTTGGTTTACTGGTCTTACTTTTAAAAAGTTTCCTTTAAGCTTACTGACTTTTACATTTGCAATATAGTTGGTTCCCCTGATCAAGGTTGTGTCCTTGGTATGGTAAATTTAAATGCTAGCTCTATATATATAAAATGTAAATTTTTGCCAAACTATGAATTATTTCCAGTCAGCTACATAGGTTAATAAAAATCCAGTGCAAATTTAATCTTCCTTATGAAGGAACTATTTTTTAATATTACAAAGTGCTCATGGTTTTATTGCTCACTTACCAAGCTAAGACCCTGTGACAGATTTACAGTCCTGTGCTCAATTTAATCTTGTTGAGCCCAAGTGTTAGTTTCTAGGATCGCAGAGTTTTTCCAACGTAAAACGGCACAAAAAGCTTTGATTTTCAGGATTCTGTATCATAATTGGATCTGTCAAATTGACACTAGCCCATAATAAAAACAGAAAATGTCAGAAGTACATAACAAGTAGAGCGCTTTCTTCTGAATCAAGTCAGGATTCTGTACCTGAAATAGTATCTCTTTTTTATCTATCATTTCTCTTTGCAAATTCTAAGTTTTACTTTATATTTACATTAGTTTTTGGTGTTATGCCAGCCTTTGTGTTTCTTTTCGTTTTGTCATGACATAAACCGATATTTTGTGAAATATATATGGTTGCTTAAAATTTAGTATTCTTGGAGATCAGATCCATTTGCACTCTGATTATGTAAAGGTACAGTGCTTTTGTAACAATAACAGAAATGCTATATAGGAACAGGAGTAGGCCATTCAACACCTTCAGCCTGTTCTGTCATTCAGTCAGGTCATGGCTGATCAGTATTTCAATTCCATTTATGTACCTTTGATTCATATTCCTTGATAACCTTTCCTAACAAAATCTATTGATCTCGGTCTTGAAAATTTCAATTAACCCACACCTGAAATGAAAACTTACCTGTTCTTTCCACAGATGCAGACTTGCTAAGTTCAGCATTTTCTGTTTTTCTTTCAGATTTCCAGCATCTGCAGTGCTTTTGCTTTTTAGTGATGTACATAAGCCACCTAATGTAGTGAATTTGCTTATTACCACAAAATTAGCATGAACAGTTTATTTATCCTGTTGTACTACCATCTGCTGACAAGTTGCAGGAACAAACAGATTTTGCTCCGTTTTGCTATAATGCCAATGTCACCAGTTGACACTGAATGTTCTGCACACTACATTATTGCATAACTGGATGCAAGAAGGTGCAGTTTGTGGCAATAGTATACCAATGGCATCAGGAACAAGACCACTGTGTGTCTGCTTCAGCTAAAGGATAAGGAAATTCACTGAATTCAAAGCATTATATTAAATAAATACAGTGAATGTGTAATTGGCAGCATAATGAGTGAAACACTATTATTGCAGCAACTTGAAATTCCTCTTGTACAAGTTACAAAACAAAACAAAAGAAAGACTTGCATTTATATGGAAATTTTCACGACCACTGAACGTTTCAGAGTGGTTTACAGCTAATAAGGTACTTTTTGAAGTGTAGTCACTGTTGTAATGCAGCAGCCAGTATGCACACAGCAAACTCCCACAAACAGCAATGTGATATAATGACCAGATAATCTATTTTTGTGATGTTGATTGAGGGATAAATATTGACAGGACACTGGGGATAACTCCCCTGCTTTTTTTCAAAATTAGTGTTATGGGATTTTTTATATCCACCCAAACAAGCGAATGAGGCTTCTCAGTTTAATGTCACATCCAAGATACAGCACCTTTGATAGTGCAGCACTCCCTTAGTACACTAATGGAGCATCAGCCTTCATTCTTATGACCTAGAGTAGGACTTGAACCCATAATCTTGTAATTTGCCAACTGAGGCACTGCTAACACCTTACAATTGCTACTATTTAATGCAATATTAGGTGTTATTGCATAAAGGATTTGTACTAATGGACATTGGAATAGACACGGCAGGACAGATATTTATCTACAGTGATTAGAAGTGGTGAAATATCAAATCAAAATAGAAAATGGGTGGCACAGTGGCGCAGTGGTTAGCACCGCAGCCTCACAGCTCCAGCGACCCGGGTTCAATTCTGGGTGCTGCCTGTG
The DNA here is from genome assembly GCF_036365525.1 of Heterodontus francisci. Classification (NCBI taxonomy): domain Eukaryota; kingdom Metazoa; phylum Chordata; class Chondrichthyes; order Heterodontiformes; family Heterodontidae; genus Heterodontus; species Heterodontus francisci. The sequence continues at coordinate 113,150,429 of NC_090374.1, forward strand.
CGGAGTTTGCAAGTTCTCCCTGTGTCTGTGTGGGTTTTAGCCAGGTGCTCTGGTTTCCTCCCACCACCAAAGACTTGCAGGTTGATAGGTAAATTGACCATTATAAATTGCCCCTAGTATAGGTAGGTGGTAGGGGAATATAGGGACAGGTGGGGATATGGTAGGAATATGGGGATTAGTGTAGGATTAGTATAAATGGGTTGTTGATGGTCAGCACAGACTCAGTGGGCCGAAGGGCCTGTTTCAGTGCTGTATCTCTAGATAGATATCTAGATATAAAATATGAGGATAAAGTTAAAATGTAGATTTAAATTAACCCTTTGAGAACTACAACAAATTTTCAGATCCAATGTGAAGAATTAGCATGCAACAATATTTCTTTGTGCTCTCTGTTTATTGCTCTTTGCCCTTATTGCACTTCTTTCATGGGATGTAGTCACCTAAATATGCCTCGGCTAATAAAGGCAAGAATCCCATATGCCTTCCTAACCACATTATCTACCTGTGCTGCTGCCTTCAGTGATCTATGGACAAGTACACCAAGGTCCCTCTGACCCTCTGTACTTCCTAGGGTAATTTTATTCCGAATTCCAAAATCTAAGTCATTTATATATATACATATATCACAAAAAAGCATTGAATCTTGGGGAACACCACTGTCTACCATCCTCCAGTCTGAGAAACAACCATTTACCATGACACGCTGTTTTCTGTCCTTAAGCCAATTTTTTATCCAAGCTGACACTGACTCTCCTATCTCATGAACCTCATTTTTTTTTACTAGCCTTTTATGTGATACTTTGTCAAACACGTTCTTAAAATCTATGTAGACAACATCATTGCTTTCCCTTCATGAAGAGTTGCTGTTCATCAGTTTATTTCTACTGAGAAATTAACGGGAGAAAAAAGAAAAAGACTTGTATTTATTGAGTGCCTTTCATGACCACCTGACGTCTCAAAGTGCTTTACAGCCAATGGAGTACTTTTTGAAGTTTAGTCACTGTAGTAATGCAGGAAGGGATACCACCAAGTGGGAAGGTTGTTTGAAGTGTAGGAGGCATCACCTTTCTTAGGGGCTGAATGAACGTAAGCAAATATACAAGAGGGAAAACAAACTTGGAGTAAGGGAGTATGAAAAGATGCCAAAGGAGAGGTTAGTTTGGAGGTACATAACTTGGGAATGGTGGGAGAGATAGAGTTAGGGCCAGAGAACATATTGGAACAGTGTAGAACAACCAACAGACACAGTGGTGGTAAAACTTAATGTTGGTCATGAAAGAAACTATCTTTTCTGAGATCAAGAAATCAATTGAAGAAGAAAAGTGAGCCAAAATGGTGAGATTTCTTTTGAGGATAGCAAACAACTTCATAAACATTATGTTGGCTAGGGAATGAGAAAGGATGGCTGCTGAAAGGATAAATGTTTCCTTTGATATTGCAGAAGTAAAATTTGCTCAGGATGCAAAAGTCCAATTAATAAGTTGACCTGGGTCGGTCCTGAGCAGCCAGTCACAATGATACTAAATTTTGTCCAGTCAAACAAAATGCTGCACTTTCCAACAAGACTGAAATGTTATAAAGTTGATAGATACTTCTGTCAGTACTCTGGAAATGTTACTATAAACCTTAGACTAACACAAGGACATTTTAATTTTGCTGTTACTCATATTCATTGGAACAAGAATAATAAATTTCCGTTTTGCCCTTGTACCTTTCTGATATTGCCATGCGCAAAATAGCATCTTTATTTATAGTGATAAATCTCATTTCCATGTTTAAATGAAACTGTCTATTCATAGCCTCATTTAAAATTATTTATTCTTTCCAAAACAAGGAATTAGACCTTTTAATTGCCTGTGCTACAGTAAAATTCATCAATCGCTCCACTTTTCGCATTTGAATTATTGCAATTTTATACACTGCCACTGATGTTATAATATACCTTCATGCAAATAGTTTGCAATGTAATAAGATTTACATTTTGATCTGAATGTTTCAGTCATTGCTCCATTGGGCTTTATTACACTGGTGTAGTTAATCAGTGGTTGTCCATCCTTCAAGCTATGATTCATGTTGTATTTTCTGCATTAATGCACTTGCATTGAAATAATCTGCATGCATTAACTATTTGTGCATAAGGTTTCCTGTAGCAGTAACAATACAAACATTTTCTGCAGCACATTTCTGAGAACTGCACCACATGACTGTTATCATTTTAGTGCTTTCAAGAAATGTATATAAATTTGATCTATCATGACTTGCCCTTTGCAGCCCACTGAAAATCTAACTCAGAAATTATTGTGCGTGGTATTTGCATATGAATGTTTATTGCATTTGTGCAACATTGTTGGTTGGTTATTTTAATGTTAAAATAGCCTTCATTAAAAAATGGACAAAGTAATATAAATATGAATGTGTTCAGTGTACACTAATATGGCTGTCATTTCTATGCTTATATTTTTGCTCTTCCTTGAATATTTGGAACATTGTTCAAAATTCAAGCAAGCAAGTTATTATTTAATAGAAGTAATATTTATGTCGAAGTCCCTCTATAGGAAATTGTAGTATTTGCTAAGTCATTGTAAACCTGTGGTAAGCCCTACGTAAAGGGACTAATGAGAGGGAAAGATACGGCTGGTTAAATCTCATGCCCTTCACTTTTGGAGATCCTAGATTGAAATTGGAATGTAGTCCGTTCTTGTTAATAACTGATAGAGATCACACATGGATCAAATCCTAGCAATTTCATCTTAAGTTACAGTGGATGTTTTTTATTACTGTGTTGCGCAGTATCGAGCACCAAATAAACATGACCAACATAGCCACAAGTCTATGAACTGCAGACTCCAATGGAAAATTGCACTTATAAATGGATGTTTCTGCAAAAGTAGGCATTTTGTTCAAAATAATGCACAATTCAAATTACTTTACTTGATGTGGAAAAATATTTTCAAGAACACAAAATTTCTCTCCGATGACTGATTTCAGCCTGTTTTTCAGCTATGGTCAAACTGATCTAACAAAGAAAGCTAGGAGCAATCCCTTAAATTTGCTGATAAGGTTAATTTGCTATTTTCATTTTTGAGACCTAACACTGACAGAATGGAAGATAGGAATTTTATAGTGCAGCAGGTGGTACTTGTTCAAAATTTATAATTAGTGGTTATGTTACTGGATGAGTAATTCATAAGCCTAAATTAGTTGGAACGTGCACTCAAATCCCACCATAGCTGTTTAAGAATTTGACCTCAGTTTTAAAAAAAATCTGGAAATAACAAGCTGGTATCAGTAAAAGTAAAAGTAAAAGTGGCAATAAATGATTGTGTCTGCTGTGGCTCAGTAAGTAGCATTTTTACCTTTGATTCACTAGGTTGTCAGTTCATGTCACCCTCTAGGACTTAAGCATAAAATTAAAGCTGGTACTCTACTCGAGTACTAAGGGGGTGTTGGAGATTTTATAGTTAAGATGAGATGTTAAAGTGAGACTCTGTCTGCCCTTTTGGATGAATATAAAATATCCCATGGTGCTACTTTGAAGAAGAGCAGGGGAGTTATCCCTGTTCTCCTGGCCAATATTTATCTCTCAATCAATATCACAGAAAGAGATTATCTGGTCATTATTACATTGCTGTTTGTGGAAGCTTGCTGTGTACAACTTGACTGCTACATTACTATACTAGCTTGGCAGGGAAATGGGAATCAGAGAGCATATTCAGAAGGGTGTTATAACCAGGTGAGGAAGGGGTCTCAGGCTCCCCTCTCGCCCCTTTCCTGGTTTGGCCGTAACAGGGTGTAACTCTTAAAACACAGTGTTTTTAGCTTCACCTCAGTGAGTCCCTTGCTCACTGGTCTCTAATTGTAATTGTAAAGGAATCAATCAGACAGGCTTTCTCAGGTTTAAACAAGAAAGATGTAAGTTTTTTAACCTTAAAACTCTAACTCAGTTAAAACTACTAAGAATATGCAACACAACCACGCTAGCATGCATATGCAATAAACGCATACACAAATAGATACAGAGGAAAAGAAAGAATTAAAGGGGGGAAGGTTTGAAGTAGTAGATGGAATTCAGTTACTGTTGTTGGCTTGGATGTAAAGATCTTGATTGGAGTTAAGTCTTGCAGTTCTCATTGGGGTCCAATCCACACTTTCAAATTTAATTCGCTGGTACCAGAAGGCTGCAGTGGTCTTCTGTCTTAAGGCCTACGTTACTTCCGTGGGTCCCCGGAATTTTATGTGAGAGAGAGAGAGAGAGACTTTGCTTCTCTTTGGTCTTCAAAATTGCAGTCTGCCTCAAAACTTTACTGTGATGCACAATTCAATCAATTCCCAGGTTGAACAGCAGGTTAGTCATGTGACCAGTTCTTTGTTTGACACAGCATCGTCTGCAAGGGTTGTTGATTTTTCAAAGCTTACTAGACACACTCAGTGGGGGTGGGGGGTGGGGGGAATGGAGCGCTGGTTCTTACACAGACAATGACTCTCAATGTCTTTTGATCATCACTATTGACAAAACCGATCTGGCTAATTGAATCAGGGAGAACTCCCATTGTCTCTCTAGGCAACTGTCTCTCAGAATGCAAATGTGCAGCCATGTTTTCAGCCATTCAACTCTGTGGTCCTTTCAAACAAATTATGTTCAATGTCCAGTAAACATTCAAATAGTGTTCCATATGATGAAATTAGTATGTTTCCATTTGGCAGATGTGGTTTCTGTTACAAGGGAGAAAAGAAAAGTTGGAAATTGAAGGCAGAAAATGAGTAAGCATGTTTGGAAGGCAATGGAAACAAAGGCTAGAAAATAGACAAGAAGAGAGTTTGGCCATGCTAAATGGTATACACTTCGATTCAAGATGTTTAGGGAATAAAGCAGATGAGCTGTGAACACCGATTGATACCTAAGAGTATGATGTTATAGCTATTACTGAGACATGGCTGAAAGAAGGGCAGGAATGGCAGCTCAACATTCCGGTTTAAAGGGTTTTCTGATGAGATGGGGGGGGGAGATAAAAAAGGAGGGGGGGCTCACAATTTTGATTAAAGAAACAATTATAGCTGTGAGGAGGGACGATATGGTCGAAGGATCATCAAATGAGGCCATATGGGTTGAACTGAAGAACAAAAAAGGGGCAATCACACTACTGGGAGTGTACTTTAGACCCTCAAATAGTCAGAGGGAGGTAGAAGAACAAATATGTAGGCAAATCTCTGAGACGTGCAAAAACAATAGGGCAGTAATAGTGGGGGATTTCAACTACCCTAATATTAACTGGGATACAATTAGTGCGAAATGCACAGAGGGAGCAGAATTCTTAAAATGCATTCAGGGAAATATTTTCAGCCACTATGTAGCAAACCCAACAAAAGAGGGGCAGTTCTGGACTTAGTTTTATGGAATGAAGCTGGACAAGTAGAAAGGGCATCAATTGAGGAGCACTTTGGTAGAACTGATCATAATTCGATTAGATTTAGTGTAGTTGTGGAAAAGGACAAGGATAGACCAGGAATAAAAGTTCTAAATTAGGGAAAAACTAATTTTACCAAGCTGAGATGTGATTTAGCTAAAATGGATTGGAAACAGCTACTTCAAGGTAAATCAATGCCGAATCAGTGGGAAGCATTCAAGGAAGAGATAGTGAGTATGTTCCTCAGAAGAAAAAGGGTGGGATGAACAAATCCAGAGCCTCCTAAATGTCAAGGGGCTTAAAGGAGAGGAGAAAGCAAAAAGGGGAAGCTTATGACAGATATCAAGGGCTCAATACTGCAGAAAACCTAAAGGAATATGACAAGTGTAGGGATGAAATTAAAAAGGAAATTAGGAAAACAAAGAGAGTGCATGAAAAGAATATTTGCAAGTAATATCAAGGAAAAGCTGAAGATGTTTTATAAATACATAAAGAGCAAGAGGATAACTAAGGAAAGAGTAGGAACTATTAGGGGACATAAGGGTAACCTGTGTGTGGAGGCGGAGGACATTGGTATAATTCTTATTGAATACTTTGCATCTGTTTTCACAAAAGATAGGGATGATACAGACATTGCAAACAGGGAGGAGGAGTGTAAAATATTAGATGAAATTAACATAGTGAGAGAGGAAGAATTAAGGGGTTTAACATCTTTGTAAGTGGATGAAATGTATCCTAGGCTGTTAAAGAAAGCAAGAGAAGAAATAACAGAGGCTCTGACCACAATTTTCCAATCCTCTCTGGCTACAGATGTGGTGCCAGAGGACTGGGGACCAGCTAACATTGTAACATTGTTTAAAAGGGAGAAGTAATTACAGGCCAGTCAGCCTAATCTCGATGGTGGGAAAATTATTGGAAAAATGTTTAGGGGCAGGATAAGATACGGATCAATCACAGACAATTGGCATGGATTTGTTAAGGGAAGGTCATATTTGACTAACATGATTGAATTTTTTGAAGAGGTAACAAGGACGGTTGATGAGGGTCATGCATTTGAAGTATTCTGTATGGAATTTAGCAAGGTTTTTGATAAGGTTCCACATGGCAGACTGGTCACAGCAAAGTGACAAGTTGGATCCAAAATTGGCGCAAAGGCAGGAAGCAAAGGGTAATAGTTTGTAGTGTACTGTATTGAACTGGCTGACTGTATTGTGATAGCTGAACATTTGTATACTGCTATACTGCCTCTCTGCTGCCTTCTCTGTTGGGAGGTGTAAATAAAATTTTCAACATGGCTGCTCCCAGTAAAGACCTCATGTAGATTTAGTCTGTGAGTACACAACAGAAACATGGCGACGAGGTAGGATTGAATTTTTTTTATATTCATTTCAGAGATTACAATCTGAAGAACATTGTGACACACTTTTTGAAACTCCCAAAGTTGATTTTGAGGAAGTTTGAGCTATTTGGAAGATTGCACTGGATGTGTATGCAATTCTTGTTCAAGTTTAACTCTGTGACTCAGTACGGTATGTTATTTTAAAAATGTGGTACTGAAGATTTATTTTGGGACAATGGGGGAAATTCAACACTAACAAAGAAGACTGATCTAATTATGAATGAAGGTTACACATTTGGCTGCAAGCTAATAAAATAGGAGATGCGGATAAAGTGAATGTTTTCCTCACCATGATGGAGCCAAATGTTTTTGAGGTGGTGTTTAACCAATGTTGCCAACAAGACCCCAGTACTTTGGACGATTTTGAAATTAATGAGATTCTGGATTCACATTATGGCATGACTAAGAGTGAAATTGCACTCCAAGTTGCATTTCATGGAAGGAAGCAGTTGCTAAGTGAGTCGATTGCAGATTATATTCTCCAATTAAAGAAACACTCTTGTCATTGTGGTTATGGCACGAACTTAGAAGTGAACCTTAGAGACATGTTCATTGGAGATCAAAAGAATGGTAAAATCCAGGCTAAGCTTTTGATTAAGGGCAATAAGCTGACATGGAAGGATTCCTGCAATGAGGCCACAGCCATGGAAATGGCAGGAATAGATTGTTGCAGACTGCAAGGAATTTCTTTTTCCTGTGCCAGCAGGGAAGGTCCACTGTATTTCAGCAGGAACCAGGCCACTGCAGCCAAGTTCACAGATTCAGAGTCAGAAATTTAGATGCCACCATTGCCATGGTCGCCACCAACTATCTAAATGTTCCCATTTCCAGTCAAAGTGCTATGCCAGTCATGCAGGAGTAGAGGAAACAGTAATGCTCCTGGTCACAGTAAAGCTCCAGGTCACAGCAATGCACCAGGTTGAGGCTAAAGTCGACCTAAAGCTAGTTCAGGCTCCTGAAAGTCTTCGAATGTGCATATGATAGATATGGACACAAAGTTGGTGTTATCGAGTAGGAAGATCAAGAGTTGACTCAATCAGAGAGCAAGAAAAACATCATGTGGAAGCTGAATACCAGCACCCACAGTAAAAATGAAAGTCAGAGATTCACAAGTTACTTTTGCAGTTGAGACAGTTGCAGCAGTGTCTGTTTTCTTGGAAGGAGAATACAAGAAGTCTCGAAGTCACATTCCCTTATGAAAAACTGGTGTGGAACTGACTAGTTATTCCAATTACAGTATTTCAGTATTAGGTGAAGTTAGTGTTGATGCATCCTATTACTTGCCATTGGTAGTAGGAGGAGGGAACAACGTCTCCCTGATGGGAAGAAATTGGCTTAAGCAAATACAGCAAAACTGCATGGAGTTATTTATAGTAGGGATCAGTAACAATATGTCTGACATTGAGGAACTGATGTCTGATTTAATTTTAGCCAATGAGTTACCAGTGAATTACTTTACAAACACAAAAGACATGCCAGTGTCTGCCAGAGAAATTTCTGAAGAAACTAACAAAGATGCACTGCTCAGCAAAGTATTCAGTTATGTTATGAATGGCTGGCCTAAAGAGTGTGATGATGAGAAATTGCAGGAGTATTTCAAACATAGAAATGAACTAAGTATAGATCAAGGCTGTCTCCTATGGAGTTTAAGAGTCATTATTCAGCAAAGGTTTACGGAGAGATTTTTAGAGGAACTTGATCAAAAGCACATAGGGATAGTTTCTATGAAAGCAGTAGCAAGAATCTATTTTTTGGTATCCAAAGGCAGATAGAGATATTGAAGAGTTGCTGAAAAGTTGTGAAGTGTGTCTCAAAATGAGAAATGATCCAACTAAGGTTCTTTTCATTCCATGGTCAAACAGAAGGAAACTGTGGGAACGAGTACATGTCAATTTCTTTGAAGTGGAAGAGAAAGAGTATTTTGTTTTGGTCAATAACTATAGCAAGTGGATAAATGTTGAGTCTATGCCAAATACCACAAGTGCCAAAACAATTGAGGTTTTCAGAAGTTTGTTTGCAATTTATGGGTTGGTGTCAGATAATGGTCCACAGTTTATGCCAGAAGAGTTTGAAATATTTCTGAGTAAGAATGGAGTCAAACACACTCTAATACCACCATATCAACCAGCATTGAATGGTGCTACAGAAAGAAGTGTACAAATTGTGAAGAGGTCTTTGCAGAGGTATTTGCTAGATGACAAGCTAAGCAGTAATTTCCATGTTTCTCTTTGCCAAGGCTAGAAAATTTTCTGTTCTCTTACAGAATAACCCACAGTCTACAACAGGTTGCTCACCTTATGAGTTAGTGTCTAAACATGCTCATAGGACAAGGTTTAGTTTGCTTAAGCCTAATGTCAATAGCAAAGTAAGAGAAAAGCAAGACAGTAGCATGAGAAACTTCCTATAATCCAACTTCCTGTAGTCCCAAGAGTAAGTCAGAACAAAAGTGAAAGTCACAAAGAAACTGAAATCCACCAGTAGAGCAAAGTGAGCCAGGGGCTTTGATTAACACTAAGCAATCAATTTTGCAGTCCCAACTGTTATGACCAGGTGAGAAAGGTGTCTAGGGGTCCCTTTTAGCCTTCACCTGATCTTATTGTAACAGGGTTTATGTTTTAAACACACTGTGTTTTGAGTTCCCCCTTGGTGAATCCTTGTTCACCACTTTCCAATTATAAGGCAAAGAAATGAGCACAAACAGGCTTTCTTAGGTTTAAAGAAGAAAAGTGAAATTTATTAAAACTTAAACTTAAACTCTGATTCGGTTAACGCCTACGGATACACGCTGTGCCCCACACTAGCATGCATATGCGATAGGCACATGCAAATAGAGACAGAAAAGAGCAGAAGAAAAAATAAAGCAGAGAGATTTGAGGCAATCTCTGAACAGGGGTTTTTGTTACTGTGCTTCCAACTCGCTGTAGTCCTTGCTTGTAGGTAGATCTTGCTTTTCGTTGGGGTCCAGTATTCTTCTTAAACCTTGTTCAATGTAGAAGACTTTTCTCTCTTGGGGTTCATATGTCTTCAATGGTTTCCAAAGCTGGTGAGAGAGATGACAGCAGACAGGAGAGAGGCGGTGGCAAGCCAGCCATGAAAGGTCTTTTCCAGTCCAGGAGCAAACAGCTTTCTGAGTTCCAACACTGTTTCTCCAATTTAAAACTCCCCTAGTTGGCCAGCAAGTGACCACATGACTGACTAGCTTGGGCAGCACAGTGGCGCAGTGGTTAGCACCGCAGCCTTACAGTTCCAGCGAACCGGGTTCAATTCTGGGTACTGCCTGTGTGGGGTTTGCAAGTTCTCCCTGTGACTGTGTGGGTTTTCGCCGGGTGCTCTGGTTTCCTCCCACAGCCAAAGACTTGCAGGTTGATAGGTAAATTGGCCATTATAAATTGCCCCTAGTATAGGTAGGTGGTAGGAAAATTGAGGGAAGGTGAGGATGTGAGAGGGTAATGGGATTAATGTAGGATTAGTATAAATGGGTGGTTGATGGTCAGCACAGACTTGGTGGGCCAAAGGGCCTGTTTCAGTGCTGTATCTCTAAATAAAATAAATAGTTTGACCAGATCTCCTTTGTGTATTGGGGAGCAGGGACTGGTTTCTTTGTTCCAACACTGTCTGCTAGTATGTAAAAAATGTCTTTCCAGTCAGGGGCTTGGCAACCCCTTGTAATAGGCCTTCCTTTCCTCCCAGCAACAATCTTAAAATTTAATGTCCATGTGGCGAAATATATGTGCCTCATTCTTGGCAGGTGGGGGCCTGCATGACACAACCATTAAGTGGAGTTGGTAGTCAAAGTCAAAGTTCAGGCTCAACATAGTCTGAGATGTTGGGAGAGCAGAGTCAAGCTAATGAAAATGGAAAAAGATACCCAGAGAGAAAGAGAAAGAAGCCATGTAGGTTAATTAAAAGTATGTAGGAAGGAAGAAGAACTAAGTTGTTCTTTTCATTACTTTTTGTCAGATGATGATATTTTTGTTAAAGACACACAAGTGTTAAGGAAAAACATTTTTTTATATGTAAATTACTCTGGAATTATTGGTTATATATATTTTAGTTGTGATTACAGTAACAATAAGCATGCAACCCAACCTGTTAAATTTCAGAGTATTGTTATTGTATTCTGGGAAATTATGTACAAGTACCATTTTAATGTTTAAATTCTTTATTTTTAAGTGGGAAGGGAGTGTAGTGTATTGTATTGAACTGGCTGATTGTATTGTAATAGCTAAGCATTTGTTTGCTGCTCGACTGCCTCTCTGCTGCCCTCTCTGTTGGGAAGTGAAAATAAAAGTTTCTACATGGCTGCTCCCATTAGGACCTCATGTAAATTTATTCTGTGAATACACAGCATGGTTGATGGGTGTTTTTGTGACTGGAAGGCTGTTTCCAGTGAGGTTCCACAAGGCTCAGTACTAGGTCCCTTGCTTTTTGTGGTATATGATTTGGACTTGAAAGAAGTTTGCAGGGGATACAAAACTTGGCTGTGTGATTGATAATGAAGAAGAAAGCTGTAGACTGCAGCAAGGTATCAACAGACTAGTCAAGTGCGTGGAACAGTGACAAATGGAGTTCAATCTGGAGAAGTATGAGGTATTGTATTTGTGGAAGTCTAACAAAGGAATACACAATAAATGGTAGGTTACTGAGAAGTGTAGAGGAACAGAGGTTCCTTGGAGTGCATGTTCACAGATCCCTGAAGGTAGATGAGTTGGTCAAGAAGGAATACAAATACTTGCCTTTATCAGTTGAGACATATAGGAGCAGGGAGATTACGTTGGAACTGTACAAAACACTGGTTAGACCACAGAAAGTACCAGAAATACTCAGCAGGTCTGGCAGCATCTGTGGAGAGAGAAACAGTGTTAACGTTTCATGTTTATGACCCTTCATCAGTTCTGAAATGTTAACCTGAAACGTTAACTCTGTTTCTCTCTCCACAGATGCTTCCAGACCTACCGAGTATTTCCAGCACTTTCTGTTCTCATTTCAGAGTTCCAGCATCCGCAGTATTTTGCTCTTATTATACTGGTTAGACCACAGCTGGGGTACCGGGCAGAATTTAATGCAGGCGTTTAAGGTGAATATGGTGGCGTGGAGGGACAGAGAATTGCATCAGAGCCATCTGCCTGGAAATCCAATGCATGCTCGTGCCCATAGGAGAACATATGTTAATGAGAGCTGTGGTCATTGGCATTGCACTAAGGCGGAAGGGGGATGTCAGCAGCTTACAATTAAGGCATAATGAAACCTGGCATTCAGACAATGATGGCTGATGAGTTGCACAAAAGAACCTTTAATTGATGATGGCATTACATATTATCTACACCCGTGAGACCTGATGTGTGACTAGGTGGTTTTCTTAAAACATTTGCAAATGCTCCTACGTGGTGTGATATCTGCAACAGCAGCTGCACTGGAGGCAGGCTCCTGGTCAGGCAGCCCTTCGCCTGTGATGGCATTGGCGGGTGTCCTCTGACTGCCTGAGGCCTGGAAAGCCTGGGCTGCCTGAGGGTGTTCTGCACTGCTGAAGGTCTCGCCTCAGGCATCGTGGCTGCTGGAGCTGAGCTCACTGGCGGACGGGCTGAGGAGCCGGAGTGCACACTCGGAGCACCCTGAGGGGAGCCCCCAGATGTGAAGGGCATCCTCTGCTCCTCCCTTTCAAGGCTTACTTGAACTTCCCTGTTGACCAGAGAAGGACGAGGACCGGGAGAAGTCTCCAGGCACTGTTCCTTCTCTCGCCTTGCCATTGCTGCATCAAGCTCATGGCCAAGGTGATGATGTGCAGGTCTGTGCACATCTGTAGAATCTGGCTCTCCATTAGCCCCTCGGAAGCCATGCGATCACACGCCTGAGACATGGCAGCACTCATGGCATGGATGGACTTCTCCATCGTCTGCTCATGGCTGCGCTGGCCTCTGACATCTCTGCCATATGTCACCTTCCCCCTCTCCACAACTCCAGAATGCCCTGTGCTGTCGACACCAAAGGTTTGTCATCAGCCTGGGGCTCAGCATGGGCCTGGCCGCCCACAGTCCTCCAACTGTTGGAGGCCTCAGCTGTCTCAGCCTCAGTCAGCTGCGCAGGCATGTGTGTGGTGCCCTTGCCAGCTTGTGACCAGGGTTCTAAAGCTGAGAGGTTACCCACCGAGGTGAAAGTATCTACACTGGTGAAGGTGCAGGAGAGTCATGGACGGTGCATCCTCTGAGCGATCCTCCTCCTCAGAGGTGAACAACTGTCCTCCTTTGGCCATGTACCCCTCATGCATGGCGACCTGCATGGGAGAACACAAACATGTGTGGGTTAGGCTGTGCAGATCTCGTCAGGGCAACCATATGTGATGTGGTTCACCATAATTAATGAGTATATTGATGGAAGCCAGTCCTCATTTTCTTGCGCAGGGACTCCAGTCTCCCCGTCTGAAATTGCATGGTCGCCTTGGGTGCCTGCCAGTTCCAAGGCCTCTTCTTCGGCAGTTGTGAGATGACACAGATCAGGGACTCCTCCACCAATCTGAGCTGTCTCCCTCCTATTGTGGGCACTCTTGTCCTGCAAGAGGAAGGTTGGAGATAGTAGAGATTATCAGAGAGATCATCATGACATTTCTGCTCCTGCCAGCCTCTCACCCTTACTGGGGGATCTGATATCGCTCATGCTGACACACGCTGTCAGAGGAGTTAATGGGGGTGGGGTGAACTATGAAAGATGATGTTCTGTGGCCAAAATGCAGCCATGCATCTGTCAGGATAAGGTCCTAACTATGCCCCTGTGCCATTGCTGAAATAGTGCCACCCTCCCCGTGTTGCGCACCCTCCTGCATAGTCACATGTAATCTCCAAAAAGGTGAATGGTATGGAGCACTCACCTTGGCAGAACACAGATGGTCATTAACCCTCTTCATGAACTGGGCCCAGTTGCACTGGGTGACACCATGGATGCTGACCTCCTCAGCGATGTCCATCCAGACTTGCTTGTTCAGGCAGCAGGATCTCTTCTTGTCATCGCGGGGGAAGAGAACCTCCCGCCTTACCCTTGCAGCCTGGAGGAGATGCTGCAGGGAGGCATCACTGAACCATGGGACCACCCTTTGTTTTGCCTTGGTCATAATTTCCTGCCCTCCTCAGGGGGTGGGGTGGGTCGGGATGGGGCAGGGGATAGTGCAGGAATCAGTGAAGCTAAGTTTTCAGCTGCACCAAGCTGTCGATGAATCTAAGGCAGGAATGAATGCAGGGCCGGCAGGCCTTTAAATATGGCGCCAGCACCAGCACCAAAGTTATCTGATGCCTTAATCGGTGACTCGCATCTTACTCCCACCACGTGATTGTGGAGGACCCCATGTCTCCACTATGCAAAATGGCCACAAGCTGTGTGATTGCGGTGGGACGGCCGCCCACGTGATGGACGGTAATGGCACCCATTTCTGGGCTTGCTGTCAGGACCAGCGGTGGGCTCATTAAATTCAGCCCAGTGTACACAGTGCTGGTCACTGCACTACAGGAAAGATGTGATTGCACTAGAGGGTACAGAGGAGATTTACGAGGATGTCGCCTGGACTAGAGAATTTTAGTTATAAGGAGAGATTGGATAGGCTAGTGCTGTTTTCTTTGGAACAGAGGAGGCTGAGGGGAGACCTAATTGATGTGTATAAAATCATGACGCGTCTGGATAGAATGGATAGGAATGCCCTGTTCCTCTTGGTTGAGGGATCCATAAGCAGCGGGCATAGATTTAGGGTAAGAGATAGGATGTTTGGAAGCCATTTAAGGGGAAATTCTTTTCACCCAGAGGGTGTTGGGGATCTGGAACTCACTGCATGAAAGAGTGGTTGAGACAGAAACCCTCATAACATTTAAAAAGTACTTGGATATGCATTTGAAGTGCCATAATGTACAAAGCTATAGATCAAAAGCTGGAGAGTGGGATTAGACCAGAAGACTCCTTGTCGACTGGTGCAGACATGATGGGCCAAATGACCTCCTTCTTCCATGTTGCAAATTTCTATGATTCTATGATTAAAACAGTGACCACATTTCAAAAAGTATTTAATTGACTGTAAAGTGCTTTGAGATGTCCAGTGGTAGTGAGAAGGGCTATATTAATGCAAGTCTTTTATTTATTTATTTAGAAATACAGCACTGAAACGGGCCCTTCAGCCCACCGAGTCTGTGCCGACCATCAACCACCCATTTATACTAATCCTACATTAATCCCATATTCCTACCATATCCCCACCTTCCCTCAATTCCCCTACCACCTACCTATACTAGGGACAATTTACAATGGCCAATTTACCTATCAACCTGCAAGTCTTTGGCTTTGGGAGGAAACCGGAGCACCTAGTGGAAACCCAAATGGTCATTCTTTTTTAAATGCAAATGGTTCATTTTAGGGAAGAAAACCTGCTGTCTTACCTGGTCTTGCCTATATGTGATTTTAGTCTGACACCAACATGGTTGCCTCTTAATTACCCCTCTAGCAAGACACTAAGATGTATCAAGTCGCTTTTGCAGTGGTTGAAGAAGAAAGACCAACATTTTCTCAGGGCAATTAGGGTCGGGTAATAACTCCCAGCCTTGCCAATGATGTCCACATCTTGAGAATAAATTGATACCATTTTCTTTATCAATGTAATAGAAAGAGTAACAATAACATAGTAACATGCAATTTTGATGCTAAGCAAAAATATTTTTGTGTCATGCTTTAATGAAGACAGAAATAAGCAAATAACTTTAATTATAATAAGTATTTAGATACATTATTAAATGATAAATGTGAGTCTCGACTAAGACAGATGGCCAGGCAAAAATATTCAGATATATCCATTCTTTGTCAAAGAACAACATTCACCGGATGCGCTCAAAGCAAAGCCTGCTAGCATTCCCCAAATTTAGAACTTAATCAAAAAAAGCAAGAACTAAAAGTGTACGTTTTGTGTTAGCTCACCCGTATTTCTGCTTGTGTTTGAAGAATTGCTTTAATTGTGCATAAATACCATTGCCTGAGGCTTTATGAATTATAATAAAGTATCATTTTTATTCCTGCTGTGCCACTATTCTAGCATTATGCCCTAAGGAGAAGCAATCGTCTTATACATGCTTCTTACTCTACACTCTCATTAAGTTCAAAATAATTCACACAAAATATATGTAAGCTAACCAAAGGAAGGTCTTGTCTCATGCCATTATCATCTCTAAACAGCTGCTGTGTGAAGCTTTTTCTTCATTTGTACCAGCAAGTGTCAGTGATTCTGAGAGCAGCGCTTTTTAAGAACATGCAGAACACTATATAATGCTGCTAAGTATATGATTAAAAATAAGTTAATCTGAAATCAGTATGTTTATCCTGATAAAGTATTCTAAAAAATTCTACCATTCTTTCCCAATGTTCTCCTATCTGAAGAGTTTATCATATAGGTGCCAGGTGCTATTTTCCCACAGGTGCCATATCCAGGTGTTGTCATGTGTAAATCCAGATGGTGAGTTTTGGCAGCCTTTTATATTAACAGCATCACATCTAAATCTGAATCTGTCTTTACCTGATGTCCACAGGTGTGTACTTCCTGGTCAGAGTCCTTGGATAGCAATAAAAAAAACAATACCCTGGCTAAATTTATCTCCCTTTTCTCCTTAGTCTGGGACACTTAGTCAAATATATGACTCCAATTTTGTTTCAGCTGAAGTTACCTGGCTGAGTGAAATTCAAGAATAAAACCCGTCACCTTTCTTATCTACTTAGATCAGTACAAAAGCAACTGGTGTATTTACTCACTGAGCTATCAGCGAGCCTTCAGATCCATTTGAAACAATATTAATACATGTTAACCTGCAAAGCTAGCTATAGGTGGCTTTGCACTGTCAGTCACCTTGTTATTGGTGGAGTGAGGGAGTGCTTTTTAAAAGGTGAAACAAAGGACCCAATTTTAACTCTGTGTAAGTGAATGGGTTTTGAATGAGTCAAATTCTCGCCCAAAGAATGTTACTTTTTTTTTAGGGATACAGCACTGAAACAGGCCCTTCGGCCCACCGAGTCTGTGCCGACCATCAACCACCCATTTATACTAATCCTATACTAATTCCATATCCCCACCAGTCCCTATATTTCCCTAACACTTACCTAGCCTAGGGGTAATTTATAATGGCCAATTTACCTATCAACCTGCAAGTCTTTGGCATGTGGGAGGAAACCGGAGCACCAGGAGGAAACCCACGCAGACACAGGGAGAACTTGCAAACTCCACACAGGCAGTACCCGGAATTGAACCCGGGTCGCTGGAGCTGTGAGGCTGCGGTGCTAACCACTGTGCTGTAAATTTTCCAATCAAGCCTATGATTGGGAAATATTTAGGGCAGGGTTGGTGCATTAATGCTGCCTGATTTTGCAGATTAATTTACAATGTGTGGCAAACATCCAATATTGAGCCTGATATTAGGAGCTTTCTGGGGGTTGTCTGGGTGTTGGGGGAAGGGGGGGTATGGTGTGGAGAGGGGTGTGGTGGGGGCAGAAAATTGCTTGTAAACTTTAAAAACTACTGACAGGTGTTGATGACTAAATTTAAAGGAATATGCCTGCTTAAAAGTAAATTCCCACATCCGGAGATAAAAATGTTGGAAGCAATTACAAAGACTCCTTTTTAATGTATATTTCAGTCTTTGCAAAGGTTGGTTCAGTAATAAAAG
Source organism: Heterodontus francisci (assembly GCF_036365525.1). NCBI lineage: Eukaryota > Metazoa > Chordata > Chondrichthyes > Heterodontiformes > Heterodontidae > Heterodontus > Heterodontus francisci. The sequence goes on from NC_090374.1 coordinate 113,167,906, forward strand.
CATCTGCCAAAACCCAGTAGCTGACAAAGGTAGAGGAAACTGAGTCTGTGGCCAAATGATGAGCAGTGCAACAATGGTGGCAACGGTGGAGAAATGATAGGATGGCATGATAGATTTGAATCTTGTTTTTAGATTAGATTAGAGATACAGCACTGAAACAGGCCCTTCAGCCCACCGAGTCTGTGCCGAACATTAACCACCCATTTATACTAATCCTACACTAATCCCATATTCCGACTAAACATCCCCACCTGTCCCTATATTTCCCTACCTATACTAGTGACAATTTATAATGGCCAATTTACCTATCAACCTGCAAGTCTTTTGGCTTGTGGGAGGAAACCGGAGCACCCGGAGAAAACCCACGCAGACACAGGGAGAACTTGCAAACTCCACAGGTTTGTTCATCTTGATGACATAGGCTCAAATATATCTTAGGCTGATGGGATTAGTTATCGTTCTCCAACAACTGCCATAGTTCCGTAAGAAATGAGTGTGGTTGGTCTGAACTCAGTCCCCAGTGAGTGTAATTTCATGAGACCAAACTGTCTACAGAGCAATATACATTGAAAAATTAAGTCACAAAAGTCATGAAGAAAGCTGTTGTAGTAAAATAAGCGGGTAGAGTGGGAAGGCAGATCAGAAAAGATTTTACAATGATACTTGCTGGGTGCCCATGTGCACAACCAGTTTGAGGTTGGGGGGTGGGGTAAGGAGAATTTTAATATTCCAGGAGTTGGCCTTGCGCTGACTCTGTTTTAGGATCTCGCAATCTGTTTTTTCCTTAGTGCTGGCTTAAATTTCCAAATAATGCACAAAATGAGAAAAAAACATAATTTTCCAAGGTTTGTCTGGCTGTAATGCCCGGTACCCAAGAAATAGCTGTGACATGAAGATCTTCCTGACTTTTGGCTTTTTCTTTCTTAATGCTGGATTGTACTGGTTTCCAGATTGTTTCTTCAATAATTGCACTGTTGTATTTAGCTTTCTGTTTGCATTTTGCTGGCATACTTGTTTATTCTTTTATTTTTGAACTTTTGTAGCTTTTGAAATTTTGGGGGTTTCCTTGTTTTTTCATACAATAGCGTTTCAGAGAGTTTAAAATTCATTTTCGGCACCGTAAAATATTAGGATGGGCAATCCTGGAATTTGACTTGCCCTCCAGGACCTTAAGGGTGAGGAGAAATTATAGAAAAATAATCAGAGGAACACTTCATCTTCTTTCATCACTCCTGCTACTCATTCACACCACCCAAGTGCCAGGTAATGACCATCTCCAACAACAGACAATCTAACCAACAATCTCCCCCTGACATTCAATGGTATTACCATCGCTGAATCCCTCAACATCAACATCCTGACCAGAAACTTAACTGGACCAGCCATATAAGTACTGTGACTACAAGAGCAGGTCAGAGGCTGGGAATTCTGCAGCGAGTAACTCATCTCCTGACTCCCCAAAGCCTGTCCACAAGCCATAAATCAGGATTGTGATAGAATACTCTCCACTTGCCTGGATCAGTGCAACTCCAACAACACCATTCAGGACAAACAGTCCACTTGATTGTTACCCCATCTACCACCTTAAATATTCACTCCTTCCACCACCATTGCATCATGACAGCAGTATGTACCATCTACAAAATCCACTGTAGCAACTCATCAAGGCTCCTTCAACAGCACCTTCCAAACTCATGACCCTACCATCCTGTAGAACAAGGGCAGCAGATGCATGGGAACACCAGTACCTGCAAGTTCCCCTCCAAGTCACACACCATCCTGACTTGGAACAATATCACCATTCCTTCATCACTGCTGGCTCAAAATCCTGGAACTCCTGTACCTACACTACATGGACTGCAGTGGTTCAAGAAGGCAGCTCACCACCATCTTCTCAAGGGCAATTAGGGATGGGCAATAAATGTTGGCCTTGCCAGAGATGCTCACATCCCATGATCGAATAAAAAACAATTAAAATCCTTGTCATGCATTACCCTCTAAAGTCCGATGTTAACTTCCTCACCACAATAACATTCCTCTCTTTTCCATTAGCATATGCACATAGCATGATTCATCCTTATTGACTTCAATATTCATCTAAACTTCCCTCTCATCTAACTCCTTGCCTTCCTACCATCACTCAGTTTCAGTCTTCATATTATTCCCCTTCCCCACCACCACACATGCATATAACTATCCCCTGGATCTTACCATTTCTCGTGGCTCTCCATTTCCAAGATTTCTATCAAAGTTTACCTCTGACCAATGCCTTATTTCCTTTTCACCTCTATCCTTTATCTTCCATTAACCTCACTATTCATATCATCATTTGTGGAAAAAATCTCCCCCAGTATCATTTTGAGTTCGCTTTCAAGCTCCCAACAACCTCTTCTCTGACCCTCCATTGATCTCAACATCTCTGCTATGCTTGATCCATGTCAAGCGACATCTGTCATTTTCTCTGCCTAATATGTTGAAAACTGGTGAACATGGGAATTAAGTAGGGGAAATGTTAAAAGCTTCAAGAGAGAAGGAGAGAAGAAAATTATGTAGAGAGAAGAGAAAAAAGGAGCTTGTTTGTTCAGCATCAATCAATTAGTATCTAATTGGGGAAAGTTTTGTGTTGTGGCCCCATACCAATTAGGGACTAGATTGAAACTGCCCTAACCACTAAAATACAGGGGCCGAGAAATTTGGCTTGGTAGCACTTTTTTTGGGTGCGAAGAGTGCTTTAGAATTCCAAAATGGCATCAGTGGCATGCGTGCACACTTGTGAGGTGAATTGTGCTAGATGCCATATTGCTGAGGGCGTTAATGCACGCACATTGAACGACTACTGGAATGTAGAGCAGGCAGATCATGACATTGCTGATTTGATGCCAGCAGTGCCATTTTGGAGCTCAACGCTCCAGCCAACACCCTATCTTAATCTTGCCAGCTGAACATGAACCCACCAACGCCACCCCCCGCACCCCACTCCCCCCACTGCCACTCAAACAGCAGGATATTGGAACCATTGTTACTTGATGGCGTCTGAATGTGGTTCATTCTGATAAATAGCTGTAACTCCACACCTATTATTTTGGTCTTGGCTTCAGAGTCAATCAGTCTGCAAAAGGCTTTGTTATCTCCATTCCTGAAGATAGGAGTTGTTTGCATGAAATGGGCTATTTTACATTTCAATGTGTTTTCCCCAAAGTTAATGCAGATGTAGATAATGTGCTTGATCTTCAACAAATGTGTTATTTGACAGTACAGCGGGGTCACCTGACCTCTACTCGATTTTGTCTGTGGCACAAATGTGTCCACTTTCTTGTGGTTCAGTTCAACTGTTGACTTTTATTTCATAATTTCTCCAGTTTATTTCATATTTTATCACTGTTCTTTTCGAGACCGTGACAGCAGCCTTCGTACATTCATGAGGCAGGAAGCCAATTAAGATGCTTAACATCCGAATGCACTGAAATTTTATTCATTGTTTTGAATTTTTCTAATGGCGTACAGAAACCACAGGGCTTCAGGGCCTCACCTGGTGAAAGGAGGTGACAGGGAGGCAGGAGCTCAGTGTTGGCTTCACTAGGAAGCCATCAGATGAGGCAGCATCGCCTCAGAGGAAGCGTGGAGGAGGGGGGCATTGGGAATCACTGAAAGGATTTGGGGCTGAGATTCCAGCACTATGCAGGGGCCAAACCAGGATACCATTAGGGCAGTGTGACCTCATAAAAGATCACAAGTAAGGGGAGGGTCAATTTGGCCTGAAGGCCTTGCACTCAGGGTGAATGCCATGATAGGTTGCCTCTCCCTAGGTTCGAGGCCCTCATGGAGGAGGGGGAGCATCAACTGGCAAGGGGAACCACCGCTGTCTGGGGGGCACACAGGAGGGCCAACCTCAGGCACAGGAGACTAGCGAAGTATGTAGAAGGGCATGCCAGCTGGCTCCAGCATGCAGATGCTACCCTCCAGAAAAGGATTACTGGCCATGTCTGAACTACCTGCAGATGTCTGAGTGGCAGCGTCGTCAAAGACTGCGCCTCAACAGGGAGGCAGTCAATGATCTATGTACCATGATGCAGGATTATCTGAGGCCCATGGGACTGGGTGGGCACCTGAGGCCAGTTGCACTTAAGGTGGCCATTGCACTAAACTTCTACGTCATTGGGTCATTTTAGGGGTCCACTGGAGACATGTGGAATCTCCCAGTCTGCAGCGCATCAGTGCATCAAGGAGGCCACCAATGCCATGTTCAGGGGGGCTGGTGACTATGTGCACTTCCACACTGATGAAAGCAGTCAAGGTGAGAGGGCTATAGGAATCTGGGCCATCACTGGATTTCCCGAGGTGCAGGGTGTCATCGACTGCATGCATGTGGCCATCAAGGCTCCCACTGACCTGCCTGCTGCCTTTATTAACCAGAAGGGCTGTCACTCTCCCAATATACAACTGGTCTTCAAACACAAAACAGATCTCACAGGTGTGTGCATGATACCAAGGAAGCAGCCATGACGCCTACATACTAAGGCAGTCCCAGGTGCCAGAACCTTTCCACGCCCCTCGTGCCTTCAGGGATGGATCCTTGAAGACAAGAGCTACCCCGTGAGAACATGGTTACGAACACCTATGAGGAACCCACGCACGGATGCAGAGGAGAAGTACAACACTTGCTACGGGTCAACCCGAGCAACCATCGAACAGACCATTGGTCTACTCAAGTTGAGATTCAGGTGCCTAGATCGATCCCAATGGAACCCATCAATGGGCATCTCGCGCATTCTGGTCCTCTGCTGTTCACTACATAACCTGGTGCTACAGAGGGGCGAGGTGTTGACCAGTGAGGATATCGTGGAGCAAGAGACCTTCTCCGATGATGAGGATGCTGCTGCCTAGGCAGTGCCAGATGAGGGACCCGAAGCACAGCAGGAAAGGTGCTATGAGATACGTGCAAGGGAGGCACAAGTTACCTTTATACCTTCATGTTTCCTTTGAGCCTTACAACCTTGTGGAACCTCAACAATAAAGCCTTACTTTTAAGCAACCCTTTGTCACCTCCTTCTATACTGCAGCACCCAAGTGGACCTCGCACAGTGGCAAGGCTGAAGCATTGAGCACTTGGGGCTTGGTCCCTTAGGAGGAAGTGTTCAAATAAATTCCCAAAGAGCATCAACAACAGAAAGAAGATGTAGTGAATGAACAGCATTATGTTATGCTGCATCACAACCAATGCACTACTACCCATTTTGATTGCATTTTCACCCGTGATCATCAAAGTGTATCTAGGTGCTCTTTTTAAATCTTTTCCGGGTGCTCCTATGTGGTGTTCCCCCTGCACTGTCATCTGAGGTGGCTGGAGGTAGGTGGCTGACCTTGCTTCCCTTCTCCCTCCTCATCCCCCCACCCTCACCCTCTGGCTTGGGATGTCCTTGGCGGCTGTACTCTGGCTGCCCGAGACCTGGAGTGACCTGGCATGCTGAGGGTCTTCTGAACAGGTGCAGGGACAACCTCCGTTGGTGGGGACGATGGAGGCACTGGCCTCACTGGCAGAGAGGCTAGTGTCTGCACCAGGAGCACCCTGAGAGGAACACCCAAAGGTGGAAGGCAGCCGCTGTGCCCCCTTTATTAGGCACACTTTTACCTCCCTGCTGACCTGAGAGGGACGTGGACCTGGTGTATACTCGAGGAGCCTGGTCCCCCTCTCGCCTGTCCATGAGCCCCATGCAGCGGTGGCACATGTGATGGTGTGCAGATCCAAACACATCTCCGGCAGCCACTGATTGGCCTGCTGGATGTGGCTCTCCAATCTCTCAATGGAAGAAGCCAGACTCGCAATCGGCAGAGACAGTGCAGCACCAAGGCCTGGATGGACTCCTCCTTCGTCCGCACTTGGGTACACAAAGCCTCTGGCATCTCTGCCAGATATAGCCTGACCTCTCGTTGCAGCTGCAGCATTTCCTGTGTTGCTGCCAACACCAGAGGCACATCATCAGCTTGGGGCTCAGCATGGGCCTGACCTCCCATATTTCTCCAACTGCCAGTGGCCTCAGCTGTTACAGCCTCCGTCAGCTACCCTGGCGCGTCTGTGCTGTGCCAAATCTAAATGCGTGCAACTACTCACTGATGTGAGTGTATCTGCGCTGGTGGAGGGTACGGGGGAATGATGTGACGGCTCACTCCTCACCCTCAGAAGTGGCCGACTGTCCCCCAGCCTCTTCAGCTCCTCTCTCATTGTTCATGTTGACCTGCATGAAAAATCATAGACATTGAAGGATTAGGGTCTGCCCATCGTCACATTCCAACCACTCCAACTGTGCAGCTCCATTGATGCAGTGGAGATCACATGCGCAGCTTGGCTCTTTGGTACCAGATACACCTTTGTGCCCCAGGAGATGCTCACTCACTCTCTTGAGTAGGTGCCCCTGTCTCGCTATTAGCTATGGCATGGTCGCCTGTTGACCTGCCAGTTCTATGGCCTCCTCCTCCATCGGGGTGAGGACATGGAGATTGGGCACTCCACCGCAGTCTTGGCATGCTCCTCCCTATTGTGGGCTAGATTCTTCTGCAGATACAATGATGAATAAAGTTAGTCTCCCAGTGGGGAAAAGCCCCAGACTTCTGATGATGAAAGCTCAGCGAGCCATGATAGGGACACACATATGCCTCCTGCATGTGGCCATTCTCGAGGGAGTCTGCAGGAGAATGCACTGACAGACCGGCACCTTTCACTGAGATACAGCCATGCCTCAGGCAGCATTTCAGGTTCCCCAACTCCATTGCTACGGCTGGGTGGTCCTCCCTCTCTACCAGATGCAGCGTCTCTCTCTGACACAAGCTAGGCCCAAAGGGTTGGGAGTGTATGGAACACTCACCTTGGCGGACCGGATGAGGTCATTGACACTTTTCTGGCACTGGATCCAGGTCCTGAGGGTGACCCCTTGGCTGCTGACCTCCTCCACTCTCTGTGTCCAGGCTTGCTTGGTCAGGCAGGCTGATCTCCTCCTCCCATCCCTGGGGAAGAGGACCTCCTGCCTTTACCTTGCCGCCTGTAGCAGAGTCTGGAGGGAGGCATTGCTGAAAGTGGGGTCACCCGGGGTCTTACTTCTGCCATTCTGCCTACAGGCTTCCAATCAGATCCTTGGCAGTCCTGAGTGCAGGGGCTCTGGACCACCAGGCAGTACTAAGTGCAGGGCTGTCAGCCCTATAAATATGGCGCCTTGAGCTTCCATGGTGTCATCTGATGCTGCCTTCACCGCCTCCGCTGCCAATCTGACCTCTCACTGGATGGTCCCCATGCCTCCAGATTCTTAATTGGCAGGTTATCATTTAATTGCACTCGGCCGGCTGCTCATTGCCCAACAGATTCTGCATCCACTTCTGGTTGCAGTGTCAGGACCTGCAACCTACAAATTAATCTATCCCAATATTCCTTAAGTAAGCTCACTGATGCTGTCTATTCAAAGACAGCTAATTTTCATTTCTTTTTCTCTTGCTAGAGACAAGCAAGCAGAGTGAGCACACAGCTTTGATGGGATTGCAAGCTTCCCCATTCTGCAGGATGCCATTCACTGCATGCACATAGTTTTTGCGGGCACAGCTTGTCAACTCTACCCTATACCGGAACTCCCTCAACATCCAGTTGATATCCATAGGCAGAGAATTATGCAGGACAATGTCCAGTATCCTTGCAGTCATAATGCCTTCACTCTGCTAAAGTCCACTGTGCCAGTTACATTTGAGTCACCACGGCAAACCAAAGAGTGGCTATTGGGCAACAAGGTCTATCCGCTGATGACATGCCTGATGATTCCGATGTGCAACTCATGCACATGTAGGCAGTATACATACTACGAAAGCCATGCTGCCACATGGAATATGATAGATTATTTGCATGCTTAAACAAAGCTTTTGTTGTCTGGATCACTCTGGAGAACACTATAATTCACAGCAATGATGGCTGGAGTCCGAGCTTCCATGACAGCAAGCTGAACTGGCATGACATCAGTCTGAGCTTCCAGTGCAGCAATCAGACTTTAAGTGGCTGTAGCTTGAGCTGCAATGGAAGCTGCAACCTCAGATGATGCATCTTGGTTGGATCCATGAGTGTGTGAATGGAGTTGGCTATAAATTCCACGCTGGAAAGGATGGGCTCCAAGCTTTGCGCAAAGTCCTGTGCCAATTTCTGCCGGACTCCTCCATGATACTTGATATTGACCGCAGACTTTCTGCCAGACTTCCCAATGCAATAAGCATTTCATTATGCAGATCCGTCTTTGAGTCCTCTGCACCAGAACCCATCTGCAGTCTTATCCTCCAGCAAGGTGGCACCTGTGCTATCCTTCCTCCTGCCCTGGCTGCAGTCCACTCGTGCCTGGTGTCTCAGCACGTGCAGATCCCACATCTAATCTATCCTCTACGATATGTGCAGTGCCAGTATTTGAGCTGGTGGAATGATGGCATTGTGTCTTCAGCATCACTCTCTTCTTCAGATTCCTCCACTGCCTGGCCAGGTTATTGGATATCTGAAAGGAGAAAGGCACTAGGGTAAGGTTGTGGTGGAGGATGGGAGAGGTGAGGGGGGTAAAGTAAGAGGTACATGCTTACACCATCTGCAGCTTCTAAATCAGAAGAGAGTGTGTGGAATATGATAAGGAGGATTAGGTATGAGGATACTGTCATCTTTGAAGGTTTCAGTCTCGCCACTGGCCACAGCCTCAGCAATAGTTGTCCCAATAATGGTCAGCCCTGACTCCTCCATGTCTCCCTTTGGTTAGTGCTACTGCCTCTGGTTTTGCACCACCTTTTCCTGCAAGAAACGGAAGTGTGCCAGTGAATGTTGTGCAATCTATTTAGCTGATGTAGCTGTTAAGGTTAGATAGCTGACAAGCTGACATTATGTGCAATCTGTGAGATGTGGATGTGAGGCTTGTAGTATTGCTGAGTGGGTGAAGATGAGGTGAAGCATATGAATGGTAGGTATGAGGCCTGATTAATAGAGATTGTTGGTAGGTGACTGCTGAGGATGTGGTGAATTAAGCAATGTCTGAGATAGTTGGTAGAATATGGCATTTCAAGGTGCATTCCCTTACCGTGTGAGGCCATTAAACATCTTGCAACACTGCATTCAGCTCATCGGGCTTGACTTCTGGCATTGAATTCCACAGCTATCTGCTCTCACTACCTTCTGAGCATGCATCTGGAGGGCCTCCTTCCCCCCTTGCAGATACAGGACATCCCTCCTCCTTTCCACCTCTTCCACCAAGACATCAGTGCAGCTTTTGAAAACCTTGGAACCTGCTCTGTGCCCTTTTGTGCCATTCAGTACTGATTCTAAGGTCAGACTCTCTTCAACCACAACTCACAGCACCTGCTCCAGCAACAATGCACCTCCCCTTTAAGAAATCTTTACAATGAACATAGAGAACCCTCTGGGTTGGATTCAAGCCCAGGTCTTAGATGAGAAACAGCAGTCTGGTAATCCACTGCATTACTATCTCCCCTGTATTTTATCGCACTGAATGCTTAATAATTGTTCTTCTTCTCCCACCATTACCATAAGGAGCACAATAAAGTGCCTCAAGTGTTATTCCAGGTCATGACGTATACTGATTGGAGAATCGGTTATGCCAGGGATCAACCTATAATCACACTAGGGCTATTTAAACTTAGCATTAGCACTAAAAAGGTGATTTTCTACTGTTCTCAGTGGGGGTCTCATCTGTTGGGAATGTGTGTCAGAAATTCAGATGTGCACTGTACATAATTTTTCTAGCACAATGAGGCTCTGCGCTAAAAACCAGAAGATTACCACTTAAAAGAATAAAGTGGGGGGTTATAAGAATTCTTTTCATGCAAAAAGATGTTAGAAAACTGAATATATTACCTCGTATGGCTATTGAAGCCAATTCCATCAAGACATATGAGAGAATTAAGTAAATAAGACAAAAATATTAAAGGGTACAGTGAAAGAGCAGGGAAATGGTGCAACAGCAGGTTTCTATGATGTAGAGCTAGTACTGCCACAGGCATGATTTTTTGTTTTAACGATTTCTGAAATCCCTGTGATTCTGAGATTTCACTTTAGATTTAACTGAGGTATTAAATGTCTGGCCAAAAAACAGTAAATTACAAATTTTTACTAGTTCATTTTTAAAAGCTATTTTTTTGGAAGTATAAACTTTCATTTTGAGAATTCCTACTAACCAGAGTCGCATGGAGTTGCTAAAATCTGATCATAACAAGAGCTCAAAACAGAAACCTAATTTTCTATTCTTTATCTAGAATTGCCTCAGTGAAACAAGATGAAGCAAGTAACTTGTATGCAATATAGCTGGACGACTCCATTAACCTCCCTTTTGTTCATATTAACTACATTGATCTTTGTGAAAGAACTTTGGCAGGTCATCTATTTATGACAACTTTAAAATGCAACCTGTGGAGATTGACAAAAATAGTTTCTAATTTGTGTCTTTTAATACTTTTCATTTAATGCCTACATTGATTCTGCTGCTGAAAGTCTGAATGTCCAATTAATTTTTTTCAGTACAGATTTTGAGCATTTTCTTTCCAATGTGTGAGTATTACTTTGCCCGTAATAAAACTATTCAATCATAATCAATGAGAGAGACTGGAAATCTGTAGATTTTTTTGCTTTTACACTGGCATTCTATTAAAATTCAAAATATAAGGAATAACACTGCCATATTAGTGCATAAATGATGTAAAGGAGAGTAGTAGGTGTCATCACAAAATTAAAGGTGAAAATGCAGAGGCTGGAGCTCTGAGAGAAGCAGCAGAAATGATATAGATAAGATTAGTGACATATGTAGGGGCAGAGATACCGTGTGACACAGTCTACCCAATTGAACAAGCTGAAGCCACGAGTAATAGAAAGAACGTGTTTTACCTAATCCTCTCAGATAAGCTGTTCCATCCAGAATTATCACACCACAATCTTCAGGGTATGAGACTGAAAATGAAGTTTCAAACAGCTTTGATTCCTTTCCTATAAATGAGAAACTGTCAGATGGAACTTTATTTATTTCCAGTTCCCTTTGAAACACCCTTCAAGGGTGCCAATATCCCAGTAACTAATGAAGATTGTGCTGATTGACAGAACATGATATTACGCAACCCATATTGGACATATATAACCCTTTTTTAATTGAAAAGAAAAATGTTACGTGAATAAAAAATATTTAAAAATTAACAATTTAATTCATTTGAGATATATATGAAATACAATACTGGTGGATCTCCTGTTACATTGCTCACAGTGAGTTGGAGGATATGCAGTTTTATAAAATGCAGGAAGGGGCGAGAAATTGGGATTGTTTGCATTCATATTTTGAGCACATCTCCTGAAAGCTGCAAAATGGCATCCTTGGCACACACACAAACCTTTGGCACATAGTGCGCTGGATGCCATATTGGTGAGGACATTAATGTATGTGGCCAAAAGGAGTATGCAGAGCAGGCAGATCATGATGTTATTCAGCATGCGAAGTTGATTTGCTGCCAGCAGTAGCATTTTGGAGCTCCAGCCGATGTGCTTTCTTAGCCTTGCACAGCTGAATACATGTTCAGTAGCATTAAGGACCCCACCAGCGCTATTGAAAGAGATCATCAACTACTTACACATCAGTTGCTGGTTGATTTCTTCTGGATGTTGCTTCAATGCTGCAGGTGTTTGGTGCTTTTTATGGTTGTTCAAAGTTGCAAAAGTCTACATACCGGCTGTGGTGTAGCAGGTGCTGAAGGAGATTTTTGCCGATTTCAAGGCTTCTGTACAAACTATTTGTTCCTATTCTGGGAGCACTAGTAGGTATTCCCCTTCGAATACAACATGACTTGGAGAATGAACAGAGGCCACCGAGTAGGACAAACTGCTGGAAGAGGAAGTGAAGTTCTCTCACCAGGAGGTCATATCTGCCAGGGTGTTCAGAGAGCAAGTCGTCTACTGAGCCTCAGTGAGAAACAATGTATAAGATGTCTGCACTTCATTAAGGACATCTTCACTGAAATCTAATACCTGCTGCAGCCATAAATGCAATCTCAGAGCAGAGCAAGGACCGCATTGCCAGTTACTGTGAAGGTGTCCGTGGCAGTGAACTTTTATGCATCTGAGTCCTTTCAGGCTGCAGCAATATTTCGCAGTTTGCCATCCACTGTTGTGTAAAGGAGGTCACTGAGTCATGTTACTCAATGTGAGCTAACTACATTTCATTTTCTCTTGCCAGAGAGAAGCAGGCTGAGTGCACATGGGGCTTCGTTAGCCTTGCAGGCTTCCTCATGGTGTAGGGTGCCTTTGACTACACACATATCACAGAAACATAGAAACATAGAAAATAGGAGCAGGAATAGGCCATTCGGCCCTTCGAGCCTGCTCCGCTATTCATTATGATCATGGCTTACTATCCAACTCAGTAACCTGTTCCTTCCTTCGCCACATATCCAATGATCCCTTTCGCCCCAAGAGCTATATCTAACTCCTTCTTGAAAACATACAATGTTTTGGCCTCAACTGCTTTCTGTGGTAGTGAATTCCACAGGCTCACCACTCTCTGGGTGAAGTAATTTCTCCTCATCTCAGTCCTGCAAGATTTACCCCATATCCTTAGACTATGACCCCTGGTTCTGGACTCCCCCACCATTGGGAACATCCTTCCTGCATCTACCCTGTCAAGTCCTGTTAGAATTTTATAGGTCTCTATGAGATCCCCCCTCACTCTTCTGAACTCCAGCGAATATAAACCTAACCGACTCAGTCTCTCCTCATACGTCAGTCCCGCCACCCCAGGAATCAGTCTGGAAAACCTTCACTGCACTCCCTCTATAGCAAGAACATCCTTCCTCAGATAAGGAGACCAAAACTGCACACAATATTCCAGGTGTGGCCTCACCAAGGCCCTGTATAATTGCAGCAAGACATCCCTGCTCCTGTACTTGAATCCTCTCACTTTGAAGGCCAACTTACTAATTGCTTTTTTTACTGCCTGTTGCACCTGCATGCTTACCTTCAGCAACTTGTGTATGAGAACACCCAGGTCTCATTGCATATTCCCCTCTCTCAGTTTATAGCTGTTCAGATAATAATCTGCCTTCCTGTTTTTGCTACCAAAGTGCATAACCTCATATTTATCCACATTATACTGCATGTGCCATGCATTTGCTCACTCACTCAACTTGCTCAAATCACCCTGAAGCCTCTCTGCATCCTCCTCACAACTCACCCTCCCACCCAGTTTTGTGTCATCTGCAAATTTGGAGATATTACATTTAGTTCCCTCATCTAAATCATTAATTTTTATTGTGAATAGCTGGGGTCCAGACTGAACTTTGCGTTCAATAATTTCAGAGCATGACTGGACCCTTATTATTATTTTATTTTATTTTGTTTTATCTTTTTTTTACCACGTGCTTGCCTTAAACTCGGTTTTTCATGTTTGTGCTTTTGGCTAGGGCTGTTTATTATTTTGTCATTAACACTCTCTCTGCACGAATGCTTTGTCTTTCACCACACCATTAGCACACACACTTTGCCTTTGCCCCATGACCTCCCTGTTGGTTAATCTCTCCGGCCCTCTGTCCTATCATACACCTTCCCTTTTGCTCTCTTCCCCTCCCCCGCAACCTCTGCTTTACTTGATTAAAACCTATTACACTTGTAACCTTTGCCAGTTCTGATGAAAGGTCACAGACCTGAAATGTTAACTCTACTTCTCTCTCCACGGATGCTGACAGACCTGTTGAGTATTTCCAGCACTTTCTGTTTTTATTTCAGATTTCCAGCATCTGCAGTATTTTGCTTTTAATTTAGGTAGGAATCCTGATTGATACAGATTGTTGGTAAGTGAGTGACAGGGGTGTGGTGAATTGAGCAGAGGCTGAGGTTAGTTGTGCATTTGGTAGGATATAGCATTTAAGATACATTCACTGACCTTGACCACTCACGGGAGTTCATTTAACTTCTTGGAACACTGCATTCAGGTCCTTGGACTTAATTGCTGGCATTGACCTCCATGATTATCTACTCCCACTGCTTTCTGTGTGTATGTCTAGTAATCTCCTGGCCCTCTGTGCATACTGGACATCTCTCCTCTTTTCCACCTCCTCCAATAAGGCCTCCAGTGCAGCTTCTGAAAATCTTGGAACTCACTTTCTCCTATGTTGTGCCATTCCATAATGTTTCCAGGTCACTTTCTGCATGACTGCATGCACCTGCTGCAACCACAATGTACCTCCTCTTTAACAGATGCAGGCTAGCTTTAACTGATGTTAACCACTCACAATATTGACCCCTGCTGATGGATCTAGCCAATCAACAGCATGGTTCATGCTGACTGCACACTGATATCACTGAAATGGGCAGGCAGCACAAAGTTGATATGCTGCCTCCATCGCAATTAATGGGCATGGGTTAATTGCACATTGTAATCCCCATGACATTTTTCACTTGCTATCGAATTTAGCCCCCAGTGTGTCATAACTGGAATGGTATGCCACGTAATGAAAGAATCTGCATTTATAAAACACCATATCATGAATTTCAGAAATATCAGAAAGTACTTCACGTACAATTAATTACTTTGAAGTACAGTCACTGTTATATAGGGTAAATGTAGCAGCCAAATTACACACTGCAAGATCCCACAAACAGAATGATCAGGTAATCTGTTTTGGTGGTTTTGTTTGTGGGAGGAATATTAGCCTCCTGTTCTTCTTCCACAAATGCCAGCTGAGACATTTGATGCCCACCTGACCGTGCAAATGCAGCTTCAGCAAATTAGGAAATCACAGCATGCTTACTGCAATGGGAGTGCACAAACAATTTCCTAATTTGTGTCCGCTGTGGGAAAGGGGTTGCCTTAAGAGTGCACATTTGGAAGATGTTATTAAATGAAATGTAAATGTAAATCAGGCAGGTTCTATAACAGGATGGTGATCCGCTCTGCCGGTTTACTGCCTAAGTGTTGAAGGTGAAAATTATCCCCACTGAGTGAATTAATCAATTTGTATTTTCATTACATGGTAATCTGAGATTTTTACCAGAACTTTGGAAATGGAATTTTGTTCACTTTTTTGTGGAAACTGTAAATCACCATCCTTAATTATTATATGTTCCTTTCCAAAACTACATTTTTTAATTCTTACCAATCTGTAAAAGGATAGAATATATAGCAAATAGTTGGCAAAATGCACTGGAGGTAGGTGCCTTGCATTTAACAGTCCAGAAGGGAGGGTCCTGGTTGAGAGTTAGACTGGGTAGCTGGTCTTTTTCTTTAGTAACACTGGGGTTGGGGTCCTGAATTTATGGAACACTGAAATGAATCTTGGAGTTCAGCAGCAAAGAGAAGGTACATAATGTGTGGTTTTTGGCTTTAGCAGCATGGGTGGGGTTGGGGGGAGGGAGTTTCTAGGATTTGGTAGCACATTATCAATTTTTCTGGAGTTTATAATCATTACAAGGTTTGTTATTATTGTGGAAAGGGAAACAGGGATTTGGCAACACTGGGATTAAAATGTAGGATCTAGCAGCACAGGGGTGATGTGAGGGGAGCCGGAGAAATTTGGAAAGAGGTTTCTAACCGATTTCCCTAGAATCAGTGAAGTAATTGTTTTCAAACATATTGTATTAAAGACTCAAAAGTTTATGCTTTATGCTGTTACCCTTTTCTGCATGTGGAAGTGGGATGAGGTGGATATCTCGAGTGCAAGTATTTGAAGGGAAATATATAAGACTTCTGCCCAGTGGCTCTGAAGCAAGTGTTATTTTGATTGGTTCCAGTGGAAGTGTGACAGAAGGGCCGGAAAATAGGCCGACACCTGAATATATTGGGCTTGGACTTGCCTGAGATTTCTTGTGGCCTTATTTGAGGGCCAAGGCTCTGTTCAACTCAAACAAGGCCACTGATAAGGAGGCCAAGGGTAGGAACTCCCAAGGCTGGGAGCTCCCACATCCCCAAATTGGGGTGCATGATCTGGTGGATCATTGGCCGATATCCTGAGAAGCAAACAGTGTACCAGTCTCAACTGTGGCAGGAGTGTGGACCACATGGGGATGGGGAAGGGAGGGGTGGATTCAAACCTGAGTCATGATCTGGACCCCTGAAGCGAAGATCAGTTAATTTTTTTTTGTTTTTTCTTTGCAAGAGCCACCTTGGTAAAGAGGTCACTGTGGGAAGTATGGCATTTTCAGGAGGCCCAGCCAGCAACACAAAGTGAGGCAAAATTGGTAATATAATGGGTTTTGCACATATTTGACTATTTAGAAAGTTGCCATACAGTATATGTATTATATGGAGAGGTAATGATGGCTAAATTCAATCGTCCCTGAAAATGGGTGCAGGGATTGTGACTCATGATTAACCCACACCTGCGCACTGCAACACAGGCAACAAATCAACTTTGTGCTACCTGCTGTTTTAAGTGAGTTCAGCATGCAGTCAGTGCTAAGCACACTGTTGATTGGCTGAATGCCTGAGTAGGAGGCCAAGATTGTGAATCGGTCAGCACTAGTTAAAGCTAGAATGCCCCTCTTAAAGGTGCTGACAGTCATGCAGGAAGTGAATCTGATCTGCGAAATATTGAAGAATGGCACAACATAGGAAAGAGTAGGTTCCAAGGTTTCTGGATGCTGCACTGGAGGCCTTGGTGGAGGAGACGTAAAGGAGGAGAAATGTCCTATATTCACAGTAGGCCAGGAGACCCTCCAGCCACGTGCCCAGAAGACAGTGGGGGCAACAACAAAAACAACAACAACATGTATTTATACAGCACCTTTAACGTAATAAAACGTCCCAAGGCACTTTACAGGAGCATTATACAACAAAGTAGGACACCGAGCCACAAAAGGAGATACTAGGTCAGGTCACCAAAAGCTTGGTCAAAGAGGTAGGTTTTAAGGAGTTCTTAAAGGAGGAAAGCAAGGCAGAGAGGTAGAGAGGAGTAGGGAGGCTGTTCCAGAGCTTGGGGCCTCGGCAACTGAAGGTGCGGCCACAGATTGTGCAGTGATTAAAATCAGGGATGCAGAAGAGACTAGAATTAGAGAAGCGCAGGCATCTTGGAGGGTTGTTGGGCTGGAGGAGATTACAGAGATAGGGAGGAGTGAGGCCATAGAGGGATTCTAAAACAAGGATGGGAATTTTAAAATCAAGACGTTGCTTGACTGGGAGCCAATGTAGGTCAGTGAGCACAGGAGTGATCGGGGAATTGGACTTGCTGCGAGTTAAGACATGGGCAGCAGAGTTTTGGATGACCTTAAGTTTACGGAGAGTAGAATGTGGGAGACCAGCTAGGAGTGCATTGGAATAGTCATGTCTAGAGGTAACAAAGAACAGATAGCTGTGGAGATCAATGCTAGCAGTTAAGCCCCAAGGATCTAGATGCAGTGCTGCAAAAAGTTCAGATTTCGTACACAAATTATATCCCATCCACATACCACAATCTTACCCATGTGCCTTTCTTCTTTCAGATACCCAAAAAGTGAAACCTGCCCAGGCTTTGGAGGAACACAAGACAACAGTGACAATGAGGTTTTCACCGTCACTCGATTTCACACTCAGACAACATACTGATACTGTGCTTAATTTAGAGGATAGTGCAGTGGCAAAATTTGTACATGGTGAGATGCTAGGCATGAATGGGTGGCAGCCAGGAAAGGGGAAAAGATAACACAGATGCCAGCTTGCCAGTGGGTGAGCACTTCAATTGGGCAGCCTACAGAAGAAGGCTGATGGGCATGCATACCAAAATGTTTGGTGCATTGGCAAGCCTGCCAGAAAGCCTACGGTCAATGTCAAAGAGCATGGAGGAGTTCAACACCAACTTGTCACAAGGCTGAGCGCAGAGCTTGGAGCTCATCCTTTCCAGTAGGGAAGCGGCACCCAATTCCACCAGCACACTTGTGGACACAGCCATGATGCAGCATCTGATGGCTGATTTTTCAGCCTCCATTGCAGCACAAACAGAAGTTTAATTGTTGTAATGAAAGCTCAGACTGAAGTCATGCAAGCTCAGACTGAAGTCAGCAAAAAGCTTCTGCAGCACCTGCCACACCATTTCCTGTAGACCTTTACAACTTTAAACAACTATATAAAGTACCAAACACTAGTAGATTAGAAGCAATAGCCAGAAGAAATCAAACAGCAAATAACTTGTAAGTATTTGATAATCCCTTTCAATACTGGTGGTGGGGGTTCCTTCCTGCTGTTTAATGCATGAGGTTAAGACAGTGCATTAACTGGAGTGCTGAGCTCCAAAATGGCACCACTGGTGTCAAATCACCGTTGTCGCTGATTGATGTCACGATCCGTCTACTCTGCATACTTCCCTTCTGGCGGATGTTCACAGCACACGCGCTAACACTCTCACCACAATTGCATCCGGCACGACTTGCACCAAAAGTGCATGCACCAAAGACACCATTTTGTTTCTCCAACGGCACCCAGAGTGCTCAAACAATGGGTACTGTCATCTCCAATTTTGTGTCTAATATGTTTATGTTTTGTGACATGCTGGATGTTGCTGTTAATAGATTTTTGACCGGTTTTTTCCTGTTCTCCAGAAAAGTGTTGACTTTTTTTGGAGTATGGTTCCACAGGTACTGGTAACCCTTTGGTACCTAGCCCATGTGGCATTCATCATGTGATTTGACTATGTTGGATATCAAAGAGAGCTCTGCTTGTTCAAATCTATTGCAATTCCCAGCATGAGTTACAGATAACTGATCACAAGTGGGAAACTTGTCTCCTTTTCCTCTTCCCTAAACCGGAGGCGTTATGTCCAATTATAGTGCTGCAACTGTGCCTCTTTCCTTGCTAAGATTGACTATCTCTGCACAAAATTGGAATTCATCCTGGGATCTTCTGGTCGATATTCCTCAGTACTACATCAGACCATTTGCCATTAGGATATGTCAAAGGGCAACCTTATACATGATTCTTATATAATAATTTGGGATATTTAAAAAAAATCTGTCCTGTATGGTATCCTTTTGCAAACACAGGATTATCCGAAACACAGCTCTTACTGTAAAGTACTCTCTAGGTGTTCTGCACTGTTAACACATATAATGATGCCAATAAGATGTCTCATTTCAGTAAGATTTTTGTGATGTTCAGAAATAATTCCAAGTATCTATTTGGATAAACAATTGATGAATGGATAAGTACAAAAACAAACAAATATTTAATTGAAGTATTAATCAAATCTGAGACATGTATAATCTATAATTAGAAAACTAATAGGTTGAGGGTTGCCAAAGTAACTGAGATTGCTTTACAATAGCCAGATTTGAAGGCTGATTATATTGCACATTCAAGCAATAGGTTACTTCTGATAGCCCTAATATTGCTGTCAATGTTTTGTTATCATGGTGTTCAGCTAAGTTTATTTATTAGAACAGAAAAAATGTTTATATTAGGGAATCCTCTGATAGAATGTGGTCTTGACTGTGCAATGTCAATGGTAAAGTCACTGTTCTTGTCCTGCTGTTCCATTCACTGAAAAATTATCCATCGATAAGTGAGCAATAATAAAAATGAATTCTCAACACAATTTTTCAGTAATCACATTTAAGGTATGAATCAAAGGTTACAAGAGGACAATATATCTATAATTATTTTTTTCTTCCTTTTTGGTTTGGGTACAAGGAACACGAAAAGTTAGCAGGTACAGCAAGCAATTAGGAAGACAGATGGCACGTTGACCTTTATTGCAAGGGGATTGGAGTATAAAGATAAGAAAGTCTTGCTACAATCGTACAGGGCTTTGGTAAGCCCACAACTGGAATACTGTGCGCAGTTTTGGTTTCCATATTTAAGGAAGGACATACTTGCATTTGTGGTGGTACAGCAAAAGTTCACTAGATTGGTCTCTGAGATGAGAGGGTTGTCCTGTGATGAGAGGCTGAGAAAATTGACCCGATACTCGCTGGAGTTTAGAAGAATGAGAAGTGATCTTATTGAAACATACAAGATTCTGTGGGGGCTTACAGAGTAGACACATTGAGGTTGTTTCCCCTGGTTGTGGAATTTAGAACACGGGGCACAGTCTCAGGATAAGGGGTCAATTATTTAGGCCTGAGATGAAGAGAAATTACTTCACTTGGAGGGTGAATCTTTGGAAATCAGCCACACTACTGTCTCCAGGAGAACCATCGAATCAGCCATCCACATCTTCAAATCAGAAGCCTCAGGACCACCAAAGTAAAGTCGCATGATCACTGAATTCAGCCTGAAGCCAGCTGAGTCACCAACCTCCACAGACTGTAACCCCTTTTATTTCTCTGGACTATAATTTGACAAATCTATCCTTCTCCACTCTGTAACCTTTTTGTGTGTGTGTGTGAACTTTGAGTCTCTGTGTGTGAAAGTCGGAACTTTTTTATTATTCTACTTACAATAAAGCTAACCTGTCTGATTGGTTCGTTTTATGATCACAGTGCGTAAACAGTTAAACACGCACTGAATTGGCAAGTATATCCACTTCAAAAAAAAAGAAATAAACCAGTTGTGGTCAAAAAAGGAGAGAGAAAAGAGGGGAGCCTTGTAACCCCTCTTCACCTGATTGTAACACTTCTCTGTGAAAAAAAAGCAATCACTGAACAGAATATGTGCTATTTATTGCAGATAAGTATTCAGCAAGAGGAATGGTTATTGCTTTGTAGTGTGAACATCAGAATAGAAAATTGTGAGGAATAGAGCACTGAACAACGAGTTGCAGTTTGTTATGATTTATATATACAAGTAAACAACTGCATAATGAGCAAGTGATACTGAAATTTAACCCTGTTGGTCAGGATGACAGAGTATGAAAACCAATAATTACTGTAATCTGTTGTATATTCTGTATTTTTAATATACTGTTATGATACTGTTACAGCCCTGATGTGTTTGAGGATTCAAAGACAGAATTGGGTAGAATTAACAAACTGAGGAGGTTCTGTTATGCTACTTGGGTGTAGACCATAGACCATCAAATATTGGGAAGGAGAAATAGGAGCAAATTTCAGAAAGGTGCAAGGGCAGGACTGTAGTGATAATGGGTGACTTCAATTATCCTAATATCGAATGGGAAAATAATAGTGTAAAGGACAAATAATAGTGTAAAGAGCAAAGATGGGAGGAATTCCTGAAATGTGCATGAGACAATTTTCTTCATCAGTTTTCAGCCCATCAAGGATGGAAGGCATACTGTATCTAGTTCTGGGGAATGAAATGAGGCAGATAGAGCATGTTTCTGTGGGAGAGCATTTTGGAAACAATGATCACAATATCAATAGGTTTGGAGTACTTATGCAAAAGGAGCAGGAACAAGAAAATGCAAAAATACTCAACTGGAAGAGAGCTAATTTCAGTGAGTTGAAAAGGCATCTGGCCCAAGTGGATTAGAATCAAACATTGGCAGGTAAAAGCATAAATGAGCAATGAGGGGCTTCAAAGAGGAGATAGATCAGGTACAGACTAAACACATTTTCACAAGGGGGAAATGGAAATTTGCTCCTATTTCTCCTTCCCAATCTTTGATGGTTTATGGTCTACACCCAGAAGGCATCCAAAGCTAGTGCTCTCTAGATAACTAAAGGTATAGAGATTGAAATGAAACAGTAAAAGGAGGCTTATGATCAATGTTAGATTCATAATGAAGTAGAGAACCAAGCTTAATATGGAAAGTGCAGAGGAGAATTGAAAGAGGGGCAAAGAGAATACATGAGAACAAATTAGCTGGTAACATAAAGGGGAATGCTAATTTCTCTTATAAGCATATAAATGCTATAAAAGATGCTTTAAGGAGGGTGGGGCTGATTAGGGACCAAAAAGATCTCCTTGTGGAGGCAAAGGGAATCGCTGTAGTATTGAGTATTTTGCATCTGTCTTCACAAAAGAGGATGCTGCCAATGCCACAGTGAAGGAGGAAGTAGTAGAGAAATTGCATAGGATACAATCAGAAAAAGAGGAGGTATTTAAAAAAATGGCAATGCTCAAAGTAGAAAAGTCAGCTGATCCTGAGGGGATGCATGCCAGGTTTCTGAGAGACACAAAGGTGGAAATAGTGGAGGCTCTGACCATAATCTTCCAATTCTCCTTAGATATGGGAATGGTGCCAGAGGATTGGATTGTTGCAAATGTTACACCCCTATTCAAAAAGGGAGAAAGGAATAAACCTAACATCTACAGGCCAGTCAACCGAATGTGGGGAAACTTTTAGAGACATTGATCCTGGACAAAATTGTCACTTTGAAACATATGGGTTAATCAATGACAGCCAGCATGGATTTGTTAAAGGCATTTGTGTTTGATTAACTTGATTGAGTTCTTTGATGAAGTAATGGAGAGGGTTAATGAAGGTAGTGCAGTTGACGTGTATATGAACTTTCAAGAGGCGTTTGATAAAGTACCACATAATATACTGGAATGGTACCAGGGATCAGGGACTTCAGTTACATGGATGACTACAGAAGCTGGGATTTTTCTCCTTCAGAACAGAAAACGTTAAGGGGACATTTAACAGAAGCATCAAAATCATGAAGGGATTTGATAAAGACATGAAGGGCGAAAATTGAAGAGCTATGGGCAAGGATTAGGGGAGTGGGATTATTTGAGTTGTTCTTTAAAGAGCCAGCATAGGCATGTTGGGCTGAATGGTTTCCTATGCTGTACAATTCTATGATTCTTTGATTTATGGGAAAGATATAGAAGCCAAAAATATTTGATGCTTCTGGCACACTCCTGCACAACTGTGATGGAACTGGTGCAGAAGGGCCAAAAATTAGGCTAGTACTCAGATACACAAAATCTTGGCTTTATTTGGTGAGTTCTATAGGGCCTTACAAGGTGTAGAGTCTCTGCCCATGTCTTACGAGGTCAGCAGCATAGGAGGAGGTGGGGCGGGGTAAGGATTCCAGACATAGGGAGTTTTCATATTCCCAGCTATCCAAAAGGAGTGGGATGGTCAGCTCCAGACCCTTCTGAACTTCCTCACACTGAACTTCTTTGTCCTTATTTTCTCTGAACTTCTGCTTCCTCAAAAATTACCATTCTTAATCTATCTGACCCTTCAACTTCATTTCCAACTTCCCTTCTTACCCAAGGTCATTGAACCTAGTGCTTGCCTTCCAATTCAATCTTTATTTCATCTAAACAGTGTGCTTAATCCTAACCCCAGAACCTATTATACCAATTAGTATTTTTGCATTTCCAACACAAACTGTATGTCCTGCCCAAAATTAATATTAAGGGGTGTATTTTTAAATGTTTGCTCCTGGTGGGTAAGAAAATTGGCCTTTAGTGCTTAAACAATAGTGAATTGTGGGGCTTCTGAGCTCAGGGTTTGTTTCTACTCAGAGCTGGATTAAAACTGAAGACAATAATTTTATGTAGGACCCTTGACAACCAGCAGAGAGGAGAAATGTCCGTCTTTAGCCGACATTAAAATCCAGACTCCTGAAGCGAAAGAACGATTCCACAATAACGCTCGTTTGAAAACTTTCTGGAAATTAGTTCAGTTTTGTATGTGGTGCCAAATGCTGAATTTTAATCACCTCAGGAAACATTAAAAAAGAAAGGAACCCTACACTATAATAAAAAAAACTTGAGAAATATCATCGAAGAGTGAGATCTGTTTTGCGAGTGGAGATGGCCACTGAGACTTATATTGTCATTGGATGTTGAGTGAGTTAAAGGGTGATGTGGCAGGTTGATTTTCTGAGACTTAGCGGATGAAATGCTCCGCATCTGTAGACTTTTTGTGTAGGTACTGTTTGTGTTGATGGTAGGGATGTTACACCACTAATATCATCTAAAAATTTCATATGTCAGAAGCAGCATATTAAAGGAGGCGGGTGGCGAAATTGGTCAAAGCCAGCAGTGCAAAATGGCCTGAAAGAGACTCGCCTGCCTTTTTCACACCATGGCTAACTCTCTTTTCCATTGACTTCAGCGGTGTAAGACGAGCTGCTAATTCACGGTCCGTCCATGTTGTGCTTTTGGCATTGACTAATTTCACCCCACAATTTTTCTCAGTTGTCCTAACTCGAAGTACATTGAATTTTAAAACGTATTTACACTCAGTCTTGTTACTAAGAATTAGAGAATGCTGGAATCTAGCTCATACCATACTATCAAGATTTAATTCTACCTTTATTTGCAATGCTTTATGCCACAATTGAACCATATCTTACAATCTATATTGTTCTTGCATATAGGAGTGCGAAGATGTTCAATTGGGTAGAAATTCGTCTGCATCCGTTTTCGAGCCCAGAACTGCCGATGCACAGGCAGCATACACCACAAAAAGGAGAGCAGCCCTGATCCTCTAGCCTCCATGTGATTTTAAAAAAAAACTTGCCTTTGGTGGCGGCTGGTTCCTTCGCCTCAACTATGCCTAGAAAACCTAATCGGAGCAGTACCAATATCTACTCCTCTCAGGGCAGTCCATTATCTCGGGGCTTGAATTAAAAAAGGCATTCGGTCCCTCATTAACATATGCAAGGATCCTAACGCCTGCTTTAGGCAATCGTATCAGACGTTTTTTTTGCCGTCCGTGGAGCACTGGACATAATCCTGAAAAAATGATCATTTTTGACCCATTTTCCATTTGGAAAACAGACACAACGATGACCAATTTCTACTGCAATTCAGAGGATTGTGTTTAGAATTAAGGAGCGATATCCATTGCAAGACCTCAACACATAACTCTGAACGCATTATGAATAATGTCTGGAGCTATTTCAAAGCTATAATTTTAATAAGGGTTTCAGATGATGATGATAAACCTCTTCAGTCTTGCTGTCATAGTTATTATGAAGAATTACAAGTTTAGATGAGATGGATATAAATGCATTTTGTTGTTGGGTTATCCATTTTTTGGCAATTATAAAACCAGATAGGGTAGGACAGGCATAGGGATTTCCGTGAAAAGTGCTTTTTTGTGAAAGTTCATTGTAAACCTCAATACCCTCAGCAATTAACGTCGTAGTAGCCACATAGCGATACACAGGAGTGTAAAAACTCAACATTTTAACAAACAAATTTATAATATTGAGAATCTATTTTAGAATATTCTGGACAGCCTACTCAGAAACGAAACTGTCCAGCTAGTGTAAAACTTGGATGTGATATGATCACTGTGCTTTTGTCATTTCAAAGTAACTACTGCTGCTAATGTGATTGCCAAGACTTATACAGCTCTCGATGGTGTATGCTCGATGCCAATTATTCAGAAGAGGCCTTAAACTATGTGTGTCATGTTTCTTGTATGGAACATGGGCAAGAGAAGTTTGTGGGCAACAGTGAGTATTTATTTCACCTATGATGTTGGCAGAAAAGTAGAAAAACGTGTAAATTAAATAAATGAAAATTGACACCAACACAAAATGGCACTTCGTTCTTAATCTCAGCTTCCTCCCAAATCCATTCAATCAAAAGATGAGCTGATAAGAATGTAAACAGAATCTGGTAAGAACAAAAGGAAGCAATATCTTACAACATAATACAGGAGCACGTTGTCGTCAAGGGAAGACAATCATGTTTTGGAATCTTCTGCCGAAAGGAAAACACGAAGTATAACAAAAATTGTGGATATGACGAGAACACTAATACAATAAGATGTCTGACCGACCATGTTCCCTAGCTCCCCATCTTTCGACTAAAATTAATTTTTGAACATACCAGAGTCCTAACTACAGGAAGTCTCAAACAGATGTAAAAGGATATTATCTCGCTGACATTATCTTTTCGTCCTTTTTCGTTAAAACTTAAATCGCAGGTAACGATTTGGCCAGCGTCGTACATACTTGTTCTTATTAAGTATGTTTTGACCTGTCGGCTGCAGTGATGGATCTAATCGGTAGAAATAACGTCTCCATTCCCGCCTTCCATTAAACATTTGCATTGATTTAACAGTCGCGCAAAGGCTCTCGTCAGAAATCTTTATTTATTTATCTATTTAATTACCTATTTAAAGCCAACCATTTTCTTTCTAGATTCGCTCTGAGTAAAAATGCATCAACAGACACTGCTGTAGTAAGAAAGGAGTGAAAACATTGATGATTAGATATAATTTACGATGAGCTTGTTTTTGAATTGGGATTTGTTAACCAAAGTTAAAACATGTCAAATACCGGAAGGTGCAACGATGTGTTCCCCCTCTCCCTCTCTTTGCTCACCTTTATGGAGCTCTGTGGGTCCCCAACCCTCTCTAAATGCGCTGTAATGACAGATTGCTCGAGTATTTTGCAAAGAGACATTCGACCCTAATTAGCCAACATTGCAGACAGCGTTCGCATGGAATAGAGCATGGGAGGAAAACATTCTCATTTCACCAAACACCGGCAGAGCCCCACGTTACTTTGATTGACAGATGAACAAATGTTTCCTTTCCTTTTTTCCCAACTTTTCGCTTGTGCTGGAGGGAAAAAAAACCTACAGACCCAGCGAACGGCAGTGCGCCTTGCGCCGCGAGGCGTCAGCTTTGCACTTTTCACCCACGCCAATTGGTCCCTTCACCCGCATAGCGTCAACGCCCCACGTGGGAGCACCAGCTACGGCCGCTCGTCATTGGAAGATCTCGCAAAATGGGCTGCAACTCACGCCAGACTCCGCCTTTCCTTTGCGGTGATTGGTGAATGAGTCGTGACTGACGTGCCATTTGGAACGGAGACGAACGAAAGCACAGCTCCCGATTGGTTGGGCGGCAATGCGAATCAATGGCTGTGGCCGGCTGGCCTTTGTGTCGCATGGCATTATGGGCGTTGTAGTTTGAGTGGCGCGGACACTGTCAGCCACTTGGACCCGGATCAGCGGGCTAGCGGACTACAGGACCCAGGAGGCCATGGGCTGCTGCCCTCCCTCCAGCCCCCTCCGCTAGGGTGAAGTATTGCATCTCTCCACCTCCTTTCCCTCGCTGAAGCGAAGTTGACCGGGGTGTGAATATGTAAGAATGTTAATGACACGGCGCTTCTAAATTTGGTAAACACAAGTCATTACTTTGGTGTGTTATCGGATGAAGGGCAGGGAAGAAGCTGTTGCCGCGGTACTCTGACTGTAGCCTGTCTGAGTCTCTCTCCACCTCCCGCTGCCGGACTCAGTGATGCTGTGAGGTTACTCCGAGCCTCTGCCCCGCACAGCAGCATCCCGGATCGGCGGAGATCTCCCGGACAATCTGCAACCCTCATCCCAATGCTACACTTTGTTTCTTTTATCATTCGCTTTCTGGAAGGTCGGAGAGACAGAGAGAACGCTCGCTGCTTTCCACCGGATCGCATACAACTTGGTGACTTCTTAAATTAAGGAACTTAAATGACACTAATACTCACCTAAAAGACTGAGAGGGCTTTTGGGAACAAAAATCACAGCAAGATGTATCCGCAAGCCAGACATCCCGTAAGTGTGTTTGTTTATCTCCCTCCTCTTCCCCAAACATCACACAGACAATTGCATGTGAGCTTTAGCTTTCTCTCAACACGGCTTTAATTATACTCTTTCAGTCAATATTTGTAGACGTGCAAGGTGCAGTGTTTCCTTTCGCTTTGTCAGTAATGTGAAGAAATAGCAATTTAATGAGATTGGTGCACGGTTTGTCTCGGCACTGATGCTGGTTTGTTTTTGTATTTCTAGGCGCCTCACCAACCCGCACAGCCCTTTAAATTCACCATCTCCGAATCGTGTGATCGCATCAAAGAAGAATTTCAGTTTCTGCAGGCGCAGTATCACAGGTAGATAGAACAGCTTTTTATATAACCCCCCCCCCCCCCGCAACATTAATGTATCTGGAAGTACAAGCCAAGTGCAGATGTCTGAATTGGGGTGGGTGGGGGTATATTTTAAACGTCTTTATGTTTCCTTGTCGTCCCTCTGCAGGGACAAGGTTATGGTCTGGACTGTCCACGCATGTTGTATTGTCGGTTTTCTTTCCTCTCCCATCTCCTCCCTTTTAATTGTCTGATGAAAAA
The DNA here is from genome assembly GCF_036365525.1 of Heterodontus francisci. Taxonomy (NCBI): domain Eukaryota; kingdom Metazoa; phylum Chordata; class Chondrichthyes; order Heterodontiformes; family Heterodontidae; genus Heterodontus; species Heterodontus francisci. The sequence continues at coordinate 113,195,846 of NC_090374.1, forward strand.
TGATTTCTCCGTTACTTCAGTTTGGTGGAACATGGTGTTCGAGTGCAAAACTCACACTCCTTTAGTGTTGGAGATGTAGTGAAGACAGGATTTTTAGCACCAATGCCTTGGCCCGTGTTTTCTTTACCATGCCGTTAAATTCTGTGTTGATGTTTTTCTGAAATCTTTCTTTCTACCTGGGTTGAAAAGTGATTCTGACAGATACAAGAGACTGCAAACGCAGGCAATCCCTGTCCTCTTAAATATAATGCACCCAAGGTTTGAATGTTTTGATATTTTATTTTCAAATCTCAATTTTCCGCCGTTTCCCTTTATTTCGCTTTCACCTTTCTCCTTCATGTGACGATGAAGGAGCAATATTCGCTGTGTGAGACTGCTCCTCATTCGGCTGACGTGTCGAGGCGACAAAGTGTGAAACAATCACATCTTTTATTATCGTAAAGCCACCCCAAATCTGGATTAAAATGCAGATTGGTATGTACGGCTTGGGAGATCAGTAACTTTGATTCATTTTAAATAAATCACTATATAATCGCACGTAGAGATTTATGTAATAGGGATATTTGCTATCCATATTTTTGAGTTACTGTGTATTTTTTAGTATTTAAAGATAGCGGTCCTGTTTCGATTCTGCATTTACGGAAAGTGTAAAACTTTTTCAAATAAATAAATTGACGTTGCTAATCTTGGGACAAATCCAACTTTTTCTCTCTCTTTTCTCTCTTTTAAGAGTCCTGTGTTTTTGTCTAGGTCTGTACCAGTTGGGTTAGTATTTTTAGTCGCCAAATAATGGTTTCCTATTCTGTTCTAATGAATGTAGTCTATTGAAAGAAATAACGTTGACGCACTTCTCATGTTCGCATGTGTCAGATTTGGTATTCTACTTGTACTTATTCAAATCAATCTTTGAATACATACTGTCATATTTTGGCATATACAGAGTTGGCGTCATAAATCATTCTAGGAGAACAAAATGCAGTACAACACTAATTAAGTGCACCCTGCCTTGGTTAGGCAACACTTGTAATGATCCGGGTAAGATCATTTACGCAGAGCAAAGTATTGCCTGCAGCGCAGTCTATAAAATGTCCACATAACGTCTTGAACAATCTTTCTTTCTTTAAACAGTTTGAAATTAGAATGTGAAAAACTAGCCAGTGAAAAGACAGAAATGCAACGCCATTATGTCATGGTAAGTGTAAAAAAAAATTTAACTCCTTTTTGTTATAATGGCTATTGATAATTCACTGTATTTTTATGCATTATTGTCTGAACGTGCTAAAATAAGTGTGGCTTTATCAATAATGCCTTCTATTGCTTTACCTCCACAGTATTATGAAATGTCTTATGGACTGAATATAGAAATGCACAAACAGGTAAGGTTCTTACATTTTCAATAAATATTTAGAAGAAATGTTTGTTATCTGAAAATGTTGTGGTAGTAGGCACTTGAAATAGATTTATCAGAATTTTATTGTAAGATTTTGAACAGGAGGAATTGATAGTTCTGTGCTGACAATAGCAGAAATTTTACAGGGTTATTGAACTCCTGAAGGATGATGCAGATTATATGGAGCCATCTGAGTAATAGTGTTAAAATAAAATTGAGATAGTTGAACACATCTTGTAAGAAGTTTATTCCACATTATATATGGTGTGCTTGAAATAACTGCTAAAGGTTACTTTTGATAAATGTCTTTATTGTAATATTTTAATGCTGCAAGTTATTTTTAAGATAACATTTCCTCCCTTCCTATTGAGAGTCAAAGGGTTTAAAATGCAAAAATTGTAGTAGAAATTTGTCATATTGTGATGTCAAAACTTTCCAGGTCACGACAGGTGGAAACTAATTTTCTGTCAGTATTGAGAATTTTCCCATATTGCAACAATGATATTTTATACTATATCCAAAATTCAAAAAGAACAACTATGCCATATAATGTTTTAGATTTTTTGGGGGGCTGAATTTCATGTGGTGGTCACATGATTTAAAAAACTCTCATTAATTGTCCGCCTGTGTTTTGAGTAGTGAATCTTTCACTCTTGTGAAAGAATGATAGCAGTGCACTGATGTAGTGTCCTTGTCAGCATGATTGATAATTTCACTCTGAGTCACAGGAACAGGTGTGTAAATCAAGCAAAGAACGGCACCTCGGCAATGATGCTCTGTGCTGAATAACTCCGTTTAAGCTGTTTTTGTACAATAGTGGGGTATCCTACTTGTGAGATGCAGATTTTTACCACTTGTAATTCCCCATCACCTTTTGAGAGAACCTTTTGTGAATTATTGTTTAAAGTAGATATGCTTTTCTGTGGCTACATCCTTACCACATATTTGGAAATAAAACCAAATATTACCTTGTGTTCTTTGAGAAGGCTAAAAATTCCAAGCAGGTGACACCATTTGTTTTTTGGTTTGGAGATGGTATCCAGTTTGCAGAATTGCTTTCCTTGATTTGTAATTAGTGAGGTGGATAATGATGTACTATATCATGGCTGCAGTAGCTCTCTTTTTTTTGCTCGCTCCAACACCTATCTAAGATCTCTGAGAAGTGTGCATACAAAATTGTCAGTATAATTTTCTGTAAAATTGGGAGATAGTGAATTTAAAATGATGTGCGGAACATGTTATTTGTGATTTTAAACACAAAATATAAAGGATGATCACACAAACCAAGAACAAACATTTTATTTTTTTCTAAAGATTTTTAAGAAGCCACCTATTTATTCTTGTAGATACTGTGAGCAGGAAGTGGAAAATATGGATCAACAAAGGAGCAGTGTAATTTGATAGCTTTTCAGAATGCACTATTGACTAGAAGAAGCCATCATTAGAATAAGACCCCCTCTACTGGTCCCTTGACACCACTTGGATACGGTCTAATCAGGAAATACTGGCTTAGTTTCGAAAATTGCACAGCAAATGAGCCTTGATAGGGGACAGTAATGAGGATCAAATTGGTGCTTCTTGCATACCGGTCATTAGTTCACGTGAAAAATACCTTTTTAGCTTGGGTGAAATTGAGCAGTTTACAGCTTATGAATCCCTGTGTGCGGAAGAAAATGAGTTTTCAGAAGCCCACCTTGCGCTCCCTGGAGTATAATTTATGAAATGACATCTGCTTGATTGTCTGGAGGAGAGGGCAAGAGGGCTTTTATTCATATGGTATGGATGTGGGAGGTTGCCAGTGAGGATGAGGGGCTTGTGAACTAAGCAGTATCTTTTTTTTTTAAAGTAATACGTTGATTTCCAGAAACATAAAGATAATCAAATTTCAACTTTGGAATTTCCATTTGAAACCAATTTTACAATTCATATGTAGGAGATTAAGTTAGAATATGTGTACTTTGTTTTATAATTGCTGTTGAGCTTGGTTTGAGGTACAGTTGTGAAGCACAGTGGCAAGGGCGCACAGTTCAGTATCCAATTTAAATTCAGTTGTGATGCTGATTCATTGCATGCTTTTCTCATTTTTCTTTTAAAATCTAGGTGTACTGTGTTTATCAGAGAAATAGTAACATTGGATGAAACAAGTTCAGAGATAAGCAAATATTTTAATCTTGCAAATAATTCTGAAATTAAAAGGATTATTTCAGAAAACAAGTTTTTCCTGTATTTGCTACATGCTGGAGTTGTGTAGATTGGCTTAAACTTTATTTCATTGTGCACCTTTTGAGGGGGGAGAATACCTAGGTTTCAGGGCTTAACAACTAAAAGTACGGTTTTTGTTTAACTGTGATAGGATTTTAAATAGTCATTGAAGAAGAAGAAACTTAAAAGTGCATGGTGAGATTATAGCACAGTTTACAAATCCAGAGAAGCACTGCATCTGCAGATTGTGCAAATTACCTAGATATATTTGCACAATAACATAATTAGAAAGTGTCCATTCTACTTCCAAACAACCATTGCCTTATTGAACACGATATGCAGGCAGTTAAACAATGATGATGTCATTGAGTTGGTATAGTATTATCCACTTATATAATTTAAATAAATTCCCTCAGAGGTTCATGTGATCCTGTTCAACATGAATTATGTGATCTAATTGAAAGGTGCAGTAATAGGTTAGGGCTTGGCTATCACAAATATTTAGTATTCCAAAGCACTTGTATTTTAAAAAAAATGATTTTGGGGTCTTGATTCCCTGTGTTCATGTAATTCAATTCTACACATAAATAGAAATGAAATACTAATATATCTAAACTGTCCTTGTATTTACTGATTGTGTAATGTGAAATACAGGTACGTTCCAGTTCCTCAAACTACTGCCATTTTGACTATTTTAAAATTTCTCTTTCTTGCATACATGATCTTCGGGAAGAAAGCAAAGCATATTTTTTAAAAAAGTTTCTCCGTTCAGGTGTATTCATTCATAACAAGCAGCCTGTCACAAAACACACACACATGCACACCCCTTACAAGCCACTGCTTGCCTTCTGATATTGTTTTGGCCTTTAAGCTCAGTGTTCTGTATTGTCTTCCAGTTATTTTCACTGACTTGGGAAACGGGCAATGATTCAGCTGCATTGCACTTTGGTGCAATTGTGCCTAGTTCTTGAAATCAGTATAGGATTAATTCACTTATTAGATTTGTATCTCTGGAGTTCTGGCGGTGATGTACTACAGTAATTGATATTTCAGATGTTCAGATTATTGTTCCCACCATCCTCTTAAAGGTTCAATTTCTTAGGGCTGCTTATAGTCATAACTTATTTGTAAATAATTATTTTATTGGTACAGAGGATGCATTGCTGCAATGTTGTTGTGACTGAATTAGCAAATTGCCAGAAGGGTAACAATGTAGTGCCAGTTGCATTCGAAAGCTGTTTTTGTTCTTAAATTTTATTTTGTATTCTGCTTGATTCTCATTCTTCACAATTTTAGTAGAAACAATTGAAGTGAGATGTTTAAGAACTTGTCATTCCTTTAGAGGGAGAGAGAGAGAGAGAGTTGTGAAATTACTTGATCTTCGTTCTGTTGTTAATGATAACTATGCTTCATTTTTTTTTTCAAGGATTTGATTTTGTAGTTGATTTAATGAAAACTTTAGCGGAAAAACATGGTCTAAAAGTGTTTACATTTTTTATTCATACTCAATGCTGAATCTGGTTGTAAAAGTACTATTGTCATATAATATTTGCTATTTAAAATAAAAATATTTTTGAATCTAAAGGTAGTAAATATACCGTGAACTGACTGCACAATATCTACCAATTGTACTATTGTATCTATATATTGGGCCAGGGTGGTGGTTTAAAGCCCTATATTTACCCAGGCTGTAGATGTACTCTGCTAATTGAATTAATTATAGAAACTAATTTGAAGTATTTCAGTTGATTATCAGCATCTAGCACAATATTCTTGACAATGGTATATCATAGTTAAAAATAGATAAAATTGCTATGGCCATTAAATTGAAAAAATATCTTTTGTATTATACTTCATAATATTTGACGAAGTAAGAGATAAAAGTTATTTTAAACCTTTTCACCTGTTAAACTTCTTTTAAAATCTAAGTAACCAAGACATCAAATTGTTCCATTATTAATTAAATGGGTGATCTAGACATATTGTTGCTATCATTAGGATTTCAAAACCAGTTGTTATTGCTTAGTTATGGAGTTGTAGATCGATGCTCAAAACCTGCAGTGATACTTCAATGCGAGCCTTCTTGTGCTTAAATTATATCTGTTATCTTCTATATTCTCTATAACCAGTATCTTGGTAATCTACTTCCAAAACATTTTTGTAAGCATTTCTGCTTTGTGTGATGGATGACACCTTGAGTGTTAATGCTCGTGTTGTAGCACATGAGCTGAAAATTCAAAATGCCAAATGATCTAGGGAATTATTTCATTTGACTCTGTCAGCAGCCTAAGAGTTAGGTAGTCTCTGACTTTCTGGTAAATTTCTGTACTTGTTTTTATACAAACCGGAATTGAAATAGGGTTGCTTGCAGTTGCACTTTAAAACATCTATAATTACTACATTGATAAATTATAATATAGCTAATTTTAACAGTCTTCAGCTTTTGTTAAGAGTAGAGCTTTTAATCTGTCTGTATCTTGATATTTTATGTATGACAGAGTACACAGAGAACAACACTGAAAATGATTATAGCTAATCTAATCTAGGTGTTCAGATGACATCATTAGCAACAAGAGTGCTGATTTAAGTGGTTTGTAACAGTTACCTAAGCCCCAATATTAGATTACAACCTTGCAATTCCTTTTTTAATATATCGAACAACTAATTTTTATTGAAAATTTGCATCGCTAGCAACTGTTAGTGCTGATGCAATCATCTGCTTCATGTTTACGGATAATGATTTTCACTCGGTAGGACAAAAGATTACTTAATATTTTGAATATGATTTCCTGATAAACTGTTCAATTCTTGGAAGGGACAATATATGTGGACTATTACGAAAAAGCTAGGGACATAGAGGAGACTCATTGCATAGATGCAGCTAGCTTGTTTTCTATGTAGCACTTTATTGTTTCCACTTGATATCAATCAGAAGCTTTCTGTTGTAAGGCTTTTTGGCAGAGTAAAGCTCTAGTGTGAGAAATGTGCAATAAAAATGTGATTGTTGTTCAAAACAATTAAGTACAAATTTAAGGGCTTGGCCCATTGATTGAATTTCAAAATCATAACTGCAGCAGTCGATCGGAAATGATGATAAATAGCATTAGAAACCTTTTAGTGAAGTACAGTGACTACAAGGAGGAGAGCAGTATAGATTTGCATTATATCCGATACCCTCCAGTACCAAGTGGATTGTCAATACTGCTTGTTTAGCATTTTCTAAGGGCAATAGGAGTATTGATTTCTGGCTTACAAGTGACGGCTCTATTTTCACTACTGAGAAGTATTGCGGGTTGTTAAGAAGAAATTGACTTGAAGAGGCTGACTGCTGCCCATCATGAAGCAAATAAAGCAAAACTGCTGAAGCATGGTGGAGCAGCGAGACAGGGGCCCTCAGCAATTTGTTGCTATTAATTTACCACGGTCGACAGCAAATCAATTGGCGTCTACTTCATCTATTCAAGAATATGCTGTCCGGAGCAGATAAAAAGCCATACGTGGCAATAAGAACAGACTATTTGCTGGATAGAGGACGAAGTTAATGTGCAAATAAGTGATTTTGAGACTTCAGAACGCCTTTTAAGTGAGTAACTATTTAATGGAATATATTCTTAAAGTACTCTAAGGCATTAATTGACTTGCATCAATTAGCAAATGGGTTCTGTTTTGTTTCTGAGCTTTTTCATTGAATTCTGTATAGGATTGTTTTGGTAGTCTATATTTTAGTCCAATTGTCACTACATTCTCTTTAAAACTGTGTTTGAGAATGTACTCAGATATTGAAATGTGCAATGGTTCACAACTAGTATAGATACCACTTTGTTTTAGATTGACATGTTCAACAATTAAATGGCACTTTGTGAGATTGACCATGTAGATATAATTCTAAATAGGCAATATTAGTAGCATTACTATATATTTTTAATATCAATCAAACAAACCAGTTGGCTCAAAGAGTGGACATTAGTTTGTAAAAACTCAATCCTAAAATTAGCCTATTGAATCAAAAGAAACACTAGCTAGAGATTTTTAATGACCCTTTGCACTACTGTGTTCAATCTACTAATGGTTGTAATGAATGTTGCAGCCTTTTCTATAGTCGTATAGGGGCCTTGCGTTGATTTAAAGCACTCAGCCGTGTCTGATGCTTTAATTGACTCTTAGTCCCCTATTCCAGCATGTTTCCTGATGGAACTGTTACCATGTCTATTTCCATTACTATCAGTGTTGAATATTAGAATTTTATGTATAATCGGATTATCTTCCAGAGTTTGTATTTAGGATGGTGGGATTTTAAGCATCATCAGTGAGGTAGCAAAATGTCATAGAATAATGCAGCCCAGAAAGAGGCCATTTAGCCCATCATGCCTGTGCTTGCTCTTTGAAAGTGCTATCCAATTAGTCTCATTCCCTTGCTCTTTCTCAATAGCCCAGCAAATTTTTCCTCTTCAAATATTCATCCAATTCCCTTTGAAAGTTATTATTGAATTTGCTTCCATCACCTGTTCTAGCAGTGCATTCCAGATCATCATAACTGTGTAATTTTATCCTGTCATGTTGCATCTGATTCTTTTGCCAATTATTTTAAAATATCAGGAGAATTCTCAGTTATTTCTGTAACTTTTCAACCTCTATTTGACCTCTCAATCTACTTCTTACAAATTCTGATTGATACTGGAATCCTTCTTGATGCTTTTCTAGCCTAAGCCCACTCAGTATGCATTAGTAGGCTATTTGACCATGAGGGAGAGGAGCTTTGGCAGCAAATATGAGCATGACATCACTGTGCAATTTCTCCAAGGGTCCTTGATTACAACAGTTCTTACATTATAACGGCGACTGAGCTTCAAAGTACTTCATTGGCTATAAGGCACTTTGGAGAGTCATGAGGTTGTGAAGGGCACTATATAAATTAAGTCTGTCTTTCTATTTGATACAAATTATTGGTCTTAGGGGCACTAGTCATTTTCACTCTTTCCCTTCAAACCAGGTGAAACTCAGGCAGGCTGTAATGCCTTTAAATGTCTCACTTCCTGGTTGTAAGGTCATTGTGTAAATACATCCATGATCTAGTAGTGAGCCATCTTTTAACTTGTAAAAATGCATTCTTGTCTACTTACTATAGGGTGCCATTTTTTGAACAACAGTGAAATACAGTTTTTTTTTAAAAGTACTTCTTTGGTATACATTTCAGCATATTGGCCTTTGGTGCTGACTGTTATGCATGTTTCTGGTTTATTAAAAAACTAATATGTCACAATATAATGTATTGTTTTAAAATATGAAGATGATTACAAAGCATACTGTTTGCTGTCATTTGAAGCCCTCAGTGAGATTACTGTCTTATAACCACAGTAGGATATCCAACTTCCCAGTGCATTTAGTGAGGCTTTGTGGAAGTATTTCATTTTAGCTTCTGTAGTCAATGGTTGTAATATTTAATTAGTAGGATTTCTGAAATTTTATGTGGGGTGGTTAGGGCAGGAGATGGAAGTGCAACAGGAAGAATGGGATTGAAATGGAGCATTAGACCTCATCTTTACCCTCCACACTAAATGAAATGATTAAAGCATTGAAGGTCTTAGGCATTCATTGACATTTTGGTTGTTACAATATGTCATGAAGACACCCATCTGCCAAAAATGAGGCATATTAATTTTGTCACATGAACGTTAATTTTAAACTGTTGCTGGAGTAGAGAGATAACTTGTTTAAAGAGATCAACAGTGGCTAGAAAAACATTTGCATACTAAGAGACAGTGCTTGGAGAGGCAAAAGAATTGCTTGCTGATTCAATTAACAGAGATTGGTCTGGGCAATGGTGATCCACATCTTGTCAGTGTAGGAAACAGCACTACACACCACCGCCCCCCACGAGAACTTCGGAATCCACAAACGCAGGAGTTTGTTTAAAAAGTGAGTCACATGACTAACCTGCTGGCCCAGGTCTGGTTTTGAATTGCTCACAGGACAGCTTGGGTCAGACTGCAGATTGCAACTGAACTTGGAACAAGAGCCACTCTCCTGTCTGGCTCTCTCTCTTTCATTAATCTTCGGATCCACTGAAGTTACTTAAACCTCAAGAGGGAAAAGACTGCAACATCAAAACAAGTTTTAAAGCATGCACTGGGCCTCAATGAAACGATAAGACTTACCTGCAACCAAAGACTTTACATCAAACTCAAAGTACCGTAAATAAAAACCCAGCTATTGCCTCAAACCTGTCCCCTTTATTAAGAACATAAGAACTAGGAGCAGGAGTAGACAATTCAGCCCCTCGAGCCTGCTCCGCCATTCAATACGATCATGGCTGATCTCTTCTCTGCCTCAACTGCACTTTCCTGCCCGTTCTCCATAATCCTTCAACCCTTTACTAATTAAAAATCTCTCTCCTCCTTAAATTTACTCAATGTCCCGGCATCCACCACACTCCACAGACTCACGACCCTTTGAGAAAAATAATTTCTCCTCATTTCTGTTTTAAATCTGCTATCCCTTATCCTAAAACTATGACCTCTTGTTCTAGATTGCCCCACTGGCGGAAACATCCTCTCTACGTCTACTTTGTCAATCCCCTTAATCATCTTATGTACCTCAATTAGATCTCCTCTCATTCTTCTAAACTCTAGAGAGTAAAGGCCTAAACTGCTCAATCTCTCTTCGTAAGACAAACCTCTTATCTCTGGAATCAATCCAGTGAAACTCCTCTGAACTGCCTCCAATGCAACTACATCCCTCCTCAAGTAAGGGGACCAAAACTGTACACAGTACTTTTTCTGTCTCTATCTGCGTATGTGTTTATCGTGTATGCACGTGGCGTGGTTGTGTTGCATATTCATAGTCGTTAACCGAATTAGAGTTTAAGATTAATAAACCTCCATCCTTCTTGTTTAAGTCTGAGAAAACCTGTCTGATTTTTTTTGCCTTACAATTGGAAAGCAGTGAACAAGGGGGAACTAAAAACATGGTGTTTTAAAAAATTAAACCCTGCTATGGTTAAACCAGGCAAATGCTGAGAGGGAACCCCGAAACCCCTTTCTCACCTGGTCGTAACAACTACTAAACAACAGCAAGTTGTATTTATATTTTAACATAATAAAATATCCCAAGGTGTTTCACAGGGACATTATAAAATAAAGTATGACACCAAGCCACATAAGGAGATATTAGGTTAGATGACCAAAATCTTGGTCAAAGATGTAGGTTTTAAGGAGTGTCTTAAAAGAAGAAAGTGAGATAGAGAGACGGAAAGGTTTAGGGATGGAATTTCAGAGCTTAGGCCCTTTACAGATAAAGGCATGGCAGCTAATGGTGCAGTGATTAAGATCAGGGATGCTCAAGGGCCAGAATTGGAGGAGCGCAGATATATTGGAGGATTGTAGGGCTGAAGGAGATTACAAAGATAGGGAGGGGCGAGGCCATGGAGGGATTTGAAAACAATGATGAGAATTTTAAAATCAAGGCATTGCTTGACTAGGAGCCAATGTAGGTCAATGAGCACAGGGGTGATAGGTGAACAGGACTTGGTGTAAGTTAAGACACGGGCAGCTGAATTTTGGATAACTCAACTTTACGGAGGGTAGAAAGTGGGAGACCAGTCAGGAACATGTTGGAGTAGTCAAGTCTTGAGGTAATAAAGGTATAAATGTGGGTTTCAGCAGCGTTTGAGCTGAGACGGGGACGAAGTCGGGTAATGTTAGAGGTGAAAATAGGTAGTCCTGTGATGGTACAAATATGTGGTCGGAAGCTCATTTTGGGGTCAAATATGACACTAAAATCGCAAACAGACTAGTTTAATCTAAAACTGTTGCTCGGGAGAGGGATGGAGTCGGTAACTTGGGAATGGAGTTTGGAGCAGGGACTGAAAACAATGGCTTCAGTCTTCCCAGTAGATGACTTTCCAGATGGAATGTACTAATGTCATTGCAGGTCTTTCGCTCTTTATTGATGGTGTGTCCCCACCTCCACCAACATTCCCCCCTCCCCCTGCCCTGTATAGTCAATCTTGGTAGTTAATAGATAAACAGGTTTTTTTTCATTGGGGATAGGGTCTTAACTTTGGACAGACTTTCTGCAGGCTGTGACATGAAAAATGCCTGCCATGCCATAAGACCAGTTATGGAAAGTGTGACAGAAGCCAGACCTGCCAAAATGAGACACATGAATTTCATCATGTCGAACATTATTTTTGAACTGTTACTGGACTTGAAATAACGTGTTTAAAAAGACCACGACAGTGGCTGAAAACATGGCTGCACATTTGCATTCGAAAAGACAGTTGCATGAAGAAGACAGTGGGAGTACTCCTTGATTCAGTTGGCCAGATGGGTTTTGTCAATAATGATGATCAAGAGACATTGAGAGTCATTGAGCCAGCATTCCATCCCCCCCATTGTAAGTGTCTGGTAAGCTTGGGGGAATCTACAAATCTCGCAGGCGAGGCTGCTCTGAACAAGGAGCTAGTCACATGACTAACCTGCTGACCAGCCTCCGGTTTTTTGAATTGTGTCTGACGCAGAACAGTTTTGGGAAGAGACTGCAACTGAACTTCAAGAAGAGAGCATCTCTGTCTCTCTGTCAGTCTCTCTGTCTCACGCAAAGTTCCAGCAACCCACGGAAGTAACTTAAGCCTCAAGACAGAAGACCAGCGAAACAAGTTTGAAAGTGTGCACTGGGTCCCAGCGAGAACTGCAAGATTTAACTTCAATCAAAAACTTTACATGCAATCCAAAACCAGTAACTAAATTCCATCTACTACTTTAAACCTTCCCCCCCGCTCTTTAATTCTTTCTCCTCCTTTGTCTCTATTTGCGTGTGTGTTTAGCGCATATGCATGCTGGAATGGTTGTGTCACGTATTTTTAGTAGTTTTAACTGAGTTAGAGTTTTAAGGTGAATACACATACACCTTTCTTGTTTAAATCTGAGAAAACCTGTCTGGTTGATTTCTTTGCAATCACAATTAGAGAGCAGTGAGCACGAACTCACTGAGAGGATGCTAAAAACACGGTGTTTTAAAAATTAAACCCTGTTACGGCCAAACCAGGAAAAGGCTGAGAGGGGAGCCCTAGACCCCTGCCTCACCTGGTCATAACGGAAATTAATTCTATACTTTAACTTAATGACAAACAGGAAAATGGCAAGTTAGTAAATTTGTCAAAAAAATTGTTGGTTTATTATCTCTCTTCATTTGACTAATTTTAGGATTTTAATTTGTTCATTTTTTTTCTTGCATTTAGTTTTTTTTCAAATTCTTATTTGAAGGTAACATTTTAATACGAAATAACAGGAAACTATGGAATGTATACTTAGAGCACACACAGTACTCAGTTGTTCTCCATAACAGAGGTTGGTTGACAATAGTAATGAATTGTGCATGATTTCCATTCATATTAGTTTGGGAGTTGATTTTGCTTTCTGAATTGGCATCAGACATATTTTGTGGTTGTCTCAGTTAATGATGAGGGAAACTTGTCCATTGTTTGTTTAGTGAGTAAGTCATGGCTCCCAAAAAGCATATGAGTGTAAACTGAACTTGACTGCACAGTTCATAGGCCTCAGAAAATATGCTGCCTGCTATTGTCTGAGTGCTTCCAGAGTGGAGAGAGCTCATAGCTGCAGAGGAAGTAAGTATTCACTATCAGGTAAAATTCTGGGATGCAAAAATGCAACCTATTAAAAACCTAGCTACTCCATCTACTTTCTCAAGCCCAGACCAGACAGCAGCATTCTCCCTCTTTAAGGTTAGAGTATTGATCATTAAATATGCTGAAGTCAAATTTATTTTGGTTTATTTGAAACTTGCCACCAATTTTTGTAAAACAGGTCATTTTCTCATTGTAATGAATAGAAATGTCAAATAGAAAATGAAAAAGTAAAATTTTTCAATTTATTATCTATAAGTTCTTGTTAGTCTTTCAAATGTTTTTTGTGGTGTTTGTATTCTTTTGCATTCTCCTGAAGAAATGATCTAGCTAGTAAATACTATGTATTATGTGAGATTTTGCATGAATCATAGCTAGAATCTGAAGCAAAAATAACAGAAAATGTTCAGAAGTACAGAGCAGGTCTTTTAGCATCAGTAAAGGAAAAGTAATTTCATGTTTCGGATGTAGACTAGGTCTACTACTATATCATGCTAATGTTGCTCGTCTAACCTGTGGATCTTAGGCAGCTGGTGGCAATGGCAAGATACGCTTTGCAGATTTTCCAAGGTTGATGGCTGGAAATACCTGATTTTATTTTTTAACTGGGGGCTGAATTTTACAAGCCCCTCGACGTCAGGTTCATGGCTTCGGGGGGGGGCCCGTAAAATTCTGCTGGGAGAGGCCCCAACATCGAGAAGGCCCCATTGCATTTTCCAGCGGCGGCCGGACCTCGGTGCGGAAGCTGTGCCTTTCATTAAAATATGGAAATTAGAAAGATTAACGTGTAAATGAACGTACCTGCCGCTGGTGACTGTCCCACAGCGATTTTACCGTCACTGATTGCAACTTGCGTGCTTTCATAGTTCTGTACAGAGTTCCGAGGCGAGAAATGGTGGGGAGGGGGGGAGGAGTAAAATTATCAGGGCTGCAGGGGGTGGGGGGGGGGGGAGTGGGGAAAACTTCATTTTTTTGGCTGTGGGGATGGTGGGAAGGGGTTGAAAGACAAAAGTGATGAGGTTGGGGGGGTGGTGGGGGGAAGCTCAGGGTGGGAATAAAATAAAATAAAATTAATGTCTGTCAGATTGGCATATAAAACAACCATTTGGGGGGTTGGGAATGGGCATCCTGTTTTTGCTTTTTAATTAAAAAATTTAAAAGGTCAATTCCCTTGAAAGATGCAAATCTCTCATGAAGGGCTTTAAAAAATGGTGCAGGCACCTGCGTGGTGGCGCTGGAGGCCGTTGCCGGAGATGGGGAGGCCGCCTCCTCTATGTCATCGGGGGTGACCGCTCCGCCCCCTCCATTTAAATGAGCCCCCGTGTGTAATATCGCGGGAGCTCAGCGGCGGCAGTTCCGTGTCGGAAGGATGCCGACTTCACAGTGCGTGCGCCACGGAGCGCAGTGCGCTGATAAAATTCAGCCCTGGGTCTTCCTAGTCGCTGGGTTTTATGAATCTGGCAAGTTTTTCTTTGGTATTATTGCCAACTACGCAAGATCTGCACATTGGGAGGTAACAGCAGTAACACAATATAAAAGTGAATTCAGAGTCTATGCTTGAAATATATACCTTTTTTAAATTTTAGATAATGATGGATAGATTCCTGCATTTGCACTTTAAAAAGAATAACTTTTAAAAACAGAAGCTCTGGTAAAATTTAATTTGTCAAGTTCCTGAGCTTGGTTTAATTAACATAATAGACAATTCAAAAAGCAAAAATAAGTACACTTTTGTTATGAGTCCAGCTGAAGTATATTTTTCAGCAGATACATTGTTAAGGATAATTAATTGGCCAGGGATGTAAAATTCGTGTTTTTAAAAAAAAGAAAAAGACTTGCATTTATATAGCGCCTTTCATGACCACAGGGCATCCCAAAGTGCTTTACAGCCAGTGAAGTACTTTTAAAGTGTAGTCACTGTTGTAGGTTGTGTACAGTAAGCTTCCACAAACAGCAATGTGATAATAGAGTTATAGAGAGATACAGCACTGAAACAGGCCCTTCGGACCACCAAGTCTGTGCCGACCATCAACTGCCCATTTATACTAATCCTACATTAATCCCATATTCCCTACCACATCCCCACCTTCCCTCAATTCTCCTACCACCTACCTACACGAGGGGCAATTTACAATGGCCAATTTACCTATCAACCTGCAAGTCCTTGGCTGTGGGAGGAAACCGGAGCACCCGGCGGAAACCCACGCGGTTACAGAGAGAACTTGCAAACTCCGCACAGGCAGTACCCAGAACCAAACCCAGGTCGCTGGAGCTGTGAAGCTGCTGTGCTAACCACTGCGCCACTGTGCCGCCCTAAATTAGTTCAATTTCCATTACCTGCCTTGGTGGGATTCGAATCCATGTCCTGAGGGCATTAGCCTGGTGCTCTAGGTTACTATGATAATGATAGCAGCAAACGAGTTTTTTGTTGCTTGGGAATGGGGAGAAATATCCTACAGGAGTTCTTTTAGAAATGCAGAAGACTCATTAATCATGGGTGCCACAAGCCTGAGACAGTTAATGACAGTTATTTGCCAGCATGAGAATAATTTCACATAATTAGTGGTGCAGTATGTTATTATACAGATATACCTCCAAGTACAAATTTAAAAAAAGTTACCACCCCATGGTTGTAAAAATGTCATGCATAACCACATAACAAAGGCATACAAAGTGTGATATGTGTCAGTCATAACTGTACACTAAGCATATGTGTCAAAGGCACTTCTAAACCTCTAAACTTTTTAAAGCCATGTCAGGCCCCAAAACTTTTTATTACACACTTTGTGTCTGCTGTGAGGGAAACCTCATGAAAGCATACTAGAGATAACATATTAAAACAGACTAGACTGGAATATTTATGTAAAAGGTTGATTTATAGTTGATGAACAGCTGTGACTAGATGTTTAAACAGAGGGTCTGGAGCTGCTAATCATGTGTTTGACATATTGGTATAACTTCTTTAACTATGTAAAAGAATCCTGTCTAACCATAAAGCCTAGAGAGCGAGGAAAAGTCTTTTTTTTCTTAAAAAAAAAAAGTAGCACTTATATGACTAGTAGTAGTTTTTTCAGGGTGAGTGGAGGCCCATGATGACATATTGTGAAAATAAATTACAGATATCCAGTCCTACTTTCAGCTCTAATCTAATCTAACTTGTGGCTTTTAGTTTCCATGAACATCATGTACTGATCATGCATCTGTAATTTTAGGGCATAAATTGGATATGATAAGCCACAGAGCAGTAGAAATCTGTGGCTTTTTAATATTGGGTTTATTTCTCTACCAACATTTGTCTTGTAACATCTGAATATAGATTTATTTTGAGGGAAAGATTGATTACTTATTAGTATTAGTTACATTAAAGAGCTTTGGGCATTGTGGTTATTTTCAGTTGCATTCAACTGTTAGCACTGATTTGGCAAATACTTGTCAATCTTGCATGGTATTTCACAGTCAAGATCAATTTAATCTTAAGGTATACTGAGGTTGGAGGTTGTGAGACTGGGGTGTGCAGACATAATTCTGACTCCATTTTAAGTTTATATCATCTGTTCTTATTAGATTTCAATTACAAATTCCGATATCCACATTTATAATGGAAGCTTCTTATGTAAACTTGTCATATTGCAATGTAACCCCCTTTTTCTAACCATCTTCTCATGTACGTTTCTCACTTTTTCTTCTCTCTCTCTTGCTTTTCCTTACTTCTCATCAGTTTTAGCCCTATTGCTTCTGAATCAGAAGTTTGTGGGTTCAAACCCTATACCAGCTACTTGAGCACATAATCCATCTGACACTTCAGTGCAGTACTTTCCATCAAAGATTGGCTATTTCCACCTTTGTAACATTTCTCACCTGCACCTTTTACATCAGCCCATCCATGCAGTTGTCAGCTCCAGACTTGACTCTTCCAGTATTCTCCCTGCTGGCCTCTCATCTTTTACCTTTCTTGAACTTTAGCTCTCTGAACCTCTACTGCCTCTATTCGGCCCTACACCAAGTCCAGGTAAGATTGGCAGGCAAAACTGTAATGGAGCAATTGCCTGCCTTTAAAGAGGAGGTAGTTCAGGTGCAGTCAAGGTACATTCCCACTAGAGGGAAAGGTAGGGCAGCCCAATCCAGAGCTCCCTGGATGGAGCATTAAAAGGGTGCATATGACAGATGTCAGTTGGATAATACAATTGCGAATCAGGCTGAATATAGAAGGCTTAGAGGGGAAGTGAAAAATCAAATAAGAGAAGCAAAGAGAGTGTATGAGAAGGGACTGACAGCTAACAAAAGTCTTTTATAGGCATATAAATAGTAAAATGGCAGTAAAAAGAGGAGTGGGGCCAATTAGGGATCTAAAAGGGGATTTATGCATGGAGGCAAGGGGCATAGCTGAGGTACTAAGTGAGTACTTTGCAACTGCTTTCACCAAGGAAGAAGATGCTGTCCAAATCATAGTGAAAGAAGAGGTAGTTGAGACACTGGGTGGGCTAAAAATTGATAGACAGGAGTTATTAGAAAGGCTGTCTGTACTTTAATTTGATAAGTCACCAGGACTGGATAAGATGCATCCAAGGCGACTGAGGAAGGTAAGGGTGGAAATTGTGCAGGTGCTGGCCATAATCTTCCAGTCCTCCTTAGATTCAGGGGTGGTGCTAGAGGACTGGAGAATTGCAAATGTTACACCCATGTTCAAAAAAGCCCAGCAACTACAGGCTAGTCAATTTAACTTCAATGTTGGGAAAGCTTTTAGGAATGATAATTTGGGACAAAACTAACAGTCATTTGGGCAAATGTGGATTAATTAAGGAAAGTCAACACAATTTCTTAAGGGCAAATCGTATTTAACTAATCTGAGTTTTTTGGTGAGGTAACAGAGGGTTGATGAGGGTAATGCAGTTGATGTGGTATACATGAACTTTCAAAAGGCATTTGATAAAATTCCTCAGAACAGGGTTTGTCACCATAGGTGGAGCCCATGGAATAAAAGGGACAGGAGCAGCACGGATATGAAATTGGCTGAGCGACAGGAAACTGGGAGTAAAGGTGAAAGTTTGTCTTTCAGACTGGAGGAAGGTATATAGTGGAGTTCCCCAGGGGTTAGTGTTAGGATCTCTGCTTTTCTTGATCTATGTTAATAACCTAGACTTGGGTATACAAGGCACAATTTCAAAATTTGGGAATGACACAAAACTTGAAAGCGTTGTGAGCTGTGAGGAGGATAGTGATAAATTTCCAAGAGGATGTACGCAGGCTGGTAGAATGGTGGACAAGGGGCAGATGAAATTTAATGCAGAGGAGTGTGAGGCGATTCAATTTGGTAGGAAGAACGAGGAGAAGCAACATAAACTAAAGGACCCAATTCTAAAGTGGGTGCAGAAGCAGAGGGACCTGGGGCTATATTTGCATAAATCATTGAAGGTGGCAGGGCAGGTCGAGAAAGCAGTTAATACAACATCCAGGATCCTGGGCTTCATAAATAGGGGCATAGAGTATAAAAGCAAGGACGCTTATAATAAACCTGTATAAAACACTAGTTTGGCCTCAAATAGAGTATAGTGTCCAGTTCTGGCCATCACACTTCAGGAAGGATGTGAAATCATTGGAGATGTGCAGAAAAGATTCTTGAGAATGATTCCATGGATGAGGAACTTCAGTTACATGGATAAAATGGAAAAGCTGGGGTTCCTTGGAGAAGAGAACACTAAGAGGAGATTTGCTAGAGGTCTTCAAAATCATGAGGGGTCTGGGTAAAGTCGATGGGGAGAAACTGTTCCCATTGGTGGAACGATCGTGAACCAGAGGACACCGATTTAAAGCGATTGGCGGGGGGGGAGAAACAGCAATGGTGACGTGAGAAACTTTTTTATGCAGCAAATGGTTAGGATCTGGAATGCGCTGCCTGAAAGTATGGTGCAGGCAGATTCAATCGACTACTTCAAAAGAGAATTGGATAATTACCTGAAGAAAGTAGATTTGCAGGGCTGTGGGCGAGTGGTACTAGGTGAGTTGCTCTTGCAGAGATCCAGCACAGACATGACCGGTCGAATGGCTTCCTTCTGTGCTGTAACTATTCTATGATTCTACGATAAGTCTGACTCTCCCATTAGCCCTCTTCTTGCTGACCTACATTGATCCAGGTCCCCCAATACTTCCAATTTAAAATTCTCATTCTTGTGTTTAAATTTCTTGTCAGCTTATATTGCCCCTAACTCTGTAACCTCCTCCATCTGTGCAACTACACCCCTCCCCTGGTCTCCATTCCTGTGTTTCTGGCCATTTGTGCCTCTCTTAGGTGCTCGTTCTTTCAGTGGACTCGGCTAAGGAATTCCCTTGCTGCTTCTCCACCTATACTGTTGACCATTTGGAACTGCTCCTTTTTGTCCTATATTGTAACTTCACCTTTTAGCCATGTTGTGGTTCCATGATCTCAGATTCTAGTTGATAATTTATGGTTCCTGCATTTCATACCTTCCACTGTATGCTGTTCTGCTGCATTTGTTCTTGTCTGTTACTATCTCATTGAAATAACTGCACAAAACTTTCCTGTTGTCATTAGCTCCTCCCCTTCCTAGCACAGACTCAATTTGATTGGTTCGCCTTTGCATACGGTCACCCCCATATCCAGCACTCCACCTTATTACCTCTATTACTCTACTCTTTATCACAGCACCTAAGCTGGGTGGGGTGGGACCCCCCCCCAACATTGCTTTCATTATCTGCATCATGCCCTTTGATGCTTTACATCTTGCATTTTGCTGCAGCCACGATCACCTTCATAGAAACATAGAAAATAGGAGCAGGAGTAGGCCATTTGTCCCTTCGAGCCTGCTCCGCCATTCATTATGATCATGGCTGATCATCTAACTCAGTAGCCTGTTCCCGCTTTCACCCCATACCCTTTGATCCCTTTCGACCCAAGAGCTATATCTAACCCCTTCTTGAAAACATACAATGTTTTGGCCTCAACTGCTTTCTGTGGTAGTGAATTCCACAGGCTCACCACTCTCTGGATCAAGAAATTTCTCCTCATCTCAGTCCTGAAACGTTTATCCCATATCCTTAGACTAT